>NC_044251.1:43259013-43880846 GCF_003957555.1 Calypte anna
AATCATTCCCAAACTGATGTCATCCGCAGCTCCCTCGCTCGTGCTGCTGGGGTCATTAATATTTAATAGCAGCACAGCCAGGAGGGTCCCTGCACCTCAGCATTTCATGTCTCCTTTGCCAGGGCATAATTTGTAGCAGCTCTTTCCATGTGTTGCTGGGTCCCTAATCTGTTCCCACAACCTACTGCTAATAATTCAGATAATGCTTTGGGTAAATCAGTGTTTTATGATAGATTTAGGTGAATTGACAGTAACCTCAGGCTGGTTCCTCTAGTCTGTTTTTCCTGCTGAATCCTGCTCTGCCACCCTTCTCAAAGAAATACTCTTTGTCTTGGTCCCTTGGACAAACACATTTTTCATGGAATTTGATGTGCAACCCCTTTGTTAATGAATGAATTTATACTTTGCTATCTGCACATCACCTGCACCCCTTGTCCGTGGAGCTGGGACCCCTCCTCAGCCCTGTGTCCCTGTGTCCCTGTAACGGATGTGACCATTGCTCCCAAGGATGGAAGGAAGCAGCTTTAGTACCTGCACCCCTGGAAGGAAAAGGCTTGGAGAGGGCCCAAGGCTCCCTGGGCAAGGCTTTGGCTGTGGCTTGGCTGTTGCAGTGCCCCACAGAATGATGTTGTCCCAAAGAAGCTGCAGCCACCCCAGATGATGCCATCGAGGGGAGACCGAGGTCAGGGCTGAGCTCTGGGCTGCTGAGACCCAAAGTGCCACATTCTGGGGAGACTTTATCCTCCTCAAATTACATTTGGGATGGTGCAGAGCCTTGCTGGGAAGCAGCTCTTGGCTGATGTTGTCCTCCCAAAAGGGTTGTCAGGGCCTGGCCCAGGCTGCCCAGGGCAGGGCTGGAGTCCCCATCATCCCTGGAGGGGTTTCAGACCCTGGAGATGTGGGGATGAGGGACATGGGGCAGGGGGGGCCTGGGCACTGCTGGGGAAGGGTTGAACTTGATGATCTTAAAAGTCTTTTTCAGCCCAAAATGTTCTGTTGCATGAGAGCTGCCCCTTGCTGTGACAAATCTCCCGTGTGTGTGCCAGGGAACCCCCTCAGTGTGTGCCAGGGGCTGTGCCCCCTGACAGGCACTCCAGGGGAGCACGATGTGGTTTGAAGCTTCATTTTCCACCTGAGCACTGTGTGTGTGATGTCCTCAGCCTTCTGATGAGAAGGAAGGTGTTTTCCCTTTCCACTGCATTCCTCACTCCCATGCCCAGGAAGGAATTGTCTCTTTTCCCTTAGTAAGCCACCAGTGCTGTCACTGGGTTTCCTTTCACAGCTGGTTATGAAATCATAAGCTAAACCTTTAAAAAGGGAAGTTTAGCCCACATTTGGGTTGAATATTGGAGATGTGGTTATTTTCATAGGAGCCATCTGGAGGCTGCCCTGCCCCAGCCTGGAGCTCCCAGGCCCTGGCACAGACCCAGCAGCTCAGCAGAGGATGCTCCTTGGAGCTGGCAGGGAGCAGAGTTTCTCTCTGACAGAAGAGAAACACAAATCCTCAGCATTTCTTTTCCTGATGGGATGGAATACAAACTCGCATCTCACAGCCACGGGGGGAGTTTTTTCAATAATTTTAATTCAGAGTATCTGTTCATTTTCTCCTCATTCCACCCCATCTGCTGCTGACCCAAACCCATGGAGCCAGCACGGGACTTTGCTGCAGCATGGGGTGGTTTGCTCTGGTGGCAAAGGTGAAGCTGCAGCAAGGTGAAGACTCATCAGTTTTGTAATATTCCTCTGGGAACATTAACTAATTTTAGGATGGGCATTTTGCAGAGTTAAGATGAATAGCTAATGACCTTCCTGTTCTAATTACTTCAGGAGAGGTGTCCCTGTCTCCAGGAGTTTGCTGGGGGATGAGTCTCAGAGCCCAGCCTGGGGCAGTGTTATTGCTGCCATCCATCACCCAGCACCTCTGCCAGCAGCAGGTCCATCCTGTCCTCTGGTTTCATTAACTCTGCTTCAGCAGCTGAGGAGCTTCCAACCATTTGGAATGACACCTTGGTGTCCAAGGCTCTGTCCATAACTCAGCCCCCAAAGTGCAGCCTGGCTCAGGACCCAGCCACCCTTGCTCACACATCAAGCCAAGGGGCTCCTTACCTGGGCAACCTTGGTCATTTATAAAGTTCATTATAAGGATGTTAAAAAATGCAGCTTTCCCATCTGGCTTCTGCCAGGCTGGGGGGTTCAGGCTGGGGGGTTCAGGTGGGGGTTCAGGCTGGGGGTTCAGGCTGGGGGTTCAGGCTGGGGGGTTCAGGTGGGGGTTCAGGCTGGGGGGTTCAGGCTGGGGGTTCAGGCTGGGGGTTCAGGCTGGTTTCAGGCTCCTTGTGCTCAGACCCCCTAAGCAGTCAGCACAAGGTCAAATGCTCCTCTAGGTTGTTTCAGTCTTTCTCGGGGTTGCCAGACAAGTTAAGAACTTCAAAGGAACACTTTATTGTGGAAAGCTGAAAGTCAGCTCTATAGAAATGAAGCTTAATGGGCTTATGGCCAGCCTCTTGACATTTCTTCCTAATACTGCCTCTGTGCCACGGCCTTTGCTCAAGCCCCTTGACAAAAGCATTCTAAATAACTGGAGTATGACTGCCAATGGCTATTATTTTATCAATTTGGGGGAGTCACTGAACACAGAAAGGAAAATGAAAACCAGGATTCTTTTTTATTATTTTTTTTTTTTCCAGGAAGAAGGTCATGTTTTGAAAGACTTTAATTTGTGCCTGCCAGGGAGAGCTTTCATTTAAAAGCCAGCACTGCTGTGGCACTTGTGCAGTCTGAAGAGCAGTCCCACCTGGTTTTTCTGCAGAGCATCTGAAAACTGATGTTCTGCATTTGTTTAACGAGGCCACAGCAGACTGTACTTTTAATCTTACCTATTGGACACCAGCAAAAGTCAGAGCAGATCTGCTCACTCTGTGGCTCTCCATCTCCACTGAGCCATCCCCATGGAACCTCAGGGCACAGGATGAGCAGGGCAGGTGGAACTCCAAAGGACAGAAACCTGGGAATGGCACCAGGGAAGGGAGGGCCCTGAGGAGCTCCCAGGAGTGATGGGTCTGGGGTCAGCCTGGCAGAGACTGGGGTCCCTTTCAGCTCTGAAACTGCAGTAAAGCCAGAGTCCATCTCCCAGCCCTGCCACCAGCTGTGGCACAGTCTGGTGACACATCCCTGGCTCAGGAAATCATATTCTGCTTGGAAATGTTCAGGGCAGGAATTGCTGCTAAAGGAGAAGACTTAGCTCTGGAAGATAATAGAGGAGGGAGGAGGTGGAGGGGGGTTGTCCCACATGGGGACCCCTGAGGGTTTCCCTGCTGATGGCAGCAGGAGGTGACATGGGGACCTGGAGAGGTGCTGTGTGTTTGGGTTGGCATGCCCATCAGTTTTAGACTGAGTGCCTCGCTGAGGTAGTGCCTCTGGGGTCCCAGGTCCCATCATCCTGCAGCACCCAGGGGTCCCCAGGGAGAGGAGGTGCTGGAGGATTCCTTGACATCAGTGTCTGAGGGAGCCTGAAAATCAGCAGAGCTCAGGGAGGAGCCTCCTGCATCCCCCGAGTCAGCTGCCACTCCCAGGCTCTGATCTGCTTGGGCAGAGTCTGAATTTCATGCTTTGAAATATTTGTGTTTAACTTCTTGTGCCTTCTCCTTCCCTCAGCTCTTGGGTGCTCAGGCTCTGTGGGAGGGACCTGGGACAAGGGCAGGGAGGGATGGGATGAGGGGGACGGGTTTGCAGCTGGGAGAGGGGAGATGGAGAGGAGATGGGAGGGAGAAATAGTTTGGTGTGAGGGTGCTGAGCCCCTGTGCCAGGGGGCATTTTTGAGGGCTGCCCCTACTGCTCTGTGCTGCTGTCCAGAGGGAATGTTCTGCTGAGGACTGGAATGAGCCCTGGTCAGGTTTTTTGTGGTCTTCAAGCCCCTGGGAGCACCAGGACATGCAGGAGGGATTCTCACCATGTGGGGAAGGACCTTGGCTCACAGCAGTTTGTGTCCCTGTAGAGATGGGATTATGTTGGGCCTGGAAATGGATGGAAAAGGCTCCCAGGGCTCTAGCAATGCTTCAAGCACTGGCCCAGGCTGGAGTCCCCATCATCCCTGGAGGGGTTTCAGAGCCCTGGAGATGTAGGGATGAGGGACATGGGGCAGAGGTGGCCTGGGCAGGGCTGGGGGAAGGGTTGGGCTTCACCCACAGGTGTCCCACAGAGGTTTGCAGATGTTTTAGATGAAACACGAGTGTGTGCAGGGGTGTGAGAGCATGAGAGGCAATTCCTGCCTCTCCCTGGGACCCTCTGGCAGGGCTCATTCCCTGCTGCAGCAGCAGTGCCCAGGGGTGGGCAGTCCATCAGTTCTTGGCTAACACTCAGTGTCCTGAAAGGTTCTTAAATCACTGCTGCTGAGCTCTGCTGGGGTTTATTTAAGCACGCCTGGGAGAATGAGCAACAAATTCCCATCACTTGGAGGCTGATTTGTGGAGAGAACTGGTTGTTCAATCCCTGCAGGAAAAACTGCTTTGGTTTGAGGTTTTGGGGGTTTGTTTGGTTTGGGTTTTGTTCTGGGTTGTTTGTTTGGGTTTCTTTTATTTGCTTTATTTGGGGTTGTTTCGTTTGTTTGGGGTTGTTTTCTTTCCTCTTCTAAGAGCTCCATTCTCTTGTTGTGTTTCTTTGGGAAAACACAAGCAGCTCCTTGCCTGAGTCTCTGCAGAGCAGTCTCCAGGCTGCAGGTTCTCCTGGGGGGCAGGCAGAGGAGGGTTCTGCTCACATTTTCTCCTTGGCAAAGCCTGTGGGTGCTGCAGGTTCTCTGCTGCTCTCCATCAGGGGAAACCCCACTGGTGTTGCCTTACCAATGCCCTGGGGACAGTGGGCACTGCTTGGGGGCACGGCTGGATGGGGGACACCCCAGAGGTGTGCTGTGCCCTGGGGGAGGCAGCCAGGGATGCCCAAGAGCAGCTCCATGGGTTTCCCACAGCTCCTGCATCCCCTGCTCCATGGTGCAGGGGCAGGGATTCAGGGGGGTCTGGGGTCTCCTGACCCAACCAGAGGAGCTGTGCAGTGCTCAGACAACCACTGGCCACTGGATCAAGGCTTGGACTTGATGATCTCTGAGGTCCCTTCCAACCCAGGCAGTTCTATGATTCCGTGATTCCCTGTGGAGTCACCTGAGTGGGAAAGCTCAGAGCTCAGGTTTGCTGATGGATCAAGGGCTCATCATGGAGCTGCCTCCCAGGGCACCCACTGCCAGCCCACTCCCGTGTTCCCTGCCTGCACCCTGAATCAGCCTCAGGATCAGCACCCACATCCCCCCTGACACCTGCCTGGGCTGCAGGGGCACCCACAGCATCCCTCACCCCACACCTCCTTACCTGCGGGGTGATGCCAAGCAGGGACAAACAAGGGGGGCTGACACCCAAGTGGAGCCCGTGGGGAGCAGATCTATTTTTTCCCCATTAAAAAAAAAAATATTCCCCATTTAAAAAATAATTTTTTAAAAAACAATAGCTTAAAGATGATGTTAAAATGATGTAAAAAGTAAAAATCATTTTAATTTTAAGATATTTTAAAAATAATATTATAATATTTTAATAATTTTAAAATAATTTAAAATAATTTTAACATAATTTAAAAAGTATTTTAAAATTATTTTTATTTAAAAATATTTTAATAATTAAAAATAAAAGAATGCAAAAATAATTTTAAAATATGTTTAAATTAGAACATTTAAAATATTTTAAAATAATAATAACTATTGTAATTATAATTATTAATAATTATTATATTATTAACAAATATATAATTAACAATTATATATAATTATTAACAATTATATTAATTATATACAATTATTAACAATAACTAATAACAATTATTAACTAATTTCCACTAATTATATTTAAATATTAAATAATTAATTTAATAAATAATTAATAATTAAATGAATAATTAAATTAACTAATTATATTTAAATACAAGCAGGAAAGGCTGGGTGCCAGGGGCTCAGTCTCGTTGGGTGCTGTGCTCCCCTGGTACCTGGTGCTTCGTGTCTGGGCATTGAACCCCCCAGCCCAGGGAGACCTCCCGGGGGCTTCCCAGGGAACTGAGAGCACCAGAACCCCCTGGGAAGGAGCTCCCGGAGTGCCCTGGCTGTGGGTGAGGTGCTCAGAGCTTGGGACACGGGAATTGCCCTCGGGGTCAGCAGGACAAGGCTGTGGGGGCTCAGCACAGGGAGCAGCAGCAGCAGCAGCTCAGGGTGCCTCTGTCTCTGCCCTTCCAAATGGAATGGGAATGGAATCTGTGGCTTTATGGGGCTGGGATTTCATACACTGGAGCAGCTTGCTTCGTTGGAAACAAAACTGTCACCACCAACAAAGCACTTGCTGAAGTCATTTATGCTCTCTAGCATTTTTTATTCAGTTCTCATTTTCAAACAGAAAGGAAATTTTGTTTATTTGAGAGCGTCCTGACCTCCTCCAGCAGGTCCAGACTGGGAATGCAGGTGAGTCTGCATGCCAGGTGAAACTCCTCAGGAGTCATTGGCTGAAAGACTGAAAACCAAAAAAAAATTTAAAACAAAAAGAAAACAACTTCCAAGAGATGTGAGAAGGCTGTGGCAGGCATCACTCCATCCTGCCCTGCAGGCCTCTGTGTGTTCCCATGGCACTGACATCGGATTTATGGGGCTCAAACTGCTCATGTGCATTGAAATCTGCAGCAGCAGTTCCAGGATAACTCCATGGAGTCACAGAATGCCAGAGGGATTTGGGTTGGGAGGGATCTTAAAGCTCCTCCATCCCCACCCCTGCCATGGTCAGGGACACCTCCCACCAGCCCAGGTTGCTCCAAGCCCCATCCAACCTGGGCTGAGACACTGCCAGGGATGGGGCAGCCACAGCTTCTCTGGGAAACCTGGGATGGATGGGAGAGATGTGAAGGGGACAGGAGGGACAGGAGAGGCTTGGGGAGGGGTCTGTGCTGTGGCTGGGGAGTGGTGGGGCAGGCTGAGCACCCCAGAGCACCCAGGGACAGGGTGCTGGGATGGGCTGTGCCTCGGGCAGGTGAGTGCCATCAGCTTCCACAGCATCAGTTCAGCTCCATGAAGCCATTAGGCAGGAATTGGTATGTTGTAAAGCAGACAGGAATAATGAAATGTGTGATGGAGAGGCCCATCCTTCATCCTATTTATTATGTTACAACGTGCCTCTGACTGAGTGATGGGGGCGGAATTACTCTCTGGCCGTCCATTATCCTATGGTTAATGTATAGGGTGCATCTGCTCAGCCTGGGATGATGGACTAGGGAGGCTGCAGCCCTTGCTCCTGGAACCAAGTCAGCCTTTTAGCACTTGTGCAGTAGCCAAGAGGCACAGGCTGGGGACAGAGCTCAGGGGCTTCCTTGCTGTGCTCTGAGTCCCCTTGAAATGAGAAATCAGTGCTTGCAAAAAGTGGTCAGATCAGAGCTGGTGCCACCCCCCTGCAAAGAGCTGCTGGGGGAACTGAGCTGTGACCTCAGCATCTTTTCAGCTGTCCCCTCTGTGCACAGGGCTTGGCACAAGGGGCCCTGCAAAGCTGAGATGTCCTGCCGGGCACTCAGTGCCATCTGTGACAGACCCCAGCAGCACCAAAGGGACCCTGGGGTCTGGAGCAGCCTCAGCTCCCCAGCAGAGAGCTGGAAGGGAGCTCTGGGGAGGGATTTGCTGCCTTAGCCCGGAACTCATCCCAAGAGCAGGGGTTGGATGTGCAGCCTGAAGGACACTGCTGCTGGAGCTGCTTTCCTGCCTCCTGACAGACACAGACTCATTGCCCAGTGAGGGGCTTGTCAGGCTGGCACCTCTCCTGGGTGAGAGGCCTTCCAGAGTGTCTTCAGAATCATAAAACACAGAATGGGTTAGGTTAGAGAAGACCCTTAAGATCATCAGGTCTCCCCAATAACCCAGCAGTGCCCAGGCCACCCCTGCCCCATGTCCCTCATCCCCACATCTCCAGGGCTCTGAAACCCCTTCAGGGATGATGGGGACTCCAGCCCTGCCCTGGGCAGCCTGGACCAGGCCCTGAAAACCCTTTCCAGGGAGAAATTGTTCCTAATACCCAAACCAAACCTCCCCTGGCACCACTTGAGGATGGTTCCTTTTCTCCTGTCACTTGTTACAGCCCAGCCCCCAGATGCTTCCAGAGCCAGTCACAGGTACAGGCTCCTGGGCATGAGATCCAATGTCTTGTGGCAGGTGAGGAGGATTTAATGGTCCTGTCTGGGCTTAAACTCTATAAATCTAAGGAATGGAATTTAACAGCTGCTCTGGGCAGGAGCTGGTAATTCAAAGCTCAGTTATGTATTGTCAG
Source organism: Calypte anna (assembly GCF_003957555.1). Classification (NCBI taxonomy): domain Eukaryota; kingdom Metazoa; phylum Chordata; class Aves; order Apodiformes; family Trochilidae; genus Calypte; species Calypte anna. Next base: position 43,267,335 of record NC_044251.1, read on the forward strand.
GGATAATTCCCAGGGGAGATGTCTGAACCTCCCTATTTGCCCTTGCTGGGCAGAAGAAGACAACACAGCTTTTAGCTGGAGCTGGATCTCTGCTGCAGGAGATTTGAGGCTGGGAGAGAAAACCCTGGCTCAGGCCAAGCCCAGGATAGCAAAATGCATGAAACTTTTCATGGGCTGGGAAGTTCTGGCAGAACTCCCAAATACCTCAGTGTTCAGTGCAAGCCCCTGGGCTGCCCTGGTGCTATCACCCTGGGCAGTGCCTTGGGGATGTTTCTCCACCTTCAGATGTGTGCTGAAATCCCAACACACCAGCCTGAGCTGGGGCTCACATCCCATCTCATCCCACCCTAGATCATCCCAGCCCAACCTATGCCAACCCAACCCAATCCTGTCCCATGCCTTCCCAACCTGTCCCATCCCATCCCTTCCCACCCCATCCCATCCTACCCCATCCCATCCATTCCACTCTCTTTTACCCGATCCCACCCATCCCATGCTGTCCCATCCCATCCATTTCACCCCATCCCATCCATTCCACCCCATCTCACCCCATCCCATCTCACCCATCCCATCCATTCCACCCTCTTTAACCCATCCCACCCATCCCATCCCATCCCATCCCATCCCATCCATTCCACCCTCTTTAACCCATCCCACCCATCCCATCCCATCCCATCCCATCCCATCCCATCCCATCCCATCCCATCCCATCCCATCCCATGTTGTTCCATCCCAGCAAACATCCATACCCCAAGCCCCCCAGGCAGAGCTCTCCTGGGCAGAAGCAGCAGTAAGAGCTCCACAGTAAAACCCTCCCACTGTGCCTGGCAGTTCAGAGCTTTCCCCCAGGGAAGAAATAAAGCTATGGGAAAATCTGTCTTCCTATAAAAACTCCTGCATGTGGGAAAAGCAGATTTTCTGTCAAAGAAGCCTTTAAGTAGGCACTTTTCAACTACCTCTGCTTTTAATCTTGCAAGATGTTAATATTGCTGTTCTTGGCCTGATAATACCTTTCTGTCACACACAAAAACCCCCCAAACCTTTCAAAATCTTTTACAGGCATCTTACTCTCAATCTTCCTGTCAGATAGATAAGTAAAGCTGTTTTTATAAATCATGGGATGGGGACGTGGATAAACTTCTGAGGACCAAAAGAAAAAAAGAAAAAAAAAAAAAAAAGAAAAAAGGAAGACAGGGCTGAGTTTAATTGCCTTTTGGGAATAATTCCCATTTCAAGATGGAAGGGCTTGTTCCAGATCCCTGCAGTGTTACTGAGGGCTGCAGCTTGCTTGGGCTTTTGCATCCTGGGCAATGAACCTGAGACTGAAAACAGCTTCACCCAGGGTGCCAGGGCTGGCAGGGAGGGCTCCTGCCTCAGCTGGCACAGGGACAGGAGCTTCACCACCTGATTCCAGTGGTGGTTTCCATTCACCACCTGGCACTGATTTAATCTCAGAGGTGTTAACTGAGGGTGGGCAGGGGTGAGCATTACCTCCTGGGAGCTGCAGCACCCAGTCTGAGGCCAGGTCTGTGAGTAAGGGGCAGACAGAGGGGTGCAGGGGGAGATGGAGGGGTGCAGGGGCAGATGGGGAGGTGCAAGGGGAGATGGGGGCGTGCAGGGGAAGATGAGGGCTTTCAGGGGCAGATGGAGGGGGTGCAGGGGCAGATGGAGGGGGTGCAGGGGCAGATGGGGGGTTCAGGGGCAGATGGGGGGTTCAGGGGCACAGAGCTGCTCTGCTCTGCTCCAGGATCATTGTCCTTCCTGCAGAGCACAGGGAGGTGCCAAGTAGAGCTTCTTGGGGACATTCCAGCTGGGGGGTTGTGGTTGGTTCTTTTTTGCACATGTCGTTTGGTTGTTAAGGGCTTTGGAAGGCTGGGTGGGTGCTCAGGGACCATATGTGCTGCTGCTCCCTCCCCCTGCCCTGGAGTTCATTTTGGGGCTGTAAATGCATTTTGCTGCTGTTGCTGGCGTTCTGTCCTGCAGACAATTAGCAAGGAAGAGGCAGGGGCTTCAGGAGGTGACTTGATGCTTTGTTTTGGTGTGAGATCTCCTGTGTGCCTGATGGATCTCAGGGGCTTGGGAATCCCTGCCAGCAGCTCCCCCCATGCAAACCCCTGTGCTCCTGGATGGCCTGGGTAATTCTGGGCTCACGCCTGTATTTCTGACAACTCTAATTTTTGTCAGATTCACAGAGCCTTTTGATCATAGTTTTGCTTGAGCTGCATGACACAGTCAGATTACAGCAGGGAAAAAAAAATCTGTTGTAATGTTCAGGGACTGCCTGCTGTGAAACAACCCAGATATCCCATGGGGGCACCTCCTGACACGGATAAAATGGGACATTTCCCACAGGCTGGCAAAGACACGGGATGGCAGGAGAGCTCCCTCAATGCCTCTGCTCAAGGAGTCAGAATCTTGTGGCAAAATCTTTTGGAAGTGTGGGGTTTGGGTAGGTCAGAGATTGCTGGTGCTGGATCCTGCATCCTGATGGGGCCAACAGTGCATGTCACACCTGGAGATTTTTCTCCATATGAGGGTAAAGATCAAAAAGAGATCATGATATGCCCTTTATTTTATAAGGAAATAGGAAGTGCAAGGGGAATGGTTTATTAGACAGCAGCTAATGCAGCTGGGCTCAGACCAGGGCAGTTTTGTTCAAATTCTTCAGAAAAACTTGATTAAATTGGTGTGTTCAGGAGAAAGAAAACCAGCACCTGGGGATCTGGCTCAGCAAGTGGGATTTTTATGGATCCCTCAGACCTCCTGGGGGGGGAATCCCCATCCCTCCTCCTGCCCCACTGTCCCCATCACTGCCCATGGTGGCACCAGATAAGCCTGGAGGAAGAGTGATGCTCATGCTGGATTTATTCCCATGTGAAAATCCAGGGGGTACAATCCAGCTGCCCAGCAACCACCCTGGGGATGCTCAGCTGACACCCTGACCCTTTGGGAACAGGAGCATCCATAGGAACAGGAGCATCCATGGGAACGGGAGCTTCCATGCCCCCTCCCACCCCTCCTGAGCACTGTCATGGGCAGCCCTGGGATGGAGCAGGGAGCAAGAGGTGCTATCTTAGGGCATGGCCAGACTCTGCAGGTCTTTCTCCCATTCTTTGAAGTATTTTGGATTTTCTTGCTCAATAAAACCTGCCCAATAAAACCACTCTTGATAACACTGAAGGCAAATATCTGCATTTCTTTCTTTCATCTTCATGTCTTCTGCAAAAGTAATGGGCATCAACTGGTGATGTTAATATTCATGTTCCTGTGCTCTCCTCTGTTGGAAAGATGTTTCATCAAGTATAAGCCCCTGGCAAAATGCAGTGGGGGTAAGTGAAAAGAAAAAGGAAAAAATCTGGCTTTTACTTCTTCCTCTAAATTCTTCATTCAGCTTTGGCAATTAGAGCTTGACTTTTCTTCTGTGTTTCAGATTTTATAGCTGACCTCACTCTCCTCAAGCTGTTGTCCCCCTCCAAGTCACCTCCTCCTATCCCAAATGGCAGGCACTGTCCTTAGGGTTGGTAAAGCCACTGGTGCTCAGCACCAGCCCTGTGCAGGGAGCTCCCAGCACTGCAGCATCTCCCTTCCTGCTCCAGATCCTGCTGAGGATCCCCAGCTCCCAGCAAACACAGCCTGAGCTTTGCCCCAGCTTTTCTACAGCCCAACCACCTCCCCCTTTCATAAGCTGCATCTCTCTCCCCAGCCCTGGAATTATTGCTCCTCTTTGGCCATTGTGTGCACACACCTGGTACAAGACTTGGTGCTGGACTCTTCTTGACTTTGGCTTCTGGAGGATGTGGCTGTACGAGGTCTCTGCTTCACCAGGACCCAGATGCAGAGCTGGCAGCAGGGATAGATTCCTGGGGTGCTGGGGGAAGTTTAACCATGGCTCTTGAAATAACATTCATACCTCAAGCTGTCAGTGCCCTGGTTTGAGAGGATAAAAATCCTTCCTGCAATTATGCTGCCCCATGGGGCTGCTGGAGGGAGAGTTGCCGTGGAGAGAGAGGAGGAGTTGGGTGACCCCAGTGGAGCAGTCACAGCCCCACTGTCCTTGGGGCTCAGTATAAAAGCCCTGGGGCTTCTCTGGGTGGTGTGTTGGGTTTGGTTTGTTGGTTTCAGTCACTGTTTCTGCTGCTCAGTGTTTCCTCACCCCAGGACAGGTCACCTTCTCCTGCCCTCCCAGCTTGGCTGCTCTGGGGTTGTTGGACACTGGCACTGGGACCCTGGGCTCGGGTACCCCTATCTGCTCTGCTTGGGCAGAACTGCCCAGCTGAGGAGGTGAGTTCCATATTTATATGTTTTATATATATATCTATTTGTCATTCACTGTCTTTATTACTGTTTTGTTAAACCTATCCTGGGTTTTTAATCCAATCTTGAAGTCCCTTTCTCACCTTTCCCTAGAAGGGAAGTGGGGAACAGCAGAGAGCATCTGCACCTGGTTACTGGCTACACCTGTGACAATTACTCATTCATTGTAAAGCTCTTTCTTAGGAAAAAAACCAACCTGTCTGTCCTGTATCTCACTTTTTCTGCTTCAGGGATGCTGCTCACTGATGCTTTGTCCCTGTCCTGTGTTTGATCAGTTTGCTTTTCTTTCTGCACATTAGACTGAGGAATTCCAAGATTTCAGAGGAAGTTCTTGTGATTTGACCCAGAGCTTCTCACTGAATTTTCAACCTGAATATCACCTCACCCCATGTTTTATTCGGGTAGTTCATGTCCACCATGCTGGAACATCCTGAGGGTGCTTTGCAAGGATGGGGCAGAGGCCAGGGAGGTTTTCCCTATTTCTGATGCATATTGTGTGATATTTACCCTTCTGCTGCCCAGCACACAGAGGTGGCAGCAAGGCTGGGGCAGAGCTGTGATTTGAGTCCCCCTCCTCCCAGTCTGTGCAGTTGTATCCATCTAAGCATAATATGGTGGTAATGGTCTGGAAGAATCTGTTCATCTGCTCACAGGTGTCCTTAAGCACAAATATTTATTGAGCATGAGAAGAAAATGCTGTATTTGTCACATGTTTGTCAGTGAGGAATTAATTCAAGTGGCCAAGCCCACAGACAGGGGAGTGATGGCTCTGCTCTTTCTCAGGACTTTGCTATTGGAAATATGAAATGCAGCTATTAGTATTGCATTTATTTAGTATTAAATTTGCTGATCTAAAACCCAAACCTGTTGAGAAGGCCCACGAAGCCAGGCAGTTACTAACAGGCAGTTTTAAGACAAGTAAGTGAAGTGTGAAAGGCCAAGATGCCCCCAGTCAGATGCCTCAGAGGTTTGATTTTTCTGCCCATTAGAAGTGTTAATGGTCACATTAATTGTGTGCTGTGTCACACCACCTTGGCTCCGTGAATCCCAGGAAATTAGAAGTTGTTGTTTTCCTGGATGAATCATTTGAAAAGAAGTTGAGCTGCTAAAACACCCATTGACTTCTTCCAAAGGTTCCACTGGTGAGCTCACAGTTCAGCAGAACCGAGCCATGTGCTGAGACCTCACTGAGTTACCTGCACTTAACTAGATTTTGGTAACTTTGCTTCTTTCCTCTCTGCTAACTGGACCATGATGGATATAGAGAAGCTTTGGAACTGGAGCTGCCCACAGGGTTAACTGCAAGTGCACAGAGCAGCCTCTGCTCCTGGCTGTGCAGTGATGGATGTGGGTGCAGCCCATCAGACCTCAGCCTGGGGCCCATGGGTGACCTGCACAGCACTGGCCCTGACTCCCCATCCCCTCCATCCCACTCCTCCAGGCTCTGGCTGCTGCTGCCACTGCCCCAAGCCCTGCTCTCCACACTGCTGGGGACTGCTCTGGGCTGGTGTTGGTCCTTGCACCACTCCCAGGTGAGGGCAGGGGAAGTTGTTGCAAGCTCCTGGCAAGGACAGCAGAGCCACAGTTTGAGGCCCTTCTGTGGTCAGCAGCTCATGGGGGGAGATTCTGCTCCTCTGCTCTGCTCTGGGGAGACCCCCTGGGAGTAAAGCTGTGTCCAGCTCTGGGGTCCCCGTTACCAGAAGGACATGGAGCTGATGGGGTGAGTCCAGAGGAGGTCCCAGAGCTGCTGGGGGGGCTGGAGCAGCTCTGGAGCAGCTCTGGAGCCAGGGAGAGAGTTGGGGGTGCTCAGCTTGCTGGCAGCTCCTTTGGCTGCTGAGGAGGGGACCTCCTGTGCCATGGGATGCAGGGTGTGTGACAGGGGAGGGAAGCACTGAATACTCCTTGGATACTCCTTGGCTTTTCCCTGCCTGGGAGCTGGGCAGTGGGTGTGCAGGTTGATCAGTCCCCAGCAGGCTGCAGATTGATGTCTCTGTGTGACAAGTACTATTTCTGTGTTCTTGACTGTCAGGCAAACAAAGCCTACAATACAAATTAAGGGGGCATGTCCAATAAATCCCTTGTTTGTAAAGTAGGTGGATTCAACAGGGCAGACTAATTATGGAAGGCAATTAATCTGAGCTGCCAACAACTACAGCCATGAATATTTTAGTGGAAGTCCACTGACAGCACGGGCCCTAGAAATGACATCTGACGTTCCAGCTCCTGCTTTAATTCTTTAACCATTGGCTCTGTTTGTGCTGGGAAGCAAGGATTCCCAAAGGCTGCAGCATCACCCCCAGCACACACTTTGTGCTTCCCTGGGTGCCAGCTGAGTCACCCCGGAGCTTTGGGAGTGCAGTGTTACCAGAATGGATCTGCTGGCAGGGTTATAATGCATGTAAGGCTTAGCAAGGAAATACTATATAAATTTTTAATACGATTTTCTATTCAATGCTCATGTTTTGTGCAGTGCACAGAGGCAAATTATTTTAACTAGTGTGTGCCAGAGTGCGTGGCTGCTGCTTGAATTGCTTCATCTCCATCCCCCAAACCTCTGTGTGATGAGGAGACACTCACTACATAATTGCATGAATATGTGCCACGCACATACTGTGTGAAGATTGCATATAGCATGTAATTGTCTATTTTTCTATTTGAATTTTTATTTCATCTTGCTGATTGCCAAATAAGATGAGATTTTCATAGAAATTAATGATTTTGCATCATGTGTTTCTTCAAACACAGAGGTGAAATACTGGTCTTCTGTCTCACCATGCGTGTCTGAAGGTCAAAGGAGCTTCAGAAAGGTGATTTCCCATTTCCCCCCAAAACATAGTGGCCAAATGAGTAAGGTTTACTGAAATCACCTTTGACATTTACTGAATCCATGTTCCTTTTTCACCTCTTCCTTCTGTTTTGGAATTTACTTGCAAAATGCAGAATGTTAATGGTTAGGTAGGTAAGGGTTTGCTGGCAACATCTAGAATCTACATTATGGAAAGAGCTTCCTTCCCACAGCCCATCCAGGCAGTTTTGCTCATCCTGTGGGCTCATCCACCCACCCATCCACCCATTCATCCATCCATCCACCCACCCATCCATCCACCCACCCATCCATCCACCCACCCATCCATCCACCCACCCATCCATCCACCCACCCACCCACCCATCCACCCACCCATCCATCCATCCATCCATCCATCCACCCATCCATCCACCCACCCACCCATCCACCCACCCATCCACCCACCCATCCATCCATCCATCCACCCACCCATCCACCCACCCATCCACCCACCCATCCACCCACCCATCCATCCATCCATCCATCCATCCATCCATTCATCCATCCATCCACCCACCCACCCATCTCCCAGGAGCCTTACCATCCCTCTGGGAAGGTTTTCCAGCAGGACACTGAACACAACACCCGGGAGGTTCCTGAAGGGCAGGGGCTGCCCCGCAGGGATGCAGTGAGTGGGGGATGAGGTTGGGGAAAGCTCCCAGGAGCAGGTGGAGGTTTCTGTAGGGAAGGGAGGAGGCATTTTTTCAGGAATGTCCTTTGGGTGGAGTGAGCACAGGCTGTGAATCCCGTATTGAGTTGTCTATTCCGGGTTTTGCAGAGGGATCTTTTGGATCAGTTGTTGCTCCTCTCCCCCAGGAAGGGGAAGGTCTGCTGGCTCTAAAGGCAGTGGGGCTTGCAGGGGATAAACAGCCTAAAGGAGGCAATAATGTGGTTTATTCACCCAGAGAGAGGAGACCTCGGTGAAAACCATCTCCAACGGGATGCAGTCAGGAAGAGGCAATCCCAGGATGGAGAGGGGCTGGAGCAGTAAATCCTCAGGGGGTAAAGCAAGGCAGGAGCTGCCTGAGGGGTGGGCAGGGCTGTGAAACAGGACAGGGACAGGGAGGGAGGTTCAGGCAGCAGCCAGAGCACTGACACGGAGCGCTGGTACCTGCGGGGATGGAGACTTCAGGGGTGTTTTTGCAGTCTGTAGGAATCCTGCCCTGAGCACAGGGACTGCAAAGCCCCACAGGGCTCTGTCCCCTGTGGCTCGGTGTCCCTGCAATCAGGGCTGTCCCCATCAGCTTGCCTTTACCCTTCCCTTCCCGCTGTGGGGCAGAGCAGAGCAGCGCAGGTTTGGGGTCGGGATCTGCAGGGGAAGCGCCCGGGTAAGGAAACACCAAAGTGTAAAAGCGGTTTTGGAGGCTGCTTTATCCTCCTTGCCAGGTCTCCCTCGGTCAGAAAGCAGCCCCAGGAGTGATACAAACACCCAGAGGACAGGGGAGGCTGCAGGTCCTGTGTGCATGGGAAGCTGAAGGTTTGGGGCAGGACACCCTGACCCCATCTGCACCTCTCAGCCCGGGGCGATTCGGGTCTGCTGCATGTAGAGAAGTGCCCGGAAAGCTGAGCACTGCCCTGCTCGAGCTGTGAGGGCTTTTCGTGCAGGAATTCTGTAGGAAATGGAGATGTTCACCCTTTGGTGTGCCAGGGAAGGAGTAAGGGAGCTCTAAGGCAGGATCGTGCATAACCCACATCCAACAAAGGAGGCTTTGTGAGCACTCATCCAGCTCAGACTCCCAACACTGATCCGAGAAGAAAAGCTGTTCTTGGGAGAGATTCATGTGCTCAGCTCTTTCAGTAGCAGAATAAGGAAACCTCTCTTTAGATTTTCTGGTTAAAGCAGATTAGATGAGAGTTAATATTCTTGATTTATTTGTTTATGCATTTATTTGCTTTTTAAACCTAAGGGTAAAAAAGCATGGGCAGATTTTGAGTTCTTTCATCTCCAGGAACAGTAATTTAATTTTAAACCTTGCATATCTAACACAAAGCAGCAGAACTGTGGTTCCCTTTTCCATTTAAATAGCCTTCAATATTTATTGCATGGAGTCAGAAATCTTGGTCCTGTGGCTCGAGATGCAGCACATCAGCCACTTACAAAGCCAGCAGCAACTTGGGTTTGATGCCAGCAATAAAGCTTCCCTGAATTAATTTCTCTTATAACTAGAGGACGTCTCAAGAAAAAGATGTGGGTTTTGGATTACTGTTGGCATTGGCTCCTTACAGTGTGTGTATGAGTTAAGGTGACAAATGAACAGACAAACCAAAATAGAAAATCCCACTCAAAGCTGAGGTGTCTGTGTGCTGCCAATGAACCCTCTGCAGCCTTCCTCTCCTCTGCTGAGTGCATGGAGCTCCCTGCATGGCGCTGGGGGCCCTTCCCACTGCAGGGATTTCCATCCCTCCTCATGTAGAGGCACAGGAGAGGACCTGGTACCCTGCAGGTGCTGAACTCAGAAGCCCCTTCCCAGTTCTTGTTTCTCTACACCTGCAAACCCTGCATCACCTTTTGTGGCACCTTGGCTGGAAGCTGCTGGTGATGTTCACCTCCCATGGACACAGAGTCCCCCTCAGAGCCACAGTGCTCCCAGTAGAACCCTCATCTCCAGGAGTGCTCCTTCCTTCTTCAGCCTGGGATGTTCAGGTGGGATTTTTTACCTGTCCTTCCCCTTTCATCAGGGATTTGCAGGTGCCAAGCTGCCCCACAAGCTGGAGAGCTCTGGTGTCCCATCCTGGCCATCTCCATCCCCCCAGGGCTTTGCACAGCCTGGGCTGATGCTGCTTCCCAGCCCATGGAGTGAAATGTTTCACAGCCTGGGCTGAGGTCCAGTTCTGTGGTGCCCTGGTAGTGCTGCCCCTGGGACCCATCAGCTTCCCCTCCCCAGAAACCTTTTGTGCTGCAGGGATGGCAGCAGCAACACCTTGCAGTCACCCCCTGGCTGGGATGATCTTCCCTGCAGGGAAGGAGTGAGGAAGCCTCCAGGTTTCAGCTTTGTCCCTTGGTATTTCACATAAAGAGCTGCAGGGAAGGGCTGGAAGCAGTGGGGACTGCAGTCTGTAGGGAAGGCAGAACCACTGGGGTTTTTGCTTGTATTTCAGGAAAACAAGTTGCTTTTGCTGTGTTCAGGACTTCTGTGTTTGTATGCTGAAGAAAAAGGGCTGATTAACACCGAAATCGTTACACTACTGATTTCCACACCATTCACACACTGTCTATATTGAGTATTTCTGACATCCATAGGATAACAATTTGCTGTACAACAAAACTATGTTGAAGCAAACATTTTTTTCAGTAGTTTTCCCATAAGGAAAGAACTCTCAGGTATCTGGCTGACCTCCAGGCACTTCTTTTTCCATCTCAGAAACTCAGAATATTAAGATTGGTATTCAGAGATGTAACAGTCCCACAGACACAACCCCCAGACTGATATTCCAAATACCATGTGCTTGATACTGCCCAACCAAAGTTCTGCCTAAGCACTGGGGTTGTGTGGTTTGGTGTGTGCTGCTTCTGAGCTCTGTCTCTTCTCCTGCCCAGCAGCAACCCCAGGAACTCAGGCTGAGGTTGTGTCCTGCTCTGGGGATGCTGGTGCTGGCCAAGGACCTTGTCACCAGCCAGCACCCAGTGCCATCTCCCTGCCATGCCCAGCCCTGGGGAAGGGGACAAGGGCACTCAGGTGTCCCACCAGTGTTCCAAGCATGGGGAGAAATGCTCCTGGGAAAAGGGAAGGACCATTGGTTTGCTGCTCTTCTCATGATTTCACACTGTTTCTGACCCAGGCAGACTGACCTGAGTGGGAAGTGCTGTGGTGACAGGAGAAGGGATGGGTTTGATCTGGAAGACTGGAGGTTCAGAGATAGGAGTGAATTTTACTGTGTTGAGAGAGGTGGAACACTGCCAAGGGCTTCCCAGGGAGGTGGGAGGTTCCCTGTCCCTGAAGCATCCAAGGTCAGGCTGGATGGGGCAGTCTGGCTGCAATGAGATGTCCCTGTCCCTGCAGGTTGGCTTAGATGACCACTAAATGTCCCTTCCCCCCAAGCCAGGCTGTGATGTGATGGAACTGTAGTGTCAGGGAGACAAGGAGATGTTTCATGTCTCAGGGTTTGTGGGAAGAGCTTTCTAGCCCAAGGGATGGAGAGGGGAATGGTTGGCGGGGCTGAGGTGTGGCCACAAATCCTTGTTCATCTCTTGGGGCTGTCACCAATGTGCCATTTACTGCTCCCACGTCAAACCCTTGAGAAGTGCCAACCAGACAATTGTCCTGGGTGTGATTAAATAAAATAATTAAGTCGGGCCTATTCCTTTTTCATTAGATTGCATCAGAACTTCCTCCATCAGAGAAAAGATGGTTCAGTTCAATCAGCTTTATTCTCAGAAGCAAAGCATTCCAACAGACTCTCTTTCCTTTGTTAAATTAATTTAATTAGAAAACACTGATTTTATGGAACAGGATACTGTAGCTTCAAGAAATGAATTTTCATATGCAGAGTACTTGGTAAAAAAGCAATGAAAGTATTTTTGATAAGTAAGTCTCAGACCTAATATCTCTATTGTTGCTCATGGCCTAAGGTTATATTTTTAATTGTATATAATAAGTACAACTTTATTAATTAGAAAATATCTGAAAAAGAGAAAATTGTTTTCTGCTTTATGGTATATAGAGGCTTAAAGTAAAATTACTGTTCCTACAGGTAGGTGCCTTCATTTTTTACTCTTAGGCTAGCAACAGAGTCAGGAATATAGAGCCTGTTCTGGGTTGCATTCTGTGGTTTTCTTGTTTGGGTTTTGATTGTGAGTTTATGTGGGGATTGTTGGTTTGGGTTTTATTTATAACTGGAGAAGGAGGCTATTATCTTATAACTAAAGGAAATTTGGGATCTTTCTGGTGTGACCATTGCCCAGAGAAAGCTTTTTCCCCCAGGTCTGTGACTGAAATCTCTCTTGGCAATGAATCCAGGCTGGTCCATGCTATACATTCATTTTCTCCTTCCATCACTTTATTTATTGTGAAGAAGTCATAATGTTAATTTTCTCCTCTGCCAGGCATCTTCCATATGCAAAATATTGACTTGGGGGTAATGATGGGATTTAAGACTGAGGACTTGGTTGTCGGGTATAAGAAAAGGGGCAGTAGCAAAGCATGGAATCTTTTTGTGCTTGCTTTCCCTCTGCAATTTTAAATGAGGAAAAAACCCCATAGCTTTTAGATGTTTTCACTGGAGAAAATTATTCTCAGCTGTTCAGTACAAGCTGACTTGACCCACAAATACTAAGAATAAAGGTTTCAAATTTTACTGGATTTCCTTCTTCAAGTGAGAAAACCCCTCAGGTTTGAGCTGTGTCCCCCCAGGGGCTTCTCCCCAGCAGGTCCCAGCTCAGGACCAGTCCTGACCCTCATTCTGGGAGGCTTTTTGGGGACTATTTGAGTGGTTTGGGTGCTGGCAGTGTGGGCAGAGCAGAGCTGGAGGGGGCTGGCTCTGTGGAGGCTGCTCAGGGCTTGGGCAGATGGAGGGTTGGTGGTCTGAAGCTCAGCCAAGCACTAATGGATGGTGAATAAACCACTTTGCTTCTGCTTGTCTCCAGCTGCTTTGTCTTTCTGTTTGCCAACAGGAGAGAGAGGTGCTTCCCAAGCACAATGAGCTGTAGAGGTTTCATTCTTCCTAACAGTGCCAACAAATTAATCTCCCATATCTTCCTAGCTGCAGGCTGGTTTCTGTAGACACATTTTGCCACCAAGAATCTAGAGAGGTGTTTGAGGGATGAACCTCACCCAGCCTGTGGGCAGGCAGAGCTGAAGGAAGAGGTGTCCAGACCCCAAGCACCTCTGATTCCAGTTCCAAAGCTTTTTGTGCCCCATTTGTTACATGTCAAAGGCAGCAAGTCAGTTATCTGGGGAGGTAAATGCCTTTATGCCCTGAACTCCTGAAATCTGGACTTAAGAAACACACAGAAATATTGGAAAATTTCTCCCAGAAAATATTCTGGGAAACATTGATAAGCTTTTCATGCTTCAATAATAGTAATTCTTGTTTCTCTTGGGTCCTGAGACTTACAGCTTCACTCCTTGCTCCTGTGGTGGTTTAAGCATCTTAAGGTCTAGGATGTCTCTCCATGGGACAAATCTCCCCAAATCTTCACAAGTATCTGCCAGCCTGTGTAGTGTTGTCCCCCTGAGAGCTGGTTGTGTCCCATCCCATCCCAGCAGGTCTGGTTCCCAGATGGTTAATCCCAGCAGATCTCATCTGGGTGATCTAAAGCTCTGTTTGCACCCAAACCCCAAGGCAGGACTGAGCAGCTTTGTCTGCTACTTCAGAAACTTCTGTTCCCAGTGCTGCAGAGGAAGAACTGAGGAAAACATAGAGGAAGAAGGGGTCTCAGGGCTGAAAGCAAAATGAAATCCCCACCTTGGTCTCAGGGGGAAGACACCAGCACCAGCCCAAAAAGGCAAAAGCAGAACATGGGGCAATGTGCAAATCCAGAGCAGGGGGAGGAGAAGCTGTGGTGTCCCTAGGGAGGGCTGGGCAGGATGGAGAGGGATTCTCCCTGAACACATGGTGTGGGACTGGGCTGCTCTTCACCATAAACCAAACATGAGTGGGATAGAGAGAGGCTGGAAGCCCTAAATGTGTACTCACATTCCCTGTGTGGAAGGAAACAGGATGATTTATTCATGTCTTACTGTGATAATTAAATGCTTTCTATTCTGTCTGTAACTGGGGAGGATGTGAAAGAGCAAATGCTAACCATTTCTGAATCAGCAGGACCACACAGTTTGCATCAAAGATCATTTAAAAATGGCCAGGAATCTCCAGGAGGGGCCAACCTTGTGGGTTTGTTTGTCTGCTCTTTTTAACAAATCATGAAGCATTGGGGCAGGTCTGTGGGAACAGAACCATCATCATGCCAGGCTCCACACAAGGCAATGGGGTGTCCTGAAGTGTCCCAGAGCCTGATGAGAATGATTCTCACAGACTGTGGTAAAACTGATCCCGGGCTGTCTGACTCATGGGCAGATGATAATCAAATAGGGGATAGCTAATATTTGCTGTTCCTGGGTCACTTCCCAGTGGTCACCCCCAGGCTGCTGGGGCTCCCCTGCCAGCAGCCCCTGGGATGCAGCAGGCTCCACATCCCCTTCCTGCTGCTTCCAGAGGCCCCAGAAAGGGAATCAGCACCAATATTAATTTTCCAACACCTGGCAGAGGAAATTATTTGGAACCCATCTGTGTGAGCATGGGGTAGTGGGAAGCAGCTGCTGTTTCTGTTTTCTTCTTGAATTAACGGTGCTGGTAATGTGATGTGTTAGATTTGCACCAATTATCTTATAATAAAATAGGGAGTGAAAAAAAAAAAGCAATTGATTTCCAGCTCAGCACTGCAGCAGTGGAACCCCAGGCAGAGACAAGGGAACTCCAGGAGCCAGAGCCAGGCCAGCCAAGGGGCTGAGGACATGGGGCAGGGGTGGCCTTGGCAGTGCTGGGGCAACAACTGGACTTGGTGCTCTTAAAGGGCTTTTGCAACCAGAGTGATCCAATGATCCTGCAGTCCCCTTCCTTGCCTTTGCACTGTGAGAGCTGAGCCACCTCCTGGGGTTTTGGCAGCCTCTGGCCATGGTGCTCATGTCCTGCTCTGCACGATGCTGTCCCCCCGTTGGCTCAAGGTCAGAATTCCTTGAGAATTCCAGCCAAGGTCAGGGCTCTCACTAACCCTGGATATTCTTTTGCACTGTGGTTGCAGGCTGGAGCTGGGTGTTATCCCAGCCAAGACAACTGCCTGGTTCCAGAGGCTGGGAGCTCCATGGACAGGTGAGGAGGATGGGAAAAGGATTTTGTGCAGCAAAGAAGCAGGGAAGAAGCACCCCCTGGTAGCCAGGGCTTTGGTAAGCTGCTGCTCAGGAGTGAACAGTGAACCAGGAGGGCTGGGTCATATTTAGCTAGATGCACATTTTTATCCATGTGTGTATATATATATATATGAAAATAATAATAATAAAAAAATAAAATCACCTGCATCCTCCTCGTGTTGCCCATGCAGTGAGCTCTGGCACAACTTGGGGCCGTTCCATGCTGCCAGTTACCTGGGAGAGGAGACTCCAGAAAACCAAAGCAGGAACCACTCTGCTCCTTTCCCAAATGTTCCTGTGCTCCCTGCTGTTCCCCAGGGCTCTGGAGTCTTCTCTTCCAACCCTTGCTGTGTGTGCAGAGGAGGGACAGAGGCTCTGATGTTTGTGTGGGGAGGCAGGGGAGGCAGAGCAGGCTCTGACAGTAGGAAAGGATTTCCAAATAATATCCTTTCATGCTTGGTTAGAGTGAGACTCCAGCCCTGGTTATTACACATAATGATGTCACTGTAATTGCTTTTCTGTACAATGGCATTAAAATAAATTCAGCAAATGTCAAGGTCCTTTGCATTTAAGTACAATTCAGCAAAGGGCTTTAATGGCTATTGCTTTCAGTGCTGTGAATGCTCTCAATAGGCTGCTGTCAGCTGTTTGTCCTGCTCTGTTCCCAACATCAAGCCAACAAAACACCTCTCTGGGATGTCACTTGGTGGTGCCTGAGGGCTGGCAGTGAAACAGAGCCTGCCAGGGATGTCCCATCTCTCCCCAGCCTCTTCTGGGCACTGGTGACAAGGTGGTGATGTGGTCAGAGAGGGATTGAGATAAAGTGCTCCATGCTAAGGAGGATGCAGTCAGGGCTGGCATGCCAGGCTCCTTCTCCTCACCTTGAAATGAAGGGGAGGGACCAGGTGCCCTGGAACAGCCCAGGGGACACTTCTTAAATGAGTTGTCACTGAGTTCCACCTCAGTTTAGATGTTGCTTTTCCACTGTTTCAGGTTATTGTGAGCAGTGCAGCAGACAGGGGAGGTGAAAATAATCCCCAGGAAACACAATGTGAGGTTTGAAGCCTATAATTCTAAGATGTGTAAATAAGTTGGGAAGAACATCTTTGGTTTTGACTGACAGCTCCAGTGGCTCCATACACCTTTCCATGTGGATGGTCACTTGAGTCTGTTTCTCATCTTGTGTTAGAGCTGACTTTTTAAAAGGGCCTGGAGTGGCTGGACAAGGAGCAGCAGTTCTCAACTGAAATAGGTAGGTTTAGATTTAGATTTAGAGGAAGAAATAGTTTGGTGTGAGGGTGCTGAGCCCCTGTGCCAGGTTTCCCAGAGAAGCTGTGGCTGCCCCATCCCTGGCAGTGTCTCAGCCCAGGTTGGATGGGGCTTGGAGCAACCTGGGCTGGTGGGAGGTGTCCCTGACCATGGCAGGGGGTGGAACAAGATCTTTAAGATCCCTCCCAGCCCAACCCAGTCTCTGGTTGTACCTATGAGCTGGTTTCTCAGCCTGTAGGTGCTGCACAGGGCAGCAGGCAGCAGAGGGGGGTGCAGGACATGCATAAAGCAGGCAGACAGCTTTCAGCTCTTCTGCTACAAATACTGCATAGAAACCCCAGAAGTGAAAGGGTGGGGAAAAAAATGACTCCTCTGTGCTGCCCCTTTTCTGTGCCCTTTACAAACCCTTTTGGCTCAGGTGCAGCAGTGCTGGGGATGCTGGGCAGCAGCAGTGGCTCTGGCAGAGGCAGGGGTGGCTCAGGAGGCTGCTCAGCAAGCTCTGCCTGCTCCCACCTCCCCTCCTCTGCTCCTGATTAAGTCTTCAAGTGTGCAGTAATGTGAAGTGAGGGAGCCACGTCCCCTGAAATTACCTTCCCATTAAATTCCTTGTCAGAAATGAGAGGGAGTGTGGTTAATTCAAAGCAAAGGTGAGACAGATAAATTAACTCTCAGCTCGTCCTGGGGCCACCCCTTTCCTGAAGTTCTTTGCCTGCAGCAGCCCATGGAGTATCCTGGAGCACTGAGGCTTTGGATCCAGCAGGGGAATCCTCCCCATCAGCACCACAGCCCAGGTCCCAGCCACGGACCAGAGGTGTTCCTGGAGGTGTTCCTGAAGGTTCTGAGTGGTGATGGATGTGTGCACACACCATGGACATGCAGCCAGCAGCCTCAGCTCTTCCATCCCTGGGAAATGGACCTTTCCTCCTGCCCTGCTCTAGGCATAGCAAAAGTTGGTGATGATGATTTGTTTCCTTCTGTGACTACAGTGGTAAAATCCATAGCATCACCCAATCCCAGACTGGTTTGGGTTGGGAGGGACCTTAAAGCTCCTCCAGTGCCACCCCCTGCCATGGTCAGGGACACCTCCCACCAGCCCAGGTTGCTCCAAGCCCCATCCAACCTGGGCTGAGACACTGCCAGGGATGGGGCAGCCACAGCTTCTCTGGGAAACCTGGCACAGGGGCTCAGCACCCTCACACCAAACTATTTCTCACTTCCATCTCCTCTCCATCTCCTCTCTCCCAGCTGCAAACCCTTCCCCTCATCCATCATCCCTGAAGGTGTGAAGGAACCTCCCATCCTCAAGCAGGGAGCAGCCTGAGCATCACCACGAGGAGGAGAAACCTGAAACATGGGGTGACCCCTCCAAGGCAGGGGAACACAAAGCCCTGCAGGTGCTGGGGAGCAGAGGGGAGTTTGGTGATGTGAGGAGGAGGCTGAGGAAGGCTGCAGGACAGAGGGGCAGCAGTGGGCTGCACACTGGGATGCTTCACACCCCCCCAGGCTCTGAGCAGGGCTGGCTGCAGGACAAAGCACTGCCCAGGATAATCAGGTCTGTGATTCCTTCTCTTTTTTTTGGCAAGAAAGGAGGATATTTTTTTTCTCTTGGCTAGTTACAGAAATGATTAAACACACCGGTAATCAGAGAACACAGTGGAAGCAATTGTAAGCTGGAAAATAAGGCAGAAAATAAAAGAAAAAGAGAGAAAGAGATACATTGTGAATAATAAATGAAAAGAACACAACTAGCTAAGTAGGCAGCAAATTGGGAGATAATTGTATTATTTTAAATAATGATTGTAAGAGGAGTTCAGGCAATTGGCATAAAGTTCCTGCTGGATTGCTTGGCTCTTTTCAGCCCCTACAAGTCATGAAATGCTCCACCAAGGGCAGCACTGAGGTGGAGAGAGTTTCCATGGACCAAATTAGAATGAGAACAGAACATTCCATCTAGAATAAACAGGAGGTGGTGTCTGAGGGGCCAGACAGGCAGACAGGATTTCTCTTTACACTTGATGCCTTCATGACCTCAGCAATTCAGCAGGTTTGGAATGACCCAGCCAGGTGTCTGCCCAGGGCAGGGCTGGAGTCCCCATCATCCCTGGAGGGGTTTCAGACCCTGGAGATGTGGGGATGAGGGACATGGGGCAGGGGGGGCCTGGGCAGTGTTAACAGTTGGACTGGGGGATCCTGAAGGTCTTTCTGTACCATTCTGAGGAAGTTTGACATGGTACAGCCACGAGCTGTGAGTTAAGGTGTCACGTGGAGAAAACCCACACCAAAAATGAGTATGGGAAGCAGTGCACCAGCTCACTTGTTAGCACCCTCTGCTCTCAATAAGGAGCTGTCAGCAGCCTGACAAGATGTCTCCAATGTAAGGAAATTACAGCAGGAATAAATGGAGCTAAAAATACCTCGGGGCACCAAAAAAAATTCAAACTGTGAAAGAGAAATGTGTAAACTTTGCCCACCTCTGTGGGGCACGTGCCCTCTGACAGCCCCTGTGGGGTGGGAGGTGGATCCAACCAGAAAAGGTGTTGGTGGCTGTAGGGTGACCATACCAAGCACCCACCTGAAGAGTTTCACCCTTCAGAGCAGTGAAACATGGATGAGTTGTACTCACACATTGTGATAGAGTGGAGGGGGGTTTTCCCATTTAATAATGATAAGGCAGGAAAAAAATGTGATTAAGTGTTTTTGAACACTATGTTGAGTCAGACGTGCTTCAAACAAACTTGTTCTGAGCTGGATGAGGGTGAACAAGGTATCCATCTCTCCAGAAAGGTGGGGAGGGATGGATCCTGCTGGGTTTACAGAAGGATAGGATCTGGGAATTTCTGCCAAGGATCCAAAGGCTGGGGAGGTACCAGGACTGCACCTCCAGGGTGAGGAACCTGGGCTGAGGCTGAGATGCTGACCCAGCACCCCCAGAATTGTGACCCTGCAGCATCACAGGGCCAAGGGCTCCCTGCACAGCCCACACTCCTCTTTTTGCATGGCTCTCATTACTCCTGAGCACCATTTCACACAAATCTGCTGCCTGTCACCTGCAATGAGGGAGCAGATTTCTTTATGCCCTGGGCTGGATCCGGGCAGGAGCTTTCAGAGGAAATTCTGGGGCCTGGGAGGTGATTTTACATGACTGGCTGTGGCTTTTATTGCAATCTGATGTTCTGAAGCACCCAGAGAAGTGCCTGGCACATAATTGGTTTCATCTTGCAGGGAAGTTTCTGAAGGCAGTGAACTACAGGTGTCCTCCCTCTCCATTTCTGCAGCTCCCTGAGAGGTGAGTGTCAAAAAAGGTTTGCTGAAAAGAACCAAAAAGATACAAATTAGGGATTTTTTTTTGTGTGTGGGAAATTTCTCAGTGTGATCCCAGGAGATATCAGCTCTGTTGAGCAGGCAGGTGGCTAGTGTGGGTCACTCTGGACTGGCCATCAGGGATGCTGATGGTGCCAGTGTCACAGAGGCACAAATTGGGAGGAAATCATCAGCTCCATTACTGCTGCTCCTTACAGAAGCTGTGAGGACATCTTCACCTGACACCTCCTCCTAAGAAATAATGAAGTGTGCAGTCTGGCAGAGGTGTAACCAGGCTGAGGTCTGCTGACACAAGTCTCAGTCCCAGCAGCCAGAAGTTGCGTGGCAGCAAAATTTGCAGGTTTTTAATTTCATTGCTGATGAGAGGGAGCTGGGACTTTGTGTGCCTGAAAAACGACAGAGTCCCTGAATACTGAGTGTGTCAGAGTGGTGGCTGCAGATGTGTCATGATAAAATTCAGAAGAAAACTGGTCTTCCTCTGGCCACGAATAACTTCCAGTCAAACCTGATGGGAATGGATCAGTGCCAAAGGCAGAACCCACAGCAGCAGCCAGGGGCTGGGGCTGCTCCTCAGGGGGGGCTGCACCCCCTGATTTGGGGTGCTGGGGGTGCAGGTGGTGTCATTTTGGGACAACACAGGGGTGCTGATGGGTGCTGGGGGATGGTTTCAAGGTGGGGAGGTCCTGGGTGGGACCTGGTTTGCAACCATGGCTGCTGAGTCCCACCCCAGGGACTGCCTTGGAATTCTGAGTTTCGTTGTGAGGAGATAAAAAGGGGCAGGAAAAATCCAAAGGTGCAGGAAGGGCAAGGGAAGGGTGTGAAAAGGCTGCAGTGGGACACAGATGTCAGGGATGCTGTGTCCCTGAGGGGCACAGAGAGACAACAGCTCCTCTGTGCCAGCAGAGAACACCCCCAGGGGTGCTCAGGGTGATGGAAGAGGGGGTAAATCCATGATGCACGTGGGAATGGGCAGCTCCCACAGCACCTACCTGGGAGGTAGGTTCCTTCTTGGAGCTCTTCCTGATGGTTCCATCCCTGTTCTTCAGGAGCAACGTGTGTCCCAGGTTGGATTTAACCAACTCAAGCTTCCAGCTGGAGGCTTGGTGGGGGGTTAGTGATCCCTGCTTGGTGTCTTTTGATGGGAAAAACCCTCATGGAGCTTCAGCCTTAAATTTAAATGTTGGGTTTTATCTTCCCCACTTCTCCTGGGGTTGTCCTAAGACATTGGCTGTGGTTTTTTAGCTGGGTGACAGCTGCAAGCATCTGTCCTGCCAAGCCTGATCCTACCTGCAAATTAATTACAGGGATCAGCATGGCAAGGAGAGCAGGAGGGAGTCTGTGCAGGGACTTTGGGGCAGGGTGGGAAGCAGTCCCCATCCCCCTGGGGACAGCAGAGACCTCAGGGTGAGAGGTGAGTGCCTGGCACCCCCAGCACTTGTCAGGGAAGCACTGAGCCTTGGAATCACTCTGTGACTTTCTGGCTGTCTCAGTGAAGTCCTCACCCCCCAGCAGTGCAGGGCAGAGGAAGGAGATTTCACATTCCTGGAGGAGGTTTCCTTGTACAGCTTTGCTTGAAAACTTGGAGCTGACCATAAATGGCTGTAATGCTGTCAGCTGAATGCAGACCCCTCACAGTCAGGTTGTGCCTGGGTTGGGGTGACACGTCAAGAGAGAGGTGTGGGCAGGATGTCACCCGTGGGCAGTGCCCAGCCCTTCCCACCACTGTCACTTGTGCCACGGGCAGGGGGATGGGGCAGGGGACATCCTGGTACAATGCACACACAGACACCTGGGGGGTGTGAGCTGCAGGGGTTCCCACACGTTTCATTTCAGGGAGAGCTTTTCTCGGGGAGGCACTTGGAAACCTGCAGCCCCCAGCTCGAAATGAAGAGTCACTGGAGTGCTTCTGGGGACTGCAGCCTCCCACAGACCATTTGTTGTTGTCTGTGAGGCTTCCAAATGGGGATGGACTGGGATATAGAGACACAAGATGGCCCTGACAGATGCAAACCATTGCTCCTGGCAGCTGGAAGCTGAGCAGCCCAAAGGAATGGGGTTTGCTGCAGAGCTGGAAAGCTTGGCACAGCTCAGGCTTTACAAACCCCCCCTGCTGCTGGGTGGATGCTTTGTTGTCCTCACAGATCATCAGGCTCCAAAATGGGAAGAGGCTTGGCATTGGGGAAGAAGTGGCAAAACACTGGCCATGTTTCCCCTCTGCTCTGCCAGGGTAAGGGGGCAAAACCCCAGGGTGCTAGGGACAGGGTGTGGGCAAAACCCCAGGGTGCTGGCAGTGCCAGGACAACCAGGAGAGGAGCAGGTCCCAGCAGGACTGCCAGGGCTGTCACTGGAAGCTGAGGGAATTCCCAGTGGCTTTCCTGTGGCAGCAGGAATTGTGCAGCAGATGCCCACATCTCGTCCTTCTGGAGAGTCAATGCCAGCAGGGTCAGGCCAGGGCTGTGGGGAAAAGTGAATGTGGAAGGAACAGGAATTGCTGTGTGTGCTTGAACCATCTATAGGGGGACATTTCAGCCACCAGACACCTTTTTGTTGCCAGCAGGCAATTGTTATCACAATAACATCCCCGGTTGTTCACAGGCTCATCAGCCCTGTGGGCTCTTTGGGGCCAGCTGTGGCCAGTGTCCCTGGGGCTTAGTAGCCACAGGAGCCTTGGCCAAGCCCTCAGGAGCTCAGCCATGGCTGGCAGAGGGCAGGAAGGGATTTGCACTGCCCCAGAGTTGGTGTCTGATGCTGTCTGAGCCACCAGAGGTGCCTGGCAGGGGGCTGGGCAGGTCCCCACCCCAGCTGCAGGACCTGAGGCCACAATCTCCAGTGGGCATCCTGCTAGGACAGGCTGGGCAAGTCCTGGGACAGGTGTGGGTGGAATAGGGGCTGGGGACATCAGAAAGAAAGAGGCAGTGATTGCAGCTTATTTAGAGAGGATGGGGCAACAGGGCTCCTGCTCAGAGCACTTCAGTGCTGCTCCTTTGGTTCTGCTGCCTCCTCAGCCCAGGAACAAGTGTGCCAAGGGGGGTTCTGTGGGACAGGCTTCTCAAGGAATAAAACCCCCGCTTGGCTCTAAAAAGAAAACTTAAAACAAAGGGTACACTTTCAGCCTGGACCTGTGTAAGATGTTAGTAAAGCAGACTGGGGGGTTTGCTGGGAGTTTTCACAACATTGTGTAATTTGTTGTCTTTTTAGCCAAGGCTGGTGAGACTGGGAGCCAAAACCCACAAAGCCTTGTAGGGCTTATTGCAGCAAGCTGATGTCTTGGTAGTGCTGGCCAAACAGGACCTTTCAGTTTTGTGAAAAGGTTAAATCAATAAATTATGTTAAAAAAAAAAATCGGATTTTAAAATGTTTTGGTTTTAAAATCAAAATTCTGTTTGCTTTGTGCTTGGTTTGTGCTCACTACAGAGCTCCCAAACACAGGGACTCACAGATTGCTGCCTCCTTCAGAATTACCAGCAGCTGGTAACTGGATGGATAAAAGGAATATGTAGCTTAAAGAAAAAAAGAAAACAAAACTAGAGCCCAATGATTTTGTTTTCTCTGTCCAGTTTTGCACTACGAAGCAGCATTTCTTGCCTCCAATAAGCACTGATACTTCAGGGGCTGCTGCAGAAAGAGGAAGGTGTGAAATCCAAGGTCCTTTCCTGCTTGTTGTGTAGAAATCAGAGTAAAGCTCCCGAGGCAAAACCAATGTGCTGCCCTTACCCCACTCCTGCCCGTGAGCTGTGTGGGTTACATCTCATTCCCAGGGAAGAAGTGATCACCTTGGGGTGCTGGGTACCCACCTGTGGCTGTGTCCCTGGCCACCAGGGCTTTGTCACCCAGCACTGACCCTGGCAGCTGCAGGTACCACCGGGTGCCCTGGTAAAATAAATGTGTTTCTTGGGGGTCCTCAGCTCAGGGCTGGGTTCTCCAGAGGTGGTTCCTTTTGTGATGCTTTTTTAGCAGCCTGTGGGAATTCTGCTGTCCCTGGGAGGGGTGTTCCTTGGTTCCAGGGGGGTTGGGGCTGCAGGGTGCAGGGATGTGGCACCCTGGGGGGTATTTGGGATTTTTTTTTGTTTGTTGTCCCTTTTCTGCTCCCTTTTTCTTTTTCCCGAGCCACCTCACCAAGCCCATCCTGGGTAGCTTCAAGGCTCCTGCCCTGAGCTGGTTTGTCCCTTCTGGCTGTGACTTGTTCCCAGGTCAGGGCAGCTGCAGGTGGTGTCAGTGCCAGGACAAAACCCCTCCCTTTCCTCCCCAGAGTTAAGCACTCGGTTTCTTTACATACCATTTGTTTTCAAGCTATCTTTTTGCTCGTGTTTGTTTTTATCACAATAACATATGGCAGAGTGGATGTTGCCTAACTGCTATAAATAATTTAGCAGCAAGTAGGTGATATAAAATACTTACCCTGGCAAATGTACAAGTCCTTTTAGCAAAATTTACAGCGGAGCAAGATGACAAAGCAGAAGATGGTGAGCTATGAAAGTGCTTTTCCCCAGCCCAGCTGTAATGTACTGACAGGCTCAGTGGAGGTGCCTGCAGCAGGAAGGGTGCACAGAGGCTCCAGCTTCCTGCTCCCTCCTCCCCTCTGGGCTGCCAGTGATTTGCAGTCATCCAGAGTCAGAGTCTGGGATGTTCTGAGGGATTCAGAGGTTTCAGCAGCTCGGAAGCTGAGCAGACACGGGAAGTTAAAGCTCTTTCGTGGGAAAGTTACTTTCCAGCTGCTGCCCTGCACTCCCTGCTCTGTGAAATAAGATGCCAGGTTTCTTCTGTCAGGCCTTGGAGAGGAAAATTCCCAGACTTTGGTTTGCAGATGAAGGCTCAGGATGCTCAGTTTTATAGTGAGGTTAATAACGTATTGACCATTAGGTTTTTTTTCCTAAGGGGATTCACACACCTTGCTCTGTTCTGTGGTTCCTTGGTTGGTTGTGGGTTTTTTTTTTTGGTTTTTTTTTTTACTTGGATTGGTCTCTGTTTATGTCCTGTCACCTGTGCTGTGTCCCCCTGGTGTTAGGGACCCAAAGAGCACATGGCAAAGGGACTGGGGGTGGTGGCACGGGCTGGTAGCTCAGCCCTGGGCAGGAAACCTCTTGTGGGCACCCAGTGGGTGCTGGGGATAAAACTGATCCAGGGGCAGGCAGGGAGGGTGGGGATGAACAAGTTCTCTGGGGCTCCCCTGCTTTGAGTAAGCACACACTGTGCTTATATATATATATATACACATATATATATATCAGTGCTCTTTGTGTGTATATAAATCTATAAATGTGTAGAAATTATGAATTTATGTAAATAATTAAATATCTCTGCATTTATTATATATTTCCATAAAGTCCAAGCATCACCCGTTGAGTCGTGAGAAGCTGCTGTGGGAGGGAGGAGAAGTGAAGAACAAGGCTGCCCTGGTTTTCTGATTGGCATCCAGCACTTGGCCATGCAGCCCAAGAGACTTGTGGTTTTTTCACAAAAACCCACCAGGTGTTCTTTGGAAACACAGCATCAACAAACATTCCTGTAGTTTCTCAGGTAAGCAAATCAGAAGTTATCTTTCCTGGTGTGTCAGGATGTTGTGCAGTATTGCTTGTTACCACATCACTCTTCTGTATTTATTGATTTCTTCATCTGTCTTCCCCATTATTATTAATTTTTGATTCCCTGCCTGCCCTCTGTCTCATCTCAGGAGGTGCTTGGGCTGCTTTAAACCACCAAGAGGAACGTGGCCAGAGCTGGTGGAGCTGGAGACAACCAGAGCCCCAGGTATCTGCAAACCCTGATAAAATATTCCAGGGAAATTACCATTCTTAAGCCTTACACGTATTCTTTTGATTGCTATCATAATTCTTAAAGCAGGGAAACATGTAGAGTACTGACTGGAGATCAATTTTTCTATTTTTTCCTGACCTTTGTCCCTTGCTTTAGTTACAGAAGAAAACTCCACTGTGTGCCTGGAGGTGCTGCAGTCACAGGGATGTGGGGGGGCCCTGAAAAATTCCTGCTGACTGACTCTGCCCCATGAGAATCATCACATCCCAGACTGGTTTGGGTTGCACGGGACCTCAAATCTGATCCAGAACCAACCTTTTGCCATGCCCAGGGACACCTCCCACCAGCCCAGGGTGCTCCAAGCCCCATACAGCCTGGGCTGAGACACTGCCAGGGCTGGAAGTGCTGATGCCCCTCGATGCCTCCTTCTCCAGGGGTCCCTCCTCTGCCTGGGGGATGCTGCCAGGTCTCAGGTACCTTTCCCAGAGAGGGAAAATCTTGAGTGGTAAACTCCACACTCGAGGCAGCATCTCCTTAGCACTGCTGCTTCTTCCATCCTGCCCCAAAGCAGTTGGATCCAGGAGGTTCTGCTGGATGCTGGGGAACAAAGCCCACATCTGTCCCTTTCCACTGTGATTTCTGAGAGGATGGCAGAACGAGAGGAGCACCAAACCAGGAGAGCCCTGGAATAGCAGGGAAACCCATGGACTGCAGCAAGAACAGGGTGAAAAAGGCAAACCTACAGAAGACACAGCTACGTTTCCAGTTTCAAACATGCTGCAGCACAGAAAATGCCAAAGCAGCTGAAACTCCTTCCCACAGCACAACCTCCACCTGGCACGTGCACCCCATGCAGGGGACCTCAGGTCGGGCTTGGATGGGTTGCAATGGGCTCAGCTTTCCCAGGTTTTTCTTTTGAAGGTTTTTCTACTGCCTTTAACACCCAGGCCACAAATTATTTTGTTGTGTGAAGTGCTGTTTGGTTTTTTCCCTCCCTGATGGTTAATGAGGACACTACAGCAGCATCTCTGCACCAGGCATCCCCCAGGAGCCTCAGGGCTCCCTGATCTTTGTTTCCAGCATCAGTTTTTCTTGAGGATGCCTGCATTTTTAATGTGAATATTGTATGTTCTAAGTCAAATACCTTGCCATTCCAGTTTATATTATCTGTGTTCAATTATTTAATGAGAGCTAGAGCAGGAGAGCAGGACACTTTTTTCTTCTGGTTTCTTTTTTTTTTTCTTGGAAGTTAGTTTGGGATTTATTTTTTTTTTTGACACTCCACTGGTGTGAAAGCCCTTCCCTTGTGTCCCTGTCACTTTGTAACAGGGATTCCCCAAGAAGGGGAAAAGAATGGGCTTTTGTTTTTTTTTTTTTCCTGGAGGAGCCAGCAGCTCTGCCTGGCAGTGCTTGAGCTCTGGGTAAAGGGACTGCCCTGCTTGGCACCACTGCAGAATACACCAATTCTTTGGGTAAGAGTAGTGCAGGAGTAAGAGCACTGCTGGGATCAGGGTCCTGGAGAGTGAATATTGGAGTGAGTTCACCCCCAGCTCCCTGCCAGGTGTCAAACTGCAGCCATGAGGGGTGGCCAGGGATCCCTGCAGCCCCCAGCCCCTGCCCGCCCTGCTCCCTGCTCCCTGCCCTGCCTGCTCATCTTCCTGACTTCAAGGAATCTCATTTTCAGGGCAGCAAATCCTGGCACAGGTCTGATTTACCTCGTCAAAACATTGTGTGCAAACACGAGACTTCGACATTGGAGTTTTAGGCTAAACCACCTTTTGATTGGGTAAATTTAAAAACACTGTCATTTATCAAGCACTGTTTCTGGGCTTGGGAGGCAGTGAAAAGCCATGATTGATGCCAGGTTGGGAACTGCTCCTTCAATCTTCACTGGCCTGTCATTAAAAAAGGATTGCAGCTCAGCCCATGGCCTGTGCATTTTTCTCCTGTGAAATTTTGCAAGGTCAAAGGCTTGTCAACATAACATCAATATCAACGATGTATGGTACTGGATCTTGAGAACAAGTTCAGAAATAACAACTTTGCTTCCAGCCTGGTAATACCAACTTACATCTGTCATTTATCAGGAGCTGGAACTGATAAAGAAGAAAATACCTTGTGAGCTCTGTGACTGTGCTCTTTTCGTGTGTGGTTTGGGTTTAGGTTTGTTCTGTTGTTCTCAGCCCATCACTAATTTCCCCACCAATACTGCTGCTGCCAGTAGGAGGCCTGGAAATGTTAATTTTTAATTTATAAATATTGTCAGTTTAGCTTCAAGGTACACCAGGGAGTATTTTATGGGGTCATTAATTCTTGTCTGGAATGTGATGTGTTGGTGTCCTCATTCCCTTGGGGCCCTTTATTAATAATCCCATGGAACACGCCTTGAAGTGTCTAACAGCAATTAAAACATGTCCTTTTGTTCCTAAATTAATCTCCCTAATTCTCTTTAGAAAACAATTTACTGAGGAGCCCTGCATGTTGCAGAGTGCCTGTGCACAAGATGCAGACACTGCCCCAAAGTCCATGGGCTGGGGGTCAGCAACATCCCCACCAACCCAGAGCAGCAGCAGAACCTTTGGCTTTCCCTCCACCACCCCTCCTGTCCCCCAAAACTCAGCTCCTCTGGACTGTGCTAAGACAGCTGAAATGTTGTCCTTTTGGAGCTTTCTGAGGAAGGAAATATTAGGTTTAAGCAGTTTGCTTGACAGGAGTGTTGGGATGCTGGGAGGTGCCCACCCATGCTGCAGCACCCAGAGGGCTCTGGAGCCCTCAGAGCACTGGGGCTGGGCACAGAGAGAAGGGAAACTGCCACTGAACGCTGAGGTTTGGTTAATAATAACAACATTTGGTTAATAATAACAACAACATTTGGTTAATAATAACAATGCTAACCAGGCCTGGGGCAGAGGCACTTTGCTGGACCCCTGGGAGAGCACCCAAGGCTTGATCTGGAACCAAGCTGGGAATCAGGCCCACAAGGCACAGCTGGGGAGGGGAAATCTCCGATTTATTTATTTTTCCAGGGTGTGGGGAAGTTTCCCCAAACAATTTAAAATGCCAATTAGACCCCACCGTTCCACTTGAAGCAAGTCCGTGGTTGCAATGATCATGGGGTGATTGCTCCAAGCTGGTCCGGGCGGGATCAGCCGCTCCTAATTAGTTTCCTAAATTACCACTGCTGAGCCGTGTCCGCAGGAGGACAGAGCCCTTCCCGGGGACACTGCCACCCCCCCGGGGACGGGAATTGCTGGTGGCTTCTGGCTGGGAGGAGGAGCAGGAGCAGCGAGGTGATGCCCGGAGGGGCTGCGGCAGGAGGTGGGTGCGAGATTTGGCTGCTGGTTCGGTTCTGTTCTGTTCGGTTCTGCCCGGGGGTGATGGAATGGGGCAGAGAGGGGATGAGTTTACTCTGCTTTGTGGTGCCTTTGGGAGCGGGGCTGGGCAGGGGGTGCTGGGGAGAAAATCCTGCAGGAATTCTGTCTGAGGCTGAGCTGAGGTGTGGGAGCTGCAGAGCAGGGTGGTGGTGGGGAGGCTTTGGGGGGACAGCTCTGTCTGCTCCCCACGGTTAAACCATGGGATGTGTCCCCCGAACCCGGGCAGGATGTGGTTCCCATGCTCCGGGCACCAAAAGAGAGGACAAAAGGCACCGGAATCGGCCGGGATGCTTCGGTTTGTTCTCCTGGGAACAGAGCTGCCCCTGGGCATGGTCCTGGGATGAGGTGTGAGTGATGGAGGAGAGGGAGGAAAAGCCCAGGGCATTCCCACAGGTGATCCTGGCACTAAAGGCTCCTTTTGCTCCTGCTGTATTCTCTTGGAGGGAGGGAGGGAAGGAAGTTCGTGATGCCCTTCTCAAGTTCCTGCACACTCGGTTCTTTTCTTGTTTGGTTTGTTTGTTTATTTGTTTTTTAAGGCTGTTTTTGAGTTTGTCTTGAATCCATCTTCATTGCTATTTAAAATGGTTGAAAATGTGTGAACTGGAGAGCATCCCTTGGCCCCAGCAGAGGTGTCAGACCCAGCTGAGCTGGGGTCCTGCTGGGTGCTGCTCTGGGTCCCAGCAGATCAGAGCCTGGGAATTGTGTTTCCAGGCTGAGGGATTCCACAGGGGAAGCTCAGGGGTACTGGCTTTAATTTCGGATAATGAGGATAACTCAATGAGGATAACTCTGTTGTTGTGCTTTTGTTTTCCTTTTTCCTCATCCTATGCCTTCGCTTCCACTGTTCCTGCTCCTCAGTTGTTGGCCTCTTCCCAAAACTTCCCGGGAAAAGCAGCACAGGCTGGTGCTGCTGGGCAGAGAGGGTTTCATCCACACGGAGAGGCTCTGGTTTGGGAGGTGCTTTTTTCCCCTAGGAATGGCCTCACCTTTATGGTGCTCTGGCTGTGTGCTGCTTACTGAGCTGCAGAGCAGGGCAAGCCCTGGCTGTGTGAGCTGCTCCTGCTTTAGTTACTGCTCTGGAGGGGTTTCGGTGACAAATCTCCATCTTGATGCATTTAAGGCTTAAGTACCAAGGGGAAAAAAAGAAAAAAAAACTTCTGAAATATGACACCTTCTGCTTCAGCTGATCCAAGGCAGGTTTTGCCATTCAGCACATCAGTACCAACTGTTTTGTCCCCTGTACACTTTTAGGAGGGACTAAAAAACAAGTAAGAGTTTTCCCCCCTCTTTAGGCTGTGTGGCTGCCTTGCCAGGCTGCTGGGGTACAGGATGCAGGGGAATGGGCATGGTGTGGGGGGCTGAGGGGGCAAACCAGGGAGCTGCTGTGGTGGAGTTCCTGCAGGTGACACCTGGGGCTGGCAAAGGAAATGTGGTACCAGGGCTGTACTCCCAGAGCCAGGTGAGATGGTGATGCTCTCCAGATGTGCTCTCCAGATGTGTGCAGTGGGAACATGCAGGGATAAAGCAAGGGGGGTAATGGGAGAGGCCAGGGCCTCACCAGAGCAGGATGAGGTGTGCAGGGAAGGTGCTGAAGCACAGAATGGGGGCTGAGGGGTCTCAAAAGGAGCAAGGGCTGCTGGCTGGGGCTTGGAAGGGAAGAGGCTCTGTGTCCCTCCTGCCATGGTGCTGCTGTCCCTGGACTCAGCACAGGGCATGGAGCTGCCAGTAACTCCATCCCCTCTGTGCCAGGTGCTGGTGTGGGGATGGGTTTCTACAAGCTGGAGAAAAGAAAAATCATGTGTCCAGGAGGGATATTGCTCCATGGACTGGTTGTCCTGTACAGGTCCCTGCCTGCTCCACTGGGAGCAGACCCACTCCTTGGGCTTTCTTTTCAAGCTGGAGAGCAGCCATTTGATGGGATGGGTTTCTTTGTGAAGCACCAGGAAGGAAAGGGTGAGAGGCTCAGTTAGGAAGTGTTACAGTGCAGGAACTTTGCTGAAATTCCCATCCCCATGTCTGGCCATGCAGGGGTGAGCTTTGGGAAAGGGACCAGAGAGCTCCTGCTCCCCAGTCCAGCCCAGTGCAGTCCAGTGTGTGACTTGGTACCTCCCATGAGTTGACCCAGCAGGTCTGGGGGCCTCCTGTGCCCAAGGAAGGAGCAGAGCTGGCAGGAGTTCTG
The DNA here is from genome assembly GCF_003957555.1 of Calypte anna. Taxonomy (NCBI): domain Eukaryota; kingdom Metazoa; phylum Chordata; class Aves; order Apodiformes; family Trochilidae; genus Calypte; species Calypte anna. Next base: position 43,298,235 of record NC_044251.1, read on the forward strand.
CCTTCCCTATTTGTAAAACCTGCAGGTTCCCTTCCTCTCCTCCCTTCTCCCTTTGTGAGGCTGGGAGGAGCAGTGTCCTTCTGGTGTCCAGCTCCAGTCTTCATGTTTTGCCAGAGCTGCACCTCCCCTGGCTGAGCAGCCTGACACTTGCACAGCCCATTTTCTGTCTGTCTGCTCTGATTCCTGAGTGTTTCACCCTAATGAGCAGAGACTGCTCCTGCTGTGGGCAAGGTGTGTGTGGCTCTGGGCCCAGGCTGCTCTCGCCAGGAATGAATTCTCTCATTCCTATTCACAACTTTTTTTGCTGCTTTTACCCAAAACTGCCCTGATGAGTGTGTTCCTGCAAAGGCCATGAAAAAGGAATCATTAGGTCCATGCTGTGACCTCCCTGGCCAGTCACCAGGAGATCTGGTGGTGCTGAGAAGTGTTGCAGGGAAGGGAAGAGAGATTTCTTCTTGAAGGGCTCTCAGTCTCTCCCCAGCTCTGGTTTTCAGTTGCATTCACAGGTGAGGAGCAGAGGAGGGTCTGATCCCAGGACACCCTGACAGACTGCCCCACAGATGCTGCTGGGTGCTGCTCTCACTGAGACCTGTGGGTTCACCCAAACATCTGAATGATCTCATCTGCATCCTGCAATAATGGCTGGGACAGCAGGAGGTTAGCTTTTAAGAATAAATTGATAGGTGGTATGAATAAAAACAAGCTGCAAGAGGGGGTTTGCTTCTGCAGTGAGGATCTCTGGGGTGAGAAGTACAATTGAGAGGTTTTTCTCTTAGCAAGTGCAGGGTTGGGATGAGCAGGCAGAGGTTTATAGAGCCTGGGGGGGAGGAAATGCTGAACAGGGAGATGCAAGGGCTCTGCCCCCCATGTTCTTAAACTGTGTGAAGTATCAGCCACATCAGACAAGTAGAGAACAAAGCTCCTACCTGGCACGTCTGGCTTTCATCAGCTCCAGTTTTAGGATTATTATGTTTGTTCTTCAGGAAACGTTGCTGGGCATTTGTAAGGTGAGGGGTAGCCACAGCTATGTTCCTGCTGTCCTTCCTCCCCTTCCTCCTCCTCCCTGGGTTTTGTTTTCCATTGCTCCCCAGAATCTGGGTGTCCCTCCTGTGTCCTGTCACCTCACTGGTTCTTGGGGACAAGTGTCAGGGGCTAATGCAGCTCCAGGTCAGACAACGTGCAGGTCCCTTGCTTCTCCCTGCTCTGCAGGATTTGCATCCCCAGAACCAGCTCTTTGTGCCATGAACAGCTCCAGGCAGCACCTGAACTGTCCCTCTGCTGGGGGCTGGCTGATGGCTCTCTGGGTTTGGTGGCTCTGCCAGCCCTGGCCCCTGAAGGCTCTGCTGACCAACTGCTCTGTGGGGCACTTTGGAGATCAGCAGAGGCTCCAATGCAGATTTTCTGTAGCTGAGGTTAAACTGAAGGGTCTGAGAGTAGTGTCTGCAGCCAGAGAGGGCTTCTAAACCCACCCTTGCCTCCACCCCAGTCCTGAGCACCTTCAGAAGAACCAGTAAGCACAACTGGGCTCAGCTGGGAGACCCCAGGAAGGTCTCTGGCTGGTGGCATGGGGCTGCTGGGGCTGAGTCCAGCACCAGGCTCCCTGGGACAGGATTTTTACAACCATTTATGTGGGGCAAGACCTTTAAGATTGAGTCCAACAGTTTTTTCCTGCATCATGCAATGAGACTTTTCCTTACAGGCGTTTCAGCAGGACCTCTGCTGCTCCTGCTCCAGGCATTTGTTGGTTCCCCTTTAACAGAGATGCTTCTGGGATCTCCTGCTTTCTCTGAGTCCAGATTCTTCAGGCTGCTAATTAAATAAGTCAGCACTTTCAAATCTGGACAGGAGAGGAACAGGAGCCAGGCATTCTTAATCCTTTTAGAGACGAACTTAATTACTTGAGTGCTTCCAGGTCCTTGCACCTTTCTGCTCCAAGCTTGTTCCACGTTTGGATTCTATGAAGGGGAATAAGAACCCAGTGAAAACTGCCTTTGTAGCATGTGATCAAAAGGTGTCACTTCTGTGACTAAACTCCTATGGAAATAGTGATGGAGGTGTGAGAAATCAGGCATGGAGCTCACACTGATTTAACAGAGTGCTTGGATGGGAGAAGTTCCCTCTTGCCAGTGCCAGGGAGATGCTGCTTGGTTAGAGCTGTGACAAGAGCAGAATGAATTGCCAGGGAGAGCTTCCCTCCTTGCTCCTTCCCTGCTTCTCCAGCCTGCAGCACTCTTGACTGCAATTCTCACCCACTTTGTCCATCAGCTCAGCTCCTGCTTCACAGGTTGTGGTCTCCAGCACCCTGCCTGCTGCCAGCCTGGTCCCAGCTCCTCCTTGGTTCTGGCAGCCCAAACAGGCACCAGCTGGGTTTGGCACACCCAGACCTGGGTGTTTGCTCCTGGAGAGCCCAGGCCTGGACCTGGCAGGGTGCTGGGAGCATCACCAGGAAGGCTGCCACAGGTCAGGGTGCCCCCTGGGAACCTGCCCAGTGCCTTGCTGGTTTTGTACTGGAGCATTAAAAGAAAAAAGAAAAGTGTTTTTTTTTCCCCCCTCTCCTGCTGCCAGTTGTGGCTCTGGACTGAGGAGCAGTAGGGTATGGGATGGGATGGGATGGGATGGGATGGGATGGGATGGGATGTCTGCCCAGGGATTAGGGGGAGATCTGCTGAGGAGGCTGTGCAAGAATCAGGTGTGGACACAAAAATGCTCTACAGAACCACTGAAACGTGGACCAAGAAAAGCTTCTGAGGCTGATTGGCTGTGCTTTTAGCACCTGAATGAAGTAATATGGCAAGTGCAGGAGAGCCAATAGCAGGGAATCTCAGGGTTTTGTGAAGTACAGAAACCACTCGGATTTTCATGGTATTTCTTGAGGCAAATCAAATGTGTGTGCTTTAGTATAAAAGCAATGGCAGTGAGCAGTGCACTGGGCAGAGTCCTGCAGTGTGTGGTTCTGCCTGGGGGCTGGAAAGCCTTGGCACAAGCAGATTCCTTACACCCACCCCAGGGATGCTGCCAGCCTCAGGAGGGGTGCAGACACTTTCTTTGCAGTGTCAGGTGTGTCTTCAGGCCTTACCTGTGTGCTGTAAAGTTCAGGTTAAAAACTGTTTATCCAGAAACACCAGGCAAGCTTTGTCATCCTGCATTGCCCTCAATCGGCAGCCCCAGCTCATGGCCTCACTGCTGGCAAAATCTTTTCAGTATCTCTCCCTTGTCTGGACCCTTTGCAAATCCCCTACGAGGATGTCTCTGTATGGATCTTTTCACAACGGGTTTTTCTTTTTAGTGCCTTTCCAGTGGTCCCTGTAGAGTTTCATGTGCACACCCCATTGCACAGCAGGGTTGTGAGAGCTGAGCTCAAGCTCTGTGCTGTCACCACCTCGGGTCCCAGGGACCCTGGGGAGAGCTTGGCCACCACATCTTGGTTTGCCTGCAGACTGTGGCTTTGAACAAAGTGTGCTGGAGAGGAAACCAGCCCCTGCCTCCTGCCTCTGAGTGCCACAGAAATGAGTGGCTGGTTCATGTAATGCTTTTGCTTTGCTAGTTGGCAGCTTCAAAAGAAACAACAAAAGAGAAACCCAGACATCAAAGGAACAAAACCTTGCTTGGCAGTTGAATTAAACAATTTTATGCCTCTGTGGCTCTTTGCATCTTGATGGGCTTCTTAAACTAATGTTTTATTGCTGTAATTTTTATTCCTGTTAAGTGCCTTATCAGTGCACAGGGTAACATGAATTATTTGCAGTGTTAACTCCTGCTCTGCAGCAGTTTAATAGCAGGAGCTGCCCTCCTCGCAACAGCCCCTTGGTCATCCTGGAGGCTGCTTCTGAAGTGGAGGAGGAACCTGCCAGCAGGGAAGAGGGGGAGAAGCTCCCAGGGGGCCAATGGATTTGGTACCTCTGAGAGAGAGCAGAGCTGTGGCTGAGCATCCCTGTGCTGCAGCCCCCCTGATCCCTCTGGGAGCTGATCCCAGCCCAGGGGTAGGGTGCTGATCCCAGCCCAGGGGTAGGGTGCTGATCCCATCCAGGAGGGTCCCGGGGCTGGGAAGATGTTGCTGAGCTCCCAGCCAGCCCAGCAGCTGCGGAGAGGCTGGAGCGGTGAAATCAGGGCTGGCCAGCCTGTAATTAAAGGTACTTAAGGACTATTGGCAGAGCTCATCCAAACGCTTTTTAAACCCGTTTAATAAAGGGGGTGTCCTCCTTCCATCGGCGTTATGGAAATGGCCCGCGGGCAGTGGGAGGTGGAATCGATATCCCTGCGATGGGAATCCCTGCTTCCCAGAGCTCAGATTAACCTGGTGTAGGGAACATCCCGGGGGCTGATGGCTGTAACGCTGTCACCTGTCCCAGCTGTCACCAAATCCCAGGTGCTGTCTCTGGATTTGGGGGGCAGGACAGGACAGGGCAGTCAGGAGCTGCCTGCTCAGCACCCCTCACCCTGCTCTGAATGGGAGCTGGGGATGCCAGGCTCTGTTGGACCTCATGCTCTGGGTGCTGCCAAACGGGGAGCTCAGGGTTTCTCCATCAGCTCTGACAGGACAGCCTGGATGAAGGAAAGATCATTTGGTCCCTAATGGACTTGGAGACTTCTTTGATTTCTATCCTGGGGATGTCCAGTGCTGGGACCAGTGATGTGCTTCACACCTCTTCCCCTTCCTTTCCCCACTAGGGTGTTGTTGTGGCATTACTGGTTTGTTCCCATCTCAGTTTAATCTTCACTTGCTAGTTTTCATTTGGAAAAGCAAAATGTGAAACTGCACAAAGACAAAGATCTTTGCTGCTTAGATTCATTATCCTTCATTTTTTAAAACTGTGTCAGCTCTCTCTGTCTCTCCTTAAGCACCTTTCCATTGGAATATCCCCAAGCTTTGGCTTGGCTCTCTGTAGCTGTTCTGCAGGGTAACTTCCTTGTGGTTTTGCTCCTCTGGAGTGATTGCTTTCCTTCTTCTGTCAACATGAAGGCAAAGTCCTTCTATTATTCCTAAACCCGATTTTTTTTTCCTGGTTCTTGGGCCTGCCTGCTTCATTGTATTTTAACTGCCTCATGCTCAGCAATTTTATTCTTTTTAGGAAGAGCAATGAATGTTAGAGGCAATTCTGTGCTTCAGTAGAAGGAATAATTTTCTAAAAAGCAACAACACAAACCCCACAACTCCCACCAAACCCACCCCAAATCAGGAGCTCTGTGGTGTGTGTGTAGCAGAGCTCCTGGCTCAGCCCTCGCCCTCCAGTGCTTCCCCTGCAGATCCATGGCTGACAAGTTCCAGAGGAATCAAACAGGTCCTGATTTTACAGATCTGTGACACTTTTTTAGCTCCCATTGACTGAGAAGCTGTGAACCAGCCATGTCTGCAGAGAACATGCTGACTCTTGAACAGTAATTGTTAAAGCACAAAGAGAAAGCTCTCTGGCTGTGCCCACCCAACCTCTGTCGTGGTACAAATGGAGAGGTGGGGAAAAAAAACCCAACCAAAGAAAAAGCCCTCAATAAAAATGGGAATGATCAAAGCAACTGGCTTTTTGCACAGTTTTCACAGCCAATTTTCTTTTGCATCTGAGTCCCAAGCCTTGTGGAGCTGTGGTGCCTGGTGCCAGCAGCAGAACTTCACCTGCTCTTCATCTCCCCTCTCATCTCCAGGTTCTCTTCCCATCACACCAGTCCCTTATCATTTCTCACCTCTGCACTGGGCAGGTGTTGAGTTTCCAGGTTCAGAGCAGAAGGAAGATTCCCTTTCCCTCCTGATCCCTGGCGTGGGGCTGAGCCTCCCCCAGGCTGCTCTGCTGCCTTTCCATCCCATGCCCTGGGCTGGCTGCTGCCAGCTGTGGCCTCAGGGTGGTCCTGATGCAATATTTACAGTGATCTGCCCTGCAAGGAGAGCCCACAGACCCTGATGGCAAGCCCAAAAATGGGGAGAAGAAGAAGGCAGCATGCCAGAGATGCTCTGACCTGCTGCTCAAACCATGAGCTTGTTCTCTTCACCTGGCAGCTCCTGAGGAGTCTTCACACAGCATCAATCTGTGGGGGAATAACCTGACCCTGTGGATGCTGGTATTTAGAAGGGCAAAAATACAAGTCTCAATCTGTCTTCAGCAACAGAATCTGTCTCTGCATAACGTTGGGTATGCCCCAATAATGTGGTTTTGTGTTTTATGGAGGGGATGTTCAGCCCTCTGCAGTGTCCAGCTCCCAGCCAACATGGGGCTTCCTCTGGGCACCACCACTTCTCAGCACAGGGATTTCTCTGCTCAATCTGCAGCTGGAGCTGGTGGTTAATGACTGAAAATAAAACCAATGAAGCTGACCCCGAGGATCTGGTGCTGTCTTTGCACCACAAGCAGGGTTCAGCCCTGTAGCTGCAGTTTCAGGGAGGGTTTCCATGGAAATAGCAACCATCAAATGGATGAGTGAGGATGCTGAAAGGAAAATGGATCAAATGCAATCTGCATTCTAAATTTCATGCAGTTATATGAGAGCCTTTTTGGGGCGCTCAGCTTTGTGCAGTCTGTAGCTCCAGGGGATGTTCTTCATGGCCAGGGGTGGGAAGAGGTGGAATTCAGTTTTGCACACCCAGTTCAGACATGGAATTAGTTCATAAACTCATAGAATGTCAGGCTGGAAGGGACCTCAACCCTTCTAATATTATTGTTTATTTGAGATGTCTTAGCATCCTGTCAAACTGGGACTTCAAACTTTCCAGAGTGGGGGAATCCACCCCTTCCCCATGGAGACCATTCCAAGGTCTGACTGTCCTCATGGGGGAGCATTTTTATCTTGCTTTTAGTTCTTGCTTTGAGCCAGGAGCAAACTGCAGTTTGTTACTTGCTCACCTCCCAGGTCCCTGCAGTGGGCAAAGCTCTGCTGCATCTCTTTGCTGTCCTTGGCCTTCCCTGGGACTCTCCTCTTGCAGCCCTGGTGACTTTGTGCTGCAGCAGCTGCATCCTCATCCTTATCACTGGGGTTCTGAATGGCCCACTGCTCAGGGGGTGTTTTGCCCTGTTCCTTGTGGTTCCAACACTGGAACTGCCCTCTGCTTGGACCTTCCTTCCCACAGGGAAGGGCTCTGGGCCTTGGGGTCCTGGGATCTCCTGTCCTGGGGTGAGAGCAGAGGTTGGGGTGATGGAGGTGATGGGGTGAGCCCAGAGGTGACCCCAGGGAGGGGACTGGGAGAGCAGCAGCAGTACATGGCTGGGGCTGGGAGAGGAGCAGACCTGGGAGCTCACTTTGCAGTTTTTCAGCCTCCTCATCCCAGTTCCAGCAGAACAAGGTTAGCAAAATGTGCTGGAGTGAGCACTGGGTCCTCAGCACACTGCTCGGGCTGGTTCCTGATGCTGGAAGGAACCTCTGTGTCCTGCAAACCCCTCTGCTGCCAGGAATGGAGAGGGAGAGGTGTGAAGCACGTACATGTGTTAGGTAACTCTGTCATTTCAGGACTCCTTTGTCATTTCCCTTTTAGACAAACCTGCTTTGGCAGGGGAAAGCCCTTGTTTGAGAGTCTTAGCATTAAAATAGCTTTCTCCTTTGAGGGGAGAAGAGGAGCTGGTTGATATGAAGTGAGTCTGTCTCCTGGAGGACTGAAGAAGGGAAATGTATGCAGGGAAGGGAAGGAAGAGCAGGGTTCAAGGCAGCTTCCCTGGGTCCCAGCCAGCATCAGCACATGGCTTCACTGCTTTCTCTGGGAGCAGGTGAAGATGAATCAGAGTTGGGCTGCTCAGGATTTGCCTCTGGAAGGTGCTGGAGGCACAGGAGAGATGCAGGGGGAACATCCACCCTGAGCCAGCTTTGTAGCAGGAGCTTTATTCCTAAATTAAGAAGCAATAGCTAAGGAAAGGAAGGAAAGCAAGGAGGACTAATAACAGTGAAGGGCTCAAGGCTTTTGTGCAGCCAGATCCAAGCAGAGGTGCCATTCCCACCATCCTGCCAGCAGGTCTGGGCTGCTGGCTGTGTCTGTGGTCTGTCCTGTGCTGCTCCCTGCTCCTGCTCTCCAGGCAGGACAGCAAAACCACTCTGCAGCTCTGGCAGCCTTTCTGGGGGTCCTGGGTCAAACCTCTCCTGCCTTTAACCTCAGCTGCCCCTTGAGTGACCTGTAAAGAGCTAGGTGAGGCTTCTGTTGGTTTGGCTGGCAGATGAGTTGATAAATGAGAGCATCTGGAGGTGCCTCTCAGCCCCTGTACTTGGCTGCATCACGGGGCAAGCCCTGGGTGCTCTCTGTCTCCCCAGGGAACCTGAGATGTGGCAGCAAAGCTGAGCAAGAGGAGGCTCTGGCTCCATCCCTGCTGCTGAGGGGCATAACAGGGCCGGTGCTGAGCAAGAGCATCTCTGGCTGCTCCTGACTTTGTGGGAGGAGCATCAGAAACTGCTATTTAGTGACTAAATAATCATCGTTTCACACTTGCTGGCACATCTGAAGTCAGCCCCCAGTATCTCTGAGAATTTAGCACTTGAATCGGAGCAGAGCAGCTGGCATGAAGTCAGATTTTCTGCTCAAGCAGAATGGGTTTAGCAGCTGTTTGTGTGAGGCAGAGGAAATCAGAAGAAGAGATTGAGTGCCTGAGGACCTGAGCTGTGGTTTAAGGTGTTTGTGGTAACTCTGGGTTCAGTTCTGGGGTGGGGAGAACTCCCCAGCCTGACAGGGATGGTCCCAGACACAGGGGCAGTGGGGTCCCTAACCCAGACCTGGAGCTGGCCCAGGCATGGGGGGCTTCACCCACCCCCCAGCATCCCCCCAGCATCCCCTGTTCCTGGCAGCATCCCCCTGCAAACCTCCTGCCCTGAGCATCTCCGAGTGGGCAGGTGGCTCATCCACAGGAGGATGATGAAAAATCCAGGTTTAGCAGCAAATTTCTAAACTTCAGATGGTTTTGTCCTTTGAATAACATTCCAAAAAAAAACCAAAAAACAAACCCCAAAAAAACCCCCAAAACCCCCAAACCCTTCAGCCTGCACTTGATATTGTGAATCCTCCACTTTGGGAGAGACACTTAGAAATATTTATACAGTGGCTTGTTAAAGCAGCTATAAATAATACATTAGAATAGCAGAAATGCCTGTTAATGGTACAGTATTTACTGGAGGTGTGCTTTCTTCCTGAGACAGGGTTGGGTTTTTTCTTAACTCTTTAATTCCCCAAATACTGCTGTGTGGACCGAATCATCTCAGACAAAGCAGGCTGTGACAGAAATCGGGCTGTAACCCAGCAAAAGTCTGTCCTGAGGCACCTCTGAGAGCACATGCAACAAATACCTTTTCCCTTCATTATCTTCTCATGCTAATCCCTTTAATTACCTTGCCCTAACACATACATCAGGTGAGTTAACTCGAAGCAGCCACCGCGCAGCGCGGGGAATTTCAGCAGCTTTGGGGTTCCTGTCAGGGCTTTTGGTGACAATTCAGAAGCGTTTTGTGTCCCCAGAGCTGCTCAGTGCCAGCAGAGCTCTGCCTGGGGGTCTCCCCCTTCGCCTCTGCCGTGGGGAGGGCACGGAAGGAGCAGAAGGGGGATGCGGAGGGACTATGCCTGCTCCTGCCGGGACCCGCGGGAAGGAGAACTTTGGGGAGGTTAAATGTAGGCTAAATTTAGGTTAAATGTACCAGAGACTTGCCTTGGAATAGTTTGCTACTGCCAGCTTGATTGGAAAGGGTTTGTGCAGGCATTTGGAGGGGTGGGGGGGGGGTTCAAAAGCAAAACAAAAAGAAGAAAAAACCCCAAACCCAACAACAGCCCCTCTCCCCCCCCAAAAAAAACCCCAACAAAAATACAAAACAAAACAAAAAATCAAAAAAACTTCTCTGTGTGTGAAGGTTTAAAGGATTTAAGAGCCAGTGAGCAACTGGAGCTGAGCAGACAAAGCAGCTGTGTTTGGGGAAGGGGTGCAATGCAGCCTGTGCTCAGCACATCCCTGCAGCCTGCAGCTCAGCATCCTCTGCCGAGGATCCTTTCCAGCTATAGAAAGCCCTCTTGAAGGCAGAATCCAGAGTTTTCATTTTTTTTAATTTATTTTTTCCCAGGTAGCAGATTTCTGCAGGCACAGCAATGCTGGTAACCCCCAAGGTGCTCCTGGGGCTGTGTGTGAGCAGGGCTGCAGGAGTTACCCATTCCTCAGGCTTTGCCTTTCACTGCACCTTGTGCCATCTCTGGCTCTGGATGCTCCCCAAGCTCTGAGGCCGTGTTCTTGGTACCATTCTCCACAGCTGATAAAGCTCTGGGGGGGATGAAGTGCCCTGGCATCTGCTAGGGGTGAAAAGAGGCAAATGAAACCTTGCAGGCAGTCTCAAAACTTAACCAAAATGTGAAATAAATCCCCTTTCTCCTATCAGACCCTCTCTGCCTCACACCTGGGCTGTGCTCAGTTCTGTCCCCAAAAGTTCTGTCCTTCTGGAGTGTCTGGAGAGCAAACACCACCCCAGCCTTTGCCTTTGCCCAAACCTGGGCTCTTTTCCTGTGGCACAGGCTCCCTCCCTGGATTCCAGACGGGCATTAAAAATTCATGGCTCTTGGCATGGCATTTGTTCTGAGGCAACAGGGCTCTCTGGGGGTGCAGGAGAGGAAAAACTGGGAAAGGAAAAGGGATTGGTGAGAGATCCTTTTGAACCATGTGAGGAAGTCAGTCTTGTTCCCAGCAAACACCTGGAGATGGTTTCTCATTACTGCTGCTCTGTGGAAGGGCTCTGCTTTGATTTGGTTTCAGTGTGCCCAGCTGGAGCTGGGTCTGAGCCCCAGGCAGTGGGGATTCCCCTTCAGGCACAGGATGGATATTCCTGAAGGGCTCAGTGCAGCCCAGGTCACTGCCAGGAGGGTTTTCCCAGGAACAAGAGCTCTGGGGAAGCTGTTGTGCCCATCCTTGGGGTGCTGCAGGTGTCATGGGGCAGGCAGAGCCCATGGCCAGGACATCCCTGGGCTGCCCAGCAGCACATCCCACCCATCCAGGTGTGAGTTTTGTGGCTCCACGATTTCCTAGATCCAGCCCAACTCTCTGGCCATGCCTCCTGCTGGCTTTGCTCCCTGTTTTATTGCCTGATGTTTGCCAGGTGATGTGCTGCCACCTGCCAGCATCTGGGAGAGGACTTTGGTGTCCCAGGAGGTTGGGGACAGAGGGTGGGGATGAGGGAGGGAGCAGCAGGATTATCCCCAAGGCTCACTGGAACCAGGGACCTGCAGGGAGGGCAATGAGGTGGCAGCCGGGGTAAAACTCCTGTGCTGGATTTTAAGTCTCCACTGTCAAACTTTGGTCATATCCTTCCCTGAGATCAGATGTTGGAACAGCCCAGGGCAGGAGGAGGCTTTGCCTGGGGTGCACTGAAAGCCCCAGTGACAGACACTGCCCTCCTGCAGGGACTGGTGCTGATGGGGGTTCATTAGGTGGGAATTCATGGGGTTCATTAGGTGGGAATGAAGAAAAGCATCAGTATTGGTGCTCTGGGAGACAGCAGGCTGGGCTCTGGGAGCTGAGCTGCCCTCTAGCCTGGTGCAAACTCTGGAGAAGTCTGCCAGGGACTGCTGTGCTCCAGCTCTGGGGCACTTCTGAGCATCCTCACCCACAGCTGCTGCTTGCATGCACCACTACTCACATCTAAGGTATTTCTACTTTGCTAAACTGCAGGGGGGGAATAAAAAAATAAAATAAAATAATGTCTGTATTGTAGTTCAGCACCCTAAGTGCAGACACGTGTTCCTCTGCTGGACAGGCAGCACCTCAGAATATCCTAAAAGCATTTATCCTTTCTAGATGAGGATGTTACCAAAATACTCTCAGCACTGATGCATGAGTTCACAGTTGCTTTAAGAGGCTGTGAATGCACACAGCAACCTGATGAGATGCAGCACAGTGCTGTGAAGCAATCTCAGGCAGCTTTTCTTAATTCCTGGGTCTGGTAGGGTCTGGCAGAATTTGCTTCTTAATTTGGTATTGGGATTGGGAATTTCGGAGAGGTCCTGCCCTCCCCTCCCAAGGCTCCTGTAACCAGCTCCAGCAGCTGCTCACAAAACACTCTTGGCTTTGCTTGCAATTAATCCTTTGTGTTTTAATGGCTCCAGAACTACAGTCATGCAACGCTTTTCTTTTTTTTCTTTCTTTCTTTTCCCCTGTTTTTTATGTAATTCATGCATGTTGGAAGGGAGGCAAACAAGAATGTTCTCTGCACTCAGAAATAGTTGGTGCTGGGGCACGGGTGCTCAGGGACTCTGAGTCTGTCAAGCTTGGTCCTGGTAACATCTGCAAAGAAGGCAATTTATATTTAATGTGAACTACTCCAGCATGCTAAGGCAAATTATTTTACTAGGAAACTGTGTGTGCCCACGCACTGGTGCTTGTGCACTGTGGCTGTGAGCAGCTCCTCTCCCCAGTGGGCACTGAAAGCCACGCTGTGTTTTTCCATCACTCCCCCCTCCCTGGGGCAGCCTTGCCCTCATTTAGAACTTTCCCTTGCAGAAAGCTCAGAAAGTTTGCTGGGGTCCTGGGTCACTCCTGCCTCTGCTCACAGTGCATCCTGAACCACTGCTCTCTGGTCACTTCTGGAAGTTCTATTCGGGAAGCTGAGCAGCTGGTGCCATTCTGCTGGAATCTGGGCCTCTTTTCCTTTCCATTTTCCTGGCTTTGGGAAGTTGTTGCCTGCTTTTGGCCTCCGTTTGCCCACAGGAGGGATGATCCCTGTCTGGCCATGGCGTGGAGCTGTTATTTCTCTAAGGAGGTGGTTGGAAGGTGCACAGCTCAGTTCTAGATTCAGGGCTGGGTTTTCTCCCTCAGGTAGTTTTGCAGCTCTGTTATTTCTTATTCTTTGCAGCCCTGGGCCCTGCTCCTCCCATTTCTCAGCACAGAGCTTGGAGGGGTCAGGAGAAAGAGATGTTCATGTCCCCATCCATCCCCACTCCTGCTCTGCCCCTAACACCAGCTGTCTCCTCAAAGGATGGAGGACAGACTTGAACTCCAAATGCATGAGCAGCAGTTATGTAAAGTTGTTTTTTGTTTTTCTTTTTTTCTCTGTTATTCTGGATGTGCTTGGGCCAGTGAGTACAGTAGAAACCTGTGGGGCAGGGTTATGTGATGATGCTATTACTAAAAGTAGTTTCTATGCTTCACTCCAAGTTTTCTTAGGGCAAAGGGTCAAAGCAATCTGAAGGTTTTATTTCTTGGAACCAAGGTAAAGAAAAAAGAATTTATGCTTAGAATGTAGCAATGGTAATAAAACTCTTGACATCAAGATCCTGATCCATCATCTACTCATGCTAATGGAAATTCTTTCCTTCTTTGCATTAACCTCACTGACCATGGATTCAGGCATGTAGAGCTCCTGTGTCTCTCATATCCTCATGAGAAGTAGGAGTGGAAAAGTGCCTTTGTGGTTTGGTTTTATTTTTATTTTTTTATTTTGAATAAACCAATAACCTCATCTACCGTGGTTTCTAAGCAACAAAGTATAGGATAAAAACCAGCCAGCAAGTAATTTCTCTTTCCTTTTATGTGCCTTTTAGTGATGTTAAACAGTGGTAAGGATGCTCTGTGTAAATTGGTGTTAATCCCTCTTTGCAATCTGCTGCTCCTCCGAGTGTGTGATTAAAAGGTTACCAGCTCCTCTGGCCCCTCCAAGCTCTGGAATGAGGCTCATTTAGCTCCCTGCAGTCAGCAGGAGATCAGGAAAACTCTGAGCCAGCTGCTGGCCTGGGCTCAGGGCTGGGGGGTTCCTGGCTGGGTATGTCTGGAGCAGGGAGAGCCAAGAGCCAAACCTTGGGGGGCTGAGCTCTGGGGGAGAGACAGCCCTGGGCTGGGGCAGTTTGAGCATCTGACCTTGTTGATGGGTTGTGTGTGTTCCAGGAAAGAGAAACCCTTCTGCCAGGGCCTGGGTGGGTGCACAAACAAAATAGGATGGATGATCTTTATTCCGTTTAAATCTGTGGAAGCATCTTATCAGCTGGATGAAGGTCCAGATGCCAAATTATCACAGAATCCCAGACTGATTTGTGTTGGGAGGGACCTTAAAGCTCCTCCATTGCCACCCCCTGCCATGGTCAGGGACACCTCCCACCAGCCCAGGTTGCTCCAAGCCCCATCCAACCTGGGCTGAGACACTGCCAGGGATGGGGCAGCCACAGCTTCTCTGGGAAACCTGGCACAGGGGCTCAGCACCCTCACACCAAACAATTTCTCCCTCCCATCTCCTCTCCATCTCCCCTCTCCCAGCTGGAAACCCTTCCCCCTCATCCCATCCCTCCCTGGCCTTGTCCCCAGTCCCTCCCCAGCTTTCCTGGAGCCCCTTCAGGCACTGGAAGGTGCTCTAAGGTCTCCTCGTTGCAGCCTTCTCTTCTCCAGCCTCAACACCCCCAACTCTCTCAGCCTGTTGAGTGTCAGCCTTGGTTCCAGCAGGATGGGTAGGCAGGGTTACAGAGTCAGCAGACAGCAAGCAAAGCACCAAGCCCCAGTAGGAGAAGGAACTGTGTGAGATTTTTTAGTGAATCTCAGAAAGAGAAACCCCACTGTGAGCATCAGCATCAGCTGCTCCCCCCAGAGCTGGAGCTGTGGCCCTACCCTTGGGGATGGGCAGAACACTGGAGGATTATTACTTAGGATATTCTAATAGGTGCTCAAATAAACTGGGGAAAATATCTGACATCCCAAGTGAGAAATAGAGAGAGAGGCACCCACAGGCTGGAGAGTGAGTGACTGGAGATAAAATGGAAATGAGAGGAGAACTTATGTCAAGCAAAACTTCTGCTTATCCACAAGGTTGTGGAAAAAATGAAAATTTGATTCCTGGAAGCTGTAGCTATTTCTGGAGTGAATAATGTTCTGGGGCAGGCTCATGGGAACAGAGGGGTTTGGTTTGCAGGAGTTAATTGCAGGAGCTGGTGTCAAAATGCTGACTTGAAATTATTTAGCAGCAGAGGTGTGCACAGCTGGCAGGTCCCTAACAACTCAATGAACAAGCTGACAGGTAATCTTGCTTTTCTACTGAAATAAAATTAAAAGAATTTCTGCCCAAGCTGCCCATCCCTGAGCCCTGCAGCAGTAATCTGTGTCTGCAAGATGCTGGGAAGGAAGTCGGTACCCAAAGGAAAGCTCCTGGGTCAATGTACACTGTTTGTTAAAAATAACCCAAACTCAAACAAAGCACAAACCAACCAAAAAAATGTAGATTTATCCATAGCCTACCTGTCCTTTGGGTGTGACACTTAAAAACTGAATCCTTCTTCCTGAAAGGTTTTCCTTCCCTCAGCTTGGGCCTTTGGGGGCTTCCCAAGGGATGTCCCTTCCCTGGGCTCCCCATTTCTCACTGCCAGGGTTGGAAGAGGTGAGCCCTGTCCAGGAGAGCTGGGCACTGCTACAGGGGGGAGAGTTTATGGGAACAGTTTCTCTTTTTTATCGAAAGCAATAAGAAAAATATATTTTAATTTCATTTTATTTGGTCACAAGGTGAATGCTGGAAAAGTTTTCTTCCAGCAGTTCCAGTGTATAACTTTTATTCCTCGGATTTTGGCCAGACATTTCCATGTGATGGGAGGAGTGTTACTTCATTACCAAGAGATCCCTGGTTTTTTTTTGAGGGGATAAGCTTTGTTTTTTCCCCATTGTGTGTTTTTTCCCTTGTTCCCCCTGTTCCAGCCCCATGGGCTCTGTAGCCCAGCTCTGGGCTGGTGTCTGAGCACTGGGCCCAGCAGTGCCTGCAGACAGCAGCTTCCTCCAGGGCTTCCCACCCTGAGCCCATCACCCAGAGACCATGGAATTGTTTAAAGACTCTTCTATTGATTTTGTGTTTTTCTGCTGTGGTAGTTAAGGAACTGCAAGGTATTGACTCAAATCCTAAGTATGTGGTGTCAGGGCTGTGTTATCTGTTACCAAAAGCTGTGACCTTCTTCAGGGAAGCAAGCTGTGGGATTATTCCTGCTGCAGCCAGTCCCCCAGCTGCTGTTAACCCACTCACTGGGTCATTCACAACAACTCTGTAGCCCCCTTTAAGCCTTTCCATGACTCGAATCAGTTTTACTCAGATCAACAAGAAACTAAATTTTCTGGGTAATGTTTTTATCTCCTTAGAATAGCAACGGGTGGTTGGTTTGCTTTGTTCCATTTCTCTGCTCTTCCTTTTTTCTCTGGTATTCCCTAACAGTTCAAAATAATGTATTTTCATGGGATTTAAGGGGTAGCCTTCTGTGGCTGTAGGACAGGGTTCCTGGCCCAGGAGCTGCTCTGGGCTCCAGCATCCCTCCAGCTGCTGAGGAGCACTGCACAGCAGCTTTGCTTTCCACCCCAGTGCCAGTCAGACTGCTTCTGTCTGCATGTTGATAAACTGAGTTTTCCAGATGCCTAATGAGCTCCTAAAAGCAGGCACATGGTACTGACTCTGCCAGAAGAGGCTTTTTTAGGTATGGTATCTTCTCTTGCCAAAATTCCCCAGGATTCCTGGGTTTAAACTTATTTTAGTATCTCTTCTCTTCCCTGCTTATCTCAGGACTGGCTGAAAGACAGTTTGGGGCCCAAAAGCTCACTTAAGTTATTTTGTAAAAACTAACTATCATTTAAATATTGACAATGAAGTCAGGGGTTGGTGCTGAGCTGAAGTCAGACCCCAAACTCCTGGGCTGGGTCTTGGCATTTCTCAGGGTTGGGGATTCCTGGCTGGAGCTCAAGGAGCTCTGCAGGTGCTCAGATGTCTGCCACAGCTTTTGGGTTTGTGTGGGGTAACATCACCTGGAGGTCTGTGCCTCTAGAACCCAGGCAGCCAAACTGAACCCAAGGACCTAAATTACAAATATTTTCCTACCTGAATTTGGATTCTGCATCACGTAAAGAGAAGAGGAACTGGTGGGTGATGCTTCGCAATGTGTAGGAAATTCCATTTTCATGTATGTCCCAAAAAGAAATCTCAAAGCCCTCCCTCCTGGCCCACCCCTCAGTGTCCTTTCCAGCCACCCCTGTTTGTCCCTGTGCCTGCTCAGGGAGCTTTTCCCTTCTGGGGAGGCTTGGGAGGAGCCAGGAATGGGATGTGCTGGCAGGGGAAGGGGCAGATCCTCATCCTGCTGACCCAAGAGGTGCTGGATGGGATGAGGCTTGTTCCAAAACAACCTTTTTCAGGTTGATTTGGTTGTTTTGTTTTGTTTTTTCCTCACTGGGGCTTCCTGAGCCACCTGCATTTTCTTTAGAAGCAATGATGCTCTTGCTTTGTGGCCACACTTCCCTGGTGTCAGTGTCCCTGAGTGCTCTGGCACCTGGGGAGCTCAGGGTGGGCAAGTGACAGGGAGGAGGAAAAGCTGAGATCCCACCAGCCCTGGGTCCCCATTTTTATAGCAGAGCCTCCTGCACCCAAAGGGAACCAAAGAGCTCCAGGGAACTCTTCCTGCCCCAGCTGAGGGGATGCTCCTGGCACAGAGTCTGTGTCCCCTGAGACCCCTCCCATTGCACTGGGGCCATTTGGAAAAAAAAATACATTGATACTAAGAAAACTCTTTTTAGTCCCATGAATTCCAAGTGTTTTTCAGTCTGACAGCAATTTTGATGCATAGGGAATCCTTTTTTACTGATAAAGTAGAAGATTTTCTGCATCTCAGTGGTTTTAGTTTGTAGCTCAAGCTGCAGTTTGAAGTTTTGAGTGGCATTCCAAAAGCAAGGGCCAGGCAAGCAGAGGTGTTGGATGCAGACGTACCCATGAGCTTTGCCATCACTTGTGCATCCCTCAGCCTCAAGCTTGCCCATCACCAGCCTGGGACAAAAAAAAAAAACCAAAAAAACCCAACAAAACCCAAGCTTTTAAAATAAAATGAGTGAATCAGCTGAGAGTGTTCTTTTTAAAGCTGCCCATAAAAGCAAACAAATGAAATGTTTGTGATTGCAGTAATACTAGAGCTTATCCCCAGGTAATTTCTGGCTGTTGGAAAAGAAATTCCATTGAAAAAGGAGTTTTTGGCTGTGTAGGAGACATCCATGTTGGTGTGGGTGCAGCCCAGCCAGGGAAGGGTGACCCAAATCCAGTGTCTGGGTGGAACAGGGGGTGAGGAGCTGGGTTCTGCTGCAGAGCAGAGGACTGGAGACCTTGGGGAGGTTTTCCAGAGGGGAGCTGCAGGATGCTGCTGGGGGGATCCTGCAGGGAGGTATCCATGGGACACAGCTCCAGCCAGGAGCAGCAGAAGGAGCAGGGAGGGAGCTGTGAGATGGGTGGGAGCTGGGTGCCCATAGCATCATGGCATGGGCTGGGTTGGATGGGACCTTTAGGGGTCACCCAGTCCCCCCCAAACAGGAGGGAAGGTTCCTCACCCCCCTGCCTCAGCTCCTGGGCATTACCAGCCCTCAGGGCTCCCATCTTTCTGCTTACTCCAGCTTAATTTTTAATGTTGTTTGGTAACACAGTGCTTCAGCTATTCCTTATTCCCACATTTCAGTGCACACCCAGATACCATCTCCTTTATTTTCACCCCAGTGTTCTCAGTGAGTGCCTGGGTTTAGGTTTGCAGTTTAACATAACTACATTTAATATAGATGGAGCTGAATGTGAGGCAATGTGGCCAAATGGCTGCAGTTCTGTCTCTAGTAGTATTTTTTAGTCTCTGTTGACTTTTCTTTTCTCTCTCTAATCTCACTTTAATATGCACTGAAAAGCCATCAGTAGCATGCTTCAGTTCTGGGAAAGGTGCAATAATTGCATCTCATTTGCTGAATTCCTTTCACTCTTTCTTTGCCTATGGACAGCTCCTTACCAGTGTTCCCAGACCAGTACAAACCAGTGCTAATATAAATGATTTATCTTCCCCAAAAGGGTGGTCAGGGATGGAGTCCCCATCATCCCTGGAGGGGTTTCAGAGAAACCCCTGGGGATGTGGGGATGAGGGACATGGGGCAGGGGTGGCCTGGGCATTGCTGGGTTATGGTGGGGTTGATGATCCTAAAGCTGCTTCCCTCTGGAACTCCATGGAGCAGCTTCCAGAGGATAATTTTGCCACCCCACATATTGTCTGCTGCGTGTCCTGCCAGCAGGCCAGAGTGGAATTTGTCTTCTTTTACTGCAGTATTATGGCTGAAAAATGGGAGCTGGTGCCTCTCCTGTTGTCAGGAGCTACCTTCTCGGGATTAGATTTTTATTTGGCTGGGACTGTGTTGGCATTTTATAATAAAAAGCATAATAGAGTTCAAGAAGTGTGGTGTTATTTTCAAGACGTAGTGAGCTCCCAGCCCAAATATGCATTTTAAAATATGCTTTAATTTCGGCAATACTTGGATAATTAACCCAATTACCTCTTCAAGTAAGGAGATAAAATTGAAGTTAAGCTCTGGGTTACTGGAGACTGTTTAGATAAATGTGTTTTGAAGAACATGGTTACTTTTCCATCTGTCCATCTCTCTTCATGCTTTCCCTGGCTGTTTCTCACCTCCCCTGGGGTGAGGAGGCTTGGGGAGAAACTGGGAAGCCAAACACTGCTCTGTGGTTTTCCCATATCTGCAGTTTGAAGGTGTGGAGCTGGCTGGGGATGGCTCAGTGGGGAAATGATGGAGAGCAAAGAAAAGTGAGGGCTCCCTGGGCTGACCCAGAAGGACTCTGCTCTTATTTCCCACTGCCTGGGTGTTCAGAGCTCAGTGGTCAAGCAGCTGGTGAGAAAAGGAGAAAAAGGAGTTTTATTCTGCAGGCTCCTCACTGCAATAGCATAGCTTATACATCAAATAAATATTAAATGGCCATAATTACTGCACTATGGCTGGGCATGTCAAACATAAAATCCTAATCTACACAAAAGTACTTCAATGTTCTTTCTCTGCCTAATTGACTCATTTAATAAAACCATTAGAAAGAACTTGAAAGGGCACTTGTGAGTTACAGAAGTGAGGGAAATGGCAAAGGGAGGGAGGAAGGTGGGGAGGCTCCAGCTGCAGTGGGGGTCTGGACCTGGAGCCTGACCCCCCCCACCCATGGAATTGTGAGATGGGAGAAGCAGAGGAGCAGATCTGCCCTTCTGCTGCCTCAGGCTGCAACCCAAATGTCCCAGCAGAGCTGCTGGCCCAGCAGACCAAAAATGCAGCTGTCAGGGTGCTGGGCAGCATCTTCTGTCTCTGCCCTCCTCTTTCTCTGCCATCCCTTGGGGACTTTCCCAGGAGCAGCCACTGCTCACTCCTGCACTCAGATGTTCTCCCCAGAGTTCCTCCTGTGGCTTCCTGCTCCCAGGGTGAGGTTGCCCAAAGGCAAGGCTGAGCAGTGCTCAGTGTGCCCCTGACCAGAGCCATGGGCAGGATGTCCCCAGCCCTCTTCTTCAGACTTCTGCACACTGAGGTTGGACTAGGTGAGCCTTCAGCTCCCTTCCAGCCTGGCAGTCTATGAACTTACTGAGTTGTGATATAGCTTGTAGGGTGTCCCTCCTCCTCCTCCTTCTTGCAGAGTAGCTCCCTCCATCAATCCCTATGGGCAGAGCATCATTCCCCTCTCAGTGCCCAGGAGCTGAGCATCACCCCCCCCTCAGTCCCCATGGGCAGAGCATCACTCCTCTCTCAGTGCTCATGGCCTGAGCATCACCCCCCCCCCCATCAGACCCCATGGGCTGAGCATCACCCCCCCCTCAGTGCCCCCCAGTTCTGTGCCCCAGGGCAGAGCAGAGGCCATGGCTGGTGGCTGGACTGTGTTGTTGCCCATTGCAGGAGTAGAAGAGGTAGATGGGGTGGGGGGAGAGGAACCAAAGAGCAGAAGGTGTTGTGAGCTGTCAGGTCCTTAGAGAGGATTTGTGGATTTCAAGCTCGTGCAGGTCATTTTAGTTGTTGTTGAATTGCCATGAGACTGCTGGAGTGCAGCCTCCAGCTCTGGAGGTGATGGATGGTAACTCCCCCCAGGAGGCATCTCTGGAAGTGCTCACTGCAGGTTCTGGTGGAGGTGAGCTCCCATCCAGAAGATGGCTTTGTGCTCTTCTTTGTGGTCAGGAAGTGCTTTATATGATAATTAAATAGGTTGGAATAGCAGCAGCTCCACACGTGCTCAGCCTAAAGTGCTTTGGTTTAAACCCGTGGGAAGGAACACAACTGCCTGGAGAGGACATTTATTTGTAAAATGGAGTGTGCAGAGGCAGCAATTCTACTCACCAAAAGAAAAAAAAAAAAGAATAAAAAGTAAGGTTTCAATATTTTTTTTTTAATAAAAGCAACTCTGAGGGAACATTCTGATCCCCAGGGAAAGCAGAGCTGCAGACTCTACCTGCAGGAGAGGTAATGTGGGAAGATGTGTCCCTGAACCTCCCTCCCTCGTGATGTTTGGTACAACACACTTTAGGCTTTTGGTTTTGTTTATTCTTTATCACATTACTGAGGTTTTAAAGTATAGCTTGCAAAGTTTGATTCTAAATTATACTGAGAGCTTAGCTCTGCAGGTAGCTGCCCAGGAGTTATTTCAGGCTCCAGGAAAATGGAAAATGAAAATTCTGTTTTATAAAAATGATCAAATAAACCCCCAAACCCTGGACTGCAAAACAGGAAGAAGAGACCTAACAACTTTGGGTACTTAATTCTTTCCTTATGTGTTTGATCACTCCAGTACCCTCCAGCTCACATCTTCTGCTTTCTTGTCTCATCCCCCTGCGTGTCCCTGAGGACCTGGGGAAGGCTCCTGATGTTCCGTGCTCCTTGTGCCTTTATCCCTTGCCTCCAAGAGTTACTCCAGCATGTTGGAAGGTGTGGAACAAACAAGGAGGGAGGGTCCTTCTCGATCATCTCTCCACAGTGCAGACAAGACAGCCAGTGACAGCTGAGTTTCCCAGTGCCAAAGCCACACACAGGTGTGCACTGCATTGAAACTTCCCCTCTGGGGTGACATTTGCAGTGGTGAAGCCCCAGCCAGTGGGAAGCACAGAGCTTAGTCCTGGTTTTACAGTGAATTATTGCCTGACCTTTTGAGCAACCACTTAACTTCTCTGAGCCTCCCTTTCCCCGTGGGGCTGGTGCTGGATCAGAGGGCTTTGCAGAGGCAGTGACTTATTGACTTGAAAATCCCATTTCTGCCTGACAATCCTTTGCCTGATGGTTTTTCTGATTGACAGGGAGGAGGTTTCCTGGTGTGGGGTTCTGGTCACCTCCTGCCTGAGAGCAGAGCAGTTTTGGGGGCAGTGGAGTTCCAGGGCTTGGCAGAGCTGGTGTGGGACAAGTCCTGCTGGACCCTGAGCCATGGGCTGGGCTCACTTTATCAGATGGGCTTTGGGGTTTTCCCAACCCAAAGCACTCAGTGAGTTTTTGCTGGGTTTGGGATAGCTGCTGGGAGCGAGCCCAGCATCGACCCATTTTCCCAGATAATTCCTGTTCAGAACTCCCAAAGCCATGAAGTGTTTAATGAGGTCCTGTCTGAAAAGCAGCCAAAGAACCAAAGGGGCAGAAAAAAGGAGGGTTAAAAACCACAGGAAAACAAAACACAACACAACACCAGCAAAGAACATAAAAACAGAAATAAAGTTGCAGTAACTCCTGAATGGAAAACTCCCAGAATGTAAATTGCTGCCTTTATGCACTGTAAATAGATATTGTAAAGCACAATGACACTTGGCTCAGATTCAGGTCCTGAAGTGTTTAGACAGCTTTTAACATTCTCTTGTGCAAGCAAATAGCATCCTGGCTGGGGATAGTGCAGAGTTCTGCAGAGCTGAAGAGCAGCAGTGACCTTTGTAATACACAGAGACTTTTCTGAAGCCTCAACTTCCACGAAAAGTCCTCCCACGTACTGAGTAAGTCAGGAAAGCAGAAATTAACTGGATACAGAGCCATGAGAGGAGAGAACTGCATGTTAGGGAGTGGTGCAGGTTGGTGTGGACAGGACCTGGGTGGCTCTGTTCTGATCTGGGGACACAGGAAATAAACTGCAGGTAATGCTCTGGAGCTGTCCTGTCCCATCCTGTCCCTGTCCTGTCCTGTCCCATCGTGTCCTGTCCCTGTCCTGTCCCATCCCATCCTGTCCTGTTCTGTCCCTGTCCTGTCCCCTCCATGTGGGATTCTGTGTCCTCCTGCTCGGGTCAGGGGATGCCTGGAGCTGGGGGGAGCAGGGAGAAGGTGCCTGAAGTGAGCACACTGAGCTCAGCCTTGGCATTTATTCAGAGGGCTGAGATGGTTGGGATGTATCCTAGCCCTCTGGGAGCTCTGTGGGAAGCAGGTCTTGATGATCTCTTCTACAAGAGAGTGTTCTGTGCTGGCAGGGAAAGGTGGAGCAGCCCCTGTGGTTTGGTGGGAAAGCTGACAAATTCCATCTGCAAATCAAACTGCTTCAGCAGCACGTGTGGCTGAACCTGGAGCTCCCTGCCAAGGGGACAGCTGGATGCTTCTGCTCCAGATGCCTTCAGTTTCAGGATGAGTGGCACCCAGCAGGAGCTGTGCTGCAGCCAGAGGAGGGAATGGTCTCAGGAAAATGTCCCCAGGTGACCAGTGCCCTGACTGTGCCTGGACAAGAGAGGAGCTCCAGGTACCCCTTACCCTGCACCCTGCACCGGGGATCCCACTGGCACAGGTCTCTGAGAGCATCCCATGCTGGAAGGGCAGTGATGGGAGCTCAGGGGAGGTGTCAGACCTCAGAGTCACCCCTGAGAGGTAAACACAGCTGCTCACACTCAGTTGGGCACAAAAGTTTCAATACAGGTTTTTATCCATCAGTTTGTTAGGCTGAGAAGACCATAGCTAAACCAGAGCTGGTTTAGAACAGTCCCAAGCCCACTGCCCATCCCCTGAGTGGGCACCTGCTGTGGAAGTGCAAGGTCAAAACCAGTTAGCAAGCTGGGAAGGTGCTGGCAGCAGGGACTGAGTGCTCAGGGAACGTGGGAATTCCTGCAGCACTCTCTGGAATTGTCTGCTTGGTACTGTCCTGATGTTCCTTCCCTTTTCACTTGTTCTTCATACAACAGGGGATGGCCAGGGAGTTTCTCTGGACAAGGACAGTCTGATGTCTAATTCAAGGTGATGTGTCTGAAACTGAGCAGGTTTTGCATTTCCCCCTTGTTTTCACTCTGCTTTACAAAGCTGACAAATGTCACCTCGGGGGCTGGGGAACATGGCAAGCTCAGGGGAGGCAGGATGCCATGGGAGGAGAGAATGAATGTCCCCATGTCACCCCTCTGGGGCCAGGACGCAGCTCCCTGCACCTCCTCTTTGTCACCTGGACAGAGGCTTTTTTAGGGCACTGCTTGCTAAGAGTTTCCCTGCAGCAGAATTGCTCTTGAGGAGCAAACCCCCCTTAGCTGAGCTCCTTCACACTTTAAAAGAAGAAAACTTTCCACGTGGCTGCAGGGAGGAGCTGCCAGGCTTCACCTCCTGTACCAGGACCCTGTGCTCAGAGGAGCAGCAATGATGGTCTGCATTTTCCTTCCAGGGATGGCAAGAGAAGCCAGGTTTGCTTTGTTTGAGGCCAGGGCTGTTCCTAGCTGGCCACACACCACGGGCTGGGAGTGCAGAGGCCTTGCAGTGCCTTGTGGGCCCATTAATGATTATTAATTGTGCCTATTAACTATTTAAATCACAGTAGAAAAGTCCATTTTTCAAAGGTGGTGTCCTTTTTTTCTGGTCCAGTTGCAGAGTATTTATGGTGTTCTTCTTTGGTGTTCTTCTTTATTTTGTTCTTCTTTATTTATGGTGTTCTTTATGGTGTCCTTCTTTGGAAGGCTTTTGTTTGGTTTAGCAACATAGGATGCACATCCCGGGGACTCAGCCCTGGAGGAGTTTTTTGGAGGATGAAGAGTGCAGAAGAGCTCATAACTTCTGGAGGAACAGCCTGGGCAGTAAAGCAGTGAGAGATCCTAAAGACTGAAAATAAACAATACTGGCCAGGCTGTGAGGCAGACCCAAAGGGATGGTAGGGTTTGTGCAGCTGAAGAAATAGGAAATAAATAATAGGAAATAAAGGAGCAGGGTTAGGTGGTGGTGCTGGTGGCTGCAGCTGGGGAGAAACATCTGGAAAACAGCCCTTGGGGCTGAGGGCCCAGTTGGAAACAGGGATTCTTTGTGGTAGGGTTTGATACAGGATTTGTGCTGAGGCACCAAGCTATGCAGAGTTTGAAGGACCAGAGTTATTGTTTGCAACTCTTGGAGGGAAGCTGTGGGTTTTAGTTGTGTGCAGAGGAGCTGGGCAGGGATTCAGGTATCAGGTCAGGGAAGGGGAGTCAAGGGAAAGGTTTGATCCCTTGGGAACTCATCCTGTTCCAGCAGCCAGTGCTGGCTTCATGGGACATTTCATGGGATATTTCATGCCTGCAGAGATAGGCTGAAGGGCTGAGGGGATGCCAGGCTGGGGAAAGACTCACCCTGAGTGGTACCTGGAGATGTTCAGAGCCTCCCCCAGCCCACAGGAGTTTGTGGATCCAGGGTGCAGCAGTCACAGAGCCCAAATCCATGTTCTGGTTTTGCGGTCTGGAAGGTCTGATGATAGGATGGGGCTTTGCAGGTGTCTCAGATGAATTGTGGTTAAGAAAGGTAACGTTTGGTGTATGGATAAATGTGGGATGATGCCATGGATGCCATTTCCTTCTCCTGCCACATCAGCAGCTGCTGCAGCTGTGCTGATAGTAAAGCTACAAAACAAGGTTTGCAGGGGAAGGTAGGAGGATCTCTTTTGTCTCAGACCTGTTACTTAGATGTGAAAACCTGGGTATCCAGAAGCTTTCCTGCTTTTTCCTAATCCCATGGCCTAACAAGACATCCCACTCCCTGCCAGCTCTCCCCACGTTGCCATCAGGACACCCTGGGGACCTCCCAAGGGTTTGCATCTGTTGGTGGAGGGGAAGGGGCTGCTCCTCCTGGAAAGCACTGCTGGAAAACTGGGGAGGGCTTAGGGACCCTACAGCCCCTGAGCCATCTTCAGAGGAGAGACTTACAGAGCTTGACCTCCCCACTGTGTCTGAGAGACGTTTGGGCTGTGAAGACAGCTTTTCCATGGCAGGAATCCCTTGGTACATGTGCCAGGACCTTGTCCCCTCCAGAGAGGGGCAGCTTTCCATGGCAACAGCTGGCACAGGATGGGCTCAGCTTGCAGCTTGGGCTCTGGGTCCCTGGGTGGCAGCTCAGTCCCTGCCCCTGGATGTGGTTTGGAGCCTCTTGAACCATGTTAAGAGCATCTTGTGCCCTGTGCTTGGTGTCCAGTGCAAATGTCAGTGTTTGGAACAGCACAATACTGACAGCAAACTGTGGCTTCCAGGCTGGGAACTTTAGAATTTAAAAACAAATCCAGCAGCAATAAAAATCTTGCCTGATAATTGTGCTGCTTGGCTGCTGCTCTGATTGGGGCAGGACTGCAGCCACATCTCTATCAGCTGGACAAACAGCCACAGCTGGAGCCCAGGGAAGTTTCCAAGGGGATTTTTTGGCACAGGGCTGGGCTTGCTGCTTCTCCTTTTCTTTTTCCCTGTCCCACAGGAGGCCCCCAAGGGTGCAAAGGGGCTAAAATCAGCTGAGGCCTTTCTGAGTTCTGAAATGCTATTCTGAACATTCTCAGAACTTAAAAAACTATTTCTAATCTTCCAGTTGGTCCATTTGGAATGCTTTTTGTTATTCATGCAGTATTTTATGAGATAGCAGTCAAACCAATGACATATATAATGCGACATCATGGTTGAAACAGTCTCTTATTTTAATGTCATTTATAAAAATCAGTGACCAGGACTGATCAGAGCTGATTAAAACACATAATCTTTCCTAGCTCCAGCTGTCTCTGCTGTTTGGAGCTGTGATGGAAGGGATGGGGCTGGGAATCCTCATCAGGGGTAGGATGTGACCTGGAATGCCACCAGTGTCTCCTGGAGTTAAACCTGGGACAGAGCAAGCACCCAGAGCACCCCAAACCCAGGCAGTGCCCCAGGTTTGGGGCAGAGCAGCTCCTGGGAGGGAAAAAGACCTGGAGGGGTTGGGTGACAGCAGCTGAATAGGACCAGGGGGTGCCCAGGTGGCCAAGGTGGCCACCAGCATCTTGTCTGGGACCAGCAGTGGGGTGGGCAGCAGGAGCAGGGCAGGGATCATCCCTGTGTTGGGCACCCCCAATCCTGGGGTCAGTCCTGGGGTCCTCAGGACAAGAAGGACATTGAGGGGCTGGAGTGTGTCCAGAGAAGGGAATGGAGCTGGGGAAGGGTCTGGAGAGCAAGGAGAAGGTCTGGAGAAGTTGTGAGGAGCAGCTGAGGGCCCTGGGGGTGTTGATCCTGGAGCAGAGGAGGCTGAGGGGAGACCTTGTGGCTCTCTGCAACCCCCTGAGAGGAGGTTGGAGCCAGGGGGGGTCGGGCTCTGCTCCCAAGGAACAAGGGATGGGACAAGAGGAACTTTGGGCACAACTCAAGTTGTGCCAGGGGAGGTTTAGGTTGGAGCTGGGGAAGAATTTCTGCCTGGAAAGGGTTGTCAGGGCCTGGCCCAGGCTGCCCAGGGCAGGGCTGGAGTCCCCATCATCCCTGGAGGGGTTTCAGAGCAAACCCTGGGGATGTGGGGATGAGGGACATGGGGCAGTGCTGGGGGAAGGCTTGGACTGGATGCTCTAAAAGGTCTTTTCTAACCAGAGGGATTCTGTGGTTCTAGTCTGCATTTTGTAGCCATTTTTGCTGTTTCATTGCTTTGGGGACAGAGGTGGAGTGCCAGGCACTGCTCTTTGGGGAGGTACAGAAAACCAAGGTCAAACAGTGACAGCAGTTCCATGGCTTGTACCTTCTCCAAGGGGCTCATCCTCTTCCACCTTGGGTTGTGAAAAACAATGCGTTTTTGGCTTAAAAAGCAAAAGCAGGCACTGCTTCCTGCCTCCTAAGCCTGTAAGAAATACACGAGCTCTGATTTAAAAATGCCCTCGTGTCACAGTTGGTGCTCCCTTGAGCTCAACACTTTATGAGTTTTTCATATTAGAATATTGCTGTTATTTATTAAATCCCTGGTAAAGCTACATTTAGTGCTTTCATGATAGAATGTGCATCTTCAAATCTGCTGAATGTGTGGTTTGTCACTGATGCAAAGTGTACTGATTAATTAAATAAGACTTAGAGATTCATAAAGCAATTGCTCCAAAATGGAACATTATTTGCTTTTAAGTGTATTAACAATTATGGAAACTTAATTTTTCCCTTATACAATCTGTCCTGAAATTCCACTGATATTTTAGCAGTCTCGTGATTTAATGATATAAAATTAATTTTCAGTACTAAACGCATTTGCCAAAAATCAGAGGTATTTTTTCCAAAATAAATCAGGCTGACATTTTGCATAACAGCAATTCTAAAATTCAGGACGGGGGAGAGAACAAGGAAATTAAAACCAGATGTGAATTTCTGCCCCAGTTTTTGAAAGTAAATGTTTTAGCTGTCACAGCACCAGCACCTGAGTCTGGAGATGTCCTTGTAGCATGATGAATCTGGGGGAAGGAAGCGTTTGCCTGTTCTGCTTTCATGGACACTTCTGGGTTGTCTCAAGTCCTGCTGCTGCTTGCATATTATCTATCAACTATTTACTGGGCAGTTAATCAGCCAGCACCAGACAAATCCAATCCTTTATCAAGAGCTTTATCAAGGGCTCATCAAAGGGCTGGGAGACGGCTCAGCTCGCCCGGGGAGACCTCGCTGCCACTGCTGTATTAATTCTGCTATAAAAGACAAAACCTCATTCCCTCGGTTCCCCTTGTTTTCTCTTTTTCATGTAAATGGGAAAATGAATGATGCATCAGCTGCCCCAGTCTCTCCTTCACCAAGGTCTTCGTCCCTGTGTTCCTGCTTTGTGTAATTAATGTTTTAATAGGTAAAGGATGGAAGGCCTGGGAGAAGTTTGGCATTTCTAAGACCTGACAAGAGCTGGAGGGGTGTGGGATTTAGAAAAACATTAACCCCAGATTTGGTGTCTAGCAGAGGAGGTTTCCTCACTCTTTTGGTACCAGGTTTGTTACAGAATTCCTTCCCACACCACCTCCTCTGCATCTCTTACCCCAGAATCACTTCCAGCTCAGAAGTTCATTAGCAGCCCAGCTCCCACGGCCCTCCTCACAAACA
The DNA here is from genome assembly GCF_003957555.1 of Calypte anna. Classification (NCBI taxonomy): domain Eukaryota; kingdom Metazoa; phylum Chordata; class Aves; order Apodiformes; family Trochilidae; genus Calypte; species Calypte anna. The sequence goes on from NC_044251.1 coordinate 43,327,147, forward strand.
CCAGGGAAAGCCCAGAGGAGCTGTTTTCATTAAACCTTTAGCAGAGAAGTACAACCACAGTCCAACCATACATAACATTTTTTCATTAAATATTTGTATGTTAAATTAATCAACATGGCAGAGTTGTGCTTGCCTTTAACCCCTCCCAGCAGGGATGGTGCCCTTGTCCTTCAGACCTGGTTTTACCCCTCTCTGTGTGGGATGTGCTTTCCCTCTCCTGGGCTCACCTCCTGCTTTTGAAAATCTTTCCCTGCTGGGGTCAGGGATGGGGTCAGGGATGGGGTCAGGGATTGCTGCCATGGGTGCTGCCCCATCATCCCCCTTGCAGCAGGCTGTGTCCCTCAGCATCACATCTGTATGACTTTTAACCACCTGAGCTTTAAACCACTTTATTTTAAGTACATTAGCCTTTCTATAAAGGACTTCCCTGAATCCATGGGTCATGTTTTCTTGGCCCCATGCAAGAATAAAGCTGTGCCAAAGGCACACGCTGTGGATGTTCTCCTCCATAGCAAGACCAAGCTCCTGTGCTGTACCAGGTGGCAAGAAGCAGGCAGCAGGTTCCTAACAGGACCTGTTAGGGCTGGACCTGTGGAGGGTTTGTATGGGAAGGGTGCTGAGCATCTCTGTTACCTGCTGAGCTCTCCCTGCTCCGTCCCCAGCACCCTGCTCTCCCTCTAAACCCCTTCTCTCAGATCTGAGCCTCTGTGCTGCAGATGGGTACCAGGTAGATCTGCCACGAGGATTGCTGTGATGCTGCTCTGCAAGGACAGGGCCTGAGCTGGTTAGAGCCACTGACTGCTATTGAGCTAACGAGCCAAGTGCTAATCAATCTTCCAGAAACCCCTGTGGGAAGCTGTCCCACCTCCCCTGTGCCCAGCAGCAGTGCCTTGGCTGTGTGCTGGTGTTGGCTGCCTGGATCCCACCAGACAGACCCTAACCCTCCAGGAGAGCCTCTTGCTGTCAGTGACACTGCCAGGCATGGCTGGGAATGGGGAGAGAGGAGGAAGCCACTGAACTGCTGCCCGGAGCCTGCTCTGACTGCAGATGTGTGTGTGGATGGGTGGGGGTGTGGGGGCATCTTCACCCCGTGGCTCTTCCACCATGGGAAATGTTCTCTGAGGCTTCAGAGCAGCACCTGGCATGGGATCCCAGGGGAAACCCAGGTGTGTCCTCCCCCAGGTCACAATCCTCATGGTTTGGTACCTCAGGGCAGCACAGGGACCAGGAGTGGTGTTGGGTTCCTCTGGGCTTTGGAGCAGGGACTGGAGCATGGCAGGGAGGTGTGACACCAGGGTGAGGGGAAGCAGTGTGCAGGTGGTGGGATCCAGACCAGGAGGGAAGTAAATAATAGCAAAAAGCAGAGAGCAATGGAATCTAAGGCCCTGTGGTGTACTGCTGCCAGCAGGTGAAGGCAGATTAATTGGCTGCAAGTGGAAGATGGGGAAGATGGGGATCCCCACTGACCTCGGGAGAGCTGTGGGCACTCTGATCCCTGAATATATTGCAGGCAGCAGTTTCAGACTGGCAGCCATAAGTGACACAAACCAATAGTCACAAGGCAGCTCTGTGGGATTCTGGATTCCTGAAGAATATTAATGCAATCCAAAGTGGCTCTGGGAGGTGCTCCCAGCAGGTCCTGGCACAGGCTGTTGGACAGCAGAGTCTTCTTGAGCTGCTGGAGCAGTGAGCTGTGAGGGCAACATTTCTGTGTGCAGAGCCACCAGGAATGATAACCAGGGATGTAAGAGGATGAGAAAGCAGTAAAAAATAGGCTGAAAATGACAAGGCACAGAAGGAATTCTGCTTTTTTAATGGTTTCCTTTGGCAGGTTACCAGAGGAGCCTTGGGAAGAGCAAGGGAAGGTGAGGAGGAGGAGGATGGACACAGACACACCGGGTCTTCAGCAAGGGTGGAGGTAATCCAGCCTGAAAAGCTCTCTGGCAGGAGGCAGCACTGGGGGATGGAGAAGAAGATGGTGTTTGTCCTCCTGCCCCAGGGGCTGAGCAATGGGCTCAGTGGGGTCTGGTTGTGATGGGAGCCCTGGCTCCTGACTGCCAGGCACAGAGGTGGCAGGGGCTGAGGTGATGTCTGGGTGCTCCTGGCCAGGGGTGAGCAGGGACCAGGGACTGTTTGTCTGCAGGAGGCCAAGGGGATGCTCCAAGGAGGAAGGTCTGACCTGAGGCAAGGGCAGACATGGGGACCCTGGCAATGGGGCTGCAGGAAGAGCCCCCCATGGGCTGGGAGAAATGGAGCTGAGAGCAGGGAGAGGGTTGGGACTCTGCTGCATTGAGGTGAGGGTGCCCAGAGAGGTTGTGGAGTCTCCTTCTCTGGAGCCTTTCCAACCCCCCCTGGATGTGTTCTGTGTGTCCTGCCCTGGGGGATCCTGCTGGGGCAGGGCTGGCACTGGAGCAGCTCCATAGCTCCCTCCCAACCCCGGACATTCTGGGATTGTGTGATTCTGTCTGGAGTTTGCTCCTAAAGAGGAGAGGAGCTGAGTTTGCTGGTTTGGTTTGGTTTGGTTGCTTTGCTGTGGTTAATCCCAGCAGCTCCCAGGCACTCCATAGGCTTTCCTGGAGTGTGCCAGGCTCCAGCTCCTGCCCACAGCTCCTTGTTATGCCTGCCTTGCCGAGATCAGAGCCCTTTAATACCTGTTGTTTTCTCCCTGGGAAGGAACTTAGCCTCTGTAATCAGGGCCTCTCTAATCGTCTTTCTGATGAACTGAACAGATTAAACTCTTTAAATCTCTCCGGGTAAAGAACTTTCTCTAATAGTCAAATTATTTTTTGTAGCTCTTTTCTGATCTCTTTCTAATTTGTTGGAGGCTTTTTAAAGCTGGGGAAGTTGGACTGTGTGGCTTTGGAGCCAGCCTGTGCTGTCCCAGCCTGATGCCATCTCACCAGTGCCCACCCCAGGTTTGCACCCCCTGGGGTCCCCTTCCAGTGGTCCCACGGAGCATGGAGAGAGGGACTGGCAGGTCCCTGGGCAGCTTCATCCCAAGCAGGATCAAACCCACTTCAGACCTGTTGGAGATGTTCATTTGACCTGATGTTAGATGCCAGTGGTGGAATATCCATATCCCAAGTTCTCTACCCAGAGATGTTTCAGACTCATTGCACTCTGGGACTGGACACCAGAATGTCACCTCTACCTCTCCTCTCCCTCCCCCGTGGTTTTTACTCTTGAGAAGATCTCTGCTGCCCATGGGCATCACCACCAGTAGGTTCCTGTTTCGCCCACTGATTAACACTGGTGACGAGGCAGGACCAGTGCTGAGCATGGGAACAGACTGGGTTGGGTTGGGTTGGAAGAGACCTCAAAGATCATCTGGTTCTAATCTCTTGCCATGGCCAGGGACACCTCCCACTGATCAGGTTCCTCTCTACCTGTTTTCCTTCTCCCACTATTTCCCTTTTCTTCTCTCTCTGTCATTTACCTTCAGGGATGTTTCTGGCCTCCTGGTGATACAAAACCAAATGCCTTGTAAATGTCTGGATACTGGATGAGATGTAGCCAGGTGTCCTGCTCAAGTCTTTGGTGCCAAGAAAGACTTGTTTCTGTGTTTTTACAAGGTTTATTTTGTTCTTTAAAGTAATGTTTGCAGACATTTCTGACCACACCCCTACCTCACCTGTAGTTCAGGTTTATTTCTGGTTTCCTACTGGTTTTCTCTGGGCTTTCCTTTGGACAAATGAACCTGTGTCTATTCAGCTCAGTGTCTGTTGATTACTGACACATTTTTGAGCCTTTTTTTCTCTCCCTCGAAATTTAAATTAATATTTATATGTGGATAGATAGATATGTATTTATATGTGCATGTAAATTATTTAATTGACCTTCCTAAAACTGGCTTTTACTTACCTGGGCTTTAAAAATTTCCAGATTCCATAAATCTTGGAAATATTCCTTGATTGTGAAGGAATGGGAAAAATAACTGACCACCACCATTTGAATTTGTTCTGTTTAAGATCCTTTTTCTCCCAGGAAAACTCTGCTCCTAAGGAGATTTCTTTTTTTCCCCAACACTGCCACTATTAACTTCTCACTTTTGGTTAATGATGGCTCTTGTCTCAAACACTGCCAGGATGTCACGGGGGGGCTCCCAGGCTGGTGGTGCCACCACCCCCAGTTTAGGTGACACAGACCCCTCCAGCCCATGGGATGTTTGGGTGTTTGTTAGCACTGGGCTGAGCCATGGCCACTCATGGTCCTGCAGCTCCTGGAGCTCTCAGTTTTCAGTAACAGAAGAAGTTTGGAGCTTTCAGCTGCAGCCTCCACGTTGCCTCTTGGCTGTCAGAAGGTGCTGACATCCCCATGGGCATCTTCATCCCCCCTGGGATGTGGCATCTTCCCCTGCTGGCATGAGCCTGGGTTCCTCAGGCTGCTTATCTGCTTTACAGGCAGTTAAGGACAGGGGAAACAAACCCACAAACTTATCCTTGTTCTTGGCTGCAGCTTTTCAACTTAATTATGGTTTGCTGAGTTTGAATGTCAAGTGTGTTGGCCTCGTTGGTGCCCAACCTTCTGGTGCTGCCTGGAGCACTGCTGGATGTGCCAGCCAGGCTCTGACCCAGCTCCCTGCCCTGGGAGAAGGGGTCTGGCTGCTTTGCCCACCCTTCATCCTCCCACGTGCCACACAAATGAGCCTTTATTTTTGTTTTCCATTCTTACGCCAATCATCAGCCAAGTGATGCAGCTCCAGTGCCTTCTGCAGTCTCCCTGCAGGGCCAGGAAGGTGTCAGAAAAGCCCCCTTGGAACTCCCTTTGCTGGGTTCCTTTCCAAAAGACATTTGGTAACTTGCCCTTCTCTGCACTTCCCTCAGGCAGGATTCTGGGAGAAGTTTCTGACAGGGCAGGGTGACAGGGAGATGAGCCAAGGCTTGACAGTGTTTGGAAGTGTTTTTCTTCACACAAGGCATTTGGTGGTTCTGGCACTGGTGAGCCAGGGCCCAAGCAGCTGAGCAGAGCTCAGGAGGTGCCTGCTCCTCTCTGATGATGCTGGGTTTATCCTCACTTGGTCCTGGTTGGGGCTGGCAGCCCCTGGCATGCAGGTGATCCTGGGCAGGGGGGGGAGAGGAAATGTTTTGCAAAAAGGGAGAGAGGAAAAAGCTTCCACCTCAAGCAGATGGAACAGACAACCCTGGAATTTATTTATTTATTTATTTATTTATTTATTTTCCCCTCTGTATTCTTTTTTTCCACATTTTTGTTTTTTTCCCCAGCATGGGGAGAAATGCTGAGGGCAGACTTTGGGTGCTTCTTGGGTAACACACCAAACTGTGTGTGTGCTGGGAGGCTGCAGGAGAGCAGGGAGAGGGCTTTGGGGAGGGGAACATGAGGCTGCCCCCCCCCCCCCAGCTCCCAGTGGCCATGGGGGTCCCAGGGGTTCAGAGAGGAGCAGGAGCAGCAGGGATGGGGCAGATGGGGCTGGATCCCGGGATGCTGGGTTCCTCTGTCACTGCAGTGCTGTGTTCCACATGGAGAAGCAGCAGTGGTGTTAATGGGATATTAATGAGAACAGCAACAAGACTCCCTGGTTCCTGGGAGCTCTGCAAACAGTGATTATGGTGCTGTTAATGACTTGGGGCTACAGAGATGGCTCCAGAACATTCTCCTCTCTCCTCTGGGTACCACTTGCCAGCAAGAGCTGACTCACATGAGCACCCTTCAGTTAACTCCTTCTATTAATTTTGCCACAGAAGAAAAAGTCTGGGCAAGAGGGCTCAGGGCAGGGAAAGTTTCAGTCCTGTGCTGGCAGCAGGAGCACCTTAGCTTGGGTTCCAGCCTTCTGCCTCTCTCTGTGGATGCTGGTGATGGCACACAGTGCCATTACTACAGAAAATGTGTTTGTTTGCAAATGATGATGCAACCTCCAATGTTAATTTTTAGGAAGTGCTGAAATGTTTATTTTCTCTTTTAACAGAACTGCAGACAATGGTTGCATTTTCTGTAAGCCAAAGGGAATTAGAAGACAGCTAAGGGAGAGGAAGAGCAGGCCCAGTTTTCATGATGCAGGAGGAAGTTTTTAGAAATCAAGGAGCTGAATCATGACTGAGGAGTTTAAGTTCTCATCTCTACCACAAGTTGTTGTGCAACCCAGATAATTACATTTCTTTGTTTGTTTTGTCCAGCCACAGCTTTTCCTTACAAGTTTGTGCTTGTTGAATGTGCCCCACTGTTACAGGCTCCTTGGCATCCCTGGCTGCTTTGCCTCTTGCTGGAGGTGGCCAAGGATGCCTGGAAGAGGCTGGAAAAAGCTGTTGTGGAGTTGATCTAACTCAGACTTGGAGGCTGGCAGAAGGCTCAGGGCTCAGTAGTCAGCTTTTATTTAAGTGCATCCTAATGAACATGCCAGAGTGTGAGTCCTGAGACTCTGCTGCGGATCTCATTTGCCTTTTCAGAGTGAAAAAACTAATTTTCATCAGAGGAACCCTCCTTTCCAACAGCCCTCCATGTTTGACTTCTAGGACTTGATTCTCTCGTCGACTGAGATTAATTTCTTTGAGACTGTAGACAAGAGTGCTGCAAAAAAGGCTTCACTTCTGATGATTGAGAGCAGGAGTTGTTTTTGATGTGCATGGATATTCTTTAGAGAGGGGAAGGAAAAAAAAAAGGAAAAAAATAAAAAAAGAATTGACTGTGAGACTGGCAGAGGAGGGGGAAGGTGTTTGAGGTTAGAGGTGGGCAGGGGGTGGGTTCCAGCTGGTCCCAGCTCACCTGGAGCACTCAGCTCAGAGCAGGGGGGTGCCCAGTGCAGGAGCAGATGGCTCAGGGGGTCCCTCCAGGACCTGCAATCTGTGGATCTGCAGCAGCCCAAACCTGCAGAGCTCCTGGGATTTTACATCATTAGCCTGGAACAAGGGATGGTGCTGTGCTGAAGCAGCTTGTCAGTAATGTGATAGGAGGTTAATGATATGATACAAATTAAGTATTTGGGGCTAAATAAGAAATACAGAGTAATATTCCTGTTTTATTCTCGTTAGCTTGGGGTGGTTTTTTGGCTATAAATAGTAACCATGCAGCCTGTAATACATTCTCTCATGTCAGAGTCTATCAAGGAAGTGCTTTGGCTGGGGAAGTGCTGGGTGAAAAATGAAGTGGTTTGCCTCAGTCTGGGAACAGGTTTTGGTTTCCCTGTGACATAAAAAAAGATTTGATAGTAAAAGTCACACAAATTAAAAATAAAACCAACCCTGAACGGAGCCCATTTCCAGTTCAGAGGTGGATTGTGTGGTTTGGTAAGACTGGAAGAGCTCAGTCAGTAACTCTGATGCTCAGAACCACTACTCCAAACACAGGCACAAAGCCCCAGGGGAGGCTGTGCCCGTGCTGAGGTTCATCACCAGCCACCTGCTCCATCCTGGGCTGATGGGGCAGGGGGAGCTCAGCTTATTGCCCTTTATTTCCCTTTCTGGAGGGGCAGCAGAGGTTCCTGGGCAGTCCAGAGTGAGAGAGGAAGCAATGGGCTCTGGCTCACAAACACTCTGCAGGGCAAGGAGTGATTGATTCTTTTTTCAATTTTTATTTTATTTTATTTTTTTTATTTATTTTTCTGGAGGGGGAGTGGGAAGTTAGGCTTGATTTAAAGTTTGCCAGTTAAAGCAGCTTTTCTTTTTTCAAGGCCATTTCTCCTGGCAGAACTCTGCAGTGGGGTCACTGCTGTGCTGAGATGATCTGGTCCAAAGCAGCCACATGAATTCATCTCCTCCAAAGCAATGCATGGCACCTGTTGCCCCTGGGCTGGGTGCTCAGCAGAAGATTCCAAGCAAAGTCCAGGCTCAGGGTCCAAGCACCTGGAAAATTCACTCATATCTGACCCTTTGCAGCTCCTCAGGAGAGAGGAGGTTTTGTTTCTTCCCCAAGGAAAGAACCTGAGCTCTCCAGAGGGGTTCTGGGCACGGCTGCTGGCACTGTGCTGATCTGATCTCTGTATTTATCAGCTCCCCAGGGCAGTGTGGTTGATTTCTGGCAGCCAGGGCTCTGGGTCCTGTGAGCATGGGGCTCAGCAGGGTGCTGATGGGGAGGATGAGCAATCACAGCCTGCCTGCCACCCCGACCCGATCGATGCCATTAGCATCACCCAGCAGAGCTGGGGAGGAATTCTGGCAGGTACCTTGATTTCTTGAGAATGGAGATGATTTATGCTGAGGGCAGGAGGCTGGTGGACTGGCTCAGCCCGGCAGAAGTTAATCATTTGGTAGGAGGATGCCATGATTTGTTTGATGTTCCTGACTGCTGTCACAAGGATTTTGTGTCAGGCAGCATTTGTGCAGGAGAGCAATGAGCCTGGTGCTCATTTCACTGTGTTTGCACCCCCTGGGCAGAGCTCTTAAAACACTTTTGGTGGCTGGAATCGGGTGAGGTTTTGAGGTGCCCTCATCACTGGCAGGAACCTGAGCTCAAGGTAGGAAGGTTATGGAATGGCAGAGAGCAATAGGGAAGGACATGGACTGGTCTGGACTGAGAGGCTGCTGGTAAATAAACAAAATAAATTCAGTGAGGGAGTGGGGACAACACCTGCAGGGCACTGGTGGTGGCCCAAGGGGAACCTGCACCAGTGAAGGATGCTCTGAGAGGAGAAAAATGGGCTGGGTTAGTAAGAGTGAGGATAACTTCATGTGAGGCTCTAAGCTGAAAGACTGAGATGAAATCTGAGGGAAAAATTGTTTGTTGTGAGGGTGCTGAGCCCCTGTGCCAGGTTTCCCAGAGAAGCTGTGGCTGCCCCATCCCTGGCAGTGTCTCAGCCCAGGTTGGATGGGGCTTGGAGCAACCTGGGCTGGTGGGAGGTGTCCCTGACCATGGCAGGGGGTGGGGATGGAGGAGCTTTAAGGTCCCTCCCAACCCAAACCAGTCTGGGATGCTGTGATTTTATGTTTCTGTGCAATACTTTGCAGAGGGGATGAAGGGCTGGAATCAGTCAAAGAGATAACAGAGAATGCAGGGGCTTGAAGGCTGGGTGGGAATGATGGTTTGTGTTTTTCTGGTGTGGGACTCACTGGGTGATTTTGGGAGGGCTGGAGTTCCCCCATCCCCACCACCCGTGTGACAAACAGGTCTGGTGGTGCCAGCCCCATGTCACTCCCAGTCACACAGGTAATCCCAGGTGCTTGAATTCTGCCCTGGGAATTTTCCATTCCCCCCATAATTAGTTAATTCCCATAATTAGTTAATTCCCATAATTAGTTAATTAAAATTCCATGAAAGGTGCTGAGAATCTGTGTGCATATAACTTCACCCAGTGCCATGCAAAGCACTTGCATCCTCATGGAGAAAAGGCATGTGGATGTATTCTGACTTATTTCAAGTTAAGACAAATCAGCAGAAGGTCTCTTGGAAAGGTGCTGGGAAAGGGCACGGGCAGCAATTTTAGACTTGATATTTACCCAGAAGCTGGACTGCTGGAGAAGATGAAGGCAGGAAGTAATTTGGATGATAATGGCCATAAAACAATATAAAATGATGGACTTTGTTATTCTGAAGAAAGGAAGGAGGGAGAGCAACAGAATAACAATAAATGCAGCTCCAAACAGCCTCCTCCAGTGAGGCCAGGGAGCAGCAGCCTGGGTGTCCTGGCTGGAGAAACCCAACTGCAGCATCAGGGGCTGGGGGTACCCCTGGAACAACCTCCTGGTGCAGAGCAGAGAGGGGCAGCCCCCAGCTCAGCTTCCCAGGGACTGGGGAAATGAAAAGAATCCTCCAGAAAAGCAGAAATAAGGACAGAGGACTGAGGATGAAAATACAAAGGAATACACTCCTGCCCTTCGGGAGGAAATCAGGAAGCAGAAGGTGTAGAACAGGCCAAGAACAGAGCAGAAACTGAGAAATGCATCACAGGTGAGAGGAGGACACTGCAGCCCCTGCCCAGCAGAGAGGGGAAGGGAAGGAAGCAAAACTATGGAATATTCCATGTCTCCTGGCTTCAGGAAAAGGGGAACTGTGAGCAGACACTGCCATGAACTCTGACAGGGGGATAAGAGGGAAAGAGAAGGTTAAAGTACACTCAGATAATGAGGTGTTTTTAATCTGTGGGCACCTGATGAAACCCACCCTGCAACACTTGCTGGTTTGGTGCAGGGGAGGGGTGGTTACCTGTGGGCAGGAGCACAGGAGCTTCCTGGGGATGCTCTGAAAAACTCCTGGAAAATTATGGAGAGCTGGGAACTTAAATTAATAACCTGAGAAGGGCTAGGGCAAATATTAGGATATCCCAAAAGAGCCAGTGGATATTTCAGGAAGAAAGCATGAGCCAGCTGTGCTCCCATAGGATAACAGCTCAGGGGAGAGGGACAAGGCTGAGGAAAGCATTTCCCAGTGTATTTAACAAAGCTGTAACCTCACAAATCAGAGAGTTTTCCCCCCAGGCTCTGGGCATTTGTAGAGCAATAGATAATCACTGTATGTACCTTCATACACCTGTACTATAGCACTGAAGATAGGCTGCCATTCAGATCATGCATCAAAAAAGAAATATAATAAAATTAAATATTTACAGCATTCTGGGTTTTCAATTTAGATTTTACTTGCTGAATCTGTGACATTATTTTGGGAAATGCTGTGCTTCAGGTAATGGGAACATCTTGCCTTAGGTCTATTTTGGTTTATGGGATTCCTTTCTCCTTTTATGCAGAAGTATTTTGGCACCAGAGCCAAGAACATCTTCGGTGGTGTTACATTTTTTTGGAGCAGTTGTATTTCCTTGGAGCAGCTCTATCAAGAGTTTGCCCAGCCCTGAATGAGTGTGTGCTGGAAATGGGTGAATGCTCCTGTGCTTTGGTTGTGCTTTCCCACAGAGCCCAAATATCAAAGCTTGAATGCCTGTAACCAGCAACTATATTGGGGAAGAATATGCTTATAATGGATTTTTTCCCATTTTGCAGAATTGCTGTGATGGAAAAGCATGCAGGGCACCTGCATGAATTTTATCTGTTCCCCGGAATACCCAAGCCTTTGAAATAACTCAGCCTGAAGTTTTAGTCAATATGAATGGAGACATTTTGAAAAATCTGTGCTCTTCTGTCAATAAGAGGTGGTAAAAGGCTAAAGAGATGAAAAGAGGCAGGAGAGTCTGAGGTGCAGGCAGTGCTGAGCAGCTTCCACCAGCATCAACCCATCCCTGACTGGGATCAACAGGGCTGATGTGGATTTATAGCAGTGCTGAGCAGAAATACTTCTCTTGCATTCCTTTGAAAAACAAAATCAGTGTCTTCACCTCTCCAAACCCTGGCCTAATGTAACTTCTGAAGCAGACCTGTGTAAAGTGTCACTTGGGCATTTCAGAGGTAGCAGTGCTTGGAGGGGCTTCTGCTGGGGGTGGCTGCAGCCCCTCGGATGAGAAGTGGGTGCAGGTAGCAACACAGAGTTATTTGATTGTCTGTGGCCTTGTCAGTGGCTCTGCAGGAGAATTCCTGTGGCCCTGGGTTCTTCTTATCCTCTGCAAAATATGAGGTGTGGCTTTGAAAAGCTGTATGTAAGGACTGGGGGAGTGGGTGGGTGTTAAAACCACATCAGAGGCCCAGGACTGGGAGAGATGCAGGTGAGGAAGTAAGGAAGGGTATGGTGCAAGGCAGGGGATGTCTCACATGAATACCCTTCAACTTCTGCTTCCCATGAGCATGGGTAACAAAAATGGTTCTGCTGTGCACTGCCTCCTGGTCCAGGAAAGTACTTCCAGGCCACGGCTCAGATTCCCAGATTCCTCCCACCCAACTTACATTCATTCAGTCCAAACTGTGTCAGGACCTGTCCCAAAGCTCTGCTATTGTTGTACCCAGTGTGCATCCTGCAGTTTGCACGTGCCAAGTGTCTGGCTCCATGGGGAGCATCCCTGAGCAGGGGGGGAAGGACTGGGAATGAGGAGGGAGAAAATCCCCTGGCAGCTGATCTGGGGCTGCTGCAGGGCTCTGCTCAGTGCCTGAGCAAACTGCAAGGGGCTGGGTGGCCTGGGGACATTCTCCTGCCAGCAGCATCCCTGATGGGGCTGAAGGGAAGTTCCCAGGCTGAGGGCACTGCCAGAGGGCTGGGCAGTCCTGTGGCTCTCCTGGGAGCCTGGGAGCCTCCTCTCCTGGGAGGTTTATAAATCAAAATCAAGAACTGTAATGGGGCCCAGAACCAGCAAATGTTGTTTGATATGATTCAACCTTTTAGCAGGTTCTCCAGGTTGGTAAGGCAAACGTAGGTTTGTTCTCATCACCTCTCCCCTTACCCAGAGCACTTTGCCTGGACTGGGGAAGCCTGGAACCTGAAATATCCCAACCTCAGACAGTCCCTGCCATGTGGATGTGGTTGTCATTCAGCTCACTCACACTCCTCTTGCTACCAGCTGAGCTCTACTCCATGAAAAACAAGTTTGAGTTCAGTGGAAATGGGAAGAAAAGAGTTATCCATGGTATGGGGACCATTGGGTGATGAGCAGCAGGATTTCTTGGAGTCTTCACCCCTGTGCCTCCCACTTTCTGTCTTCTCATTTGTCCCCCAGGAGCCCCTTGGCACAGAAAGTTCATCACCAAAGCTCCTCATCTTCTCTAAAACTTTGGCAGAAGGAGGATCCATGGGGAGCTCCTCAGTGAGAGGTTCTGAGCACCTGGGTCTCCTTCAGTGGGCCCCGGGCTGTGGCTCAGGGTAATGGGGCTGTTTGCAAATATCAGCTAATAATGGAAAGTGTGACAGTAATGAAGTAAGTAATCAGATGAACTGTTGGGTACAGGTGCCTACATTTACAACTCTTTCATCAAAGAGAAAATTAAACGCTCTCAGAATATTATGGCAAATTGCTTGCTGTTATACCACTGCTAATCAGGTGGAGTACATAAATGCATCAGGAAAAATCTTCTTGGGCAATTATGGCAGTAGATGATTAAGGCACAGAGCACATCATGGGACAGTGAATGGGCTCCTTTTCTTCCTACAGATGTAAATGCTCGTTGCACAAACAAGCAACAAAAGCCCCGGGGTCAGCAGCACTGTCACCCAGCACCCAGACACAGCAGCATGGGGGGGCTGTGTCCTGGCACCCCTCCTGTCTGTCCCAGGTGCTCTGGGGTGCAGGCAGCTGCTCCTGGGCTGTCTGCAGGAGCATCCCCAGTGGTGTGAACACACCATGGCCTGAGGTGGTTACCCACCTCTGCAGCTTCCCAGGGAAAAGGGTAGGGATGCTCCAGCAGCTCCTGCCTTCCCATCCCTGGGTCTACCACACACCATGTGCTTTCCTGCCTCCTGCTTTCCAGTTCAAGCCCTGCGTTTCCTTCTTCCTCCCTCCTTGTCTTTGGGGAGCCTCTGAGCTGCAGAGAGGTGCCCAGGTGAGTCGGGGCAGGAGATGTCTTGGGACAAACTCCTGTGCTCAGCCTGAGTGCTGCAGACATCCTGGGGCTGTGCTGGGCTCCGCTGGCTCCTTCAGCTGAGGGATGGAGAGAGCAAGCTAAGGGGGAGGAAAGCCTTAGCCTGGGGACAGAGCTGATTGTCCCCTCTGTCCTTGGCTCTGAGGGGAAGCTGGGATGTCCTGGCAGGATGCAGCAGGCTCCTTGCCCACCCTCCTCCTCTCCCTAAAACCTCTGCTCTCAGCTTTGCCCCTTCTGCAAAGTGGTTTCATGAATCCCTTCTCCCCAAAGTGAGGAGGAAGAAACAAGAAGAGTTCTGGTGAGAGGGTCTCAGTACAGCCTGGCTGCTCTGCAGGGTTTGTGACAGCACCTCCTGGACCCAGCACCACCTCCTGGACCTGACAGCACCTCCCAGACCCAGTGTGTGGATGGCAGGGAGGCAGAGCAGGATGTAGGTCAGTGCTTGATGCCAGGTCTGAATCCCTGCTCAACAACTCAACTCCGGTGTTTGCTCTTTAGAGGCTGAAAGCAGCAAGTTCCCTGGGGGCATGGGGAGCATCCTGCTGTTCAGCAGCACACCCACATCCCTTTGGTTTCTCCTGGTTCCCCAGTGAGCATCCTTCCCTGCTCTGCTTTCAAGGCTGAGCTTTCTGCTGCTCAAACCTTGCACCTTAGCAAGGATCTGTGTTCTGTGAGAGGCCTCCCTCTGCAAGCTCTGTCAGTATCAGCTGCTCACCACGAGCATGGCAAGCCAGACAAAAACAGGAATTACCTTTTGGATATTTCAGGATAGAAGATAATATAATCCTGTTATTAAAAAAATGGTATCTTCATCTTCTCCTGTGCTAGTTTTCAGTTCTCTGTTCCTGGGCTTTACAAATCCTTCCTCTTCCCTTTCATTTAATTTTTGGCAAGTTTGGGATAGTGAAGCTATTCCTCTGCTGGCACTTTAACAGCAGATGTGCTGATGTCTGCCTGTATCCACTCCAGCCATGCATAAAAAAGCAAACTGCTGCTTTTTCTTATTGATGTGTGCAAGCCCAGAGCCACCTCACACAGCACAGCCTGGGAAAGAGCTGGAGCCCAGGCAGAAAGGTGGTGATGTGGTGGTCAGAGCTTTGGGGTTGTGCCCTGCAGGGGATGGAGGGGACACATCCAGCTGTTCCAGGCTGAAAGAAGGGAGATTGAGGTTGGATGTGAGGGAGAAATAGTTTGGTGTGAGGGTGCTGAGCCCCTGTGCCAGGTTTCCCAGAGAAGCTGTGGCTGCCCCATCCCTGGCAGTGTCTCAGCCCAGGTTGGATGGGGCTTGGAGCAACCTGGGCTGGTGGGAGGTGTCCCTGACCATGGCAGGGGGTGGGGATGGAGGAGCTTTAAGGTCCCTCCCAACCCACACACAGTGTCTCACACAGTCCTGCTGCTGCCTTCCCCAGGGGACTCTTCTGTGCTGGAAGGGCTGCAGATCTCTGCCTTAGTTTGGTACCAGCTGCTGCTCTGCTGCTCTGACACCCCCACATCATTGCCTTCTTAAGGCTCTGCTGCCTCAAGGGCACTTAAAAGTTTTTCAAAATGTTTTAAAGGAAAACCAAAACAACCCAAGCCTGATTCTATAATGCTTGTCAGACCATGAGGGGTTTGTATAAACTTCAGGGGTTTGAGCCTTGAAGAGAAATTTGTAGCCTGCTCACCTCCTTGCAGAACTATAACCCAGAAATCCCAGCAATCCCACTGGCTCCTGTTTGCTCCTGGCACAGAGGATGCTAAATCACAAGAGGCAGGTAGGAAGATCTGCCTGTAAATATTCACAGGTGTACTTCTCAGTGATTCCCAACACTGACATTGATGCTGTTACACTTCCCCACACCCGGGGTTACCCCTGGGTAACACCACACACCTGCACCTACCTGCCTGGGGCTGTGCAGCTGTACTTGGTGCACAGGAAAAGTATTATTATCATAAAAGAAGCACAGCATTGTGTTCAGACAGAACCAAAGAACCCCTGTGTGTACCAGTATGGTGATATTATCTAAAAATGGTTTGTAAAGCCAAGCACAGCCCTGGAGGCAGGTTGATGCATGGCATCTCACACCCTACCTGGAGCAGCAGCAGCAAGCTGGGAACTTGCCTGGCAGTGGAAGGCTAAACAAGCTAACTCTGAATAAACTGATTCTGTCACTGCCCAAGTTCTTGTAGGAGAGAAGATCGCTGGCAGCAAAGGGCTCCTGGGTTTATCAGGCACAGGTACAACAAGGTCCTGCACCTGTGAAAGTGTCCCTATGCCTCCAGTGGCCAAAAAGTTTCAAATAGAAAGAAAACAGTATTTTTTAACACCCAGGAAATCAAAACATCCCATCCTCATGAAAAAGTGATGCAGATTTTCTGTCACCTGCAATCTACCTGGAGGAGGGGTGCTGGTCCCTGCCAGTCTGGGGGGGCACACTCAGCACCTACCTCTGGCTGCCTGGGAAGGAAGAATCAAAGTTAACTTCATTAACTTAGGAAAACTGGTAAGTGAGAAGGCTGAGCATGCTGAGAGCTGGAAAAGGGTTTTGAGAATGGGTGGTCCCAAATGGGTGACATCACTGACCTAACTTGAACCAGTGATGGGATTCCTGGGGGGTGGCTTTGCCTGGGTCCCTGCTGGGGTGCCAGCACCCTGGTGTGTGCACAGGAGGGTGATGCAGGGACCATCCAGTCAGGGCAGGTTCACTCCTGAGTCCTGACAGCAGAACCACCCCTGCCCAGGAGACTGGATGTGTCTGGTAGAGCTCCTGGATCCCTCAGGGATTTACTGCATGAGCACACTGTCCATGGGTGCCAGGGCTACACCCAGAGCACCAGCACTGAGCAAACACCCCCCTGAGTGCTCTGCCCTGCACCTGCAAGAACCCTGTGTTTAAAATATATATTCCTCACTTTAGCTGAACTGTTTGTGCAGAACAACATTTCAAATAGCCTTTTGGTTTTGTTCCTGGTAAAATCTGACTGCAAAACCTTAATCATCTCCTGTTTATTTCTGTGTTTACTCTTTTGTTTATTCACTCCCTCAGTTCCCTTCCTGCCTCCCTCCAGCTCTCTGGGCTCTTGTGGGAAAGCAAAGAGAAGTTAATCTGAACAAAGCCTGGTCATACTTGGGACATGTCCTTCCCATGGACTTGGATCAGTCCTTCCCAGCAGATTGTAGGGAATGACACTCACTTTTCATCTGTGTTGTGCCATTTTGTGTCACCTCCCATCCCAGCCACAAGAGCTTTGCTGCCTTGGTCCCTGGCCCAGCACCAGGACCTGGAGGGCTCCTGGACTCAGGCCTCCTGTGCTAACCAAGGGCACAACTGACAATCTGGGGCAAAAAACCTGTGGGAAGGGTTTTTCCAGCTATAAAAACCCCTCACTGTAATATTTATACTCATTTTTAATTTGAAGGATTTTTCTTTTGTCTTCTTAAAACTGCTCCTGACACTTCTCCCCTCCCAGCCTTGCAGCCTCTGCCTTAGCTCACCCCTCCATGCACACCCCAGCTATTGATTGATTGATCCATTGGTTGATTGATTGATTTCAAAAGAGCCCTGGGAAGGTGTCCATCTGCCTCCTGTGACATCTGCCAGCAGCAGTTTGTCCCCCTCTGTGGGGACAGCCACAGCCCTGGAGCAGAGGGAGCTGCTGCCTGGTGGCAGTGGTGGCAGTGGTGGCGGTGGTGGCATGGTGGTGGCATGGTGGTGGTGGTGGTGGCAGTGGCATTCTGGGGCAGTGGTGGTGGCATGGTGGTGGCAGTGGTGACACAGTGGTGGCAGTGATGGTGGTAGTGCTGATGACAGTGACAGTGGTGTCACTGGCAGTGGTGGTGGCAGTAGTGGCATGGTGGTGCCAGTGATGGTGACAGTGGCAGTGGTGACATGGTGGTGGTAGTGCTGGTGGCAGTGACAGTGGTGTCAGTGGTGCTGTCAGTGGTGACACGGTGGTAGCAGTGAGGGTGGTGGCAGTGGTGACAGGGTGGTTGGTGGCAGTGGTGACAGGGTGGTGTCGGTGGTGACACTGGTGCCAGTGGTGGGGTGTCAGTGGTGACACTGGTGACACTGGTGGCCGGATGGGGTGTCAGTGGTGCCAGTGGTGGCAGGGTGGGTGTCATGGGGTGGGTGTCAGTGGGGTGCATGTCCCCGGTTCTACAGCAGAGGGCAATGACGTGAAGGGAAACCCCGGAGCCTCCTGTGGGGAGGAGCGGCCGCAGGACAGGAGCCGCTTTCGCTGCTATTTGTGACTTGATAATTGAATTTATTATTTACCTGCCAAGTCCTTTGTACGTCTGAGCAGCAGAACCCTTTGTGGTGTTCATACACGGAACCAGGAGTTTCCTGCCACACGGTTTGTAAAGCTGCAGTTCTGCAGAGCTGAAGTTTTCACCACAACAGAGATATTTCTGCCTATTTTTATTTTTGAACAATAGGTAATGGTATAATGTTACCTGGCATGTGTTCAAATATTTATAACCACCCATGAGGGGGAGGAAAAAAGTGATTATTTCTCTCAGGAAATTAAGATGCCAGCTGCAAGCCTGGGAGGCTTTGGGGCTGCAGAGAAGCAGAGAACCCTCTGGCACCCCCAAGATGCTGGGGAGCAGCTGGGGGCTGTTCCTCAACATGGAAGCTCTTAACTTCCCAGACCTTTAGTGCAGGTAAGAGAGGGGAGGAATTATCCCAACCATCCCATGGAGCTGCACCTTCCCCATGGACCCCCTGAGAGAAGGTTGGAGCCAGGGGGGGTCGGGCTCTGCTCCCAAGGAACAAGGGATGGGACAAGAGGAACTTTGGGCACAACTCAAGTGGTGCCAGGGGAGGTTTAGATTGGAGCTGGGGAACAATTTCTCCCTGGCAAGGGTTGTCAGGGCCTGGCCCAGGCTGCCCAGGGCAGGGCTGGAATCCCCATCATCCCTGGAGGGGTTTCAGAGCCCTGGAGATGTGGGGATGAGGGACATGGGGCAGGGGTGGCCTGGGCAGGGCTGGGGAAGGGTTGGACTTCTATGATCTTAAAGGGCTTTTCCAATGAAAATATTTCAGTGATTCCATGATTCTGCTCTGTAACAGCCACAGTTTGATCACTGGGGGCCATCTCAGTGCTGTGTGTCCTGCACTGGGAACCCAGTTCATAACCTTGCCTGTCACCCAGTTGGAAGATTTCCGTCCCAGAAGGAACTTTTTTTCTTTTTTCTCTTTTTTTCCCCATTAAATTTCTTGCAGGCACAAGACAGGAAGGTTGGATCCTAGGTGGCTGCTATGGGGAGGAGGAGCCCAGCTGACTGGGGGAGTTTTTCTTTCCAGGTGTAGCATGAACCCTGAAAACATTTCCATCACATTGAAAGTTGGCAGGGGGCTTGTAGCTGGGGAGGTATTTTTTGAGAGATCAACTGAACTGCAGCCAAAGAGGAGTACAAGAAGATCTGGAAAACTTTGCTCATGAGTATTTTGCAACATTGCCCTTTAAAAATAGAGGTGGGCTCAGTTTTGCTCCTCGATATTCCTGTCACCCAAAGGTAAGCTGGAGAGCTGGAGTTTGTTCACTCCTGTGACATCAAATCAAGCTGGGTGTTAGAAATGAGCAGCTTCAGTAAATCAGGAACAGCTTAAGGATGTCCAGATTGCAGAAATCAGTTCAAGACACCTGTGCCAGTGCTGGCCACCAAAACATTCATCTCTGCAGCACAGGATGCTTGGGTGCCCTGACACAGCCCTAATGACTCCTCCATCACACCACACCAGGCTGCAAGTTGCTGCTCTTCCCAGAGCCACTTTTCTCTATAAAATGAAAAAAGTGTTTTTATATTAAATAATAAATAATTAGTAATAATATAAAATAAATAATATAATAAGTAATATTATTTTGTGAAAATATTTTTTTTCTTTTTTTTGCAGAAAATATGGATGCTTTGCAGTCGTTGTGTGCCCTGTGCCAGGCAGAGAGCATCAAGAACAAAACCTTCTGCCCGGGGAAATAGCTGCAACAAGATTGTGGCCATTTGTACCACAAGAAGTTTCCTCCTGTCACTGATCATGCAAACTGTGAGTGAGGAGCTCCTGGAGCTGCAAAAATCCTCATTTGTGTCCACAAAGCAGCTGGCGGGTGCCCTGTGCCCAGAGGGGCTGGAGGGGCTGTGGGTGTCACAGCCTCATCTGAGGCTCCCTCATGACAGGGATTTTATTTCTGCAGCAAATGCCAAGGAATTTGCAAACACTGCCTTGGGGCATCCTGGGGTTCCTTTCAACTGGGTTTCTCCTCCCTCCTACCCCCATCCCACTCCACAGTCTGTGTCCTTGTTCCCTTTGAATCCAGCGTGTGCTCCTGGGTTATTCCTGATCTGCTCCTGGTTTTCAGCTTCATCTTGCTGCTTCATGTTAGAAAGGATGGTACAGGACTTGTGGACTGTGTTTCTAGACAGGATTAGTTTAATTTCTACAAGGCTCTCGTTTGAAATCTCTCTTATTACATTTCTGACATTTAATATCAGCTTTTTCTTTCAGTGCTTGAATACTCAGGGGCTGGGGTCACAGGGAAGCAGTGGAACGAAGGAGTCAGTTTTTCAACAGGAGCTGATGGCTTCGCTGCTGAGTATCTGCAGGGCTGACAAATCTGGCTGTTCATTACTAACCCCTGGCAGGGACTGCACAGAATCTGCTGTCTCACAGGCTAACAATCCTTTTTTCTTTTTCTTTTTTTTTTTTTTCTTTTCTCACAGAAAACTAATCAGTGACAGCAACAATTTGGAAATTCCTGGTCTGGCAAGTGAACATGAGTATTATCATCAAATGTTCATGGTTTTTTTCAGTATCTATGAAATCAAAATAATTTCTAAGCAGACAGCAAGAATGCTTTGGAACATGAGGAATATCCAGTTCGGGCTGCTGGACTGAGGAGATGGAAGAAAAGGTGGAAAATAATAGTTGGCCAGATTGCTCTCAGAAAAACATGATAGAAATTAATAAAGCCCTTGTGAAAACCAATTTAGCCTAATAAGCCATAACTATATAGACTTTTTAGACATAATTTCTGGACTCAGAGAAATATATGTTTAGTGGATCAAATAGCATCAGCCAGAGCTGAAATGCCTGTTGGAAACTCGATCTGTTAAATGCAGCTGCACATTTTCCTGCTGTCTGCCAAGTAATGAAAGCCCCAGGGGAGGAAAAGCAGGAGGGAGCAGTCTCCCTGTCACCCAGTACCTGGGGCTTTAGAAACCCATCAGTGCTGGGTGGGAGATGCTGAGGACACTGATTCCAGGTAAACCTCTGCCACATCTCCCCCCTGTACCACCAGTGTTCAGTTCTGGACACACCAACTGCTCTGGTGTTGTCCAACCCATCTGAGCTCCAAAAAGAGGGGGAAAAAATCCCAAAGAACAGAAAGCAAGAACATCTGGAATGGGAAGATTTTTTCCTTTGGAAAGGTCCAGTCTCAGGGGGAAGGGATGGAGGATTCTGCAGCAGGGAAGGGCTGTGCTGCAGCACTCTCTCATCCTACTCAAGCTGTGAAATGGATTGATCTGGAACCTGGGCCATGCCAAGCTTGGTTCTGGCTTCCTGCACAAAGACAAATGTTGTGTTACCCTCAGCTGTGCCTGGAATATAATCCACTGCCTTGCTATTCCTCTGTCATACCTTTGGACTCTTGTGCTAATGAGCTGGTTTGGGGTTGTTTGGGTTTGCTTTTTGGCAAAAGTCTAGAAAAATAAAAACAATCCAGAAAAAAAAAATACACACCCAAAGCTTAACTTGGATGATGTCCGTTCTGTCCAAGGTAACTTTGGTTTAGATGCTGGAAAGGTTTACACAGGTTTGTGCTTTCTGCTTTGGGAACAACGCTGAACGCGTCAAGAAACTGTGCTGAGATCTCTCATGTCCTTGGGGAGGATGGTCCTGCAGGGCTGGCACTCCTGTAGTGCTGGGAGCTTTGAGGGACTTTATTTTCCCAGGAGATCCAGGTCACTTTTCCTGTTGCAGATTATCTCGAAGGATTTGGGATTCATCCTTTTTCCACCAGCCCTGCTGCTGCTCACTGCCAGGGATGGGGCAGCCACAGCTTCTCTGGGAAACCTGGCACAGGGGCTCAGCACCCTCACATCAAAGGATTTCTTCCCAAAATCTGATCCCAATCTCCCCTCTTTCAGCTGGAAACCCTTCCCCCTCATCCCATTCCTCCCTGCCCTTGATAGCTGCATCCCCCCCCTGCCCAGGGAGCTGTGCTGACGCTGGGTGCAACCTTGGGATCTCACATCTGCTTCAGTGATCTTCACTGGAGTCCTAAATCTTCCTCCTTTCCATTTGTGAGACCGGAGCTGTCTCCTGCATCAGCTCAGCAGAGTGGAAGCAGAACTGATCTGAGAAAAATAGAGTATCTTGTAGTCAGAGCTCAGAGAGGGAAAAAAGCCACCACGCGAGGCTTCCCGGAGCTACGCTGTCTCTTGAAAATAAATGAACAGATTGCCATGAATGAATAAACTGCTTAAGACACTAATTCACATTCAGGAGGCCACGGAGCTGAGGGTACTGGTGAAGATGACAGAAATGTTTTCCCTGTGATTGTTCCTGCAGTGTACAGCTCCATGTCTGGGAGCAGCAAACAGAAGGGAGCCGTGCTCTGCAGCCAAACTGCTGGCACCCAAACTGCTGGCAGCCTGGGGATGCTCCTGGCCCTGCTGCACCAGCCCCTGCCTTAGGAAAGGGAAATGCAGCAAATCCAACCTCAGCAATCCGGGCATAATTACACCTGCAGCCCCCTGGGGAAGGCTGTGGGCTCAGAGGGCATTGCAGCCCCTGGGGGTCAGCAACCTCCTCCTGCTCCCCTGGTCCCCACCCTGGAGCTCTGGGCTGTGTTTCACCCAGTGCATTCCAACTGCCCAAGGCTGAGTAAAACACACCTCTGGATACTGGGAACTGGGGTTATGTAGTCTGGAGAAGGCTCAGGAGAGATCCTCCACCTGAAGGGAAGCTGTAGAGAAGATGGTGCTGGTCTCTCCTCCCAAGTAACCAGTGATAGGATGAGAGGAAATGGGTTTAAGTTGTGCCAGGGGAGGTTTAGGTTGGACATTAGGAACAATTTCTTTATTGAAAGAGTGGTGAGGCATTGGAACAGGCTGCCCAGAGAGGTGGTATAGTCACCATCCCTGGGGGTGTCCAAGGAGTGCTCTGATGTGGTGCTTCAGGAGGCGGCTGAGTGGCTGTGGGAGATGCATTACAGTTGGACTCGATGGTCTTGAAGGGCTTTTCCAACCCTAATGATTCTAGGAGTGTATGACACTGCATACATTTGGAGCTCATAATAACCTGAGAACTCATCTCAAGCAGCTCCTGATAAGGGCTGGTGTAGTGGAACAAAGCAATCAGACGCCTCTGATTACCGAGAAATGGGTGTGAGCTGGTATCAAATCCACCTGTGCCCAATTAGGGCAGGCCCTATTGAGCATGTGCAAGACCAGGGGGCCAATAAAAGGTGAGGCTCACACCCACTGACTAGCTCACTCTTAAGCTAGTTAAGAGAGAGTGTTGGTAGCTCATTGAGTGGCAGACCAATCTTGCTAGTTCCACTTTGTGGGCAATAGACTTAGAGCACAGCTCACGAGTCTATATCACGACACCGAGTTAGACCTTGAGGCAATGATCCCTGAAGAAAGATTCATCTTGCTACACATCTTGCTACAGGCTGGAGCTGTTGTTGGCAGCACCAGAACCACCTGGTTCACAAATGGTGTTTTGATGAACCCTTTGAGATGCACAAATGGGCTGAAGATAAAAAAAAACTCTTGTAAGAGAAACAGCTTTTTAGGGAAATAGTGGAGTGGAAATGCATTGGGGACAGTGCCTGGTGGATGTGGTGTTCAGGCAGCCCTTGGGGACACATGGGGCAGGCTGTTTTTGGCTTCCCTGTACTCAGCAGAGCAGCATCCTGACCTGCAGGACAAGGAATTACTACACCTCACCCCTTAGGAACAGGAGGTGTCCCAGGAGGAGTTAAACAGCTGTCTGGAGAGGAGGGGACATTGGGGATGTCCTGGTGCCTCCTGTGACACAGCCTGGGGTGAGTTCAGTCTGACCCTGAGATGTTTAATGTGAGTTATCCTCCTGCTGTGTCCCCTGTGCTGCCTGGTGCTCTGTGCTCCCATCTCTGCTTCCTGAGTGCTGGGTTGTTCCCTGAGAACAGTCTGGCCAGACAGGTGATGGAGTTCTGTTTGGTTTCTCTCTCTTGGGACTGGTTTGGGTTATTCAATGGTGAAACAGTTTGCTTTTTCCTGTGCCTTTTGCTGTGTTTCATAGAATTTTTAAGGATGGAAAAGACCTAAGACTTAAGACCATCAACCCAACACTAAACAAGGTTCTGTAGTGTCCTCTCTATGTCTGTCTGAACACCTCCAGGGGTGGTGACTCCTGTTCCAATGCTTGACCACTCTTTCAGAAAATAAATTGTTCCTAATATCCAACCTAAAGCTGGAACAACTTGAGGCCATTTCCTCTTGTCCTATTGCTTCTTACTCTGGAAAAGAGACCAAGACCCACCTCACTCCAACTCCTCCTAGGGAGCTGTAAGAGTGACAAGGTCTCAGCTCAGCTTTTCCTTCTGGTTGCCTGCATGATGAGCTGGGTTCTCACAGCTCACAGTTAGTTGGAACACAGCATGGTTGATGAGACCTTGGTAAAAGTCTTCCTGATCTTTATCCTAGAGGAGAAAACCAAAGGGAATCCATAGCTGAGGAGTTTTCCCTCTCCTGGGCTCCTTGGTCCAGCTCATGTTTGTGCCTTCAAACACCCCCTGAGGACTCCTGGGTTTCTCTTGGGGATCTGGACCCTCTGGGGCTTTGGGAAAGGAGGGGGGGTTCCAAATGAAAACACTATTTCATATTAATGTTTAATATTTCATATTAAAACAGAATTAGTGCTATGCTGTTTTATAGTGAGGACTTAGTGGAGCCCAGGGACTGGTTGAGAGCAGCAAGTAAGAAATGAGGTGAGGAATGGGATTGGAGCAGGGCAGTCCTCCCTCTGCCCAGCTTTCAGCAGCTGTTGGTAGGGGGTTTGTTTCTTGGCTGTTGGGTTTAGTGACCATCAGTGAGCTGCCCTGGGACAAATCTCCCCATATTTCTGTGCAGTCCATGGATCTCTGTGGTCTCTGGTGGCAGGGAGTTGCACAGGATTTATTATGCACTAGCTGAAAATTCATTTGATTTGTGTTAAACTTCTCTGAAGCTTTTCCTGCTCCTTAATTTCCTTGAGAGTGGAAGGCATAGTGTGTAGCCAGAATATTGAGGTCACTGGAGAGTGGGAGAGCAGAGAGAAACGTGGTCCTGGCAGAGCTGGTGGGTGGGAGCTGTGCCTCTTTTCTTAAACCAGGAGCCTGTGAAGTTTTCCAGGCTGAGTCTGGAGGAAATCCAAGCAGCAGAGTAGCTGTTTCTGCTCAGCTCTTTGCCTCAACAGCTGCCCACTCCTGAGTGTCCCTCTGCATTTACTTTCTGTCTCAATATTCCTTTGGTAATAGAGCACAGTCATTTAGCCTCAGATTTAAAAAAAAAAAAAAAGCATTAAAAGCCTAACATGTATACACAGGTCTGGGTTTTCTCAGCACTTTTCTGTTGTAGCTGTGGGTAGTGGAATTTAACTCCTAATTACATGGTGGAGTTTTGCAGACTCGGCAGTGTTGACACTTTAAAGTAAATTCTCAAAGTCAGTTCTTAAGCAGGGCTGTAGAACTGCTCTGGGTACAGCAAGTGTCTGCTGGCTGCTGGGCTGCTCTTGGATTTCTGCTCAAGACGTTCATGTTCCTCCCTCCCTGATTATCCTGGTGATATTTGCACTCATGCACAGGTGTGAGAACATTAAATACCTTCATGTAATATTTGAGGATCTGTTCATTATGGCAAGATTAACACATAATAAAATAATACATTTCAGAATTTACCTAGCAAGCCCAAGCATGGGCTGATTCTCCTCCTCACACAGACACACACACTAATATTTTTATCTTCCTGGGGTGAGATGTTGCTGGCTCCAAAGCACAGACAGCTCAGGACACTCTTCATCCAGGAGCAGCAGCTCCTCTCTGGAAGTTTATCTGGGGAGAGACAGGTCCATCCCATTGCCTGCCTTGTCTTGTGCCACTCCACGGCCTGATCCAAGGGGGGTCAGGGGAACCTTTGCTCTTCTGAAGGTTCTTCTGAATCCTGACAGGCAGGGGGATGCCCCTTGGTGCAGACCTGTGTTCTCTGCCTGCACCCTCAGACCACTGGAAATGGGCTCAGAAGTGTCCATAATGATGCAAAGTAAGCTTGAATATTATTTAAATCTAATTCTCTCTAGAAAGCTACCAGCAGTGGATTAAAATGTTGACAAAGGACTTAGAAAATAAGCCACCATTGCAGGTGACTGTTCTTGGCTGTTGCAATGAAATGCAGCCCTAAAATAAAGGCTCCTGACTCTGGTTTTGCCCAAAGCAGTGGGAAGGGCTGTGATGTTTCTGTCACTGCACAAGTGCTTGTGTCTGGGGGTACCCTGAAGGCTGGGCTGAGAGCAGCTCCACCTTCCCAAGGAGGAGCAGTGCAGGAGCAGGAACACAGGGTGGGCATGGGGACAAGGGACATGGTCCTGGTCCTGATCCTTCACTCTGTGACCATGTGAGGCTGAGATGTGCAGGGACTGTGCCCCTCAGCTCAGGAAGGAGATTGAGGTGCTGGAGCAGGTCCAGAGAAGAGCAAGGAGGCTGTGAAGGGATCCAGCACAAGCCCTGTGAGGAAGGGCTGAGGGAGCTGGGGGTGTTGAGGCTGGAGAAGAGGAGGCTCAGGGGAGACCTCATCACTCTCTCCAACTCCCTGAAAGGAGGTTGGAGCCAGGGGGGGGGTGGGCTCTTTTCCCAGGCAACTCTCAGCAAGACAAGAGGGCAGGGTCTCAAGTTGTGCCAGGGGAGGTTTAGGTTGGAGATGAGAAAGAATTTCTTTCTGGAGAGGGTGATCAGGCATTGGAATGGGCTGCCCAGGGAAGTAGTGGATTCTCCGTGTCTGGAGATATTTCCAAAGAGCCTGGATGTGGCACTGAGTGCCATGGGCTGGGAACCACGGGGGGAGTGGATCAAGGGTGGGACTTGATGAGCTCTGAGGTCCCTTCCAACCCAAATGATTCTATGATTCTAAGAGATGCTCGTGACACAAGGACTGGGCATGGGGGACTGAGTTGGGTCCCTGCTTGGACTTGAAGGTCTTTTTCAGTCAGAAAGATCCTGTGAAGGACTGAATCCTCCCACCCAAAAGCCTGCCCAGTTAGTGACAGGACCAGCTCTGCAGACGTGGGCAGGAAGGGAAACCCTCCCTGGAACTTTCCCTCCTCAGCTGGGTCAGTCTGAGCTGAAGCCATCACTGTGTGGTGCCACTTGGAACCATGCACTGTTCCCTCATTTCTCTGGAGTAATTCCGTGTAAGTTTCCTGCTTATCTCTGAATAGAGCAGCAGCTGCTTTGGTCATCCATCAAAGCTGGGCTGGGTGACAGTCACTTTCACAGTCCTGTTGGCTGATTCCTGGGCAGAACAGACATCAGTGCTCTGCACAGATAGAGTTGTCATCACAGATCAAAAACCTGGGGAAAACTCAGTGATCCTTCCCCCTGCTGCCTAAAGCAGAGTTAAGAAGACAGTAGGAGAGATGCAGCAGTGTAAATAGCACACACACACTGTGGGATAGAGAAAGCCTTCAGATTCAGGATGTTGTCCCCAGAACCTCATTCTCCAAATCTCCTGCATATAAAAGGCACTTTCACTATTCCAGGTGGGACAGTCCAGACCCTGGAGCTCTCAGTGGGGTTCAGGTCTGCTGTGGGAGCAGTGGCTGGGGCCAGGGAGTGTCCAACCCACACAGCTCCTGCCCTGGGACTGCTACTCTGGCTCTCTGGTGCTTTGGGGTTTTTCCCCCTGCTCCTCTGGCAAGTCTCAGCTTCATTCAGTGTATTGATAGACAAACAAAACCAGGAACCAGGAGCTCTTCTGCACAGGAGGGTTTGTTCTCTGCTGCCTGGTGCAGTCCTGGGTGTGCCCAGGGTCTGTGCTGAGCCCAGGCACTGACTGAAGGGCTGAGCCCAGGAGGTTTCCTCCTTTCAGACAGACAGGAGGAGGAGGAAGGGATGCTCTGGGTTGCCTGCCAGACTCCCTGAGTGTGTTCTGGTTATCAGAGAGGGTGATGTTTGTGGGCAGACACTGTTGCCCAGAGGGAACACCTTTCCAGCTCAGGTCCTCAGCATGGTCCTGTGCCTGCTGCCTCCAGACCCATGGGACACACACACACACACACAGCTTTTCCTCCAGACTGTAGCCCCAGCCCTGCAGCACTGTGAGCACCAGTTTGGGTTATTTTCCCTGTGCATCCTTCCAAACCCCTGTGCCCAGCAGCTCATGGACACCTGAGCCAGAGCTGCAGCTCCCAGGGGAGCCTGGAGGAGCCCAGGGACAGACCCTGGGTGAGCTGGTGTGCTTCTGCTCACCCTGACCTCTGCCTCTCTCTTGTCCTCTCCACGCTGGCTGGAGAAGTGTACTTTGTTTGGGGAGTGTTAAAAAACCCCAAACCCTGCAAATCCAGCCCACAGCAGTATTTCCAGGTGGTGGCTGGCAGCTCCCAGGAGCCTTTCAGCCCCAAGCAGCAGCTGGCTGGGAAGCAGCAGGGTGCTGAGCTTAGCACTGGGATGGGCTGGAGCTGGGCAGGCAGCCAGGGGGGGATTTGCAGAAGAAAATCAAGTCACCAAAATGTTTAAATATTTAGCCTCTACCTTGCCCCCCCCCAGCTCCCCATCCATAGTTTTACAGCCCTGATTTGCAAATATTTAACACCAAGGTTAATATGGGCAGGAAAATATCACACATTTTTCCTGCTGAAAAATTAATATCACTGAAGAGCATTGCTTAAAATGACCCTATCATCCAAATGGTGCTATTATCACTCCACTCCTTGAAAATAATTCTTAGGAAAATGATTATTTCGAAATAGATGCTTTCAGTTTCAGAACTGTAAATATTAACCAGTTTGTGTACTACACATCCATAGGATGTGAGTGTGGTGGCAGCTGGTGCTGAGTGTAGTCCTGTACCTGGTTATTAAAATGAAATTATATGGAAATAACACTTCTAATTTGCCAAGTCTTTCTCTACATGAGTGTTTTTTCTGTCTCAGTTTCAGTCATGTTTGGTCTCCAGTTTTTATAACTTTCTTCTTGCTTTTCTATTTTCACCTTCTGAAATTGTTCACGTTTTGGAGCAGTCAACAGGAAAACCCAAACCGGGGCCCATTCAGGGACAGTGCAGCTCTGCTGCTACTCAGAAATGAAGAGTTTGTGTCAGATCTACCCACAGCAGCACTTTCTACCTCATGGCTGATTCCCTGAGTTTTAAATTGTGAAAGAAATCAAGGGCTGGCTAAAGGAATAACTACTTCAGCTATTCTGGGTTTCAGCTGTTCTGGGTTTTTCCAGTCCTGTTGTTTCTGCTGGGGGATTAAATGAAACATAATTTTTTGCAAACCTTCCCAGTTTGTGAGCAGTTTAGAGCAGCCAGGGGCTGCATGGACTGGTAGCAATCTGCCACCTGGTTTCTGTGGAAAAAACCTCCTTGGTTTCAGTAACTGAAACACAAACTGCATCTGTTGGTCAGGGTGATGTTTTCCTCATCTTTTTTAGGCTCTCCAGAGGAAAAGGAGCAAAGAGTCACAGTCTGAGCTCCTCTTCTCACTGCCTGGCTGCTGAGCATTTCTCTGTTTTTGCCCCAAAAATGGGGTGAAGGGAACCCAAAGGATCACCAGGCTGTGGTGCTGTGGGGCTCAGCACAGCTGCTGAGCTCTGGGATTTCAGCTGAGGAACAGAGTGGGCTGAGCCCTGCTGGGAACAAGGATGCAGAAGGATCAGGCTCAGGTTCCAGGCTGCTGTCAGCAGGGAGGTGTGGAGGGGTCTCTGGGGGCTCCTGCCCATCACCCCCCTTCACAAAGAGATGGCACTGGGAGCTCCTTGCCATGCAGCATCACTCCTGCCAGAGTTAGAAGCTGTCCTCAGCCCCCTGCAAGGCCATCACAGAAATATTTGCAGGTGAGGAAAGGGATCTGTCTGAGTGGTGATGTGACCTGCAGCGTGCATGTCACCAAGCCACTACGTCACCTCTGTACTGTGTGACCCTGTTGCACCCCTCCAAGCAGTGATGGGCACCCAGTAGGTGAGGGTAACCAGATGTGAGGGGCAAAAGGAGTCCTCTGACCAAGTTATGTCTCTGTTACAGGTGGTGCCTGCAGAGAGAACCTCCTTTAATCCCTAGAAATCCACCCAAAGGAGTCCCTGGTGAGATGCTTTCTCTGGCCCCTGCTCCAGGGGTGCTGCTCTGTGTCCCCCCCACCAGACACCCTGAGGCTGCAGAGGCTGAGGAGGGACAAGGGCTGGAATGGAGGAGCCAGGGGGACTTTGCCCTTTCCTCTATCCTCCTTGGCTGAGGGCAGCAGTCTGGGCAGGGGGGTGTTTGCTCAGTGTGCAGCTGGCTCTGTATTTCTGGGGCTGTTGGCAGTCCCTGTAACCACTCAGTCCCTCTGCCCAGCTCCTGGAAAGCTCCTGAAGCACTGAGGGACCCAAACATTAATGTACTCACTGGCTCCACTCGGGGCCTTCCCTGCCTGTTTTGCATCCCAGGCACACACCTTTCTCTTAATCTAAATGCATGAGAGGTGCTGGGCTCTGGAGGGAAGTGAATGCAAATAAAATCCATATTGTGCATTTCACAAACTGGTTTCAAGGTTTTGAAAGCTGCCTCCTTTGGTTTTTTTGCACTTGCAAACCTTCCTCATCAATCCTTTACCTTTTCCTTCAAGCATCTTAATCTGTTAAATGAGAAACACAAATGATTTCCTACCTGATGGTCCCTTTATGCCCTCTGCCCATCAGCTGCTGTGCTCTGTGTTAGTTTGGGCTGGGCTGGTCCCAGTCCTGGGGACACTGCTGGGACCCCTCTGCTGAAGCCCCTTCCATTGCAGAGGTGCCTCTGGGTGCTCCAGAGGAATGGAAGCAGGAGGCAAGTGTGGATAAGGCTGTTGGGAGCCCCAGCTGCAAAATCCAAACTGAATTTCCAGTTTTGCAGAGGTGGCTGAAGAGCTGCTGAATTTTCCCCCCTCTGTATCTGGATAAAAAAAACGTGTGACTTTTTTTCCCTTGTTTCCCTGTGAGTTCAGCTCCCTTTCTGAGCTATATAAATTCACTTGCTGATGACACATGGCTTCCCTTACAACTCATTTTAACCCCATCATGCCCTGACCACCCCTCCCTTGGGGTGCTGTTGGGCGGCCCAGCCCCAGCCCTGGGCATGGAGGATGCTCAGGCTGTGCCATGGGGCCTCCAAACCCTCCAGGTGACATCCCCCTGAGCTGGTGACCCAGCACAGCCCCTGAGCTGCTGGACATGCTGGGGTGATGCTTCTGGAGGGTTCCCCAGCAGGGTGGGGGCTGTGCTGCCCAGGAGCTGTGGAGGGCTCAGAGATGGGTGAGGTGGTGGTGGTGCTGAGAGTGGGGTCATCTCCTGGCTCCTTCAGCTTCTCTGGCAAGGCACTGGTGCTCTGGAGGCACCTGGAGCCTGGTGTCTGCAGTCATCATGTGGAGTATGCAATTCAGTCCTTTTCTCTTAAGAGAAAAAAGAAGGTTATTGACATTATCACTATGCTGCCTTGTTAATTTTTTTTCAGCCACTTCAATTCTGGGTCATTCTATTCTTCTCTGTTTGAGC
Source organism: Calypte anna (assembly GCF_003957555.1). Classification (NCBI taxonomy): domain Eukaryota; kingdom Metazoa; phylum Chordata; class Aves; order Apodiformes; family Trochilidae; genus Calypte; species Calypte anna. Next base: position 43,358,208 of record NC_044251.1, read on the forward strand.
CTTTAGTGGCTGTTAAGGAGGAAAATCAGGATACAGAGCCTGGAGAATGATTTCTGTGTCCTTCCATTGCATCCGGCCCACTTGAAGGATCCACTTGAGTGGTTTCTGCTCTGAGTGTGGAGCCTTGAGATGTGGCAGAGGCTGCAGCACAGGGCAGGTGGGGATGGCAGCCACCCCCTGAGGTTTTCCCCTCTGGCACAGGAACCAGGGCTGAGGGGGGGACTCCAGACCCCAAAACAGCTGCAGCATCCCACAGCTCAGGGGGATGCAATCCCATGAAAGAAACGAGGGGATCCAACCTAATGAACAGATGAAGTGAAAACACAATTTTATTTTTTTAATCCTTGTTTTTCTCTGTTCAGATTTCACACATTTTTGCTACTCGAAATAAAAACAGTTGCTTGTGCAGGTAAATAACACATTTTCTTTGCCCTCCTGTGTTTCAAGGTCTCTCTGGTGCCATTGGGGCTGTGACAGCTTCGGCTCAGCACGGGGACAGCAGGGGCTGGGGTGGCACCAGCAGAGGCCACGGCTGGAGAAATGATGGAAGTGATCACCTCTGGCAAGCATCCCTGCATCACATGGAGGGCTGAAGATCCTGATAGGAAAAGTAGGTTTATGGGGGCTAAAGTGATTTGTAAGTGTGGGGTTTTGTTTTGGGTTTTGTTTTGGATTAGGGTTTTTTTTTGGGTTTTGGTTTTTTTGTTTTGTTTTTGTAGGGGTTTTGTTGTTGTTGTATTTGGGGGGGAGGTTGTTTGTTGGTTTTTGTTACTGTGGTTTGGTTTGGTTTGGTTTTTTTTGCTCTCCAGGCCGTGGCTGAGCCCAGGCTGATCTGCAGGGTGCAGGCAGAAGCCCCCAGCAGGGCTGGCAGTAACAGGGGGGGAGTCCCCTGCTCCCTGGGCACAGGGGATGCTCCTGCAGGCTGGACCTGCCCAGTGTCACCTCTGTGGCTGTCACAGAAGGGAAATGGAAGCCAAGGAGTTGGTGTCCTGTGGGTGTAGTGACTCACTTGAGGATGCTGGGGCAGGGCAGGGCAGGGGGGCTCCCAGCACACCCACTGCACCCCCTTAGCCCATCCCTGAAGGGAAGGGGCTGTGCTGCAGGCTGGGAACACAACTAATGGCAGGGAAATACACAACGTTTTGGTTTCCATCTTCTGTGGGGCCATTACCAGTATGAAAACTCCTCATCTGTACCCATGTGTATTGAATAATTCAGAAAAAAATAGCTTTAAAATGTGAACAAGCAGAGGTCTTAGGGATGTGCTTTACTCTCTTCCAGCTTCCAGGAGGCATCCCTGGGGACACCTGGTCCAAGGGCATGGACAGAGGAGGCTCTGAACTCCACCTGAGGCTTCTGGCATGGTAAGAACTCGGTTCTGGTTCTGGTAATAACTCAGGCAGAGAACTTGTGGTTTTGCTGAATGGAATCAAAATGTTGCAATACACTTGATAATCCCTTTTTGTAGGAATGAACAAACTATTTTGGCAGAGAACTGAAGTGCTAAAGGTAAGCACCTGCAATTTCTTCAAACAGCTTCAATGTATCTTATACTATGACTGATCTTTATTCCAGAATATATTCAAAGTACTGTTACTGAACGGTTTTTGGTTTTTTTTTTGCATCTGTTTATTTTCTGTTTAAGGAATGTTGATGGGGATGAGCAATAAGCTGTCTTTGGGCATCTCAACAGCGATCATTATTTTCCACTTAAAATTAAATTACGTTTAAATTTTGCTTGTATACATTTTAATAGCAACAAATGTTACACCATTATCTTAATATGCAGCAGTTTGTCACCTCTGAAAATAAATAAATCAGCCTAGTAAAGTATCAGGACACAGAGACCAAAGGAAAATACTGCTGTGGGTGGCATGGAGGGGACCATGCAGTCCTGTGTCACCACTCTTTATCCCCTTTAAAAGACAAAACAAACCTCTCAGGTTTTCAGAAACCTGAAATTGTAATTAATTTGATTCGAACTTCCCCATTATTTAAGAGATCCTGGGGCCTGGCTGCATGAAGACAAACGGAGTCACTGCCACGGTGTCTGTGCTGGCTGTCCCCTCACCTTGCAGGAACCATCACCCACCGTGTCACCTCCCAGCTCCTGATCCCACACCAGCAGGAGCTTCCCTTGGAGCTGGAGGAGGCTGCCCAGGTGGTTCTGAGGTTCTGCAGAGCAGTGGGATGCTGCTGGAGCCTCCTGGGAAGATGCAGGAGGATGGATCCAGCCCAGCAGACTCTGTTCCTTCTGCTGCAGAGCTCAGCCCTGGTGAGTCACCACCTGAGGGAACCATCCTGAGGGGTGTTCCTTGACAACTTCCCATGGGTTTGGGGCTGCATGTGGGAAATCCCAGAGGCAGGGGGGTGGTGAGAGCAGGGCACAGCTCCCACATGGATCAGGGCACTGGGAAGTGCTGATCAGCACCCCAGTGAGAACCAGGGCCTTCTACTGACTGATGTGAAATGGTCTGAGAGAAGCCATGGCCAGGACAATGCTTTTTGGGGTGAACTGCAAGCAAAGGGAAGTGTCAGCCTGGTATTTATCTCTAGGAAATCACAGAACCTCAGAATGGGTGATGTTGGGAGGGAGCTGAGAGCTCCTCTCCTCCAAGCTCCCTGCCATGCCCAGGGACACCTCTCATCCAGCCCAGGTTGCTCCAAGCCTCATCCAACCTGGCCTTGAACACCTCCAGGGAGGGGGCAGCCACAGCTTCTCTGGGCAATCTGTTCCAGAGTCTCAGCACCCTCCTGATGAAGAACTTCTTCCTCAGCTCCAGCCTGAACCTCTTCTCCTGCACTTTCCATCCATTTCCCCTTCTCCTCTCTCTGGACACTGAGGAAAAGTCCCTCTGCAGCCTCCCTCTGTGCTCCTTACTGTAGAAGCTTTTTAAAAGATAACTTTTCATTACGGACTCGTGGCAGGGTCTGGGTTGAGAGGAACCAATTTCACTGCCCCTGTGGCACTGGCTTTGTCTGGAACGTGCAGTATTTTATTCAAGACTAAAGTTGGGGGGTTTAGAGATGAAGCCTCAGAGGAGGTCACAGCTTAGCTGCACCCCAGCAAGGGACCGCAGAGGATGTTTGGTTGTTGGGTTTGTATCAGATGGGAATTGGCAATCTGTGGATGGCAGGCACAGCATCCTCTGCCTGGGTGCCTGTGCTTCAGCAGCTGACACTGTGATGGTGGGGCTGGGGAAGACAAGTGATTAATTCTTCAGAATTAGCCCCATCCCCACATCCCAGCCCGGGGGCCCTGGTCAGATGCCTTCAGCTGTGCTGTGTGTGAGGCTGACTGAAAGCTGGAAATGAGCCTTAAAGAAAATGACACAAAGCTATTTACCCACTGTCAGCAGTGGCCAGCAGCACTTGAGGCTGATGTTCTGTCAGCACAGCTCATGATGTTTAATTCAGCTCTGAGCTTGCAGTGGAACAACAGCAAGTCAAGCTTTTATTAAAATTTCCTAACTCACAGCCTGGGAGCAGGCAGGGCCATTAGAGCTGAAGTGTGGTGGTGAATCAGGAACCAGGAGGGCTGGGAGGTGGAACAGGAACATCCCAGGGTTACCTGAGCCCTGCCCATCCTGCCCTGGGTACCGCTGGGCAGGGATCTCCCTCCAGAGCATCCAGGGGGGGCATTACCCCCCACTTCCCAGGGAGCCCTCTCAGCATCTCACTACAATGATTCTTTGAAGGTTTCCTTCCTGAAATCCAAGTTCCAAAGTCAGAGGGCATGAGGGGGGCTGAGTGGCCCCTCCTGCAGCCCCCGGGGCTGAGGTGCTGGTGGGCACAGTGCTGGGCAGGGGGGATGAGCCCCCAGCCAGGTCACTGCTCTGACTAAAGGACTGACTGAGCATCCCTGAGGAAAAGGAGCTGTACAGCACCTGCTGATGGAAGAGCTAACTGGGGTTTGGAGTCCAGCAGTGATTCACACCTCCTGAAAGGTTGATAGCTCCAGGTACATTAATTATGACAAACTGATTACTTCCCAGCGTTGTGCAGAGCTCCCAGGGAAAGGGTTCCCTGGCTTCAGCACATAGATGCCTCTCCTTTCCCTTGGGCCTTTTCCCTTAACATATTTGGCATTTTGAAAACTTCTCACTTCCAGCAGAGTTAGAAACTGGTCTTCACTTGTATTTTTTTTCCATTCTTTTCAAAAGTGTGGGTTTCTGTTTCTGGCAAATTGTCACCTGCAGAAGTGCAGCAGCTCTCCCCAGTAATCAGCTCTGCAGCCTTCCTCCCAGGCTCCACCATTTCCCACCCTTGCATTCCAAGAGGGTTTTCTGTCGTTTTGGAGGTTTTTTGGTTTTTTTCCTTATGTTTATCCTGAAAAATGGAAATGTGAATCCCATGGGAAGCCAAGAGGTTTGAGCATGTTTTGTTTGCATTCTGTCCATTTAATGGTAAAATCATCTCATTAAGCCCCATTGACAGAGGAGCCAATATGGAACAGGAATAATGAATGAAAATTAACTCTCACAAATGGCACAATGGACAGACCAGGTCTCTGTTTCCTTCTTGCTGTGTTCTGAGTGATGGGTTGGCTGTAGCTCCTTCCTGTGAGCCTGTGCTGATGTGATGGGTGCCCAGGGGAGGGCTGATCCCCCACAGCACCTCTGACATGCACAGCTACCCAGGAGCCACGGATGGGACCTGTGGGAAGTGAACGTGGTTCCTGCCCCAGAGAAACACGGAATGGGGTTGGTGTGGGGTAAGAGGTTGGAGCTGCTCCCCCAGGGCTGGATGGGGATGGCCTGGTGCTTGTCTGACCTGTCCATACTGGGACATTTGGTCATTTGCAGGTAAGGCACAAAAAGTGTTTCCTCAGCTCCTGTTGGGGTCAGGAATATCCTGGTGCAGGGTCCTGGACACCATCCCAGTGTGGGGACTCACAGGAGGGAAGGGAAGGGAAAGAGGAAAGGAAGGGAAGGGAAAGGAAAGAGAAAGGGAAAGAAAAAGGGAAAGGGAAGGGAAGAGAAGGAAAGGGAAAGGGAAGAGAAAGGAAAAGGGAAAGGGAAGGGAAGAAAAGGGAAGAGAAGGAAAGGGAAAGGGAAGGAAAAAGAAAAAGGGAAGGGAAAAGAAAAAGGGAACAGAGGAAGGGAAGGGAAAGGGGCCCCTGCTCATGTTTCTTCATGTTCCCTTCTTCATGTTACCAGTCCTCAGCCACCCTCCTCTCCTGCTTCCAGCAGGATTTTTATTTCTTATCAACCCAAATCTCTTTCCATCAGTTCCCTTGGCTGGGTCCAGCTGTGATGCTATGGAGACACCAAAGCTCCTGTGCCACCACTCAGAGCCAGGCAGGGCCAAGGTGCCAGCAGGTATTCAGCCCCTCTCCCCTCCTTCCCCAGCCCAGCTCAGGAAGCCACAAGGCAAAGCAGAGGTGTCTGCTCTGGCAGAAAGCAGAATTCCCTCCTCTGGCACAGCTGGGGGCTGCCCCAGCCCAGCACCCACCCTGCACAGCACCCTGACACCAAAGTCTTGGTTTGGCTGGCTGATCTGAGACAAATTGACTCCAGTTAATTAAAAAAAAAAATAAAATAAAGTCAAACACCTGGGTGTAGGGTGAGGAATCCTGTAAGAAACCCTCTGTGGGACCTTCCTCAGGGCTGAAACCCTCTGGGTGGGACCCTGGAAAGCTGCACATCCCAGGGCAGCACGATTCCCAGGGGAAGTTTTCAGCCAGCTCCTCTCACTGATTGCAAGTGTTCCTTGTTGCCAGCCATCCACTAGATTATTCAGAGGAGTAATTTTCAGATTCTGACTGTTTCTGTGCTGTGTATTAATTATTTACTATTCATTATTTCTGAACTGTGACTGACCACCTAAATTGAGTGCACTATTTCTGTTCTTCAATTAGGTAATTGAAATGCTCTTTAAATCAGAGTAATTAGCAGTATGACTTTTCAGCTGAATTATTATTTACCCTAAATTAATGGAAAACTCTGGGACTGGTGAGCTATTATGCCCATTATTTGGCAGTGATCTGAGTTCTGTCAGATGAAGAGCAGTATGAATTTGTGAATCCTCTTGAACAAACCTGACACCTTCTATTTGTAAAAATATTAACGGTTTGGGGGTTTGGTAATTCAGGCAACTCTAACGTTTCAGAGTATTTCAAAGGCAATTTGTAACCAGCAAGGCACATTAATTACAGGAGCAGGGGCACGGAGGCAGCATGCTAATGAACCCTCCTCAGGAAGGGGGAAATATCTCATCCTGTGCCTCCTCAGCTCTGCCTCTCCCAGGGCACCAGCAGGACAAGAGCTGAGCAAGGAACTGATACCTGTGCTGCCTCTGAACCTCTCAGGAATTTGTCGTGAGAGTTTTTGCTCCTATTTTACGTTCACATTGTGAATATTTTCCAGTGGATGGTTTAACCAGCTTCAGACTGTTCAGCTCCTTAGCTGGATAAAGGGCTCATTCCCATGCACAGTTATAAATATCCACTGAGCAAAGGAGACTCCAGAGCTTCAGCTGAGAAGGAATGGGATGGCAGGCCCAGGGTGAGCAGTGACAAAAATAGAGCTTTTTGGTTCCTCCATTACATGCGGGGCCTGATTCAGCATATATGTCATGGTTTAACACCCAAACCAGGACAATATATTATTTAAAAATATTTCATTTTAAGCTCCTGTGTCTTGCTGAGGGGACTCAGTGCAATGAGTCACATGCTGGAATTAAGTACCAAACCCTGTCCCAGTCTCCATTCCCCAGTCCCCTGTCCCCAGTCCCCAATCCCCAGTCCCAGCCCCCAGTCCCTGTCCCCATTCCCCTGTCCCCATTCCCCTGTCCCCAGTCCCCTGTCCCTAGTCCCCTGTCCCCAGTCCTCAATCCCCAGTCCCTGTCCCCAATCCCCATCCCCCAGTCCCCAATCCCCAGTCCCAGCCCCCAGTCCCTGTCCCCATTCCCCTGTCCCCATTCCCCTGTCCCCAGTCCCCTGTCCCTAGTCCCCTGTCCCCAGTCCTCAATCCCCAGTCCCCATCCCCCAGTCCCCAATCCCCATCCCCCAGTCCCCGTCCCCCAGTCCCAGCCCCCAGTCCCCTGTCCCCTGTCCCCATTCCCCAGTCCTCAATCCCCAGTCCCCAGCCCCCAGTCCCCTGTCCCCAGTCCCCAGCCCCCTGTCCCCAGTTCCCCTTCCCCAATCCCCAGTCCCATTCCCCCTCAAACTGCCCCAGGTGAGCATCTCCTGGTGCCTGTGCTGCCCCTGGCACCCTCTGGCTTTGGGTGCCCCTGAACTCTGTCCCCCCGTGTGCTGGGCAGGGCATCCTGCAGGAAGAGGACTCACAGCTGTAATTCTCCTTCTGGCTCTGGCTGCTGATAATTATTTATGGGTGCTCCCAGCTGCCTCGCAGGCTGCAGCCCAAGCTCCCTCTCTCTGGCTTTGAGCTGCACAGCCCAGGAGAGCAGGGCAGGCACTGCCTGGTCCTGAGACTCAGAACATGAGGCTGTATGAGGGGAAACGTCTTGATGTAGCTGCTATTTTATTTTTAATGAAAACACTTCTTGCACTAAAAAAGAAAAGAGGTCATTGCTCAGAGTACAAATTACAGGAGATGGGGAAATGCTGGGGATGGACTTGGAGCAGTAACACCTCACTCTGTAGCACCTCTATCACATGCACATAGGGCAAACCCAAGCACCACGTTGTGGGGTTTGGAGCACACCGAAACCTCATCCCTGAGACTGTAGTGAGGAGCACAGAGGAGGAGTTTTCCTCCCAGAAAGTTTTGTAAGGGAGTGAAAAAAAAATCACTTCTGGGCAGAGGCTTGAAGACTCTGATCTACCAAATAACTTCCCAGCAAGGGGCTGGGAGCAGTGAGTAAAAAAGAATGGATGTCCCTGGGCTCCTGGGTGTCCCTCAGAAGGTCATTTGCTCCTGCACTGAATTGGTGCAGTGGGGCTGAGCCTCTTCCCTTCCCAGAAGAATGAAAAATGATGTTGTTGTTTCTTTTTCCCTGAATTATTTGTTCAAATTTCTTTATAACAGAAGGAAAAAAACCCAAAACAAACCACAAAACAAAGCAGCTTTATGTGCAGGGAAAATGTAATACAATTTGTAAGTATTACTTCTGTGTTTCTCCTGGCATTCTGGCTCCCAGGAGCAGGCAGGTGGGTGAGTGTGTAACATATAATCAATATATATATATATAAATATATTGTGTATCTTTATATAAATACGTGTATATAAAGATACAGTATATATAAAGATATTTTTATAAATATATATTATATGTTTATATATAATATAGAGATATTATATGTATTTTTATATATAATATATAAAGATATCTAATAAATCTGCAGTGCCCACTGCAGGTCAAACACTGCCCAGCCAAGTCCCATCTGAAATCCTGCACTCTTTAGGGTGAGTTATTTTTCATTTGACCTTTCCTAGCTCAGACATCATTATTTTCTGTGGCTTGCCCTAGCTGCTGTCCTTGTGCTCAGGTCTGTGTGCTCCTGACTCAGCTGCTTTCCTCACCAGAGTTGTTCATCATCTCCTGCTTTTCTCTGGGTCACCCACTCCATCCTGCCCCATCCCACCCCTTCCCACCCCTTCCCATCCCATCCCATCCCACCCCTTCCCACCCCTTCCCAACCCATCCCACCCCACCCCATCCAATCCCACCCCATCCCATCCCATCCCATCCCCTCCCATCCCATCCCATCCCATCCCATCCCATCCCACCCCATCCCATCCCATCCCATCCCATCCCATCCCATCCCATCCCATCCCATCCCATCCCATCCCATCCCATCCTTTCCTGCCTTACCTCCCATGGGCAGCACATTCCCACCCCGTGCCTGAGGCTGGGGTCTCCTTTCCTTGGTCCTGGTGCCCAGAGCTGCAGAGATGCTCAGAGTGAAGCTGGTTCTGGTTTTTGTGACAGCTCTGGTCAGGTCTCAGCCTGTGTCCAGCTTTCCCTTCCCTGCTGTCACCAGCCCCTTCCTCCTGGATGCCCTCAGTTTGGGGACAGGCTCTGAAGAGCTGCTCCTCCTCTGCAGGTCCCGGCAGCCTGGGAGATGCTTTATTGAAGGACCTTTTGTCTCCTGTCTCAGTTTGCCCACACAGAAAGCTCCAGAGATCCGTGATTCCCTTCTCTGTGGACTGGTGAGCATTTCCTCCAGGTGAACAGTGAGAGCACTCCAGGCAGGATTATTTTTCAAACATTTTCATAGAATGATGGAATCACAGAATGGCTCAGGTTGGGAAGGACCTTTGAGGGCCATCAAGCCCAACCCCTGCGCTGAGCAAGGGACATCAAGCAGCTCAGGATCAGCTCCAACCTGACCCGGAAGGTTTCCAGGGATGGAGCATCTCCCACCTCTCCGGGCAACCTGGCTCAGAGTTTGAAATCTGTCTGTTTCACTTTGATGAGCTGCCACCAGACCTCCATCCCTGCCCTGTAACCTCCAGAAAGCCCTCAGAATGTGCAGAGCAGAGCACTCCCTTGCAGCCCAGCAAACAGCTCCTGATTGCTGCTGCTCCCTCATCCCCTGCCCTTGGTGTCCATTGGCAACACCTCCCACCTCCTTGCTCCACACAAAAAGCCAGACCTAATTCATTTTCTTCCCAAGCACTTTGTAAAAGCTGTTTTTTTACATATTTTGTGGGGGCTTCATGTGCTCAAAGCATGAAGGAAACTAAGAAAAAAAAAAAAAGAAAAAAAAAAAGACCTCTAATTGAGCAGGTGTTCTCAAACATGGATGTACTTCCAGCTCCAACCCCCACTGGAAAAGGCAGAGGGAGCAGAGAGCAGTGTTTGAAAAGCTCTGTGAGAAATGTTCCCTTGGCCAGTCCCCTGGTGCCCCTGCTCTTCCCCAGCACCCAGCCCAGGACCCCCACCCCAGCTCCTGGCAGCCTTTGTAATGCTGGGCCTGGGCTCTTAGAACGGTGACATTCAACACTTGGTTTTCCATGTAAATAACATCCAGATGAGAGACACCACACCTGTTTTCACTCCCTCCTGGTGATTCTTTCTATCCTCACTTTTTTTCCCCAGACTTTTGTGCAGCTCCAGCCCCTGTGAGGCTGAGTCCCCAGCCCACCCCTGGCAATGGCAGCCTGGCTGAGAGAGGGAAGTTTGCTGTAAGGACTGAGACAGACAGCCTGGAGAAACTCTGACAGAATGAGCACCTCATTAAATCCAGCCTTGTTCCCTCCTCCCTGGTTTTCCTTGGGTTCTGCACATTCCTGAGGAGAGGCACAGCCCCACCTCATGTCTGTAAGCTTCATGGGAGCAGCATCCCAAACCTGCTCTGGTACAGGATCACTGGAGATGCTGAGCTGGTTCCAACAGAATCTAGTTTATAAATAGGAATTATTTCATGCCTCTTGCATTAAATAATACATTGCATTGTGGAAAAACAAACAAACCAAAAAAACCCAAACAGGTGACTTGAAATGAGAGCAAAGCCTGCACATGCTGGGCTCATCTCTGCCTTCATCTGACTGCAGTGATCACCTCTGCATCCAAACAGACTCTCAGAAATGAGAGACTCTCAGGTTGGGAGGGACCTCAGGGATCATCTGGTCCAACCATCCTAATATTATCATTTATCTGGGATCTCTCAGCACTCTGTCAAGCTGAGACTTAAAGCCATAAAGTCCACTGGCTTGGGGTTTTTTCAGGTATGGTCCATGTTGTTGGCTTGAAGAATACAAACCAGGGTCTGGCTAATACATAAGAAAGCTGATAATTGTGGGGTTTTTTGTTGTTAATTGAAAAGGTTGTTTTGATGGAAAAGAAACAGAGCACTTTAAATGTCTGTGCCATGGGGACATTCACACATCTTCCCCAGGAGGTCTGTGCTGGGAGGGATTTCTACCTCCTCACCCTCATACCAGCCTGGGCTTGGTTTTATACGTTTTATAAGGATGAAGGAAAGGGCTGTTCAGTTCCTGACAAACCAGAGGAGCTTCCTGAGCTTTCAGGGAGAGGCTGGGCTGTTGGAAACCAAGAGTGATAGAGAACATCATGGCATGAACATGACCATGACCATGAGCACATCCTCACCCCTGAGCTGTATCAGCAGGAAAAGATCCCAGCTGATTAAAGCTGATTGTGGGTGCAGTCTACATAGATCACTGATACTGTAAATTAGTGACAATCTATTAAAATTGGGAAGCAAAGGTATGATAATGCCTGGCAAATAAGACTGGGAAGTGGAATTGCAAAGCAATATAAGCAAATTATAGTCTTCAGATACCAAAGAAGAAATACAATGGGATAAAAAAATCTTACCAGATGGTGAAGTCTAGCATCACTTATTGGAGGTATTCAAAAGAGGAATGATGTTTCATGAGCATAAAAATAGCAGGTAAGGATTTTAGTTGATGCTAGATGAGGATTTTAGTGGTAAGACATTATGTACCAGAGTTTGGAGAAAGCAGAAGTTTTAGTGAAAATATAAATGTAAACTCAAGTTGCTTTAACCTGCAGGGGGAAGCCAAGTCAGGTTTCAGCTTGAAGTGGATTAAAACCCCAAAACAAAAGCAATTCCTGTGTATTGGACTTTTCTAGGCAGACAAACCTGCTTCAGAGCACCAAAACAAGCAGCACTAACCCCAGTCCTCTGGTCTGGAGAGGCTTCACCTGGTACCAGTGCTGTCTTCAGCTGCTCAGAACCTCTCAAAATCCAAGCTTCCCCTTTGCCAGGACAAGAACTCCTCATGCCCCCCCTGATGTTCCCTTCCAAGCTGCTGCTGCCCTCCCTGTGCCCCCCTGCCCCACGGAGCCCTTTGGGGGCAGATCTGGAGCTGGTGTGCAGTGTCCTCACCAGGCATGGAACTCACAGCAAGTGATGGGATCCAAGCTTTGCCTTCTGGCTGGGCTCAGTTCCAGGCATCCTCCTCAGATGTGTCTGCTCAGTGCTGCAAGGAAAAATTGTGACAACAGAGTTGTTGGGTTACAAATTCAGTGCCTTCAATTGACCTTAACTGTGCAAGGGAAGAGGAGAGGTATAAATTGCACTGTAAACAGTAGCAGCATTTTTTCTCAGTTTCCACAACTAACAATGGAACTACTGGCAAGAAGTCAAGTGTCTTGTGTTTGCACTTAAGAAACAGAACAGGGAAAATGTTCCTCTCCATCGTGCTCGTGATCCTGTGGCTCAGGAGACACTGATGCAGGTAACAGATCAGGAAGGGAAGAAATATTGCCATGGCAGGAACTGTCAGCTAACAGCTGGTCGTGAAATGACCCAATAAAAAGGTTTCAGGGAAGAAACTGGGTACCAGGCATGGTTCTGTACCCTGTGCACCAGGTGCCAGGAGCAATTCAGCGCCCTGAGCACCACTGGCTCTGCTCTGAGAGCTTCCAAGGACTCTGCATGGGCAGGTGCCCTGGCTCTGGCAGGATCTCACTGCCCCATCTTTGTGCTGCTCAGGGCACAGAAACCAGGGTGACCACAACACAAAGATGGACAAGAATACCTTTGTGTTCACACTTCCTAGGAGAGAAGCCTTACAGATGTTTCTACCCAAGGGATGTAGTTCCATTCTACGTTTTGCTTCCTCCATCAGATCACCCTCCTAGAGGCCCTCCTTGCAGTTTGGTCCATGCCACGATGTGACAGCTGAGCTCAGCTTTACCCGGAGCTGCTCCTGCATGAATATTCATGGGGTATATCCCAGCTCAGGAGCCAACAAGCACCAAAGCTGGTGTCTCAGTGAGCTCCTCAGCTCTGCCTGCATCCAGCTCTGACACTGATGCTCTCCTCAGTCTCCTGTCACAGGGAGATGGAACCTTCTGGGCAGGGGCAGAGCAGCAGCCCAGCCCAGCCCAGCCCAGCCCAGCCCAGCACAGCCCAGCACAGCCCAGCACAGCCCAGCTCAGCACAGCACAGCCCAGCCCAGCCCAGCCCAGCCCAGCCCAGCCCAGCCCAGCCCAGCCCAGCTCAGCACAGCCCAGCCCAGCCCAGCACAGCCCAGCCCAGCCCAGCTCAGCTCAGCTCAGCCCAGCCCAGCACAGCCCAGCCCAGCTCAGCACAGCACAGCCCAGCCCAGCCCAGCCCAGCCCAGCTCAGCACAGCACAGCCCAGCACAGCCCAGCCCAGCCCAGCTCAGCACAGCACAGCCCAGCCCAGCTCAGCCCAGCACAGCCCAGCACAGCACAGCACAGCACAGCCCAGCACAGCACAGCTCAGCTCAGCACATCTGGATGTGCAGCTGTTTCCTACATCCTGACCTACAGCTGTGCTCAGCACTGCCCTGCTGCTCCCTCCAACATCAGCTCAAACCCAGCTTTGGCCTGATGGGAGCAGAGCCAGGGCAGCAGTGCCTCTCTGGACAACTCAGTAAGTCCCAAACAGATGCCAATCATGAAAAAAAAAAACCAACCCTGTAGGATGGAAGTGCTGTGTTAGGAGACATCCTCCTCCTCCTTCAGCCCTGAGCACTGAGCATCACAAGGGCTCCCAGCATGGGCACGTTCTGGAGGGACAGGAGTCAGGAATCAGGGACAGGAATGAGGGATCAGATCCTCTCTGAGGGACAGGAGTCAGGGATCAGCTCCTCTCTGAGGGACAGGAGCCTCAGGCATGGCAGAGCTCTCTTGCAAGTGGAATCATTTTCCTGAGCCCCCAGCTCAGTGTCCTCTGCTGGGAGGCAGGGAAACATCAGAGGTTTTGTCTTTGTAGCACTTTGTTTTTCTCTCTTCCCCCTGCAGCCCTGTCTCATGGCAGTTCCACAGTGAAGCACAGGAGGAATTTCACGATTATTTCCATGACTTAGAACCTGCAGGAGCAATAAGGGGCCTGTTCTGGCACTGCTGGACACTGTGACTGAAGCAGGGAAGACACGTGCTGTTTGGGTGATGAGTTTCCAGGGGGAAGGAAAAGGTTAATTTAAAGGAATGAAAATAAATAAATTTAAAAAATTAAAAAAATAAAAACCATGACTCACCCTCAAGCTGAAAAAAGAAAGTGAACAGGAAGAATTTTGGCATTTATGAGTCTTGTTGTCATAGAAACTGAACTTGATATTTCCATAGAGTGATCTGCAGAGGTAACAAATACTGTACTTTACAGCAGTGATGAATTAAGATCAACTTCAGAATTCCAGTACATTGTCAAGCAGATCAAATGCTGATTTATTTTGTATTGCCAAGTTATTATCAGACTCCTTAAACCCCATTGCTGATACGTTTAACTGAAACCTGTCTGGGATTTGCAAGCTATAATTAGGATTCCTGGTGTCTGGGGCTGGGGAGGGGGCACTGCAGTGGCCTTGCAAAGGTTCTCCAGTTTCCATCAGAACAGAGGATGTCTCAGGGGACACAGCTCCTCTTGGTCACCACAGAAAATGGCTCAGGAGGGGCCTGGATGGCAGAGGGGTGAGCACTGCCCTGGGTACCACAGCTCAGGACCCTCTCTAAGCCCTTCCAGCTCATTGCCTGCCAAGCCAGAGCTTCCTTGGGGTCCCCAAATTCTCTTTATCTGTGCTGGGGGTGCCAGGCACAGCCCAGTGCAGCCCCCCCAGAGCTGAGACCACCACAGGCATTTCATAAAGGGAGGCTGACTGGATCAGGAACCATTACCTGCCATGGAGTTACAAAAAGAAAGAAAAATCACATTTGACTTTAAAATCTGTAGTGATGGATAAGCATCTTGGTTCTTTGGACATTAGTCCTCATTTTAATACACAAGCAAGAGAATGGTTTCATCCTGCAGCTCCCAAACTATTTTAGCAGTGGTTTATTTAGCTGTGGTGCCCATCTGGGTATTTTTTGCCCCTTATTAAGCAGGCTGGAGAATTCTCTGCCAAAGTTAGGTTCCATTTGTTGTTAAAAGTTGCAAGTTATGATCGAAATAGACCTTTACCTTTTCTTTGGCAAGTAAAATGTTGATTTCCTTGGCATCTCTTCGTATCAGGTGTATTTTTCTTTTTCCTTTTTTGTTGCTGTTCTGTTCTCTGAATTCTCATAACCTTCTCCCATCACATTTTTTACATGAATCTGGGCAATAATTCCAGAAAACAGCTCTTGCTGTCACTGCTGTGTGCTAACAGGGGGGACAAATGCCTTTGGAAGTGCCTGGGTCCTTTACTTTTAATTCTCAGCTTTTGCAGCACTCCCTGTACCCTTTTGGTGGATGAGGAGAAGAAATCTCAGTGCTCTCAGCTGTCCTTAACAAAGCTTAAAAGGGAGAGACTTTTCAGAATTTTTCCATGAATCATTAAGTCAGATAATAATATTAATATTAATAGTAGTAATAATAATAGTAATAGTAATATCACCATGACAATTAGAGCAATAATAACAACCAGCCCTACCTTTTGCAGGAAGCCAGGGTGCTGCTCCCCCCAGGGCTCTGCCCTTGCCCAGGGGGGGTCACTCAGTCACCCCCTGAGCAGGATGGACACAGAGGAGCTCAGATTGCAGGGGATCTGCCAGGGCCTGGGAAACATTCTGGACATTCAGCTTTCCAGGGCTTTTCCTGGGGAGATGGAAAGTTCTGTGACCAGACCCCCCCCTTCCTGCTCTGCTTTTGGGAGCTCCATCCCTGCCCGTGCTGCTGCCCAGAGCCCTCGGTGCCCCAGTGCAGAGAATTGGGGCAGAATCTCTGTAAAGCAGAGGTTCTGCTGTCAACTCGGGTCCTTCCTGACCTCAGCAGCTTTGGGAAGTGGCGAAGCTCCCCTTCCTCTCCTGCCTCACCAGAGGGTTTCTTGGGAAAGTGCTGATGGATCTTTCCTCATCATGAGGCAGGGGGCTGGGAGGAGGAGATGCTGCAGGGTGGTACCTGCCCACCTCCTCCTCCTCTGCATTTCCCCAGAACATGCAGGCAATTGGCAATGTCATGTCTGATTTCCTTCCTGGAGATGGGAGATGGGCACAGATTTCCTAGAAGTATTCTGCTCCGTGCCCAGAGAACAGCTCCACATTAGCAAATTGACAGGAAAGATGAATCCTCCCGTGGCAGGGCTGCTGTCCACTCTCCAGCCTCCCTCTGTAATTAATTAGCTGTCAGAGCTGCTAAACCTCAGCTCAGGGATTAGTGGGATGGGAGGCAAATTGGCCCTGAAATTAAGACCCGAGTTTGAGTTGGTCTTTTTACTGACCTTGCAACTCTCCTTATTGATTTTGGGTGATTTTCACCTGTTTAGGAAAAACCAAGAATGAGGCAGAATTATCAGAGAAGCCTTGTCAGAGCCTTCCTGTCAGGTGTTCCCTGGTCTCAAGGACTCAGTACTTATGTCTGTGAGCTCTCATCACTACTTAAGCACATTAACTGAGATGCTCACTCCTCAGCTGCTTCTCAGCTTCAAAATGAAAATAAGGAGCCAGACAGATTGCTTGTCCCTACAATAATTCACAGACTACAATACAACTTGAATAACTTAGCTGAATTAATAAAACTGCACAATTGCAGTGCTTAACTCGCTTTCCAAGACCTTAATTAACAACGAAGACACCTATGGAATAAAACCCCTCAGCCTTGGGTGTCCGGTTGCAGTAAATGGCAAAATCTCCTCTTTGAGAGGTCAAAATACTTTTTTAACTTGTATTAATTCAATTAATCCACCAGCCTTTTGGTAATTTTCTCAAAAGTTAATTGGATTTTAAGGATGCCACAGCCCAAGCCCGATCCCACAAGCCTGGTCTGGGCTGTGCCTTTCCCAGGAGGAACATTCCCTGCAGTGAAGTTTCCTCTGGATGGTGACACTCTGGGGCAGATGGGCATTGATCACCCCAGCATTCACTCCTTACAGGCCCCTGCTGAAGGGTTTTTTTGGGAATACAAAGTAAATCCCACAAAGCATCCCCATTCCTGCCTTTCCCAGGACCCGGATCCCTCTTTGCCTTCTAAACAACACATCCCTGCATCCCAGAAATGAGAAGGCCTTGCTGCAAAGCCCAGGTTTTCGCTGGGGTCTGGAGATTGGGTTTATATCTATGGTACAGGGATCTATTTTTGTCACGTAGGGAAAAAACTTTAGGATAAACTAATATAATATTCCAAGTCTGTGTTCTCTGGGCACATTTTGAGTTTATAACATCTGAATGACCACAGCCTAGCTGCTCTTTACCACATGTAATACACTTATAAATTGCAATTCAGTATTTTATTAGAGGAATCAGGGTCACAGTTCCCAGTAACTACTGCTTGCGTTTCCCCTTCCCTTTAAAGTACATCATAAAAGAAAATACAATTGAAATTAAAACATTACAGAAGTTATAAAACCCTCTATAAATATATTCTTCATTTCTATGGCTATTACCTCATTTTTCACTTCAGACTTATCTCTGGGTGACAGGAAGCTGAAATCCTGAAATGGTTTAATTATGCTGAAAATCTTATTTAATAAAGTTCTATTGAAGAAATGTAAGCAAATGTTACTGCTTCCCCAGGAACCAGACCCAGGGAGCCAGGGCTGGATTTCCCTTTGCACACGACAGCCAGATGTAAGGACAGAGCTGGCAGATGGAACAATAACTGTGAATGGTTTTTGTATAAATCCTGAGGTTACCCCAAAGAGTCACTCCACCCCCCAAAAAGTACTTTTGCTCAGAAATCTCTGTTCTACAGTGACTGTACTGCACTCACTGCCCAGGACAGATGTGCTGCTGGCTTCAGGGATTTTTTTCCCAGACCTAAATAAAGATCTTCACTTATGTCTGTCCCCTGAAGAAACCCTTGTGCCTGCCCTGTCCCAGCACCTTCGTGGGACCTGCAGCTTCTCCTATTCTCCATCCTCTCTGCAGAGGGCACCCCGGGCAGGAGAGGCAGCCTTGTGCTGAGAGACAGTCCCTGGACAGGGCTGGAGACCTGGGTGCTGCCAAAAAGGGTTTGGGTTGGATGGGCAGCATCTCCTGCAGAGTGAACACATCCAGAGAGCTGCAGCGTCAGGATCTCTGCAGATTTTTCCAGGTGTAGGAAGAGATGGAGACAGCAGTGCCCAGGCTTGGCTCAGCTCCTGGGTCTGCAAACACCACGGGGCTTCAGTTCATACCTGCCTGCCCTGTTCTTTGGAGAGCTCACAGAATAAGAAACCACATTTTCCTCATGCTGAGGGTGTAGGAAGAACTGAAAATAGTGGGGGTACCTGGAAGCTGTTAGTGGTGAGCATGTCCTTGGGTTAAAGAGCAGCTCCTCTGGTTCCTGGGGAAGAAGATCCATGGAAGTGACAACAGGAGAGCACAGAACATCCTGGTAAGCACCAGGGATGCTGGTCCCAAGGATGCTCCCTGCCAAGAGAAGGCCCAGGAGGGAGAGTTGCTCACACAGGTGTGTGCTTACACACACACATCCAGATATCACAGAACTGTTCTGGTTGGAAAAGACCCTCGAGATCATTAAATTCAGCCATCACCCAACCCTACCAACCATTAACCCAACTCAGCCCAGGCTGAACCCTGCTCCTCAGCACCACATCTGCACAGCTTTGAAACATCCCCAGGGATGGGGACTCAGCCACCTCCCTGGGCACCCTGGGCCAGGGTTTGATGCTTGCCCAGTGAAGAAATGTCTTCTGATACCCAACCCCAAGCTCCCTGACACTGCCTGAGACACTGGGAAGCTTTGTCTGGGGACTGCCAGAGGAGAGAAATCCTGAGGAGTTGTTTCCCCCTCGGGGAATCATGGCATTAGCTAGAAAAATCCTATAATTTCTGCAGTGTATTTTGAATACAAAGCAGTCCACCAGCTTTTGTGGGTGATGTTCCTGGTTACAGATATATTTTCCTCCCACGCTATTATTTCTCCAGCACAACTCAAAGAGCAGAATGTATTTTTACTTTTGAAAGGGGAGACTACATCTCACACAAAGTCAAGTGCAGAATAGGAAAAAAAAAGAAACACCCTAAATACACCTAGTCTAGAAATGAACCAGAGAGGAGGGGTTGTTTTCCTTTTCTCTTTTTTTTCTCTCCCTTTTTTTTTTTTATTTTTTTTTTAGGATGCATTAGGTGTGAATTGTGAGTGGCATTTAATTGCAGTGCTGTGTACAAGTTTAGGAAATGCTGTGCAGAACATCATCAGAAACAGATGGAAACAGGCTGTGAAAAAATACTGCACAGAGCAGACAAATGGCCCACAAAGTGTGAAAAAAAAACCCCAACAACTCAGAAACAGCATATTTGTAAGCTCTTCATATTGTTTGGTTTATTTACTCTACAGCTTATATATTGTAATGCAAAGTAGGGCCATAGGAGGTGTTGATGGTTCTGACAACATTGAGATAATTGACTGATACCAGGCTTGGTGCAGAGGAAGCAGCAGTTTGGGCACTGTTACTGCAACCAGAATTACACAGCTGCTCAGTGTGGTTTGCACTTCTTCAGTTTCAGTGTTTTATTTTTGTATAGGACATTTTGACCCAGCCCTAGCACCTCCCTACTCATTGATCCTTTTCCTCCACTTCATGCAGCTCATCTCCCAGCACCAGACCTGGTTCTGTAGCTGTGTGCTCACCAAAGAGCTCCAGGGATGAAAAATCAGAGCAACAAAACGGGTATTGCAGTTCTTAAAAACATGTTATTAAAACAAAAATCCTGAGGTTTGTGTAGTGTGCCATGATCCAATTATTGCACTGAATAATTAACAAGTTCATCAAAGCCCAGAGGGGTCTGGGCAAGGGGACAGGAAGGTGAATTATGGACCCTGCTGCCCTGGCACCTTCCCCACCACAGGGACACCTTCCTCATGGGAACCAGAAGGATAAAACTGAAATTCCTTACCTTAAAGCCACTTACCCAGTGGGCTGGAGATGGTCCTGGTGCTGCTGTTCCTCACCCGCCTCCCCTTGGTGCTGTCTCTCACATTTTACTTGGAGCAGTGCTTTATTTCAAACCAAATGGGAATAAATCTCTCCCTCAGAAGTGTCCTGAGGTCCATCACTCCCAGGTCCTGCTCCTTGGCTGAGGACATCCCTGGTGACAGCCACAGTGACCCAGAGCTGGGCAGCTCCACCTTGGGGAGAAACACTGAAAACTGAGAGCAACTGGAAATGGGTTTGGCTTATGCTAAACTATCAAGATGCTGGAAGCTGCTGTTTCATTTCTCCTTGGCTTTTATCAGTGCAGAGTATTTATCCATCCCCGCAGCAGTAGCAAGAGTTCAAAAACATATATATATTTTATGAGCAATATTTTTAATGCTTTTTAATAAAACAGGAAAACAAGACTACAGCCTAAAATATCCTTCATTAAGAATCAATGTAAACGGGCAGGAGGCCTCAGTGTAACACACAGAATTTTCCATTAGGACTGAAATAAACCAGCAAGCTACTGGTAGCTCAATGGAAAAATGCACCATCCAAATAAATGCACCAGGTAATAAAAAGAACTTGTCCCACTTGTCCCACACCCTCTTGTCTTAGCACACTGCAAGTGCACACGGGTGAAAAACAAGATCCTATGAGGCAGAGCTTGGCTGCACCTTGGCTACAGAGCAGCAGCTGAGGTCCCTTGCTGGCACAGATGACATCCCAGGTGATGTCCTGTGGGGAGAGGTTGCTTTCCAGTAGCATCCTCATCCCAGGCACTGGTGATACTGGTGGGCTGAGGCAGCAGAGGGTGGAAAAGCCTCTGGGTTGCTCAGAAACCCACACCAGATTGCAGGAGCTCCAGACACTGTGGGGACAGAGAGAAAGCACATGGCCAGGCTTTCATCTGCTCCACATTCCTGCTCCTGCTGCAGCTCAGCACATGTGCACAAGGGGAAAAAAGAAAAAAAGAAGGAAAAAATATTTTGCATGTAAAACATTCTTTCTTTACAGGAAAATGTGTGTGAGCAGAGAAAGTACATAAAAATATGTCCTTACAGCACTGTTCTCAGTGTTGGGCTCCAGCCTGGGTCCACAGTTGGCCAAGGAAAGACATTTATTCCTTCCCAGCAGAGAAAGAAAAACCCTTGCTTAACCCCTGCTCCTGGATCCATCTTTCTCCTTTTCCTCCGTCTTCCTCTCCTGGATGGGTAAGTTCACCAGCAGGGAAACCTCAGGGACAGGAGCTGCTTAACTTCTCAGCAAACACAAAAAGATGACTGGGATAATCCTAAATCAATGTCATTGTTAATTGCAGAGTAATGAGGGGTTGCACTTGATGATCTTAAAGGGTTTTTGCAAACAAAATTAAATGAAACAAAATAAGGACCAGTGAAACAACCTATTACTCAGGTCTGTGTTAAAGCTGGAGGGTTTTAATTAATATCTGCAGTCAATGCAATGAAAATCACAGAATTGTCATGGTTGGAAAAGACCACGAAGATCACAGTGTCCAACCACCAACCCAGACCCAACCACTCCACTGGAACACATCCTGCAGAGGTTTCCCTCCCCTCCGGGGATGGTGGCTCCACCACACCAACTCCAACCTGCTGGCTCCAGCTGCTGGGCTCTGATATTCCAGGGCAAACCTGGGCACTGGGATCTCTTCTGCTTGATCCACTGTGGTTTCTTATCCCCTCCTGGAGCACTCCTCCCATTCTCTGCTGTCCCTGGGAGCAGCTTTCATCAGGGGCTCCTCTCATCTCCCAGCCTGAGCAGGGGACAGGGCTGCAGGGAGGGGACACCAGGCACATCCCATGGAGGAGAAGGTGCAGGAACCCCCTGTCCCTCTCCCACCACCTCCCTGGAGGAGATGGCACCTCACATCCCACTGCTTCAACACTTCTCCAGCACCCACACTGCCACAAATGAATTCATTTCATTTGTATTCAGAGTCAGGCTCTGGAAACAACAAGGCAGTTGTTTGGCTTTGATTCTGCTGCCTCAGTAGCAATTTTGACATTAAAGCTCCGGGGTGATGAGTGCTTCCTACAGAGTGTGCAGGTGGTGCCAGGCAGGGTCCTGTGCAGCTCCACCAGGCAGGGAATCAGCTGGAAGAAAGGAGAGGAAGCAGAACTGTGAGGACACCTCACCTGGATGAGGGCAGGGAGCAATCCTTCTCCTTAGGACCAGGCTGATTCTGAGTGTCTGTCCTACAAACAGAGCAGCTGAAACACTGCTGGGAACAGGGAAAAGGGATTTGGGTTCCTGTGAATAGTGCTGGGCTCCTGTGAGCAGGAGCAAGCAACAGAGTGAAGATATTGACGGAGAAGAATGAAGAAGAAGATTGATTGCCCCTCACCTGATTAATGAAGCCAGTTAAGCCATTAACTAAAAGCAGTGCTCAGCTCAGGACAGTGCCCCATGCACACAGGGACACTCCTGGTGTCTGGGGGGTTCTGTCCCCTTGCAGGTCTCATGGTGCTCGTGGCTTTGAACATCTGCAAGGTTGGAGTCTCCAGGACCCCTCTGCACAATCTGTTCCACCCTCACAGTTCAAGACTATTGTATTTAACTGGGATTTCCTGTGTTTTAGATTGTGCCCATTGCCTCTTGCCCTGGCCCTGCCTTCTTCACCCCCTCTCACCAGGAGCTTCCAGGGATGGGTGAGATCCCTCTGACTCTGCTGCTCTCCAGGCTGAGCAGCCCCAGCTCCCAGCCTCTCCTCCAGTGAGAGATGCTCCAGACCCTCCACTGGACTCTCCCAATAATCCCAGGTCAGTTCTGTCCTGGGATCCCAGCACAGGACCTGGCAGCCCAGCTGTGTCCCACCAGTGCTGAGCAGAGGGACCCTCAACCTGCTGGCCAACCTCAGCCCAAAGCAGCCCAGGAGACTGCTGGTTGCCACCTTGGCCACCATCTGATTTTGAACAGTTTGGTCTCACAGTCTGTGCAACATCCCCCACACTCTCCCAGCTCTCCAGCCTGATGCCATTTCCCAGGAAAGCTTCCTGCACTGTAACTCCCTATGGAGAGGACTCTTATCCCAGATGCTGCTATGTGCAAGTTCCTGGGGGTTGTGTCAGTGGGTGCTGGGTGCAGGATCAGGGTGCAGGGGCTGTGCCTTTGCTCTGGGGGTGCACAGGGGCTGCTCCAACAAAACACAGAATATGAAGGAAAGGTCAGGAGGGAAGCACCAAACACTGCCCAGGGCTGGACCTAGGGATCAGTGCTCTGGGTGGTTCATCCTCACCCAGAGTGGAGCTGCAGGACCATTCCCTGGCTCCATCCCTGGGTACCAGGAGGGGAAAAGGGGAAATTGGCTTCTGCTCACCTGGGGATGTCTGGGTGGCAAAGAGGGAGGGAATGGAAAGGAGAGGGCACCCAGCACATTCTTACACCAAGTTATAGCAGCCTGGTGCAAGGAAAAGAGTGTGACAGCAACTGCAGGCGAGGAGAGAGCCCAAGATTCTCCACTATGCAACACTCTGAAAAATGTAATGACAACATCTGTAATTTACTAGAGGTAAAAAATGTCCTTAGAGAGCAAGGTGAGTTTGTCAGCTGAATGCCATGGGCACTTTGCACAGGAAGCAGCTTTCAGGTTCAGAGCTCTGGTTTTTCTCTCTGTATTCTGTCACAGGAAACAGCAAAAAGGTTTTAAGGGTGTAATTAATGCAATTAATCCATGGGTCTGTAAATTGTTTGAATGGAGCTAGTTGAAAAATGTTTTTTTCTTCCCCTGTAGCCATTTTCTCCTATAGATCTGCATCATTTTTTTCCTTGAAGAAGCCAGCCCACATTATACAAGCAGAAGCAGTATTCTCTGCTTTCCCTCTCAGCCTTCTTACTAAAACCTTCTTCCAGTTTTAACAGTAATTAAAAATCACAGGCTTGTTGTCTTGTATTTAAAAACCATAATGCATGAAAAATATCCACTTTTCCCCTTCCTTTTCTTTCCAAAATAGCAGAAATGGGAAAGCCTAAGTATTCACCCACCAAATTTTCCTTTTATTTTTCAAAAATGAGAAAAAGTAATGAAAAACAAAAACTCATAAATCACAACTTTTCCATTAAAAATATTTTGACAGATCTACTCATCACCTCTAAGTTCTTCAGAACTGGAGGTAAAGGTAGATATTCAGGCTACGTTTTATTGCTTCAGCCTCTATTGGCCTTTTTTAATATATCTTGCTGGGTTTTTTTTTCCATCTTCCTTCCACCAGAAGGATATTTTCCCTGGGATGTTTAGTGCAGTTTCTCTCAGTACCTGCCAGGTTTTCCTCCTTGCTTTGCTCCCAAGGTTTTGTGTCCTCCTGCTCCCCAGCCTGCTGGAACCAGGAGGTTTTTGCTTTGGTCAAGCCCATCACCTCTCTTCTGGCACTCTCACCACATCCCCTCCTTAGGACAAACTCCAGCACTCGGGGGGTCCCTCCCACCCTCCCCCAGGTACCCATCAGCTTACAAATAAACTGAGTCTGGGGAAAAAGCTTCAGCAAGTACCCTGACAGAAACATCACCTCACTAAGGTGTCAAGGAGCAACCACCACTCCAAAGCAGAGGAAATTCAGTAGAAGACAAGGCAGGTGCATTTCTGGTTGAATTCAGGCACTAAGGAAGCCACAAGAAAATCAGAGAATCAA
The DNA here is from genome assembly GCF_003957555.1 of Calypte anna. NCBI lineage: Eukaryota > Metazoa > Chordata > Aves > Apodiformes > Trochilidae > Calypte > Calypte anna. The sequence continues at coordinate 43,382,563 of NC_044251.1, forward strand.
ATAACTCGTGTGGGAAAAATACAATAGGTGTGCATCTGCAAAACCCCAGAGATGAGGGAACAGGAGCTTCAGGTAACAAAGGCAATGAGAAACGTGGCCTCAGGCCAGGGAGCTTCCAGCAGAAGGTGGCTGGGATGTGAGTCAGGAGCAGCAACCAGGGATCAGGCACAATCCACAGATCACAGAAATGGGGAAGGTTCTGCCCCTTTTTAACACAGTGGGAATCATGGACACGAACTAAAAACCGGAGAAATCTCAGAATTCTTAGCAACTGTATTTGAACATCACTTTGCAGCACTGGGGATGCAAAGTGTGAGACGGCAGGGAAAGGGTCAGTTGTAGAGATCTGCAGCAAGAGAAACAAGCAGGGGGTAAAAAACAGTGAAATGAGGTTTAGTTCACAGAAAGCTGTGTGGGGAAGTCAGCGTGAGAAAGTTGGAACAGTTTGGTTTTAATGAATCACATCAACCCAGTCTGCTTTTCTCTCCACCAGACAGTAATGATCTCATGATTTCTAAGGAAGGAGATGGAGCTGCAGCAGCCTCACACAGTCAGAGCAGCTCCCACAGTATTCTCCGAGGCAAAGGAGGGAAGCATGATCCAAAATAAATCATTCCCATTTTTAAAGGTATACAGTACACTCTGCTTTACAAAACAGCAGCAATATGAGAGGTTCAAGCCTGCTTGGAAATCATATTTGTGGAAAGGTCGTTAGTGCTTATTACCAAGAAGAAGGGATGCACCTGCAGAGGTTGGCCAAGCCAAGGATTTTAACAGTCTGGATGATGCCTCCTGGAAGTCCCTGCATGGATGCAGATGTACTGGGGAACATGCTGGGAAATGCTGCAAGTGTGAGGGGGAGGCAGGAGCAACCTGCATGCAGACATGGTGCAGAACAGGACATGGGCTCTGACTGGAATGACCTGAATTAAAAACCTGAATTAAAAACCCCCTGCTGGGGAAAAAATGTCTCTGAAGAGAAGAGTGACCTGCAGGCTGTGGGGAGGGAATCCTCTGTGGTCAGTGCTGGGGTGTTCTGCTGGCAGGCTGGGACATCACCAACTGGGGCTGCTCCTCAGGGCAGGGGAGGCTCACACACAGGCACAAAGGCCTTCTAAAAGAAATAAAAATAAAACAAACAAAACAAAAAACCAACAACAATAAAAAAACAAACAAACAAACAACCCAAATGAGACAAGCAAACAAACAAAAATGGAGAACCTTACCTTCAAGGAGAGATGTGGAATGAGGAGCGTAAAGAAGCTTCCAAGAGACACTGTTAATGATCTGCAACTGCATGAAAGGCTGGCAAGTGAAATACAGATTAAATAAAGAGTGTTCCATGTGTCCCATGGGGAGGGCAGGCACACCAAAGGGAAACTCAGGTGAGAAGCACTCAGAGGAGTTTCTGGTGCTGGGGATGGAGCAGCCCAGAGCAGATTGCCATGGGAGGTCCCTGAGCTATCCTTACCAGGACCAAGAACAGGTTCTGCCCCAGGAATGGTACAAGGGGAGCTGAGGGGTGTCCTGCCTGCCTCCTGGGCCCTTACTGTGGCACAGAAAGGTGCCCAATGGAGTGAAATTCCTGCTGAGAGCAGGCTCAGAGCAGCAGCAGGTATTTGCTGTGCCCATGGAGGTGGCTGCAGCATCACAGGGGGAGCTCCCCTCAGCAAAGCCCCTGCCCAAACTTCCCATTCTTACTTTTCCAGCAGCAAAGCACAGAAAACTCTTCCAGACTTCCAGGCTGCTCTCTGGGAGTGTAAAGGAGACGTGGTCAGCTTTTGATCCTGATCCCTGAAGTTAACCTTACCCACAAACAAGGAGCACCTTGGCTGCTCTGGTGTGGCCAACCTGCTCCTGGGGGCCATGGGTGGCCAGGGAGCCCCTCACCAACCCAGACACAGCTCCTCAGAGGCTCCATCAGCAGCTCCCAGACAGGGGAGGGAACAAAACACATCCCAGGTCCAGCCAGAAGCAAGAGATGGAGCTGGGGAGGAGGCTGTGACATAGAGCCCACCCTTAAGGCAGGGACAGCCTCAGCCCAGCTCAGGAAAGGTGCTCAGAACAAGGCTTAAATAGAGTTCCCAGGCAGGGGCAGAGGGTGTGGGTGCCCAGGTGAGGCTCATTGGGGTATTTGGGGTCCGTGGAGGCACTCAGGACCCTGGCAGAGAGGAGAATCCTGAGCCATGGGGTCCAGGGAATTCTTGTGATCTGCACTCAGGGGGTTTGGTTCCTCCTGGCACCCCTGCACTCAGCTGCACTCCTGGATGTCCTGTTTGTTCCCTGAGGAACTGGGGCTTGGATGGTGACAGCTAAAGCAAAGGGACTGGCTGAGGGGATCTGAAGGTTTCTAACACTTGGCTCATGGTGGTGGCCTCAGAGATGCCCTGGGGTGACACGAGTCCTGTGGTCCTGCTGGTGCACAGGAGCTGATTAAAATCCTTGATCTTTAGAGCACAGTTCTGGTGTGGGATTAACCAGATCGCCACCCATTTTACCCATGGGAAAAATGTGATTGAAAATGTCCTGAGACCTCCCTGACATCTCTTGAGGCTGCAGAGCCCTTTGCTATGATGCCCAAGCACTGGCTGGAAGGAGTCTGCTCCCCAGAGCATCACCAGCCCTGGCTGAGCCCCTGACCCCTGGGGACACAGTGGAGCCAGGCAGGAGGGGACACTGCCACCATCTCTGCAGCAATGGGGACACACACTGAACTCTCTCAGTTATTCAGTGTTCAGCATTTTAAAGAAGTCTATGGGTAGCTCTGAGTCTGCCCACAGAGAGGGGCTGGGGGTCTCTTGGTGTGCTGCAGGCAGCCAGAGCAAGGGAAATGCTCTTGCCAGTGGAGAAATGATCTGGCAGATACAGGAAGCAGCCAATTCATTCTGCTGGGGTATCTTCAGCAGAAAACACAAGAATATTAAGTTTGCACATCCATTTGTGTGCATCCAGACACCCAGAGATACCTGGGCTGGGCCTGGGAGCCACCAGCCTGAGGCTTTCTGTGTTGAGGCTGAGATGAAAGACAAAACCTGGAAGCAGAAAATTATTTTGTGTCTGGCCCTCTGTGCCAACACCTTTGTCTTCCTGCAGTGAGAGTCTAAATGCTGGATTTGTGTGGTGACACAGTCTGGTGCTGAGACTTTCATCTCAAATTACTATGGATATATTAAGTATTTAGGTCATGACATGACAAGGGGAGGTGAAAACCCAAATCATGGTGTGTTGTTTTTAGTGAGACTTGTCTCTCTGAAGGATGTTAGCTCTCAGTTTGTGAGGCTGAGTACCAGTAAATCTCTGGGAGGCTGGGGTGTCAAACCACACTGCACACCCTGCTCACAGAGCTGGAGTTGCCCAATGCTCTGAGCTCTGGGAGAAGAATCACTGAATTCCACTGGTGTGAATTACATTATTCTCTCACAGGGAAGTCCATTTATTATTTATAGCTGAGGAAAGCTGATGTAGCATGTGGCATGTGGCCATATTTTCACATTGCATGGAATAAACTGAATGTTGTTGTGAGTCCAGAGGCTGCTGCTGTGCTGAGCTGGCCACCTAAAGGCACATCTTATGGGGGAATACAGCCAGGCAGGATTTAGCCCTGTGCATTCTGTTTGCTTATTTTAATGAAAGGGAAAATCCATTCAAAAGCATTTCCTCTCATCAGTATCTATTTTTGTTCAGTGTTAGTGTCCCAGATTAGGTACCTGAGTGAAACGACTGCACTCCAAGCTCTGGATGAATTGTCTCTTTCTACATTAAGGAACTCAAATTCAAAGATGTTTAACATGAGATTTTTCATTATGAGTGGAAGAACTGCTCCTGAGGAACCTCCTTTACAGGAGTCAGCACCCCCTGCCTGCATCTCAAAGCCAGAGCAGGGGGACAGCCAGCCCAGTGGGTCCCCAGACAGCACTGGTGACATTTCCATAGGACCCCCAGTGGCCTGGGCTTGGGGACCTTTCTGGGGGGCAGACACTTGTGACCCTGTCTGTCAAGGCAGTTGTTGATGGTGGAGAATTTACCCTGTTAATTACCCTGATTTTTCTGGAACCTGCCATGGTTAGGGTTGTCTCTCTGAAACCTTTTCTATTTTCCACGATTCTCTCTGGACACAGGACACAACATTTCCACACTCAGTACCTATTGCAGGCAGTCCCCTTCCATTGGTAAAACCAGGTTTTGGTCTGTACTTAATATGTCTTTTCTACAAGATTCTTTTTTTCTCCATGCCCAGAATCACTTGGGGCCACTGTTTTCCAAAGGACAAGGTAGAAAATGAGGCAGTTCCCTCCATGGGAGGCACTCTGATTCATGGCTTTCCCCTCCACTGAGCTACAGACAATACTTTCAAACACTCTGAATGCCACAGTCTGTATGGTTTTTAATTGGAGAGTGCCCTGTGTAAAGATTATTTTAAGAAAAAAATATTAGGAATGCAATTAAATATATTCAAATGAACAAAGCTTTGCCAGGCCCTCAGGTCTTTTCCTTTAATTCGTTAGTGTAGCACTGCTCACCACTGCATGTGGTGGAACAGCACTCTCTTCAAACAATCCCTTTTTCATACCAGGAAACTTCTGGCCTTGCAGGAGCCTCTACACTCAGTTCCTTGGGAACTGCCTGAGCTCTCCTCCTAGGGCTGAGCTGCCCAGGGAATGTGGGACACAAACAAAACCCAAATCCTAAGCTTGAGGAAAGATCCACAAAGAAATCAAAGTCTTCATTTGGCAGAATCACTTTAGTGAAGAGGGTTTTTGGGGCATGTGCCTTCTTTTTTTCTCTCTCTTTCTTTTGTTTTTTTTTTTTTTTCTGAAACAGACACTTGGAAGAGTTACCAAAACTCTTTGTTACACATTGTTTCATTTATTCACTTTCTAAAATGAAGTTTGCAGCTGAAACAAATCAGGTGGCAAGTAAAGCTTCAGTTTTAGCAGAGCTCTGCCAGAATGCTGGTGTTCAAAATATGAAGGTTTTGCAGGTGGACACTGCAGGAATGGGTATTTCTGTCTGTACAATGCCACAGTCCATAAAGCAGCTTTTCTCCTTTTGCCAGCCACTGTGATAAACACTTTCTAATCAGTGAGAGAGTCTATATGAGTATCTCTGCTGTCATAAGAATGATCCTCAGTGGGTAATTCTGTAGAAAGTTTATTATCAAGTTCCTGCCTACATTAAAGTTGATGACAGTTATTGAGGTTTTTATAAGTATTTCCTATGTCCTGAGATACATTCTCCTGTGCACAATTTCCATTTGGATTTTTCCTGATACCAAGCTGAGGAAGAAAATGCCTGAAATGATAGCATACATTAATTGGGCAAAGAGTCTCCTCAAATCACTCAGTAGTATCTTTTATTCTTCAGGCACTGAAAATGACTGAATGGGAGGTTATTACATTTTTTTATTAAATTGATGCACATTTAGAAGCACTGCTTGTCAATTGAATATTTGTAGGGAATTAGTAGAAAGTGCTACAGTAAAAAGTTTAAATGCTGCCTGGGCTCCATTTACAAAGCCAGCGTTCACCTCCATTAAGGAAACTCATCCCACGTCCTTATGGCTGCATACATCATCCCTGCAGACCCAACATTCCAGGACCAATAACACGTTATAGCAGGCAAGAGCCCAGGAGCCCATGCTGGGAGTGTTCCATGCAGGAATTGCCCTGCTGCCTCCCATGCTTCCTCCCATCCCTGCTGCTCCCTGAGAGGGTCCCAGTGTGCTGGGAGAGGTTCCCTTCTTCCAAAGGACTCTGAGCCCTGGGCTGGGATGAGTGTTTGTTAATTCAGGGAAATGCTGCTTGTTCCACGGGGGTGTTGGGAGGATATGGGCTTGTCTGGACTAATGCTGCACCCCAACATTAATCATTTCAGCAACACAGAAAGGAATTGAATTGAATTCCTTTCTGCCCTGGCACCTCTGACCCCTGATAGTGACTGGAAAATGCTGCACCCAGCTGAGGACCCTGCTGCTGCCTCTGGCCATTATTGGCACAAAGAAACAGGGACATTTTGTGCTCTTCAGCCAGGCTCTGGTTTGGGGAATGGAAGCTCTGCTTTCCCACCAGAGAACTCAACAGGGACCTGCCAGCTGCCTGCTCCTCCATGAGCCCAAGTGACCCCAGCCCCTGTGCTGTGTCCCACAGCTGCAGAGCTCTGGGGGGGGGGGTTTCATCTGGGATGGTGGGAGCTGTGGTGGGGTCCTGGAAGCCTTTCCTCCTTCTCCCTCCAGAGATGGAGAGGTTGCTGAGTTTCACAACAATGTGAACGCATTGCATTCAGTGCATTGCTGTGAACCTGCCCTCTGACCAGGCTGCTTCCTTAGCTCTGACAGAGAGGGAAATTTCCAAACACAGAAGCCAAGAGCAGATGCCATGGATTGGCTTTTGTGTGCTGACATCCGTGCCAAATGTCCTGCAGAAGATGATGGTGACAAGTTGTAGTCACTGAGAACTTCCAGTGAGCCAGAGGCAGGGCTGATTCAGCCACGGGAAAGCTGAGCAGAAGATTGCTGTTCCCTGTGGCTGAGGCTGGGAAAACAGCAAAAGAGAAAACGTGGTTTGCATTTGAAAACCAAGTAGAAGTATTTTAAAGCTGAGAAGGAGGCAGTTACAAATTCTGGTGCTTGACCCCTCAAGTCATGATGGAGAAAGACAGCAAAGAGAAAAGAGTGTCAGGACATAAACTGTGAGAGAAAAAGGAGAGAAGAACAGTAACAAATAGACCCATCTCACTGTTAACTTATGTTCTTTTCTAATTTCTTAAGGCTAAACATTTTACAAAGACCTTCAAAATTTCTGTAATCTTTACAGTGCCAAACTCATCTCAGATAATTTACCTCAAGAGAAATGGACAAGGTGTTGTACCAATTTCCCTCTAACTTGCTATCAATAGCAAGTTTTTGCAATTAAGTAATTATATAGAAAATTAACCTGCTCACCTGAAAAGAATAGAAGACTTCAGACTTGACTCATTAAGATCATTGTGTTTTCTGAAGGAAATTGTGCTGTGAAGATTAAATGAAATTCATAAGGGAAGAACCAGTTCCATGGAATAATTAACTTAATAAGTATCGAGCTCCTATCACTTATATTCCCTCTGCAAGCTCATCTTTCATAAGCCTTCTGCATCTTCTCTCCAGTGCACAGCAAGCTGGCAGCAGATGCTGAGGAGCAGGTACAGTGCTGGAGTGTGGTAATGCAACAAAAAGGGTTCAAAACCACTTGAAACAATGAAGAGCAGCATATGTTTGGCTGGGAGAACACACTTTGTTCATCCCCTGGGTGTCATAATCAGAAAGCAGAGAAAAACAGGGCTCCAGCAAACTGAACTGCTGGTGATGACTGTTCTGCAGGAGTGCATCCCAAGGTCTGGTTTAGCTTGACATGAGGAGCAGCTCCAGAGGGACAGGAGCTGAGCTGCCTGGCTGGAACTGGGGTTTGCAGAGCCCTGGTGGTTATCCCAGAGCAAAACCCACCCCAGCCCCATGGTCAGGGGTACTTCTGCTCCCCAGAGGGATGCTGCTGGAGGAGAACATGGAATGGGACAGCCCCCACTGATCCCTCTGGCAGCAGCATCCTGGAGCCCTCCCTGTCCTGGCACATCAGCTTCCCAGGGGTCCCACCAGCTGAAAGCCTCTGCAGATACAAGGATTCACATCTGTGATTTGCTGCTCTCCTGTCCTTCCCATTTGCAAAGTCCTTGAAAAGTGCCTGTCACTGGTTTTACCCCTTTCTTTATCTCAGGCATTTTAGGAAGGAGCTGGGAGCTCCAGCTCCTCACTGTCTGATGTTTCTGTGTTCCATGAAGCATTTCCAGGTTTCCTGCAGAGCTCCCAGCCCCAGGGCCACCTCCATCCCTCCTCCTGCCTCAGCAGCTTCTGGCCAAGGGAAAGAACAGCCCAACCTTGGCCTGCACTTTGGCTCCTTTCCCATTGCTGGGATCTCGTTGAAGGACAGCAAATAAGATCTTTAAACAATTCAAAGAGCTCAAATGTCAAGAAAACAGCAGAGCAATGATAACAGAACAACAAGCCAGAGACAAGTTTCTGACAGAGCTTCAGCAGCAAAGGAGTGGAAGGAAGGGAATTTGCTGCATGCAGGGACAAACCCACCATGCAGATTCCATCTTCTTCTCTCCCATGCCACAGCCATGCAACACGATACTGGGAGCTGAGATTTAAATAAAATAAATAAATAAATACAAGAGGTTGACACTCCAAACCTGACAGGGCTTTAAGAAAGATTAAAATAGAAATACTCTACTGGAGACTTTAACAGCAGCCCAGGGCACAATTAGTGAGCAAATACACCATTAATTGAGAGGATCAAGGGCATAGCAGGACTATTATAAGAGGACTGACTGTAGCAATATCACAGTTAACTGAGTGACTATTTGCCTGCACTTGAATAGAGAGCAGAACTAGTAATTAATTACTTGTATTTCCATTTTCCTCTGGAGCTATGCCATTCCCCAGCTGCACTGATCACCATTTAAAATATACTATTTCTTGGATCTGGACTGTTGGAAATGGTGTCTCAGCATTAAAATTTCTGATTCATTGTTGCCTGTGTTACAGCCCCTACTCTGAAGCATGGCTTAGTGGATAAAATTAGTACCTGTGGAGAGAAACGGGAAGAATATTAATCTGTGGGATGGCTCTGAGTAAGAGCTGGGTTCCAGAAGCTTCTCCAGTGCATATAAAGAAACGTTTTACTTCCTTTCTAAGAGATCTGGAGCTCTGTTGCATCTCATTACTGCTAAATGCATTTCACTGCACATCCAGCATCTCTGCTGACATTTATGTGTCACGCACCCCTCGCTGCAACCACCTCATCCCCTCCCTCCCATCCAATGGACTGAAAAAAAGCTGCTGCCAGACCAGCTCAATGTTTTCCAGGTCCTCTCAAGTAATGCTTGTTTTATAAATAAGATGTGTCTGAGTAGAGCAGTTTCCTTGCTTGCTTGAAAAAATTCTGTGAAGGGAATTTTGTAGTAAGTGATGAGTCTGACACTATCTTGCTGGGGATTTTCAAGGTAGTTTTGAGCTACTGAAGCAAAGAACAGGAAGATATATTCATTTTAACCTTTGAGAACAAATGGTTTCCAAAAAGGTCACATTACTGCAAGTCATGACATTATGAGCCTGATCTTATGAAGCTGGTATAAACTGGCCTGCAGTCATATTTGTTCCCCTCTTAAATCAAGATTGAATTTCCTTTGCAGACATAGCTTTATGGAGTAGCATCTGGGCAAGGCTCCAGCACCCTGTGTTATGGCCAAAGGGAGATGTCCTGATCACCAGCATCTCTTCCAGTAAGAAAAATAATAAGAAGTTAAAAGGCTGACAGTCAGCCACTTATTTCTGTCCAGGTCTGCTCTCCTTAGGCTCCCACTGCTGCTGTCTGACAGCTTCTACAGTGGAATCCTCCCTGAACTGGGGTCTGTCACAGCTGTTCCCCCCTGATGAGCAGCACTGGTGCCTTCCCCTGTTTCATTTGGCATTTCAGGAGAAGCAGCTCCTGGGTTTTCTCCCTCCTGCTGTACTGGGACTGCATTCACACCCCTCCCTGGGCACTGCTGGCCTCAGAGGTCAAACCCCCCATTTCTCAGTGCACCCAGGAGAGGTGGGAGATGGATGCTGATGGTCACAGCCCAGTCAGGCACCTTGAGGCACCAGAGAGCAAACAGCAGATTCCTGGACACCCAATGAAACTTGCCATGTGCTCAGGTAGCTGAACTGATGAGCTTTTCATGCTTGCTTTAATGAGCAGGCATCTCAGGGGGCTGTGGGCAGCAGCCTTGATGGGGCTCCTTGCAAGCACTGGGCAGGACTGGCTGCCACATCCAGACAGGGGGAAGGACACTGCTGCTGGCACAGGGAAATGCTGGTCCCAGCTCAGGGCACCTCTTTGGATGGCTTTCCTGATGGTCTCAGCTGAAATATCTGAATGGTCTGAGCTCAGTTTGCAGCTTCCATCATCTCTGGGAGTCCCTTCTGGACTTGCTGGTCTCTTCACATGGCACCAGGGAGGAGTCACCAGCCCCAGGGGAAATCACTGCCCTGTTTCTTACTTGTTTCACTATTCCCTGCTGCACTGAAGTGCTACACGAGTCATTTCCAGGCTGAGTGACTGTGATCCCATCCCAGAGCAGTCCTATTCCTAAAGGTGTAATTGCTGTTAAAAGTCTCTGGGCAGACCCAAACAGAACAGTCTATACAGGAAGCAATCACTGCCTTCACATCATTTTTTTTCCTGTTTCCTTCCCCCCAAACCCATAATAATAAAAGAGTTAAACAATTACCACCACTTTGCTTTCTCTCCAGATGCCCCTTAACAGCAATGACTTTCCCCAACTGTGTCTTTTGTTGGTGGACTTGTAGTAACACTTGGCTGTGATTATTTCCCCCTCATTGATTCAACCTCTCCTTCCTTTTCTGCCAGTCTCCCCTTGGACAGGGTTTGCTTCCAAGGGAGATTTGGCAGTCACTTGCCTGGACTCTGGCCACAATTTGAACTCTTAATTTGTGGCACATTTCCCAAACTGGCAGAAATTATGTCTCAGGTCCTACTTGCATCTCCTGCAAGAAAGCATTGCACAACTCACTAACCCAGGGTTGCTCTCACCAGTGCTTTCATTTTGCAGAAACAAAACATCTGCTCTATTTGTGCATCCCATTTTTCCCCCTCTGGCATCAAATTAAGAGCTAATGCTGAGCCAGTTGGTGACTTGCCACCCTGACCTTTTCAGCATCACTGCTATCTTCAGTCTGCTCATCAGGCCACGTTGCCTGCATGCTTGGCCTTGTGTCACCTGGTGTGTCTGTCTGTCCCTCCTCGTGCCTCCTTGGCTGTGGAGTTCCCCTGGAATTCCTGGATTAAAGGTCAGTCCCTGAGAGACCCAGCCCCTCTGCAGGCTCCTCTTGTTCTGAGAGTTTACAGAGAAATCTGTTGGAGTGCTCCTTGGTGAGAAGGGATTAGAGAACACTTCCACATCTTGTTTAGCACTGAGATTTCTCCCTGCTTTTTTTCAGGTGCAGAAAATAAATATTTATAGCTCCTGCCAGTCTGAACCATGACTAACAGAGCCTTATTTCAGCACAGCAATGTCTCCACAGTGCTTCTAGGATTTTATCACTAATGCCATGCATAAAATCGGATCGACCTAAATATTTCCTTCTCACAGTCTGTGGCTCTGCCAGGTCCTGCACCATTTGGAAGGTGCTCACCTCCCTTTGCTGATTTCCCCCCTGACATGGTTGCTGCCCCATCCCTGCCTCTTCCTCCCCTTCCCCAGGTTCTGCTCCAGCTCCCAGCACAGCTCTCCCAGGCCACGGGGCTCTGGGGAGGTCATTCCCAACCCTTCTCTGGAACCAGAATAAGAGTCCCATCCCTCCCAGTCCCCTGATGGACCCAGCACAGGTTACAAACCCCCCTGGCACTGGATGGGCACAGAGCAAGGGCAGGGAAGGCAAGGGGAGGAGGAGTGGGGGTTTCCCTATGACAAGGAACCCCCAGACCCTGCTCCCCTCCCTCCCCACAGCCTCTGGACAGCAGGAGGATGTGGATGTGTCAGGAATTGTGTCCTGATTGGATTATTCCTCCAGAACCAGAGGAAAAATTAAACTCCAGAAGTAAATTAACTAACGAAGAGCTGAGTGGGTAAAGAGTGGAGGGGGAGGAGGAGGGAGGCAAGGAATCATGAAAGACAGAGGAGAGGAGAAACTGGTAGTTATTAATCTAGGAAAACTTCTTTTTTAACTACATGGCTTCTTCCTGCTGCTCTCTGCAATTTTTGCTAACAGATTATTCATTTACCACACATATTTTATATTTCCCCAGGTTGCATTTTGCCTGCTAAGAGCAGATATTCTTGTTTTGACACTGTATAAGCCAATTCAGATTTGCTTGAGATAATGATTTGTTATCAAGGTTAGAAACCTTTTTTTCATAATTAAATTAGAACAGTTTTGTGTGTGTTAGTATGTGGGATATTGGTTTTGGATACTAAATATGCTTTTATTTCCTTTCTTGCATCTGTGCATATGGCATGAAAATATTGCCACTTTAAGAGCTTGGATTCTTTCTGGTCTTACATGAATGTGTTTATTCACCAAGTGATTATTATCTGTGCTAAGCTTGAACCCTTACTGATAAGGGGAGATGAAGGAAACAGATGAACTTAACAAAACACAAAAATCCATGTGTCCATTTGGCCATGGAGAAATAGCAGGACCCATTGCTTGGGGTGTTTGGGATCAGTTTGGGTTACTTTGTGAAGCAGAAATCCCACTGGGAATAATCATTATTTCCTTAGCTGAGTGATAAAGCAAAGTAACTGAAGTGCTGGCGTGGGGCTGGTTCATGACATCTGAAGGCATTCTGAATACACAGCAATGTTCTCCCTTGCTACTGAAAGCTCTTGAAAGATTATGCATTTCTCTGTAGAGCTTTCTTTCTGTGAAACTGAGAGTCATTCCTCTTAGTTCAGAGATAAAAGATGAGGCACATCCTCTGTCGTGCTTTGTCTGGTGGAAAAATGTCTCTTCTTGGGCAGGTGTAGCACAGCCTCCCATGGTACAGCTTTTAGGGCCCAAACCACTCTGCTCATTGTCCTAAAGCACAGGGGTTTGTGCTCCCAACACTGAGCATGGACATCTCACCAAAATCTCTCTGAAAAGGCTTCAGTTTCATCTGTTTGGTTCTGATTATGCTGGATGCTGCCCAGTGCTGGGGACACTCAGAAGGAGAAGGCTCCAAGCTGTGTCTGCAGGGAAGCATCCTCTGCAGGGGATGCCACCACCAGAGGGGCCTTTCTCACCTGAGGACCAGAGTTATTTCCTTTAACTTCCATTACTTGTTCCTTGCTTTTGACACAAAACTGGATGCACAGAAATATTTCATTCCTGATTCTGGTGTCTGCAGTGCACTGTTACTCCTCTCTATTTTTATGTCACTTAAAGGTATCACTTCTATCTTTCAGCAACAGAGAATTTTCACTATTATCATACTAAAACCACCTCAGTCCTTCCAGATCTGCCTGAACTTTGAGAGGAGGGGTAATCTTCCTTGATCTGAGGAAGAAGGGACAACAGAAGAGAGACTGTCAGTATTCTTCAGAAGTCACGTTCTTGTCCCTATTCTGTGTGACTTCAAATAATCAGAAAACCCCAATAACACTTCAGATTGAACAGACTGGGATTCAGATTTGGGTGGCTCATAAATAAATATTAAAATACCCCCAACACTGTGTCTCCTGCCTTCTGTGTTTCCTGCCTTTTGCAATGGCGACCAGAAAACATTTAAAATGTACAAACCCAGACTGAAATCACATCATCCAACCAGCTGTGAGGCAGAGCTGCATATTGGGGTTCTTTTCACAGTTATATAAGAAAGAATTTTGCAAACATTCTTTCTAAGCCATGTGTTTCAAATCTCTTTCCTAAGCCCCCCTGAGTTTATTGCACAAAATAATCCCTGCTCTGTTCTTCTCTCCTCACAGGCATTTTTCAGCCCATGGATCTAGAGCCTGTGCTGCTGGACAGGGCTGAGTTGCTTTCCAAGATTAATGAAAATTATTAGCTAGAGCTTGATTAATTTTGGGCTGTAATCTGAAAATCCAGGTACTGAGTGGCTGTTCCACGCAGCACCCATTGGCAGCGTGGCCCCGTGGCAGAGCTGAAGGAACTAGAAGACCACCCAAAGCCTCTTGTTACACAGCTTGAGCTGAAGAAATTGGATTTTTTAATTGTCATTTCTGTTATCTTCTTGAATATGCCCTTTGGAAAGCAACATGGATATTCTCCTTTCAATAACACTTCCCTTTTTACAGCCTGATCATTACAAAGACAGGGCTCTGGGGTTCTCAGGAAATGACTGGCTTGGCAGAGCAGTTTTGGTGCTGAGCAGCTGCAGTTGTGGCTGTTGGCATCAGGAGATGGAAGAGGTGCAGATAGAAAGGGATGTGGAGTTAATTCATCACAAATGAGAAATGGCCCCTGGATACATCCGATATGCCCTCTAGACTTCATTTATTTTTCTGAGCTTCTTTTCAAGCACTCCCAGACTCTCTTGGGTTTATGGCACTAAAATCATTGGTACAGCCATTTCTGCATGATGTTCCAGATAGCTGTAAGGCTTTCGTCACTCTTAGTGTCAGCCACTGAAGTGAGTGAAACAAGCACTTTGCAGCAGTATTTTCATATCCTCCATGCATATGTATGAGCAAAGACTAAATAGTTAGAACTTCTCCACCTCAGAAAGGGAAAAAAAAAAAAATCAAACCCTGAGAACACGACAGCAGCCTGGAAAGTGGAAAATGACACAGCAAGAGGGGGTGGGAGGTGCCTGGTTGTTACATCCCAACAGAAGAAGGAAGGACCCCAGTCACCTTACCAGGTAGCATGTTCAAAACAAACAAAAGAGAGCATTTTTTCATCCAAATGTTGGGCAAACATCTGTCAGGAATGACATTATGTAGCTGCTCTTGCCTTGGGGCAAGTGATGGACCAGATGTCCTCTTGATGTTCCCTTTCAGTCCCGTTTCCTGTGCTGCTATAATTAGACTGCAGAACTCATTGGCATAAGCTTCAGCAGCTGCCAAATTTATAAACGTGCTCAAAAAAAAAAAATTAAAAAAATGACTGCATAGAATGCAAATCCAGAAGGAACTGCTAATCCCAGGAGGCTGGATGCAGTCTCTGCCTCAGGTGGTCTCTGATCAGCTGCTTGCTCTGCATTTAGCCCTGTCCTTGCCTTTTCCCCCCTCCCAGCTGCTGTGCCTGGGCTTCCCCCTGTGCTGGTTCTGGATGGGAGTGCAGGAGCCAGGGAACATCCTTCCACCTTCCCTTCTGGAAAAGCCTCCTTCAGAAGGAAGCAGTGCCAGCGTCTGGGGTCTTTCAGCTTCAGCCCAGCCCAGTGGAGTCTGTACCCAACTCCCCTACAAGTGTTTGTGTCTGCTTTGGGTAGGAAAGCATCAGCAGGGTGAAGAGAATCATAAATTTGCTGATCTGTTCACCAGGCAGCTCTGCACCACAGCATGCTGGGGGGAAAGTGGGACGTGCCTGCAATGAGAATGCCACTCAGCCTCACCAAATACCTTGCATTTGCACCCATAAAGCAGCAGGTGGGTTTTTGTAGGAAAGTATATCACAGCTAAGGTACTTCTTGCAAGAGAAAAAACCAAAACAAAAAAGAGGCAAGTAATCCTGTCTAGCAAAGGTAATGGTGAATTAAGAGTTTATCCCCTACCAGAGCTGCCCTGGGTAAACACAGCTCACAACAGACTGTACTGCCACATCCATGTAAGAGGCATAAAATCTTATAAAGCTCAGTAATTTCTCTGATTATCTGCTTTCTTTATAGTGTTCAAAAGCTGCCATACCTCTATTAACCTCACAGGGGATTTGTCAGAAGTTGTCAGAGAATTTTCTTAAGGATGTGACACTTTCTTAAGGATGTGACACTGCAAATTTGGTTTAGCTAATTAAAAAACTAGGCAGAGTATTCTTTGTTCTTTATCTTTTCCAAATCAGCTTTAAGAAAAAAAATCCAGATGATCTCTCCTCAGGCACTTGAACATGACAGGGAATGGGGAATTAAACCAACACAAAGATCCATCCTGGGAACTGGGGCTGCCCAGCACGAGGCCCTCAGCCTGAACTTAAATGATGACTTTGAGCCTCACTGGATGCCCCAGTGCAATGATTTTGCCTCTTCAGCCAGAGTTTGAGCCCAAATTAATCCATGCCCAGGATCCCTCCTTACACCCTGGACAAGCTGCTGGTCAGGGCTGCTCCTTGCCCAGAGGTTTATAGGAACTGTGCCCACCCCTGGGCTGCAAAGCTGGAACCTCTGAGCAAAACAAAACCAACACCCCAGGAATGTGAAGGAAATGGGATGTGGTATTACAAGAGACAAAGGGTTTTAATAAATCTAAATTTGAGGTGATTCAATGTAAAGCTGCCTGCTCCATGGCATAGCACTAGAGCAATGCACTGGCATGAGGTGAGGACATAATTCAGGTAAGAATGAGCCCATTAGTGTGAGAGGCTTTGGTTCACATCTTGAAGAAAAGAGTAAGATGTGAGAGTGCAAAAAGAGACCCTGATGAAACACAGCTCAGGCTTTCTGAGGATCCCTAGTTCCAGATTAACACAGTATTATCACTGAAAGCCTTGATAATGGGGCTGGGGTTTTTCTAGGCAAGGAAAATTCAGAGGATTAATCTGCCTGAATTTTTAAAAAACACTTAATAAAGCACCACACAGGAAATAATCTATTCAAGTGGAATAATATAAGAAGTTGTAAATTGAATAAGGAGCTCACTGAAAAGGAAAGCAAGGAAGGGTAGAGGGGTGGCTGCAGGCCTTGGGGCCAGCTGGAAACTCTCCATCAATGTCTGTGTCCCTGGGGTGACAGAGGACAAAGTGAGGTGGCATGCTGGAGGAGAGTTCAGGGTGGAGGCATCAGGAGGAGCTTTTGGAATAGGTTCCAGCCACAGGACATGGGACTTGGGGCCCTGGGGACCCCTCCTTGCTGTTCTCCCCTGCTACCCCTACCTTTGGCTGGTGGGTGCCATGGCCTTAGCACCACTCAGCACCTGGCTGGGTGTCCCAAGGCACCCACAGCATCCCACAAAATATCAAGGGATAGGCTTGGTTTTTTGAGGCTTACCCAGTGCTAAACCTCCTGGTTTTCCCTGGAGCTCTCTCCAGAATGGATTTTCCTCTGAGCTGCAAGGGTTCTTCAATGGGCACAAATAGTCCTGGCTCACGTTCAGGGCTGCAAAGCAAAATCACCCTGAGTTTCGGTTTCAGGAAGAGCAGAACCTCAGCTCTGCAGAGGAACCAAAGCTGAGCTGCTCTCCTGGTCCAGCCCTGCCTCTCACCCCACCTCTGCAGCCTGGATTGCCACAGCTGAGGCTGCTTCCCCTCTCCTGCTCCTATTTGAGAAGAGCTAAAATGAGAAGGAAAGGGACCTTAAGGGCTTCAGTCTAAAGTTCCTACCTGGCATTTGCTCTGAGACAGGCTGCAAATCAGCTCCTCTCTTCCTTTCATTGAGCAACATGAAAGACAGCTTTGTTGATTTAAATAAAAACTAATTATTTAGAAGCTCACAATACCTATACTAGGCATTCTCATTTTCAGCTAATACTGATTTTCAGGACTTCCTACAGCTCCAGGCAGGCTGTGTTACTGAGGGCTGGAGCATGGGATCTGCTTTCAACAGACAATTCCAGCCCTTAGAAACATATTCTGATCCTTATTCTGAAATGCATCCTATTAATCCTCAACTGTGAAGAGACAAAAAGCTCTGGTTTCCTGTGGGATCAACACTGTGGTGCCTTGACACATGACATCTGGCATACATCAAAACAATATAACAAGATGTAATAGTAAAGAGCATGAAATTAATATGACAAGTCTCCAAGAATTCATATAATTGAAGTAAAGGTAACAAAACATGTTTTATCTCAAGAGACTGAATACTGTTGAAAAAGTAACAAAACCAGTACATTACCAGGAAACTATTTTATTTTGATGAAAGTTCCTTTCTCAATGAAAATATTTCCATTTCTGTGTTACTGAATGAAGCTGCTCCCTTGATGCCTGCAGAAATTAGTGTGGCCTTTGATATAAACCTAATTAATTCTGACCTCCTTCATGAGTTTAATTTAAACTTTTCACACATATATATTTATTGATCTGGAACCCATGAAAGGCAATTTATCAACTCTCTTGCTCCATACATTTGCAATTACTGGCAGAAAGAAACAGCAGCACATAATTTAGCATGTTGAATATATTAATGCAGTTCATTCAAATTAAAACAAGTCAGCAGGAAGAATAAAAGGAAACTGAAGTTTTCTGTTTGACTTCAAACATGACTTCAAATGAAAGGGAATACCACTGGCAAAATGATACCTTGCTAGGGGGAACACTTTCAAAATTATGAGATTATTTTCTGAATCTGGTCTTAGAAGCACTTTTGGTCCCTGCTGTCCTCTAAAAATGACTCCAAGTGGGCAGAAGATGCTTACTGACATTATACCATAACAAGAGTGTCAGGGGGTGGTGGGAGGAGGTGCCGAGGATGGGGACTGCCCTGCAGAAACAACCTAACAACCTGCTCTGATTCTTTTGGTTGGATGCATTCAATTTGCAACACTCTGAAAAAACACGTGGGGTCAAGTGCTGAGCAAACAGCTGATGGTGGAGAACGAGTTCAGGCTTTCCCTAAGCCAATAAAAATGGTGTTTGGAGGGGAGAAGAGCTGGTGTCAGTGAGGTGATGGGCAGTGTCCCTCCAGCAGTGAGAGCCTCTTGGGCTGCAACAGTAAGAGTGGAGCCCCCCGGGGAAGGGAAAGGGAAGAAGTGATTCCTGCCTGTGCAGCACCTCCTCTGGGGGCACCTGCAGCACCCTGTCCACCTTCACCAGAGAGCTGTGGGCAAACTGGAGAGAGGCCAGTGATGGCCAGGGGCTGGGCACATGAACCAAGTGGTGAGCATGAAATCCACGGGCTCCTGGAGCCCAGGGAAGAGCAGGAGGAGAGGGGACCCCACTGGTGTCCTGAGGAGAAATCACAGCCAGGGTCTCTGCAGAGCAGGAGCACAGCAAAAGCTGACAAGCAACAAATCACTGCAAGAAAAACCCCAACTGGATATAAGGGGAATAGTACTCAGGGAGGCTCTGGGACCTCCATTTCTGGAGATTCTTCAAAATGGGTTTAAGAAAGCCTCTTGCCTTCAGCTAATGGTGGGAGCTGGCTTTGCCTGGAGCAGGAGAAGGGGCAACAAGCTTCTGAGGCCACTGCCCAGCTAAAATCCTACTGGGATTCAGGCAGCACCCCAAATGTGCCCACGAGACAGCAGAGCCCTCTAACTAACATTAGCAACCAGAAACACAGGACACCACCTTTACCTTGACTTCAGCATATGTGAAGGTGCCACATCAGACACTGTCTCATTAGAGTCAGGATGGCACCAGACTTTGTTTCCTAAGAGTCCTTCATGGTTTTTTGCAGTTTCTCATAACTTTCAAAGTAAAAAAAAATATTAAAGGAACAAAAGAATCCCAGGTTTGGGCATGAATTCTTGTATACGAGTAATACCACTGAGGATAAAAACTGCATTTAAAAATTATTCCTCTTACATAGCATAATACAGTAGAGATGGTGATATTATGAAATCTGCCACTAATATTAACTAAAATTAACCTAGGGGAAAAATACTTAAAAGAAAAAATAGATATATATTTCAGGCCTAAATGAGAAAAATCACTTGGTTAGTACTGACCAACCGGGCTGTCAGCATCAGCTCCAAATGTAGAGCAAAACAAAGAACTCCAGAAGAAATCAAATTTATTTTACGTTTCTACCACTGAAGGTCAAATCCTCAATTTTTAAAAACTCCAGGTTGCTGAATGTAACATGAAAAGACGAGCAATGTCACTGCAGCAGGCAGACCCTTACTCTATTAAAAAGAAAATAACCCCCTGGTTACAGAGGGCCAAACCCTTTGCCTGGAACTTCTCATCACGACAGTGTGAGCCAACCTATCCAGTCCTGAAGGTGAAGTTTTTACATTTTTCAGCAACCTCCAAAAAAAGAGAAGATGAGAAATAGGATGTCAATTAACAGGAACATCCCCTGGCAAATCTGTTTCCTAAAATAGGAGCTCTGGTCCCATATCAGATTCTCCAGACACCAGCAGCCATCAGCAGTAGCTACAGGAGATGTCTGCAAGGAGCAGAAGTGGGCCAAGGAAATAAAGAGCATTTCATCTTGCAGAGGGACAGCTCTCAAGGTGAGGAGCACCTGCCTAAAGCAAAAGTTATTTACATGCTGGATGGCGTTCAGCCAAACAAGGGAATTATTATTTGAAGAATTAAGTCTGAAATAGCAGGATGTGGCAAGAACTGCAGCACAAACCCCCCTGTGCCAAGGCATACCAAGTGGCATCCTTTTTTTTAGCTCTCTGTTCCTCTCTTTTTCTGTGCTTCTACCCTTCTTTTTTAAAGGAAAAACACTATAACCCTCTCTTGGTTACCAGAGCTGGGAATGCAAATCACTCCACCAGCAGCTTTATTTAGGCAGGGAGAGTTCAAGTAAAGGTGGGGGTCAGCTAGATTTGAAAGCAGACAAGGAATAAAGCAGGGAACAAATTCGAAGTTATCCTTGAAATATGGCATCTCTGGTCACCTTGGAAAAGGAAATGAAAGGGAAAGAGAGGAGACAGTGAAAATGGAGCTCCTTGTTCCTAGTTAACATCATTCTGCAGTCGGTGGAGCAGAGGTAGGGGTTCTCACTCCTGTGAAGCGACTCCAGTAATATAAACACCAGTTCTGATATTCAGAGTTAACTAATTCATATTTCAAGGAGTCAGGGTAATTCTACATATATCACAGAGCTCATGTCTGTGATGTGTCAGAGAGAGAAAGAGCTGAAAGAGGCTCTTCCAAGGGGAGCTGTGAATCCTTCTCAGAACACCCAAAATCTTGACGTTGGGAGTAAAATCATTCATGAGGGGGAAAACCACAGCCCCTAGGATTCTCTGCTAATGAGGACACTCCTGCTCCAAGTGACTGACCCCGGGGGGAAGCCCAGCCCCTGGCCGCAGGTTGTGGGATTTACTGTTTTCCAGGTAGGGCTGACAGGAGAAAAAGAAGGAAAAACAAACAA
The DNA here is from genome assembly GCF_003957555.1 of Calypte anna. Lineage (NCBI taxonomy): Eukaryota > Metazoa > Chordata > Aves > Apodiformes > Trochilidae > Calypte > Calypte anna. The sequence goes on from NC_044251.1 coordinate 43,403,244, forward strand.
AACATCAACATAAAAAGCTTTAAAACCTTACAAATGCCACTGGGCAAACTGGCAGGTGGTGCAGCAGTAACCATGCCATTGTCACTGTCACTACAGCTCCACCAGAGGCAGTTGGGTTCCTGCTGCAGGGAACCGGACCGGACCTGCCAGTCTCCTCCTCCCGTTGAAGGTTCTGGCACAGGAGAGCTCTGGGTTCCCTCTGCAGACACTGGGAGCGGTTTGGGGGGTGGCAGAGCCCCCCGAGGGGCTCAGAGCTCCAGGGGCTGGGACGGGGCTGGAGCAGTGGGTGAGGGGAGGTCTCTGCTGGGCTCTCAGAACCAGGGTCTGCCCAGAGGAACAGCTCAGAGCTGGAGTTCTGTCCTGTAGGGCCTGGGTGGCAGTGGGACACATGTACCTGTATGCTGTGTGCACTCCAGTAAATCCTTCATAAAATGTATATATTGTGTACAGGTGTGCAAAGGGGCTTACTGCTGATGGAGGTTCAGACCCAGGCTGTGCTACCCAGGCAGTCACTGACAGCAAACATCATCAGGGGGTGGTTTCAGAAGCTTCAGCAATTCGTCCCTCACAGCTTCTCCTGAGCTCCCTGTGCCCCAGGCTGGGCAGCTGCTGGCTGGGGGCATCCTGGTCCTGAACCCCAAAGCTCCTGATCAGGTTTGAGAACTAGATGGCACAACCACTTTCCTCTCATTTTCACTTGCTTACCTTTGTAGCTTCACACTTTCCTCTCCCTCCACCTAGAGAAAGACATTTATCTGCTTCTGGCATTGTTGATCTTTTTTTGTAAAACCAGGACTTGCTCTGGCTTTGTCAATCACCTCTCCTCCTTGTCCTGCACCATTATTCTGGTATCACCAGGTCCCTTTCCTCCCTGCTCTCCATCCCTTTTTCTGTCCCTGTGGGTTTTATTACTTGCACACACCTGTGCCAACATCCCACAGATCTGTTTGCCCCCTTGCAGCCACAGCTTTTGGGGTACTTGTGCTCAGCCTGGGCTTTCTGTTGGGTTTGCTGGTTCAGTGTGTGATGTCTGCACTGAAGACAAGGAAATAGCCTGCTTGGAATATTTCTGCTTTATGGGTACAGCAGGCCTCTGCTTCAGCTACACCTGCCTTCGTGCTCTTGGTTTTAATGTGCAGGCTGAAAGCCTGTATCAGAAATTGCATTTCTGAAATAGAAAAATTGTATTATGTATGCAGTACCAAATCCAGCTGAGTGCTGAATGCCATCAACCCTCATTTCATCAGGAGCTGCGGGCACTTAACACCTCGCAGGGCTGAGATTAGAAACCTGGCAAGAAATAACCGACTGTAATTCAACTTGTTCCACTCTGTTAGTAATTTCCTGGCCTGAGACCATCTGCTGTTCAGAAGGAGCTTTTCTAACATAGTAGGGCAAGTCAAGAAAACACATCAGAGCTGTTAAAAAACTTTCTTGGCATATTAACGTTCTCCTCCTTTACCAGTTTTTAATTATTTATAATATTGTCATAGAATCTTAAACTTAGCTTTTTTTTTTTTTTTTCCTCTGACTAAAAATACAAATTTCCATAACCCTTAAACAGAAAATACTGCAGAGCAGTGGGAAAAGCACTTCATTTTACTCAGGCAGGAGCCTTCAGGGCTTTAGCAATCTAAACATCTATTCAGAAGCCTAAGTGCACCATTATGTTACCTCCTGGGGAACTCCAGCACACCATGATAAGGCACCTGGGCACTTGGGAACAGCTCTTGTGGCCAAACAGGCTAGATTGGCAGAAGAAATTCAAAGGGATAGACTTATAAGTAGATTGAGTAAAAAGAAAGTGAGCATTTGGAAAAAGACTCAGTCAGACCTGCGAGCTCAGAAACCCCAAAGGAAACGAGAGAACAAAACAGGGAGCTTTGCAGATTCAAGCCAGCACCAGGCGAATCCCTTTCAGCAGAGCATTTTCTGCTTTAGGTAGCAGAAATCCTATCCTGCTCCCGATGGAGATTTTCCCTGGGGCAGCAGAGGCACTTTGTATTCACTCTGTATTCATCCCTGCCTTCCGCCCAAATGCAAGTCAGCGGCAGACCAGTTTATCCCATTCGTCCTTCCTCCCCCTAAAATTTCTCTGCTTAGCAGTGAGCCCCATGCAGCTGGAGGGGCAGTGCTGGTCCCTCCACATCCACCCGGTCCCTCCTTACAGTAAAAGAGGATTATTTTCCCTTCTGGCACTCCCTTCCCGAGCTGCTCACACTGCCTGCACCCCTGACACAGCATCTCTGTTCCTGAGGCTGCGTGTGCTCCAAAGGAGGAGACTGGGGCAGGGGAAGGTTTAAGGGTGTTCAGACAAGCACTCTGAGGCCAGCTGGCCCTGCCTCACTCCCAGGTAAGAGGTGGGATGGGAGCAAACCCGGGTTAGCAGTGCCGGAGTGATGGGAGGACACGGCTGTTGTGTTCCGCCTTCCAAACGGTGGTTGCTTTAGTAACTACACCATCCTCGGCTGCAGCGGGAATGCACGGAGCTGCTAACACCGCTTTGCATCACAGGAAACGAAGGGAAAAGAACCAACGACAACAAAACCCGATTATATCGAGGAGAGACAGGCAGTGCCTTGCTGAGGAGCAGAACGCCTGAAGCCACCAGACCCGATGGCCGGTGCTGCAGAGGTGACAATGTCTGAAATGATGCCCCCTCCCTGTAACCAGAATTCGCCCCTCTTGTCATTTAGGGTCGTACGAATTCAGACGATGCAAACCCGCAGCGAGCCCCTGTCAGCAGCCGGGGAGAATTAGCAAACTTTATCTCCCATTTCCAGGTTTCCATGGTGATGGGAAAAGTGTGAATGAGTGGTTAGTTCCCGGGCCTGGGGAGGTGAGCAAGCCAAGACAAAGGCTGGCACGGAGCTGCAGCCACAGCATCAGAGTGAGCAGAGACCAGAAAGCTGGGGTGCTGGGGGAAGAGGTTACAGGGGGTGCCCTGAAATAAGAGCTGAAGAGTCAGTGCTTGGGGGTTCTAAATAGGTGAGGGAAAAATCCTACACCTTGGGACCCCCAGTAGCCAGGAAAAAATGTAAAGAGGAATTAAAATAGGGGGGAAAATAAAATAAAATCTCTAAATCTAAATAATAATAAAATCTAAATAAAATAATAAATAATAAAAATAAATAAATAATAATAAAATCTCAGATCTTGTATTAGAAACGGGAAGAAACACTACAAGATAAAATCAGCTGTGCCAACTATGTAGCTGTCTGAAGGTGTTCAGTGAACGGCGAGGTCATTACAGGACACTCACAATCTGTCTGGAATCATTTTATTCCTTGCCTTTTTTTATTCCTTCTCAGTGTGAGAAAAGAGCTAAAATACCAGCATGCTGCTAGGTGATTTTTAAAGCCTTGATCAGGTTTTCTCACCTGATCCTTCTGCCTTCAGGCTAATACCGAGCTGGTAACACAAGTAAAAATTGCAGCCTCAATAAGAGACCCTGGAATCCGAGACTCCTCTGCTGGAGCCCGGGGTGTCAGGGATGGGCACTGCTCTTGGTGACAAACAGCCAAACCCAGCATGGCCAATGTACCTGTCCCCAGCTGCAGCAAGGGTTTGAGCAGCCTGGGACCTTCCCCTTGTAGTCACTTGTTTTGGGTTCACAGGGGCTCAGTAGCCACAAAGAGAAATAACGGGCTTTAGAGAGACATCCAAAGTAAATAAAAATTAGAGAGGGGAAAACCTGTATTAAAGTTTTCTAAAAAGTACTGACAAAAGAAAGATTCTGGAATTGCAGTTCCACTCCTTTTCTTTCAGGTTGGTGCTGTTTAATCATAAAATCCCACTCTGTTTATTAATGTCTGTTAATTTTAATATTGAAAGTGTCACTTCTACATAGAGTGATCTATTAAAGACTGAGATGAAGCTCTTTAAAATATCAAAGCCTGAAACATTTCATTCTGATAATATTAAAATCAAATGGTTTGGAATCATATTAATCCTTTTAACTTATTTATTACTAATCTCTTTGCTGATTTCAACCTACTTTAGTAGATTTTCCATTCCTATGAAACTTTATAGTTCGATCATTTAATTAATAAAATAAATTAAAATAGTGTCCACCTGCACGGAGCTCACCAGAACCAAGGCAAAGGCCAGAACATAACAAATTTTACACTGGCTGGATACACTTGCTTGCCTCGGGCTATGTACTGGTTTCTGCTAGGAAAAAAAAGTGTCTTCCTCTTCAGGTTCCTCCTTCTCCCCCTCCCCATTGCTTTTCCTCCTCTTGTCCCTTAGAGCATTTCATTCCCATGTTGATTCTCTGTGACAGAAGCTTCTCTGGGGGACTTTCAGGCCAACTGCTTTTTCCCCAGCACAGAGAGCAGTACAAAGGACACAGAACCTCCCAAACCATCCCTGGGGGTTTTGAGAGCTTCAAGGAACCCTGGAAGCCCTCGGGAAAGCTGCTTATCACCACTTTTATCTCCTTCTCTCAGCACTTGCAGAGCTGCTGATGCAGATGAGAAGGAACATGTATCAAATTATTTGTTCTACAAGATCTCAGCTCTGTAGAACAAAGCCCCCCCTGACATGGACACACAGACACTCTGGGATAAAAGGGCTCGACAACTTGGACTCTGACCTTTGTTAATTATATTTTAATTTTTCATCCCATTTCTAATTAAACAATAGTCCTAGTGAAAGCTGACACATGCAGCTCACATGAACAGAAAGGAGAAAATCCCTGCTTTTTGAGGTCTGCAACTCATATGCCTTCCCTCCCCTGGGGACATCTCAGAGGAGGAGAGCAGCAGTTTGCAGATTTAATAAACTGCAACGCCTGCTAATGGGACAAAAGGGAGGGTGATGGTGTGGGGAAAAGCTGAGCACTCCTGCAAGCCTGTGCCCTGACTCAGACAGCTCAGCACACTTACCAGAGGATGGTATCTTGTGCCACAGGAAGGAAAACAGCCATGTGAAAGACTTCCATCACTCCTGAAGACCTCTGCCAGTTCTCCTGCCACGGCTGCCCAGCTGAAGAAGGGCTTGGCTGGGAAATGCCCTTTATCAACATTTTCCACTTACACCTGCCACTCATAAACTCCCAGTCCTCTGGAACCAAAGCTATTACCCTCAGCCCTGTAATTAACTTTCTCTGGGGCTGATATAAATCACCCTGAACTCTTTCATTCTATGAGATTTCTGTCACTTTGTAGGATCAGTTTAACACAGGAGCTGGGCTGTGATTCAGAAGAGCTGTGATTATCAAGTTCTAGTTGTGCTGTAGAACCCTCGTGTACTTAAACCAGCCATCTAGTTTGGGATTTATCTCTATTAACTTCAGACAAGCACCAGTTAGGAGACTGGGTCTGAGCTGCTGACACAGTAGCAGCATTTTAGTTCAGAAACATGGCACAGCTTTTAAGCAAATCCTGCCCCTTTTTGCCGTGGAGAGCAGTGTTGTTTTGCATCAACTAGAGGACAGGCCAGAACTGAGCCCTGGGTGAGCAGCACGCTTATTCTGGTCCTTAAAGGGGCAAAAAGGACTGAAAAAATTACTTCCAGTAATTGGAAGGAAGCCCAAGGCCACCTGCCCAGGCAGTGACAGCACAGGAGGTTTGGTGTGGAGGGAAGGTCTGAAGTTCACCCAGTACAGACACTGGGGCTTCAGCTCCAGCTGCCTCAGCTGACGGAGCTGCACTGATTTTGATGAATTACTGATGGAGACAAAACCAGGTTTTTAGCTCCCTTTATAGAGGACAGAAACCAGCACTTGCACACCAGTTCTCTGGACTTGTCCTATGGGTGAACTGCCCTGATCTTCGCAGCACCCTGAGATGGTTGGATCAGGTTTCAGAATGCTTTTTCAGGGGGCAGAGAAGACAAATCAAAGTTTTAATGTGCCCATACTTCAGCTTCTCAGAGGGAGAAAACCTCTCTGGATGTTTATGGTGCTCTGGAGGCAGTGGTGTACCGGGGCCAGCTGCTAACAGAGTGGTCACTCACTCCAGCTGCCATCTCCAGATGCTCCCCTAACACAAATATAAAATCCAAGATGCTTTCAGCAGTCATCTGGATGGAGTTTACCTTGGTCCCTTTGCTTGGCAAACCTCAGTAGTCACCAGGACTTTAAATTAGGAGAGGAGCCAAACCTAACCAGGGATTATTCCTTGAACTCCCATCAGTAAGAAATTCATCGGAGGCTGAATATGAACAGAGAAACTGTTTGCTAAGAGCTCTGACATCTCCCATCCTCCTGGGAAGGGAAAGAGGGAAGGGGAAGGGAAGGGAAGGGAAGGGAAGGGAAGGGAAGGGAAGGGAAGGGAAGGGAAGGGAAGGGAAGGGAAGGGAAGGGAAGGGAAGGAAAGGAAAGGAAAGGAAAGGAAAGGAAAGGAAAGGAAAGGAAAGGAAAGGAAAGGAAAGGAAAGGAAAGGAAAGGAAAGGAAAGGAAAGGAAAGGCATCATGCAGAGCAGAGCAGTTCCAGCTTGGCTCGGAATGGGTTATGATTTTATTCTTGCAACCTATGGTCGTATATTTTGAGGAACAATGCTGTGTTCTAATGAAATATAGTATGTCACATCTCACAATTCAGTCGTATCAGACAACAGCATATTTTTATGTCAAAGGGTATTTTTACAGTCTTGCTAAGGAAAGGCATTATTTAATGAACTGATTCCTGACTTCAGAAAAACAAAACAGAATTACTTTTCACTGTGGGTTCTTTTTTCCCATTTCTTGTTAAAAACTGATGCCAACTGTTAGAATGTCTAGCCCAAATTTATAGTTAGCAGTTACAAGATCATTTTCCAAATACACCCAGTAAATGTGCTGGGTCTTCCAGTAGCAAAGCTTTAAACCATTTAAGGTTATCACAGCTGATACAATTTTAAGCCTAATATATACAAATATTAATCTTATTTCAGTATTTCATTAAAAAAAAAAATGTGAGCACAAGTTTTGTGCAAGGTTTTAAAATTTCCTCTTTTCATCCAGTAATCACACCAGGATCCTACCACAAAGGCTGGATGAATAAATATAAATAATTTTTCTGCATGACTCAGAGGGCTTCTAATTTTGCATTCTCAAGCATTGTTTCTGGGAAGGTCTGTACATACAAATTATGACCATAAATATTCCAGTTTCTTTCATGGGGAGCATCCAGTACCAATTCTTCTTGGTGAAAGAATAAATGAGAGTAACTCTACCTTCACTGCTCCTTGCACTGTCTGATCTCAGCCTCATTGCTGCCAGTCCAAGCCTTCACCTCACTCTCACTCTGAGCAAGGGATTCTGTGAAAATGGAAACTCCTCATCCATCTACTTGTGGAGAAAACCATTTTTATTTTCTCCAGTGAAAACTAACTTTTGGATTTTTTTTCCTCAGATGGCATAAACGGGTTTGAAGTGGGCCATGTTTCACCTTGAACTTCAGATGCTCAGTCAGCACTATGATTTTGAACACACTAAGGCCACTTCTAATCTAGACCCTCAGCTGGTCTGAATGAACACAACTGGGAGGATTGAGATAATTCATGGCATTTGAGACTGACCTACTTTATGTCACTGAGGGTTCAATGTGAGCTAGCAAATAATCTAACTCATAAAAATGGTACTATGCAAGCTTTAAAAAAAAAAAAGTCACTGAGAGTCATCTGGTAGACAAAGAAAAGCAACTGAAAACTGTTGACTTGAAAAATGTGCTTGATCTTGAATTATGACATCTTATGGCCTGTCATAAACATGGAGCTCTGGTGGCATTTCACAGTCAAAAGTGAGAAAGCCAATAATGTGTTAAACAGAAGGATAATTAGGACTAGCTCTGGTTTTCCCCATGGCAATGTGAGCGTGGTGCAGCCCCAGCAGTTTCAGCAGCAGGGCTGTATCCCCTGGGGGGATGTTCTGAAACCTGCAGGAAGATGGATGAAATCCATCCCAGATGTGTGAGTCATGCAGAGACAGTGAATGAAGTTATTTACCTGTTGAACTGAAACTGCAGCATTCATGGCTGATAATGGACATTATCAAAAGTCAGACAGCCAGGGCAAACGGGGACACAGATTCATGTGTGCTCCCCAAAGTGCCCCCAGGGTGTGGGGAAGGAAGGAGGCTGCTCTCACTTACTGGTCAGGCCACTCACAGGATTTGCTGGAAATTCAGCTCCTGACAGTCCTTTCCTCCTGCCTCACCCATGCAGAACCTTCCAAGGACCAGATCTGACCCTGTTGAAGTCAACAATAAAACTCTCAGTGACTTCTCTGGGCCAGCTCCAGCTCCTTGTGTGCAAGGAGTGATCAGAAAATGCTTCTCCAGCTGTAGGGCTCTCAGGAAGATCACTCTGCTCAGCAGCCCTGAGTGCTTGATGCCCACATTTCCAGCACTGAATGTCAGTGGAAAGTCTGTCCAGTCTGAGCAGGTACAATTGTAATCCTCCAGCTCTGCCCTGCTCAGAGGGCTGAACCCAGCAAACAGGAATGAAGAACCCAGGCCCAGATGTGAAGTCATCTGAAAAACAACAGCTTGCAGCCCTCTGGTGAGAAGAAAGCACATTTGCTGTTTTTAAAAAGCATTTTTGACCTTCTGAAGTCTTATTCTCATGTATTACAGCTGTAGGTTTTCTAACAATGAAAAGAAATTCCACAGATTCACAAAGTTTGTAGCTAGAAGGGGCCTCATGTTCATCTCACCTCCTTTTGTAGGGACCTAACAGAGAAATTCCCTGTGTTAACTCTTGTGTCAACTTCAACAGCTAAGGGATGTCACCAAGTGCCCTAAGCAGTTCTGAAGTTAATCTGTGTGTGCTGTCACTGCACTTGAGTATTTGACTTGTACTATTTAAGAGGCTCTGCATGTTAAACAAAGCTGTGGACCCTCAGACTAGATTTGGCACTGGTGAGTAGGGGTATGGCTGCTTACCAAGCTGATCTACTCAGGAAGCTGACAAGAGGCTGGTGATCATTGTAGGAGGCAGCTGGAGGAAAAATTCGTATTTTCTGATGTTTACGCCTCAAAAATTTACTTCAACAAAGCCTACATAGAAGGAGACAGATTTTAAAGTAAGTAACTCTTGGACCTTTAGTATGTGAGTTAATGTGCTCATTGCTGCTTTTAGCTTAAGAGTGGACACTACTGTTCTTAAGTTGTTCCAAAAAATACAAGAGACAAATGAATGGGCAGCACAAGAGAAGAGTATCTCTCATCATTGTATCACCATCTAAGTCCCAAAGGAACGTTTTTTCTTGCTGTGCCTTCATCTTTCTGCAAGTGGATTTCATCAGACCAGGCAACCTTCAGAAGGAGAACAAGCGGATCAGTCTGAGTCCTTGTTACTGAACTGCACACACAACAAAGGAAGGCATTTCACTGGGATTCCTCACAGATCTGATGTTCTGACAGGGCACATCCTTTTCATAGCTGATGCTTTTGCCTTTGTCACTTGACAATAAAAATAAGGCTAACTTTGCCCACGGGAACCCCAAGGGGATCACTGTCATGACTGTGCAGAGGATCCTTTCCACAGGTTCAGACAAGGAACTCTGAGTGGTACCTGCCCCAGATGGCATCTCTCCCTGCTACAGATCAGCAGAGGCTTCACAGCAACCATTCACACTGCTGACCTTACCCTCTGCTCTTTGCAAATCACCAGATGTGTGGGGATCCTCAGGCTGGATACACTGCTCCTTGGGGTGGTCATCCTGATAATGGGGATGTGAGGCAGGGCCAGGACATCCGGGGTGCTCCAGGAGATGTTGGTCTTCCTGAGACACTGCAGCCTGCTGGGCTGTCTCCTCCCAGTTTGGGAATGTGAAATGGAAACCTGGAGCCTTTGCCATTCAGCTGCTGGGATCCATGCAAGGAGGGGCTCCCTGGATGAAGCTTCACATGGTAGCAGGGTCTGTGCAGGGATGTGGAAGGAGCAGGGAGCAGAGAAGCAAAGCCCATCAGGCTTACAGATACTGTGGGGGGGTTGTTCTTTTGTTTCTTGTTTTTGTTCAGGAAGCATCTGAAACCCTGCATGGACTGTATAAGATTAAGACCCAAATCTGTCTTGGCTTGATTGGTATTATTTATCAGGAGTGGAACTTTATGTATAATATGCCCCAAAGCAGCCAGATTCTGCCCCAGAAGCAGTTTCTTGAAGGCAGAAAGGAGCCTGGGAGTGCAGTGCTGACCAGGAGTGTGTGCTGAGGTGCAGCAAGCTGAGGAGAAATTTGGGGAGCTGAATTGTTGATCAAAGCACAATCCCAGCTGCCTTCAGACACTGTCACCAGACAGTTTGTCTCCGTGAGCTCTCTTCTCGATGCTTTTTCCAGGTTGTACCATAAAGAGTTAAAGATATTCTGAGGTAATACATTTTCTAATAGGAAAATTTTGCAGCTTTCCAGTTTCCCAGGGGATGTATAGCAAGGGGATAGTGAACTCAGGCTCAGTACAATAGCAGCTGATGTACACCACCAAAAAGTTTCAGCTTAATCAGTCCCCACTTAATCTGACCACAAGCTGTTAGATGTCCACGGCTATCCAAAAGTGCCTGTCAAACTCAGGGTTTGATGAAAGGCAGGCTGGCTGGCTGGGAAAAGCTGCCAGAAAGAGATCAGTTACATCCAAACCTCATTTAACTGGCTGTTCCTCTTACTGGGAAGGTACTTTGAGAGACTTTGCTCTGATCCCCACCTCTGGCAGCCCCTTTGCCACTCAAAACCAAGAGGAAAGGGATCAGAATCTGCTTCTCTTGTGTTCTCTGCAGAACAGGTTTCAGCATCCTTTAGGAAAAATCAGCCTTCTTTTAGATCTGCCAGCTCAGATGTTAGACGCACTCTAGCTGCAAAAGCAGGCTCTTTGTAAGATATTTTATCTTCCTTTCTAGCAAGAAATGAGCTTCTGCTAGACCCCATGCTGCCATAGCTGAACTCTTTCTGGTTTTAATTGCTTGCTTAAAGTTAGTTTACATATTTCTACAGTGCACAACAATCCACAGGACAGACAAGTCCTTCATCTCTTTCCCTCTGACAATAAGCTGAATTCTTTCCCTTATTCCCTGGGATAATTTGCTATAAGAACATGTGGAATTGTTACAAGAGGCTCTTGAAGTGAGTGACACAACTTGCCAGAATGCTCAGTTTAATAACTCTTGCAATGGGTACTCACAAAAAGCACAGTTCCTGGGAAAAGATGTTTTCTGACGATTCCTGCACTCACCAAAACCCAGGGACAGCTCTGGTGCTGCAGTTCCTGCCACGGAGACTCCTAACGATGGAGCAGTCCTGGGACACCTCGGATGTCACTGGGAGAAACCAGGAGGGAGGCAGCGTCACCTCCCAGGACCAGGAGTGTCACCAGGGACCTCTGTGCTTTATAATGCCAGGAAAATAAAAAGGCTGGGAGGGGACACACCAAGTGACATCCCCACATCCACCATGATGGCCCTGGGGTGCCTGAGGGACACCTCACTGCCTCCGACCCCACTGCCACCCAGCAGACATGGGGCAGGGGGCCCCCAGCACCCTTGGGGTTCAGGGCACCATTTGGGTGCTGCTGGGGGGGTGGCAGAGAACAACAACCCTGTCCATGAGCCCGACATACGAGGAGAGCCCGAGGCAGTGCTTGGACACCCCAGTACGGGTCTGGTGCCCAGGGCCCTCATGGCGGGGGACAGGGGGTACGTCAGGGTGTCAGGGGATCCCCAGGAGTGGGGACAGGGTGTCCCTCAGGATGCCAGGGGGTACCTCAGGATGTCAGAGGTACCTCAGGATGTCAAGGTGTCCCTCAGGGTGTTGGGGGTACCTCTGGATGTCAGAGGTACCTCAGGGTGTCAGGGTGTCCCTCAGGGGGTGCCCTGGTGCCTCAGAGGGGAGGTGGTGATGGTGGTCAGGGCCCTCATGGAGGACAAGGTTTGCTCTGAGGTCTCTCCAGGGTGCTCCCTGGGGGAGGCTGAGATGCAAACGCTCTTCCAACAGATCTGAAAAAATAAGTTTATCTGAAGAAAGAGCAGGAAGTTCTCGGATGTGTCAGCAGGAGAAGGAGGAGAAAGCCAAGTTAATCAGGGAATAACACGGCCAAAAGCCCTGTGGACATCCTGTGTAAAACAAGTGTTGGAGCCGCTGCCAGGGGTTGTGACCCCCCCAAACAGGGGACATCACTTTCTTCTGGAGCATTTGTGACACCTCCCTCAGTAACTGGGGGTCTGCTGGGGTTTGGTTTCTTTTTGGGCACCCCCCTGTTGGTACAGGTCCTGGTCCCATGGGCTCCTGAGGGAGCTCCCCGTGACCATGGCCTCTCCGCAGCCGTCCTGATGGGTTTCTGGGAGCTGTGACCACTGCAGTTAATGTTGTGATAATGATTTAATTTTAATTCCATGTTTTTAAATCTTTAGAACAATGCTGTTAAACCAGGCTGTACCTCATTAGCCAGGGTTTCAAACAGAGAGTCATTATTTTGAAAGTCAGTTTGCCATTTTACTGTCACAGGAACCCAAAATGAAAAGGGAAAAAAAAAAAAGAAAGAAAGAAAAAAGAGGCATCTTTCTCACTTGTATTGTGTGCAAATGATCTAAAAAGTTCTGGAGGAAAAAATGAGGCCTGCTTATTAAAAAAAAATAAATGAGCTTCTCTTTTAATCTTTTAGTGCCATCATTCCCTTTTGCCATCACAATCTTCAGGTTAAAAAACCGATAAGAGAAAAATTCCAGCCTATAATACAAAGCAAGTAAAAAATCACCCAGGAAAGGTAGAATGTCTTCATTAAAACAAAAACTTAAGTTTGGGGTTTGCTTCAAGTTTTTTTTTCCAAATTAAATTCAATTTGCTGATTAGTTTCAGCCAAAAGAATTCAGAATTTCCTACCTGAATTTGTGTCTATGCCTTTAATATATTACAGCATGACATCCCACTTGAAATGTGGCAACATATATCTTCAAACATTTAAGAAAAACCCTACTGATCTAAAAAATGAGTTTTAGAAGCGAACTTTTTTTTTTTAATTACTCCAAAGTACATAAGCTATCTGTTTCTCCCAATTTTTTTCTGTTGTTTTTTTGATGTTTCTAGTAAAGGCATCTCTGCCTGGCTGGAGGTGGGGGCTGTTCCCCCAGGACTGAATCTGTGACTGGTTTTGTGCTCCTGCCTGGTTTAGGTAACTCATTCTCCCCCTTGACTTCTTTCCATGGTATTCCCAGCACCACTCTCCCACCCCCCCTGTCAGCCAAGCCCCAAAGCTCTTTCAGCTCTGGTTGTAGAGATGCTTTTCAGGCTGAATGCTGTGTTTACACAACCACCCCTGTGGACAGCAGAAGCCTTTCCAGCAGCTCACATTTCTTCACGAGCTGTGTTCTCCCTTTCATAAGCTGCATCCCTTTTGTAACATCCTCCAGCCAAGCTGAGAGATTAACTTCATAGCAGTGCTTCTGGGATCCAGACTTCAAAATACTCATAAAACCCCATCAGCTCACACAATGCAAAGGGTTTATGGCAAAACTCTCAAAAGAGGGAGTTTTAGTCTGATTCTTCTCCCAGGAATGTGACCAAGCACCCTTCCATCCAAAGGGGAGATGCAAATCCTCCCCACCTGTCAGCCCTCACCCTGCAGCCCCAGTGGATGCTGCTCTTATCCCACTTCATGGAAAGGACAAATGTGGTGAACAAGAGCCTGGTCTTTCTCCATGTCCTCTTTGAACCTGGCTGACACAGTCCATCCTGTGAAGCTTTTCCAGGGAAGTTTAGGCAGAGGAGACACAGGACTCCTGCCCCTGTTCCCCAACTCCATCCACAGGAACAAATGGCATTCCATTTCTTTATAATAATCTTCATAGCAATGTCTCTCAGTGGTCCCACAGTCATCTCTACTAAATAAAAAGAAATGTGATGAGTATGGATTTTATATCTTAAAAATCAAAAGAAATTAATGATGTCTGTTCCAGCTCTAAGTGCTCATGTCACACTATTCTCCATCGATGAAGTTTATTCCCTTAGCTTTTAAACTGTGTTTTCTTTTTCTCTGTTGTTTTATGCAGCCAGGGTTCCTTAGGCCATGTGGGAGCAGTGTAACAAAATCTCTCTGAAGGGCACAAATATCTGAGATGTGCTGTTTATGAGGAGCCCACCCAGGAATAGCTCCCAGGCTTTGCAGTGCTTGTTCTCAGACCTGGGCTATGAAAGGTTTTGCTGTGAGAAGAATCCCATCAGCATCGCCAGGGAGGCCCCCATGCACAGAGGGGGTGGCTGAGTTCTGCAAGGTGTCATCCTCATGCTGGTAAATAAAACCCACCAGGGACAAAGCATTATGGCATGGGGTGGGGAGTGGGGAGCTGAGCCCTGGGAAGTGGGGACCATGAGGACAGGGAGTCTCTGATCTGGGAGAGCTGAGAGGCTCCTCAGTCAGGGTAAGTCACCCTGGATGCTGTCCAAAGCTGATGAAGAGAAGTGAGAAGAACATCAGGAGGACAGTTGTGAAATCAGACAAATGGGAATGAATTGCCTCTTCCTCCCTACAGACTCTAAAGGGAGCCCGGAAAACTGGCTCAGATTTAGATGCCTGGTATTTATGTGAGGAAAGGATTTCATTCTAACTGCATGCGAGCTCCCGTGGAGACACTGGGGCTAAGAGGGATTAATGTATCCTTGGCTACATGGAGGTGGAAGAAATGAAAATTATTCCAGCTGCCAAAGACAGGCAATGCCTCCCCCTCCCCCTGCCTTTAGCCCTGCCAGCAGCAGCTCTGGGCTGAGGAATGATCCCTACAGATGCAGAGCCAGCACGGGGGGTGACAGCAGTGTGCTGCTCCTGGCTTTGTTCTCTGCTGTAACCCACAATGAGAAGGGAGTAGAACAGAAATGAGAGCTGCTTTCTGCCACAAATTCCCCTTTCCCTGATCAGAGCCACGGTCAGAAGTCAAACATCACAATGAACTTCTGGTAAAAAAACTCTTACTCATTAAGCTGTTATTAGCAACAATAACTTGATTTTATGAACAGCAGCAGATAACTGTTCACTCACACAGCCACTGATTCACTCCTCACTGCCCAGCAGGACCCCAGAGGAGAGCCCAGTCCTGGCTCTGTGCTCAGAAGCAGAGGTCGGCACTGGGTGCTAGTGACTTCTCGTGGCTCTTCATAGTTTCCCTCAGGACTAAGGGCCTCTAAACCCCACCAGTCCTTGGGAAACATTCACATGCTGTCTTCCCAGGAGGTATTCTTCTTCTCCTTCTCCTACTGCTTTCTGGAAACTCTTTCTCCACCCAAGCCTATGTCTACCATAGAACCCATTCCTACAAACCCACACCAACCCTTATAACATTTCCACCTCCTTCTGTTCCCATAATAAAATGTTTGTTCTGGTGAGAACTATAAAGCAACAACAATAAAAAAGAAGTAAACAAGTCCTGGAAAAACCTCTCTGAAAAAGAAAAATATAGAATACACAAACCCCTCTTCAGTCTAAATATTTTATCCCAGAGGAAGCTAAGAGTTGAGTCAATCATGGTGTGCATGTATTTATGCATGTTCCTGTTAAGAAAAGGCTCTTTAATATGTCAGGCAAGGAAATTTCAAGATCTGCTTGGTGGAAGTTCAAACAAGAAATTCTGAACACCAGAAAGCAATCTCACAAGAAGTAAGGTTTTAACTTGGTAGGGGGGATGTAATTGCATGTAGCAGACTCTTCATTGCTTGAAATCCCTGAATAATGAGGAGCTGCTCTTCCAAAAATTATCCTTTCCTAAGTAATGTCAGAGGAGTTGATGAAAAGGGAGAAAAACTGCATCCTGTGTTCTGCACTAGCCTTGGGTAGAAGCTGAGAGTGTTGTTGCAATAGCCTCACGTAGCAGGAGGAGCCTTTCTTGCTCCAGAGGCTCAAGGAGCTGCCGGCCTCTCCATGCCTCACACCAGAGTGAGCTGAGCTGCCCTCTGTGGGTGTGTGTCCCACCTTTATTGGCCCCCTGGTCTTGCTCATGCCCAATGGGGGCCTGTCCTAACCAGGCACAGGTGGACTCACACCCACTCACTGGCAACTCGAGGCACCTGGTTTATCTTGTTTCTCTACAGCCTCAACTCTTCACATCCTAATCAAACCCAGTTTTCCCCTGGCATCCTCTGGAACAGTATTATTACTGTGGAAACTTAATATAAAAATAGTAATAGTACTACTAGTTAATAGGCATTAGGTCTTTCCATCACAAGACATTCAGAACCTGCCACATTAACTGCTAAACCCAGTTAAAAATACCTTTATTAGAAATGTTATCTTTAATGCTCAGGCTTCCATTCAGCTTCAATGATTAAGTCATGCTGTAATGAAGTGTGCTGCCCAACTACAAGTAATGACAGCAACATATCTCAACAGAGCTGATATGTTTGGGGAGTTGTACATTTAATTTTTGACAGGTTTCTATTAACACATCCATATCCAGCCCATTAGATGTCCTCGTGTCACCAAATTATCTTGTAATCAGCAGGTCTGCACGCACCACTGCCTCAGCACAGCCTGGACCTGCACAGCCATTGCTGACATTATTTTTCCCAACTATCTTCAGTTTTATTGGTCATTATACACATACTATGTAATTTATTGGTTGTCTCTGAGTTAAATTTGGTGTTGCCATCTCAGAGGTGCAGGGCACAGCTGCACGGGCAGTGCAGAGCTCTCCTCTCTGCCTGTCCAGGACACTGCCTGGGCTTCAGATCAGCTGCTAAAGCAGACAAATATTTCTCTGCTCTGTGAAATCCAAGAAGAGCTGCTTAACCATGTGGCGTGCAGAGTGAATTACTGGTGCCTGTGAGTGAAATCCAGTTTGCTAATCATGATAATTCAGAATAATTAATCAAGTTTGAATTTTCTAAATTAATAGTGGGATTTTTGTAAGGATTACAACAGACTAGATTTTTTTTTTTTACACTGAAGCTGTTCATAAATGTTTTCATACTAAACTACAGCTTTATGTTTTTTCATATTTTGGTTATGTAGGAGTTTTTTTTACATATTCAAGAACACAGAGCACTAACCCTTCTGAAGATGGTACTGCCATGGGATGGGACTAATGAGATACACCTGTATTGTGTAGAGGTTAATTCCTTTTGCAGAGAAAACAGCAGACCAAAATCCCTCTGGGGTTATTCTTTGGTTTGCATTTTTCCAGAGCAGCATCAAGCACCCCAAGGAGCTGCCTCCCTGCAGGAATGCTTTGCCCTTGGTCCTGACAGGAGCACAGCTACAGATGTTCCCTATAGACCCCCAGAGCATTCCCAGGATGGACACTCTCCCACGGGGATTTTGCTGTTCCTAGACAGACCAGTGAGAGTTGTGTGAGCAAGAATTTGGCTGATTTGCCAAGGCAAGGCACCCTCCTTGGCAGTGATTCTTATCTGTGTGTTTTGTTCACCTACTTGCAAATTAATTAGTCATTATATTTCCAGGACTTCCAGCACCATGAAGGGGGTGCTGAAAGGCATTTGCTTTTGTCAGTGTGTGCTCAGGTTGGTCCTTGCTGCGCATTCCTCCCTGGATTCCTCCCTGGGTTTGGTGAGGAGGCTGCAGACTCAGGTGGGGACTGGTGACCAGGCTGAGTGACACAGATGTCACCCCCTTGACACGGCTGCAGAACTATCTTGTTCCCTGAGCCCTCATGACATTAAGACCAAACCTGCCCCAGCTGTGAATCAAACATGAGTTTTTTATTTACCAACTTCACAGTCTCTGCCTGGGATCTGAAGGTTGGTTTGGGTTAATTCGCTCTTGTTAGCAAGAGACCTTCTGGAAGAGGCTCCATCCCTCCCCAACCCCCTTTGGGCCAGGTTCCCTCTGGCAGGAGCCCCATCAGCATGGGAGATGGCTCTGGGGTCTGGGGTCTGCTAAGCAAAGGACTTCTGCCATGGGAAGACCCCAGCCATAGACCAGAGCAGAAAAGGGACATTTCTCCAGGTTCCCAAGGGCAGTGTGAGACCAACAGCTTCTGAGACCTGAGCAGTTACATGGAAAAATTACAGGAGATATAAAGTAGTTAAGTTGTGGTATTGATTAAGCTTTGGAACAGGAGTAGTTACAAGTAATTTGTTCTTCGTAGCCTGACACAATACAAGAATTGCTTAATTAGGAGAAAATGATTTACAGAAAGCTACATTTATGGCTAGTTTAAATCAATAGGTTTAGTTAGTGTGAAAAAATATAAATCTAGATGGAGTTTAATTAACTGCAGGTTTTATCAGCAGTGATGGGATTACACTTTTGTGTAAGTACATCACATTCACAGTTGCTCTCTGTGTCATTTTCATGGGTAGCTCATCTTTGAAATTAATTTCTTTGTGCAATTTTCACGCTTCCCTTTAAAGATACTCTTCCACTCCGGTGTATTTAATGGGAACAGACGGCAGGAGCTATTTCTGATCCCCCCCTGTGTCTGCAGCCCCGATGAAGATGTTTCAGCACAAAGCAGTGGCTGGAGCAGGGCTGGCAGCCCCGTGCTGTGCCAGCCCCCTGCCCATGGGCTGGGCTGGCTGCTGCCTCCCAGAGGACACCTCACACCCTGGAGCATCCCACCCCCTGGTAGCTGTGTGGGAAAGCTGCCTGGTGCTCTGCCTTTCACCAAATATTTGTTCTGAAAGACAACTGGAAGGCCAGGAGGGGGTGGTGAAAGCCTTCATCTCCTTCCCACCCACCCTTCCCATGCAGGAGGCTGCAGGGACATTCTATCAAAACAAACTGCAGCCATTGACAATATAGGCTGAGAAAGAAAAAAAAAAAACCAACAAAAAACCCAAACAAAAACGCCCTGTGGCAAAATGAGTATATTTTTTTGCCTTGGTGCATTTTTTCCTCTGCTGAATTTGCACAGCTGCTTTTTGAACCCCTGGAAATTGTTCCCATCAAAATACCCAGTGCTAAGGAGCTCCCCGGGGAGGACTCTGCTGCACATCCCAGGGAGCTTGTTCTGATACAGCTTCCTGCTGCCTGCTTTTGATGTCTCCTCGTTCTGGCATTAGAACAACATGTAAACATTTTCTTTCTTGTTCTGAATACATTTTGCCTTTTGTTGTGCTGGGCAGAGATTCTGGTATCTGCCCATCTGAAACAGCAGAACCGGGCAGAGAGAACTGAGGGGATTCCTTCCGTTTCATTCAGCTCCTTAATATCAGACCAAGAGCTCCACGTTAAGTTTGGATGGCTTAAAACTTCAAAGAATGGATTTGTTGATAGAAAATAAAAACAGATTGGCTTTAGTTGTCCCACACAACCTGCAAGGTTTCCCCAGTTTTGCAGAGCTGGGCACAGACAAGGGCTTTGGCACTGCTGATGAGGTTGGTTGAAATTTTGCAGTGCTGTCCAATAATCACCCAACACCCAGCGAGCCAGGAGCTGCCTGTGAGTACCAAGACTACTCAGTGCAACCAATGCATTTGTCATTCTCATGAGATCTTGTCTGGAGCCCTAAAATCTCTTTTTTGGGCCACGAGGAGAACATTTTTTCACATGTACAATACTTACAAGAAATTGAATGAGGTTCAGTTTGGTTTGGTTTGGCTTTCTTTCCCTTTCACAGGTTATCAGTTGTAGTCAGGAAATGCTTTATGACATTAAATGTATTACTCCAGAAAAAGATTGAAAGAGATTTGATTTTTTAAAAAATTCTCAGTATACACAAATGAAAAATATCCTGTATCTGTATGTAATATAAACTGCACCAGATGTGAAAAGCTACTGTTGCTCAGGCAAGCTAGAAATGTAATTTCTTTTCATAGGGTGCTTGCTGAGGGAAGTTTGCTGTAAAAAAAATTTTTTTTACTTTCAGAAGAAATTCCCGTGGCTTTTAGATAAATCTTTTATTTCAAAGGGAATTTCTGCCTGAATAAAAACTGTGTGGATGCTGTGCTTCCTTTTAATCACTAGAAATGTAAATACGGATTCATTTAGAGCCAGATCAGACTAGAAGTTACAGCATTTAACCTTAATACTTTGGAAACTGAGTGCTTTTCAATATAGGACTAATTGTCTGTTTGCTTTTAGGGATACAGGAGGGATGGAGAAGAACATGTTTCCTACTTACTGCAGCACTTTGTTAGTTAAGGGAAGGCCAGCAGCTTACTGCTCTGGGAGATTATCACACTTTCTCCATGACATCTGACAGAAAAGTAAGAAACTTTTATTTATTGAGCTCATTGACACCCTGTATCAGAACAGAGATATAGCTGAATAGAGGTGGGAGGAAGAGATCACTTTCTCCTGCATGTCGAGTTCTTGACCTGGGATAAGAGCCATTGACTTGCTTTAATTAACAGTGATGCTCACTTAAAGCAGGTTATGGTGTACAGATTATAACCTCCAATTATCAGATGGCTTTTAAGGTGAGTTGTTAGGATGGCAGGGCTGGAGATTCCACCATGGAGGCACAGGGAGCCATCCCAGTGGTTCCTTTCCTTGACTGCCTGACAGGGAGCTCCCATTTTGGTGTCCAGAAGGAACACACTGAGCCCCATCCCTTACCCTGCCCTGCAGTGATGTGCAGGACAAAGTGCTACACAGTTTCCTGCTTGTTGATTTCATTTACTTCCAATTTAGGTGTCATGATAAAGGATGACAGATTTGCCCTGTCAATCAGATTAAGAAGAGAATAGCAAAACTAATTTGGCTTATCATCAAGAGAATAAGTCTTGTTGGAAGGCAGCTGCAGTGTTTTCTTATTCATAACCTTCCTTCCAGAAGGATCTTAGTCAATACACCATGAAGGCAGCTCTGGGCTTGTGTGAAGACTTTATGTCTTTCTTGTCAGGAGCAAAATCTGGCTCCAGTCTTTCTGTCTCTTGATGTGTTGAGAGAGCAGGCAGAGGAGGTGCTGCCCAGCCTGCTGTAATAAATACCTCTTGCCTGGAGTCATTAGTTCCTGAACAAAACACTTCCTCACAGAAGTGGATTCACTCAAAACAGATATGAAAACATTGTTGTGGTTGGATTGTAGGTTTATTTATTCAGCTTCTGAGAAATCTCCAGGGCAGCTCACAATGGAGTCTGCCCTCAGCTGAGGCTGCTGTGCGTTGCTTTGTAGTGCAGAGGAGGAAGGGAAGCAGTGGTGGGCATGGGAGGGACCCCCTGGGACTGACCCTGAGCCCCTGCCTCCACCCAGCCCTGCCCTGGGAACATGGGACTGCAGGCAGGAAAGTCTTGTGCTGATGTGGGTCCTGAAAAAGAAGGATTCACTTCTCAGTTCTCTGTTAAAAGCTTCGTGTACCTCTTTGGAAGACCCTGTGATTTCTTTGGTTCTCTGCTGTACATGTTTTCTGTGGTCTGCTCTGGGCTGACTGGACTGTCAGCTCCACAAGGTACAGGCTGTGAACTTACATACCTGGCACACTAACATTTCCAGATGTATTTCAATATAAAATTCTTGTAGCTGAAAGTAGCTGTAAGCCCAGATGTTCAGTGCTGAACCTTCTCACTGACAAGCATCTTCGTCTTCCAAGCAAAGTGTGATAGGAAAAGCTGATATTAAGGATGAGTTCCAGAGGCTAACGTGTTTTCTCACAATTGCTGTCCCTTTTCCTCTGTTAGCCCATTTTTAGCCCGTGTAAATCCTATTTGCTAAGCTATAGGCAGTGCTTGCTGGCTGCAGATCAGTTACCAAGCCTCAGCTGTGCTGGCTTTTGAGGAAAATCTCCTGAATGGAAGCAGCTCCAGAAGATAAAGGCAGCAGTTGATTCCAGTATATTTTCATTCCAATTTCTGGTTTTAGGGCTTCTGCTTAGGTCTTTGTCTTCCTTTCTTTTCCATTTCTATTTCCAGCCACACCTCCTCTTCCTCCTTTCCATCTAGAAGTGAAATTAAATTTGTTTTTCTCATCCTCAGGAGCTATGCACTGATGCTGCTTTTACTTATGAACCAGTAGGTTTCAGGAGCACAGAATTCCTCCCATGCTGTTTGGCCAGCCAGCCATGCCTGCCTCCTTGTTCCTGCAATTCATCCTTACCCAGCACCCACTGTTACTGCTGTAATCAGAGACAGTTCTGAGCCCAGGTATGATTCCTGGCATGTCAGCACATCCCTGAGGATTAGCTGACCTTGGAGAAACCTGATGTGGCTGTCAGACAGTCAGCTCTGACACAGCCACCCCTGGAGTGTTGTCCCTCATTACTGAAATGGAGCTGGGCTAATCACCTGTAACAGTTTGCTGCTGCCCTCATGTCACCTCCCGGGCTGCCCTTTCCCTCCAAGGAAGGCATCAGTCACCCCCCAGGCAGTCAGGGTCCCCAGGATGCTCTGTAACCAAGGAAGCCACTTCAGAGGGTGAGGCTGAGACAAAATGTTGTAAATCACCACCTGGAAAATCTCCTTTACTTGACCGACAGGGAGGAAGCCAAGCTTGCCTGGGTTTTGGTTTGGGCTTTGTTTTTAATTGTTTGTTTTTTAATAAAAAAAATCTCCTTTCAAACATTTTTCATTTTAAGATCAAATATAAATAAATCATCCTTCCTGTCTCATTTGGTGTTCATGAAAGAGGCAGGATCCCTCCTCTCTGAAGGACTGTGCTGGGACACTCTGCCAGAACCTACCTGGGGTGATTTGGGGCAGAACCTTTCTTTTTGAGGCCTCGGGTTCCCTTTGCCATGGCATGGGGAGCCGTGCTCCTTCCCTCCTGGTCTCACTCACTCACTCAGGGCTATCCCAAGCACACCAGCACTGGTTCCAGCAGGCACCATGCACAGAGCAGGGTGTCACAGCATCTGTCCTGCACTTCAGGGGACATATTTGCCATTAACCATGAGTATGTACCAGCAGGGTGTGTAGCACAATCAAGTCCAGGTCTGGGTGACACCTTTGGGCTGTGTAGCACAAATGATACAATGCAACATAAAAACAGATACATCAGCCAAATGAATTGTCCAATTCTCAGACTGCACGTTGTCAGATGAGGATTTATGTTATTTTTTTTTCCCTGCTGAAGGGTTATCAATCATGCAGCTTTGCTGCTGGATCTGGCTTGTGGGATTACTCAGGATCTATTTGTCTTGTCCTTGTCTGGAGGACAGGAGGCAGCTGCAGAGGTGATGCAGGCTCAGTCCTGCTCAGGGAGGATGCCCTGCTGCATTCCATGCAGGGCTGTGGAACCACTCATTTCCTTCCCATCAGAAACAACAGTGACAGGCTGGGGGAAAGCTGTGTGGCTGCAGGCACAGCTTTGCAGAGAAGCACAGAAAACCAAACCCTGTTCTGCAAGCTGGGTACCTCCCCAGCCCTTGCAGTGGTCCCTGGGGAGGGGTGGGGGGTGGCTGTCCTGCTGCCTGGGGCTCTGTCCCTGTACCCTGGTTGTCCCCAGGGCTGGGGGCATTTCCTGAGTTGGGCTCCAGGACCCTTTTCCCCCAGCCCAGCCCCTGGGGATGCTCAGCACTGCTGTGCAGGTCAGGGCACAGCCCAGGCCAGGGGAGCATCAGCACAGTGCAGCAGCGTGTGGGTAACTGGGGTTTGAGTAACTCCTAAATAGGTCACCAGGGCTGTCAGGAAGACAAGAGCAGAGTCAGTTGTTGTTATCCTGGCTGGTGTTTCAGAGCCCTGACAGGCTGCTGATGAGAAATCCCCCTTACCCCAGTGCCAGGGCCACCCCAGTGCCCTGTCAGACAGAGCTGTCACTGCCAGAATTTCCTTTCAGGGTTTTGCAGAGTGGGAAAGGCACAGAAGCCTTGCTTCTGGCTGAGTTCTGACCTGCTGCACAAGCTTTTCACCTGGGAAAACTCTGCTCCTTCCTCCTCTCCTCCTCCCACCTGCTCTGGACCGAGAGCATTGGGATGGAAAGATTTGTCAGGCCAGGGCCTGATTGCCCTGATTTTCCACGTGGGGTTTCTGGGGAGAAAGCAACATTTTCTGGTCTTTCTGAATTTTCAGTTTTACCCTGACAAGTGCTCAGACATGGACATTTTTCACAACCTTGAGTCTGCAGGACTTGGAGCAAAGGTATCTTATGATGCAATTGCAATTAGAGAGTGAAAAAACCTGGTTGTTTCCCAATAAAAATAAAGAAATATGTGATAAATTTGCACTGCTCATGGCCAGGCTCCCATCCTAGAGCTGCCAGGGGACTGTAGAATACGAATTTCTGAGTCACCACAGCAAAATAATAATAAAAAAAACAATTTAAGAAGTTCCAACTTTGAAGTCCTGTCCATGTGGGTATATCTGTGCATAAATATTTGCATACACACAAGTATCATCACCTGCCATTGCTGGAGAAAGATAAAATGTCAGTGAAATTAATAAGAGTAATGGACTTGCCAGCCCTGTCAGCACCACTTAGATCTGCTGTGGAGATCTGTGTCTGCACAAAAAAGGAGAAAATGAAACAGAAACATCTGTCAGACAAAGGTGGAATGCATTTAACATCCATCCATCTCCCTTTACCCTTTCCAAGCCTGTTGCTGTGGTAGCTGCAAATGATTTTCATGATGAAAATGCATCCTGTTTACACTTGTAGTTCTTGTCCTCCTCACCCCCCAGCCTGCTCCTTCAGCAGGAAGGGAGAAGCCCTGTGACCCCGAGAAACACACCCCAGCTAAATGAACACTTCTCTTCTGGTGAGAAACACCTCATGGAAACAACAGTTCATTACTCCCTCGCTCCCCTCTTTGTCTTCTTCAGGTGAAGGAAAGGTTATGAATCCTCAGACCTTTCGTAAATAAATGGCATCCTCAGGATGCTTGGAAGTCCCCAGAGCTGCTGTTTCAGTTGGTGGTTTTAATGACGTTTACATCAATTCCAGGGTTACTCAATTCCAAATCATTCTCATTAAACACAAGTACCTCTTTTTTTTTTTTCTCCCTATATTGCCTGAGCTTCAGAAAAAAGGATGAACTCCACTGCAGTGATGGGAAGCAGAGTTACCTCTGACGAGTGGGTGATGGTGCTTTGAATCTGCTGCAGGCACCGGGGCTCCTCTTGATCAATTAGAGGGAAACTCACTGGAGGAAATGTAATAATTTCAGTTATTCTTTATTTAAAATTGGTGAGTGGGAAAGCCAAGGAGCCTCGTTGCACACAAACAGGCTGTTAATCCTTATGGTGTGTGTGTGCAGATCTGGCTCTGGCTGCACATGGACCTTCCCAGACAGATCTGCTCCCAGGAACTGCTGGGAAGATGCTGGTGCTGGGAAGGGACTGGTCTGGGCAGTGTGCAGGATGGATGGGCACGGGATGCTCCTTCTTCCTCCAGAGCCATGCTCTGAAATCCCCTCCAGCAGATGTGCTGTCCTACCTGGGCACAGGAATCATTTCAGCTCTCCAGGCTGCACAGGCTGACACCTCCACAGCCCCAGTGCTGCTGGGCACTTCCTGGGCTTGTGGAAAACCCAGGGAAGGGGCAGTTCAGTTGTGGGACCCAGGGCCAGCAGGTTCCTCTGTAAGGTTCCCAGTGGCCTGAGTCCCCTGGGGAGTGGGTGCACACGGGAGTGCAGAGAACTCATCCTCTTGGGGTTGGTTTTGTTGAGAGCGGCAAATAAAATAGCAGGTGGTGGACAAAGGGGAGGACCTGGGCTGAGACAGAACCCAAGAGAGGAGTTCCTGGAGGCCAGCAGTGCTCCTGGATGCTGTGAGAGCAGAGCAGGGACCAAGAGCATCCCCATCCCCTGCAACCTCTCAGCAAGGAGGAGCTGAGAGTTCACATTAAAGGTTGGGAAAGCTCCTGTACTTTTTTCCCTACTTCTTTTCTTTGTGTACTTATTTTCAAGTTTTTTTTTTTAACAGTTACACACAGCTTAGGAGCTGATCTGGCTCTGCTGTGTGTTGGCTCAGAGCTTCTCAGGCTGTGTTGCTGATGCTCTGATATTTTTTTCCTCACTGTTCAGTTCTCATGTTTTGACATTATTTTATTTATTCCTGGTTGTGCCCTTCCTCTGAAGCCTCCCAAAGCTTTATGTTAATTTCTTGCAACCTGGAATGTAATTAGGCTAAGACTTTCTTTAGGCAGTGCTGATCCCTGTGCTGCATTAAGAAGCACTTACATCTGCTTTCTTCACCTGGAGGTCCGGGCTGTTAACAAGCTCTGTGTGCTCAGTGACAAGGGCACTGGTGCTACCAGTAACTGCAGTCACAGCGTGTTGATGGGGAAGTCATACCCAAGTTAACTCTGGAAAAAATGATTCATGTAAAACTGATTCTTTCTGGTATTATCTAAACTTTAAAAACACCCCTGGAAATAACGAACAATTAATAATTATAATACTTTAAAGAAAACTCGTTTAGGCTGACAACAATTAAAAGAAAAAACTGCCCAATGTCTGTAGAACATAGAAAAGGCTAACCTAATTTACTGTATAAACTTACTGAGCACACTTGGTCTCAGTACACAGTGGTGGTTCTCTTCCTAAAATTCAGATAATGCCTCCTCAGCAGTTGAGTAAGAGTGCAATTAGGGTTGAGTTACACTGTGAATAGATTTTAAAATTAAAATCAGGCAATTTTAAATATAACCTGATTATAAAATTAAAAAAAATTCTGTTAGGGTCTATTTCCATTAGTTTTCATTAGCTGTTTCATTTCTAGGAACTGGCTTAGAAGAATAAATACAATTTTCCTGCTGTGTGGAACAAGGATGTTCTGAACAAGCCACTAGGAAACAGTGACCAAGGACAAGTGATGGGAAAACCCCTTCAACACCTGGAGTCAGTCTGGGTCTGTTTACCCAGCCCTGAGGGTTTCTGCAGGCCCTGGGCTGTGCCAAAAATGGGAACTTTTTATGCAAAGGAGTGGCCAGATCCCCAAGGGAAGGACTCCAGGTTTGGATCTGGAGCAGGAAATTGTTACACAGAGGTCAGAGGTCTGAGCTGGATGCTCTGTAAGGTTTCAAGGTGGTATTTTTTGATATTATTAACATTTCTACAGCATGTGCCCAGGAGTTCAGTGGAGCAGCCCAAAGGCAGACACCTTGTGTGTGGTGGGGAGGGGGTGATGCCTGTGGCCCCTTTCACGAGGTGCTTCCAAACCAGTGGTCCCTGGGGCATGACTGGGAGATGCTTTTCTAGCTTCGTGTTCCCAGAGAAACCCAGGAAACACCAGGAACAGGGGCTTGGTGGGCAGGAAGGTGGATGAGGGTCCCTGTGCTTGGACTGTGTAATACAGTAAGGTAACAGAGGAACAATTTCTCCCTGGAAAGGGTTGTCAGGGCCTGGCCCAGGCTGCCCAGGGCCTGGGCCCCATCATCCCTGGAGGGGTTTCAGAGCCCTGGAGATGTGGGGATGAGGGACATGGGGCAGGGGTGGCCTGGGCAGGGCTGGGTTATGGTTGGACTGGGGGCTCTGAAAGGTCTTTTCCAAGCAGAGGAATTCCATGAGCCTGTTCCCTACCCCCTCATCCCTGTGCCAGGCACGGTGCCTTCTCCATTGCCCCAGCTGAGATCCAGGGGCTCCAAGCTCCCCCCTCCCCTGGGCAGGCACCCAGCACTCCCACTGAGCTGCTGCTGGTACAGGGAGGGCTCTGAGGACACCTTCAGAAAAACAAAGCCACAAACAAGTCTGTGGAAACTTGATTGTGAGCATTTATTTGTCAGCAGAATCGATAATGCTTGATTCCAATGTTTGTTCAAGCACCAGGAACGACGGCGTCCGTGCAGTGTTGTTATTCATGAAAAAAAAAAGGAATTTCAGAGAAAATTAGAACTTTCTGTGGATACTCTGGATTTGAAATAGAAATTAGTAGCTTTATTTACTTTAATAGAGAGATACAATTTCACTGCTACCTAATATTTAATACTGTTTCTCCCTGTCTTGGTTCTTCCTTCAGCTTTCCACAGGACTAAAAAAAAAAAATAAAGGGAGAAAAAGGAATGCAAAGTAAAACAAAAATGAGGTTGTTCAATCAAGCAAGGAAAAAAGCTATCTAAAATCCCCTAAACAAGGGTAAGTAGAATGAATCATATCTTTTTCATTCAAAAAAAGGAATTTTGCCTCAGGCATTAAAATCTAGAGCTGTCTTGAGGTGTTTGAGGCACACTTAGTATTTTTCATGCTAGAACTGTCCCATTTTTGCACAGTCTGATTGCAATTCCAGGGTACATGTATTATTAACAGAGGATTTCTCTGCTATTCCACCTGTTCCTAAAATGGGTCCCAGAGGCAGGGATGGGGTGGGGATGGGGGTACCCAGGATGCTGCTGAGGGCTCTGCTCTGGGAGGGATTTCAGACCCAACAGGGCAAAGCCTGGAGCAGCCTGGTATAAATCCACCATCAATCGTACTTTGGGCAGGAGCTTAGACTGTGACATCCTGAGATCTTATGCAGCCTGAGTCAGTTTGAGTGGGTGATTCCTTTATCTACTGTAGTGGTTCAGGTTGGTGTGGGATTTTCTTTGCCAGGAAGAAACCTCAAACCCTTTGGATTAATTACATCCTACTAGTAAATAAAAAATAATAAAAAAAAACCAAACCCTCACCCACTTTTCACCAGCATCTCAAATAGGTGTCTCAGGAATGGTTGCTTTTCACTGCAAAAAAAAAAAAAGGACAGGAATTCTTTTTTCTCTGGGCTGTTTGCTGGGTTAAGGTGGGAGCTGGGTGGGCTCTGTTCCCCCCTGCCTGCTCTGGGGGGTCCCTGGCAGCCCAACTGGGGGCCCCTGGGCCAGGGCTGTCCCAGCTCATCTCCAAGCAGCCGTGCCTGTGGAAGGTCCCTCTCTGAGGAACATGATTCTGGTTTTTATCTCTTGGATCCCAAGGAAGCTGCATCTCATTTCACAGATGGACTCGGGCACCAGCAGCTCCTGGGCTCCCTGGTGCTGTTCTGCCAGGTCCATCCTCTGACACCTTCTCAGCTCTGTCCAGATTATGGGTTAAAAGATGAGCTCCTGGAGGGTCAGGTTTTAGTCCAGCTCTTGCCCCAGGTTTCTTTCTGGGGTTTCTGTGATGTTTCAGATGTCTTGTTCTGTCCTGGCAGACCCAGGGATTATTTCCATTTTCCCCATTGGATGCCACAGTCAGGGCCTGCTCTGGTGGCTCCATGGGATGGGTCTATGAGCTGAGGTTTTTCTGTGGGACACTGCACCAGGATGTTTGTCAGTGCTCAGCTCCTGTCCCTCTGCATCAGGCATCTCCCACGGGATGTCCCCAGATCATCCTCAAGCATCGCCCTCAGTCCAGTCCTGAGACCCAGCCCTGAAAATCACAGCTCCTGCTGCAGTGCTGGTGGAGTGGAAAGAAATCCCATCCAACACACCACAGCATTTTTCACCATGTTTGTCATGCTTCTGACAGGCTTCCCCCCTGAAGTGCTGTTTCAAAGCAGCAGATACTAGCAGTGCCACAGAGATGTTATCTCAGTGCTCCTCTCTCCTTACCTCCTCCCTGGCACCAAGGTCACAGAGAGGCAATGGCTGGGACAGGGGGCTGGGGCAGGGACCTCTGAGGAGAACTCACTGTCCAGGGAGTGCTGTCCAGATCCACTGGGTCAGTTCTGTGTCCTGCAGGAGGAACCAAGGTGATCCCCAGGCTGGGCAGGGCAGGGCAGGACCTGGGACCAGCAGCACCTGAGATGCCCACAGCTTCTCCAAGGACACCAACACCCAGCAGGGATTCCTGGTTTTAACCTTCCCAGTCCCTGTCTGAACACCTCTGTGGGTGGATCCATCACTCCAGGAAGATGGATGCTCTTTTCCTTTGCCACATGATCCTCTCCTCAGCAGCAGATCTCTGGGTGCAGATCTCACAGCAGCACTTACTGAGCTTTTCAGCAGCTGGTGCTGAGCTTTATTTGCAAACAACCCCCAGAAGCAGGGCAGTGAGTGGTGGGATCAGAAGGGGAAGGGTGCCTGGGGGAGGTGGGACTCCTCCCTGCAGCTGCTGGGGGGGTGAGGATGCCCCAAAAACCTTGATTCCTCCCCATCCTCCATCCCCTGTGCCTGCCCCGTGCAGCCCTGGCTGGGCCAGGGGGTGTCTGCACAAGGAGCTGCCCTGGCAGAAGGGTGGCCCAGGGGGAAGGGATGTTCTGCAGATGGTGCTTTACCCCTGTGCCTTCACCTGTGCCCAGAATGCAAACTCACCCCCTGGCACAGCACTGCCCTTTGGGAGGGTCTGCAGGGGCTGCTGCCCACCTGTGCAGTGCAGGGAGAGGGCTCTGAGCTCTGCTCAGGGTTTGTAGGTCCTGGTAACCCTACCAAGCTGAGGAAGTATTCTGGAAAGTTTGCACTCAGTGAGCTGGCTGGGAAGAAAGAGCAAGGTGTAGGAGAACTGCTCAGACGTGAGGGCAGGCTTGGCACAGGATGGGAACAAGTCAGCTCATTTAGGTCTCTACAGCACTTTTGCTCTTGCTGTTCTGTCCCATAAACCATTATAAAAGCTTGCTTCAACAGCCTGGCTTTTCTTCAGCAGCTGCAAACACGTATCAAGACAAAGAATGAATTATTTTTTTAAATTCCTCTGCCTCCTCCTACCTGAGCATAATGCAGTATATCTTTATCAGAGCCATTTCTTACACTTGGGGATTTTTTTCTTGTTGTGGTTGAATTTTCTCTTTTCAGGAAAGTGCTGGGGCAGCTTTGTTGTGTGCAAGTCTAGCTTCTCATAATTCATCCCCCTTCCAATGGGAACTCACCCCTGTGATGGAAAAGATATTAAGAAACATTCCCAAGGAAAACATAAGTTCATAAAACATATCTCAGACTGGTTTGGGTTGGGAGGGACCTTAAAGCTCCTCCATCCCCACCCCTGCCATGGTCAGGGACACCTCCCACCAGCCCAGGTTGCTCCAAGCCCCATCCAACCTGGGCTGAGACACTGCCAGGGATGGGGCAGCCACAGCTTCTCTGGGAAACCTGGCACAGGGGCTCAGCACCCTCAGGGTAACCCACAGCACCCACAGAGAAGCCCCTGCAGCTTTCTGCTGCTTCACAGCCAAACAGAAAAGGGCTGAAACACAAAGTGGTTAAACCCAATATCCCCCCCCTTTCCATCTTTGCCATCTGGTGGAGAATGGGGAGGTGGGAGGGGGGCTCTGAGCAGAGTGGGCTGGGGCTCCTGGTGCCTTTCTGGGTGCTGAGCCCAATTTCCTTCCTGGGCTGAGGACAGGGATTTGTCACTGAGCTGATCCCTTCCCTGGGACCCACCACTGCCTCTGATCAGCAGCTGCTGCTCCAGGGAGGGGAACTGCCCTGCAAGGTCCTGCTGAGCCCTCTGGGAACAGGATGCTCGTTTCTGATGACTTTCCATCTTTCACTGGTAATTCTTGTGTGGGGGTATTGCTGCAAGAAGTCCACAAAGAAGAGATATGTATTTTTCACATATAACTCTGAAGCTTTTTGCAAGTGCCTTTGGTGTATGTCATGAACAGCACGCATTTTTAACCATTTAATAGGAACCTGAAATGCAAATCCCACATTTCCAGTTCCCAATCAAACATTTGTTCTTTCTGTAAATTCGATGTAGATGTTTGTTCTGACAGATTTCATTTCAGTTCCAACACATATCCACATATTTTATGTGGATTTTTTTTTCTTTAGCAATATGTTTAAAACAAAAATCAGCCACGTGAACCAGACCAAACCCCCTTAATGCCACTGAGGAGAATTGCCAGCATTGTTCTCCTGATTTATGTCTGATAATTTATTTCCAGAATATACTTAACACACTCATTTTCTTTGGAGATACGTGAGCTTGGGAGCAAAGCACAGAAGCAGAGGGGGAGAGAGATTCTGCTTTTTCTTGCCGCCTACCACTTCCCCCACAGCCAGACAAGCTGCCTGCCTCTCTGCTCAAAGGTATTTGGCTCAAATGAGGTGGAAAACAGCTCAATCTGGTCAAGTGAGGTTTCACTGACACGGGGAGCTCTCAGTGGGTACCGCACGGCTCCCTCCAGCATCTCCCTTCAGCTGCAGAGGTCTGAGCCAAACCAGAGGTCACACCGAGCAGCTCCAGCCATGCTCTGCTGCCATGAGGCTCTGTGGGGACCTGGCACCACAGCCCGGGGCTGCTGGGACCTGGGGACACAGAATTCAGGTGATTGGGCCTTTAAATTCCAGGCCAGGTGGTGGCAGGTGCACATCTGGACCTGCAGGTAGCTGAGGGGTCTTCATCTGACCCCACCAGCTCCATCCTTCATGGGTGCTGTTCATCTGACCCCATCAGCTCCATCCTTCATGGGTGCTGTTCATCTGACCCCATCAGCTCCATCCTTCATGGGTGCTGTTCATCTGACCCCATCAGCTCCATCCTCCATGGGTGCTGTTCATCTGACCCCATCAGCTCCATCCTTCATGGGTGCTGTTCATCTGACCCCACCAGCTCCATCCTCCATGGGTGCTGTTCATCTAACCCCACCAGCTCCATCCTTCAGGGGTACTGGGGGCTGTGCTAAAAGCAGAGCAGGAGAGCATCTCCAGAGCACCCAGGCTGGTGTCAGGGGAACCCATCTCAGCAGCCCAGCCCCTGCTCTGCTCTGCTGGGCCAGCTCAGGTCCTGCTGGGGAGGAATCTCTGACAGAGGAAGGATGCTCTGACCCACTGCTGGGGGCTGGGCACAGGGGATTCCTGCCAGGGTGCTGCTCTGTGCTGAACACTTATCCAAAGAGTTTTTGACTAACAATGCAGAACACATTTCTCAGCTACATATCATTTTCTCAGCCATTTCTTGCTGGAATATATTCCATCACTTACGGATCATTTTGTTGCTTCTTAAGCCAAATGTATTTGGAAATGAAGGCTGGCCAGCTTCCTGCAGGCTGGGACAGGGGGACCCATTACAGGGCTGCAGGAGAGTGGGAAAAACAAGAATGAACACTCAAAGAGAAATAAATTTGAGATTACTCCATGTGAGCTCCCTTTTTTTTTTTTTTTTTTTTTTAAGTGGTTTGCTTTCAACTAGGAAATAGAAAGCTGAAACTGGAGCAAATGGATGAAACTGTCTGCCTAGGAGCAGGGCTCAGAACTGATAAGAGTGGGCATCTGGCATCTCTGAGCACTGCTCCCTAGAAGAAGGTTTTTCAGGTACAAAATTTCACTTTAAAACTCTTATGACTGAGTTTATAATCTCTAAGAGATGAACATTGCTGTTCTTTTTCCTGGGTTGGTTTTTGTTTTTTTTATTTGAAGTTTAAATATCAGCTAAGCATACAACAAGACCATTAAATGTTATCCCAGTTTCTTTTAATGAGGCTGTCTGTTTTTAGTAGTCCTTTGAAAACTGCTCTTAAAATAGTTACAAAAATCTGAGTTCTGAGATTTTCTTTTCACTTCTTCCCCGCCCCTCCCAAAGGCAGGAATATTAAATATTCTGTCCCTCTGCTGTAGTCAGCAAATATACATAGGTTTTGCATCTAATAGATATTAAACTTTAATGCTTTAGAAAAAACATCCATGAAAAGATTATTTTTCCCACGTTAAACCTTTTCAGCCAATCACACACTGTTTTGTTCCATCACCATCTCTGTGTACTTTCCTCACACAGATGCAATCAATTATAATATTTTAGAGATTCCACCAGCAATAAAGTAAATTATTCTTCTGAACTCTGACAAGCTTCTCCTAAAGGGACTGAGATTTGCAAATCTCTTTTCTGTGTGGTCCTTACTTGGCACAGCTGCTGCTGAAGGTTTATTTCAGTGATGAAAAACCCGTATTCCCCATCAGCCTGCACCTCCAGTGACAAATTTAACTCCTTTTCTGTTGGAGCTGGACTCTCTTGCTCTGTAGAAACTTTCTGTTCTGTTTCTATTTCCCATTTCAGTTTTAGTGATGACACAGGTGACTCTGCCTGCTGGGCAGTGTGTGGGAGGGAGGCTCAGGGATGAAGCCCTGGTGCTCTGGTCTCAGTCAGGTTCCTTTGCTTTCCCTCTTACCTGGGAATACAAGACTCTGCAGAGATGTGCTGCTAGGTGAAGATGAGCACCCAGTGCCACCCCTGCCATGGGCAGGGACACCTCCCACCAAGCCCCATCCAACCTGGGCTGAGACACTGCCAGGGATGGGGCAGCCACAGCTTCTCTGGGAAACCTGGCACAGGGGCTCAGCACCCTCACACCAAACTATTTCTCCCTCTCATCTCCTCTCCATCTCCCTCTTGCAGCTGGAAACCCTTCCCCCTCATCCCATCCCTCCCTGCCCTTGTCCCCAGTCCCTTCCCAGCTTTCCTGGAGCCCCTTCAGGCACTGGAAGGTGCTCTAAGGTCTCCCTGGATCCTTCTCTTCTCCATCCTGAACACCCCAACTCTCTCAGGCCAGAGCTGCTCCAGACCCTTTCCTGCCTGCTCCATCTCCCCCCTGGAGATGGGTTCCTGGTCCTTGCTCTGCCCCTGGGCAGGGCTGCACCTCCTGGCGCTGCAGCTGAGCTCTCCCTCATGTCACCTCATCCCATGCTTATCAAATTAACACCATTTAAATGCCAAACCCACTCTGTGAGGTCAGCAGATGTGTGTGTGCAGGGCTGGAAGGGGAGCTGGGCTGGTGGCTGCAGCAGCTTCTTCCTTGTTACAAATTCATTGAGCTGAAAAGCAGAGTTGTCACCTGCACCCACTGCTCCACTTGGACTCAACCTGCAAGCTTTAATGTTTAGGAACTTTCTTCTAATGACACCACTGTACCCTTCAAGACCATATTTATTCATGGACAGTTTATCACCATTTGTTCTTACTCCAAAATTATTTTTAGAATAAATGGCTTTCTATCCCTCCCTGCTGTTTTCCCCTTGACGTGTTTGTAGAGAGAAATCATGTCTTTTCTCAGCCTTCATTTATTTTGGGTAAAAAAGCCAGGCTCATCAGGCTGCTCCAAGAGGCATCCTCCCCTCCCTGGGTACCTGCATCTCCCTGCCTGCATCTTCCTGCTCCTGCCACACAGGGAGGTTCAGCTCCCAGCACCTCCTCTGCCTGCTCATTGCCACAGCTTCCCAACCTGCCTGGCCCCAGGACTTCTCTCCCCACTTGCCTTTCTCCTCTTCTTCCCCACTTATTGTTTTATCTCTTTTTCTTCCACTTCCAGGAGTGTTTGTGTTCTCCATCCCTGAGCCTTCTGGGCACCTTCCCATCTCCTTTCTTCATCCCCTTCTCAGATTCCCACTCTGCCAGACACTGTGACCAACACAGCACCTTCCCCTCTGCTCAGGGGTCACGTCCACCCTGCAGCTTTTGTCACCAGCTCCTCTCAACAGCAACCTACAGATAGTAAATATTCAAATGATTGTCATTGGCAGTGGAATGAGGATAAATCTGGGTACCAAACCCCCAATTAATTAAACAAAGATCTACCTGCTCCTTCTCGTGCAGAAGCTCTTCAGTTCCTGCCACAATTCTGTTATCCTGGGCTGCAGTCTTGTTTGCTCCACTTTCTATATTTTTCCTCAAGTTCAGATTTAAACCATAAGAAAACCTGAAGTCATTAAAACCTTTGGAAACACAGAGATCCTGTTTTCCCACCAGCAAGAGCAATCCTGCCTCTGGATGCTCTGAGCCAGGCAGAAGCCACCCCCAGGCCGCTTTTCCCTCCGTGCTCCACACTTGTCACCTGCTGAGGCACCCCTGGGGACAGTGGCATTTTTAAACATCCAGAACCACACAATTTGTAACCCAGTCTCTCTGTTGCTGTCATTATCCATGGACATGGGGGTTGTTTGGCTGCCTCTGAAGCCAGGAGGGACCACAGAGTCTCACAGCTTTGAACAACACCAAAGCTGGGAGGTTTTCTGGGCTGGGGAGGATGAGGAGGGTGCTGGCAGCCCTGGAGGAAGGCTTTGCCTCCTGCTCAGCTTTACCTGGGCTGCAGTCACCCTCAGCCCAACCAAGGAGGGTTCAGAGGTGCTCTTTGTCTCATCTCAGAGCTTAGCAGTCCCTTTTTTGACCTACAATAACGCTGACCACAAGGGTCTTCTTTCTCTTGAAGAAAAGAAAAGAGGCACTGGAGAAATATTTGATCTCAAAAGGAGAGTAATATTATTAATTTTTCCTGCTGACTGACACCTTTCAATTACCTTCAACCTTTACAGAGCAATATTCTCCCCACCTCTCTTGGCATTTACTGTAATTTCAGTCTCCTGGTCAGGAATCCCCCAACAGCTCCAGGCACCAGCCCAGTGTGCTGATCAGGGTGAACATATTTATTTAGGGGATAAGTGCACAGGAAAAAAAAAAATGAACAACTGGGAAAAATGAGTCCCATCACTCTAGTGCCTCTTCCCAAAAATGCCAGAAACTGAACCCTGGAGCCAGGGAGCCCCTCAGGGATGCAGGACAGTGAGCAGGATGCATCCCTGTGGTACCCCAGCAGGGACAGGGAGAGGCTCCATCACCTCCCAGCCCCAGGGGCTGAAGGATCATGCAGGGAATCTGGTGCTGGAACCCTCCCTGCTCCACAGGCTCATCCTGAGCCCTTCCCTTGTTCCAGCTGGGGGAACATGACAGCCACCATCAGCCAGAGAATGCTGCTCTGTAAATGCACTGGAGGAGAGATTATAAATGCAATGGTCAGGTGTGGAAATAAAATCAACTTCAAAGCCAGACCATGAGGTGAGTGATTACCTTGACTCCATCCCTGGAAAGAACATGATTTTTGTTGTCTGCTGTCTACAGCTCTATATAGTTTTAGACACAAGCAAGTTGTCATCTTAGGTTTACTCACAGACATCCCAAATCCACCGGGCTTGACTTCCCTGTGGCTGTTGTAGCTGTGAGAACAGAGAGAGCCTTTTGCCTTTGCCTTTGAAGGCAGCTATGGTGCTGCTGGAAAAATAATTAATAAATAAGAACATCTGAATTTTCCTGTCAGCCGTATAATTGTCCTGCTGACCTGGGGAAACCTGATCGAGGCCGGGGAAAGGAGAGCAGTGCAGGCAATGTCAGAATGTCAGGGAGCTGCTGGAATGTTGCTGAGTCTGGAGCATCCCCCAGGATCTCTGATGGCCAGGGACAGATATCTCTATCTGCTCTTGCCATCAGCACTGCAAATACACCCTGCAGCCACCAGGCCTTAGCATCACTGTCAGGTTAAAAAGGGATTAGGTGACTCTTTGGGTAATGCAGATGTCCCAGATTGTCCCCAGCCAGGAAGTTCATCATCTTTTGTCACCCATGGGGACAGGAGCAGCTGCTCCTGCTGCTGCCCACCCGGGTCAATACCTCGGCAGCTGAAATAAAATTGCCTGAGTTCTGCTGACCCCAAGGTTATTGATTCTATATTTAACTGTCAATACCTCACAGAGCACGGCAACAATGTTTGAAAAAATTAATTGATGTTCGGTTTCCCTATTTATCTTCTGCAGCAACAAATCTGAAATAATCACTGTCCTGGGTGAGCAGAAAAGACAGATTATTTTTATTGTTTGGGCTGAATTTGTCTGCAGGAGAACACTGATTGCTTTGGCCTTCTGTGGGAAAAGGGTCAGCCTGGGGGGAGCTCAGCCCCAGAGAGGAGCTGGGGGTGACCGGGGGGTTTCCTCTGGTCCTGCAGGAATGATCTGTGCTGGCTCCAGCAGGCAGCAGCACGGCAGAAAAGGGTTTCCATGCTCTGGACAATTAATCCTCTGAATTTTTGGTTCACCACAATTGCCTGGTGATCAGTGTAATTTGAGCAGATAAGTGGACAAGTGTTTCCCATCGTTGATGTGGAAATAGAGCCAGTCCTGGGATGAACTCAGGACTTCCAGTCTGACACAAAAGGAGTTTGGCCAAGGCACTGGATTTAATGAGCTTCATTGATGAGGAATGCCAGGACAGCTCTGGTTAATCAAGGCTCTAAACTATTGAAGGCAAATAAAGTCATCCTTCAACATTTAAAGCTTCTGTGCTCATATTATCCAATACCCTGTCTGTCCCCACAGAGAAAATCTGCTGCAGGTGAATTATCAGGACAATTTATTAGCAGTGATGTGTATTTTAATTGGTTTGAGCTCTTGCAGGCTGGCAGGGGTCAAACATTTCCATCTGTGCTGGGTGAGCCACAGGAATTTCATCCAGGTAGCTGAGGTGCTGCTGGATCTGAGCTCTTCTTCCTCACCTGGCAGAGGGACACTGCAGAGAGTGGTCACTGTCCCCATGTGAGACCCCAGGAGCAGGACACAGGGCACTGTGCAAGGCCCTGAATACCTCAGTGCTATTTGTAATTCAGCAGGAATAAGTCATTTTGGAAAGCAGCTGAGCATTTTACCAATGGCACCTTGCTTGGCCCAGGAGCATCACCCAGGGAGTCAGCACCCAGAAAGGAGGAGGATGCTCAGCCACCCAGCACAGGGACTCCCAGGGCTCATGTCTCTTGGTGTAAAGGATGTGATCCAGCTCTTGTTCCCAAGGCCCCAGCAGTATTCATCCTTTTGAAGCAAATTCAGAAAGCAAAGAACCACCTGCCCTCCAGCCAGGCCCAGGGGATAAAGTAGAGGTGACCTATCTAAAGTACAGATTAAGGTCCCTGTTTGATCCAGGCAGCCCAAGGAAAGGACCTTCCTGGATGCTGGCAGGATGGAGCCCTCAGTGATTCTCCTACAGCTCTTTTGTTGGAAGAACAACATAAAGGTGTTGCAGGAGGAGCCTTTCTTGCTCCTGAGGCTCAACGAGCTGCTGACCTCTCCATGCCTCACACCAGAGTGAGCTCCTCTCTGTGGGTGTGTGTCCCACCTTTATTGGCCCCCTGGTAATAGGGGGCCTGCCCTAACCAGGCACAGGTGGACTCACACCCACTCTTTGGCAACTCGAGGCACCTGGTTTATCTTGTTTCTCTACATAAAGGTCCCCTGGATGGGAGAGAAAAAATAACTTGGATACCTAATAGGATTAGGCTGCTGTGGGAAGGGAAGACCCAAGCCCTACACCCCCTTGAAATGAAACATTGCAGATTTTATCCAAGTATCTTTAATAATCCCTATTTGCTAAGATTATCATCCTCAGCTTCATCTGTGTTCTTCTTCCTCCCTCCATTCTTCAGCTGGCAGCCCCAGTGAGACAGAGACAGAGACAGAGTAATGGACTGAGCTCCCTTTCTGTCCTTTCACTTCGTTATATTCAACACAACAGAAAACTGCTGTGCAGTATTTGCAAACAGGCACGAGACAGAGATTTTACTGAAGTGAAATCTCTAAAGAAACCATTAAAAGAGGCTGTGTCAGCAGGACAGAACAATGCTTTGGAGGGAGGAGAGGAGGACTGCTCCTCATAGGAACTGGGGGATTTAAGACCTGTGTGAGTTTCTTCTGTTCAGAAGGAATAGAAAATCTATAACCAGCTTTTTCAGATTTATATCTGAATCCAAAAATCAATGGCTTAATACAGTCATCCCATGGCTTGATACACATTAACACACATTAATGACTCCACACAGACCATGCATCAGCTCAGCCCTGGTTGGTCACTCAGGAAGGGTGAGGGGGATGCTCAGTGCTGAAGGGTTCTGTACCTGCAGGGGTCAGACACGGAGGGGTGAGGGGCACCCTGGCACCCTGAGCTCATGAAAGAGCTTAGTGAAGGAAAAAAGGTAAAGTAAATAATTAAAGGAAATCGACCACTCAAGAAATAGGACTGCTAAGTGTATTCCATTGGAAAAGCAGCCTGTGTCAGGAGGAAATGCTGATGATCCAAGGTTTGCTTTCCTTCCAAAGGGATGAGAAAGCCAAAAAAGAAGAAATGCAATAAACACAGTTTAAGAAATCAATTGAAAGTGGTGAAACTCAAAATGCTAATTAAGAAAGCATTTCCTCATCTTAAAGGAAACATCCAAACAAATATAATGGTGAATGGAAGTGTTCCTGGTTTGTCACTTTGTCACCAATGCTGTCCTACACAAAGCTCCCATCTGAATTAACCCTCCCTTCCCACTGAGGGTGAAACTTTGTCTTCATTCTGCTTCCCCATTTCCCTGCCTTCCCCTGGCACAGAGCAGGGGGCACCTGGGCTGTCTCAGCCTTCCTGCTGGCAGCAGAGGACACCCAAACACTTTGTCCCCCCTTTGTCACCTCCTCCACAGCCCACAGGAGGCTCCCAGTCTGCAAACCAGGTTAGTGCCACCCAGACATGAGGAAAATCAGCTTTTTTCCCTACTGAGTTAATTTTGGGGCAAACATGGCAGCAGCTGGCAGTGTGACCCCAGCCTCAGCTTCCCATGGCAAGCTTGGGGTTTCCAACATTTCTTTTGCAGCTCTGGAGTTGGGATTTTGGATCTTTCTTCACTTTTTATGTTTTTCATAGGAGACAAACTGAACATTTGCAGAGGAAACCCCACCTGTGTGAAAGAGCAGAATTTTGGGAAAAAAAAGCCCCAAAACCATTCCAGTTAGTTGAATTATGGAGAAAGCATCCAGTGATGAGGAGGGTGGAACTGGGAAGCCTGGCCTGGTGGGACCTCCTGGGCACTGTGGTCCAGCCCAGCCCAGAGCTTGGCCCTGGATTCCTGAGCTTTTCAGGGAACATCTTTTGATGGACCAGTTTGTAGGGGACAGTTTTGTGACTGAGTTAATCTTGGTTGTTCAGGAAGACAAAGAGACAAGGGGTTAGTGCACAAACACTCCCCACCTTAGAAGAACCCTGTCCCTGGATTAAGGAGTAAGGAAAATCCCCTTCCTTTTCTTTTTGCCAGGAAATTCAGATGCTTTCAGATGCAGTGTAACACACTGCTTAAGTGGTAATTGTTCTTTGTTTCAGACTACATCAATTTACAACTGAAACGCTATGGCTGTTGCTGAAAATGCTTTGTAAATTTATTTACAGGCTGCAGGAAAGTGAAGAAGCACACAGCCTGCATTTTAAATACAAATTGCTTCAAGGTACAATTTGCTCAAATTGCTGTAATGCGCATTATGAATTTAATTTTAGTACATTTCTTCTATATAATAAACTGATTCAAAAGTATAAATGCAAATTAAATTTTAATAACTTAAAATTTTCATGTGGTGGGATGTTTCCCAAATGTTCACTGTGGGCACCCTCCTGTGGAACCAAGCAGTTCCGAGGCTGTGTCCAGCCCCAAAGGAGGGCTCGACTCTTCCCGGGATGGGTTAAAGGCACAATCTGTTCTTCAGCTTCAGAGACGGGGAGACCTGGGGCTCCCCAAAGCCCCTCCGGGCTGGGCGGGCACTGGGTATTAATTGCACGGCATTTTAATGACAGTGACAGCTGAGCACCGAGGACCCTGAGCGGGAGGGGGATTCCCAGGATGCGGCCAGGATGCGAGGGACTGATCTGGCTGTTAGCAGAGGCTTCTTTAGGAAAGGTTTCAATGCCGGGAGAGGCTTTAGCCCCTCAGTGACACTGCAGAGAAGTCACCTCGGGGGTTCCCTGCGGCCCGGGGCTGCCACGCTGCCCGTCCCGAGCGGTTCGGGAATAACCGGGAGCATGGGGTGGGATGGGGTGGGATGTGCTTCAGTGCCTGCCGAACGGTGCCACAACTCCTGCTGGCTGAATATTAAACCTCTGCTAGAACCACAGAATGGAAGAACGAAATGACAAAGTGCTGGCTGTAAACAAACCTTTCCCTCCCAGCTGGAAACTTCTCCGGACCCCCGGCCCTGCCAGCCAGGCAGCAGTTCAGTAAGGTTTATTCTGCAGGTAATGGTTGGAAAGAGGGGCACCCTGTGTAAGAAATCGGGGGTGTTTCTCCAGACTTAATGCAGACTGTTCAGAAGCAACAAGGTTTTTTATTATTATTATTGGGGCTTATGACTGGGAGGAATTTTCCACCTCTGACTTTAAAAGGTAATTCTATAAGGTGCCACGTCCTGCATGAGAAGCCAAATATGTTAAAAGGGGTTTTATTTTTTGTTCTGTTTTGCCTTGTGCTGTATTTCCACTAAATCTGGGTGTGGAATTAGAGCGAGAGGAATGCAGCCCACCGACCAGATTACAAACATACACACAAAGTCCCATGAACCCGACTTCTGGTAATTACTTTCTTCACCCATCAGCCAGCCTTCATTTTGCCCCATGAGAAACAAAATCATCTTCTGCTGAAGGCACCTGCAGGCCAGAAGGGAAAAAAAAAGGAAAGGAAAAAAAAAAGGAAAGGAAAAAAAAAAAAAAAGAAAGAAAAAAACAAAGAAAAGAAAGAAGAAAGAAAAAAAAAAGGGGGTGGGGTGGAGGAGGTGGAAACTGGTAAATCTATTTATTTACCCAGGCACAGCCCCTCCCTCCCCGGCAGGCTCCGGGGCTGGGCAGAGAGGTGCTGCAGAGGTGATGAGCAGCACTGATTAGCGCTAATTACAGGAGAAACAAGGGGGTGAGAAGTGGT
Organism: Calypte anna; assembly: GCF_003957555.1. NCBI lineage: Eukaryota > Metazoa > Chordata > Aves > Apodiformes > Trochilidae > Calypte > Calypte anna. The sequence continues at coordinate 43,445,326 of NC_044251.1, forward strand.
GCCTGGTGCTGGCCGGGAGCAGCAGGCCAGGAGCCAGCATCCTGCTCACCACTCCCTGCGTCAGTGATTCTGGAGAGAAAAACTGATCCCGACATCAGAGGCCGCGAAAGGCTCCGTGCTCAGCCCTGCAGAACAGTGAGTGACACAACAGTGGCTGAAAGGACCCCGGAGTTCTTCCCCTGAGAAACTTTCTTGCCCAGGTACCTTCCTGCAGACAGCCCAAAGAATTACGAGCTGCCTGCCGGGGTACAGGGGCAGAGGGGGGGATGCTGGCCAAGCCCAGGACAGAGTTTCCACATCCCCGGAGCCCCAGGAGGTGGCAGTCCCTGTGCTGCTGGCTTTGGCTTGGCTTGGGCTCAGCATCCACAGGTTCAGGAACCCCCTAAGACAAGAGCTATTTCATTCTGTGACCCGGCCAGCTCAGAAAATCACTGTATTTCTGTATTGACTTATTTCTACATTCATTTACCTTATGGTTGCTGCTTAGGGGTGGGTTTTTGTTGCTAGTTTCTTTAACACATTTAAAATACTTTACTAACCATAGTCTCCATCCAGGTCTGCTCACAGCCTTGCCCTGCCAGGCTGTTCAGGTCTCATTACACACAAGCTCTTCTTCCCATGTGAAGCAAATCACTTTGGTTTTCAAATTTTTCTAAATAGTATTAAAGCAGCATGAGCTCTAGTACCATACTGCATGGCCCTGCTCAGGATCCTGTGGTGAGCCATATACTCCAGTGTTATAGCCCAGATAAACCCCAGCACAGCAAATCTTTGATATTATATTTATTGTGTTGACAGTGTCTGGTACTGAGCAGCCAAGGGGGCTCCAGATTTGACTTTTATCTCAGTGATCTGGACTACTGCCTCCAGGGCTTTAGGAATATTTCAGAACAAGGTTGGTTAATAAGTTCACAGCAGTTCATGCCACAGGGTTATCATTTATTTCATCCCTGAGTCCATCTCTGGGCTGGCAGGGCTTGGAGGTCTCCCCATGTCCCTGATCCCAGCTCTCCCTGGGAGCTCCTCTGGCTCTCCTGGGGGAGCTGAGCAGTTTGTGTGTCCTCCTGGAACCTTACAGACATGAGCAGAGCCTGGACACTTGGCTCCTTCCATATGTCTCTCCATCCCTCCCAGCACAGGCAGGGGACTTCTCTGGGAAATCATCACAAGCTCAGGTTTAATTTCAGTGCCCTCAATGCCACGATGCCATACACATACCCCACCTGTAAGGGACATTCCTTATAAATGGGTCATGGTCCAGTATAATCTTAAAGGCAGTTTTATCAACAAACCAGATGAGTTTGGGACTGATACCATGTTGAAATGTAACAGATTGGCACCTGCACAGGACAGCTGATTGCCCATGGAGGCCCCTGGGACATGTGGCTTTTCCTACTGTTTCTCCTTTTATATTATTTGACTTGGTATTCTCCTGTGCATTGTTAGAACTCCTATTTCTGCAGTTTCCTTTCCCAGGGGGCATTTTCCCCCAGCAGAGCTCAGCACCCCGTGTCCCCCAGCACCCCCAGCCTTGGCAGGTGCTGTGTCCCCAGGCTGGGCTGGTGGTCCCTGGGCTGTCCCCCTGCCTGGGGATGAAGGCTGCAGAGCTCTGCCAGGCAGCCACCTGCTCTCACTTGGACCTCTTCTGTCAGTGAGAAAGAGATCTCTTTTCATACCTGTCACCTGTGCTGTTCATGTGAGCTTTAAATTAGAGAGAAGGGAGAATTGCCAAGTGCTGCACAGGCAGGCAGAGCAAGGCAGAAAAGTCTGGAGGATTAGTGGGATTCTGGTAAGAGCTGAGGTGTGCAGGAAGGAGCTCAGGCTCTTCACAAGGAGGACAAATGATGGGAAGACAGAGGGAAAAAAAATATAAATCTGAATTTTCTCTGAGGTGGTGAGTTCACCTGAGAGGTGGAGGGAAAGGTGGGAGGTTCAGGGTGAGTCAGTGGGTTGGGTGATTAAAAGGGGTGACAGAACCCAACCCAGAAGAGATCCAGTGACCAAAGGACACTGTCCAGTGGTCTTGGAGTGAATGCCAGGGGTTTTTCCCTGCCAGTCCCCATGCAGTGCCTGGGAGCACACCTTTTCCAGGCAGCAGTCCCAGATGTGATGGGACAGAGCCTGTGCTGGACCCTGACTCAGATCAGTGCTCAAACCCCTCCATGGCTGCAGTCCCTCACCCCACTGCTGCCCGTGCTGTGCCCACCCCACGGCTTGGGAGTTGTCCCCAGCTTGGAAGTTGTCCCCAGCTCCACAGAAAATGACTCTTGTGGAAAAGCAAACGTCCCAAACCAACAGCCCGGGTGGCTGCCCTTTTCTGAACATGGTGCTGGCTGACATTTTTCACAGTTCCTTAACAGAATCACCCTTATTAATGCTGCTTATGATCACAAAGGTCCCCTCTGCTCTGCTCCTTGTTATCCTAACAAGAGGGAGGGGTCACACTGGGACCAGTAACTCCTCTCCTGGCAAGCTGGGGTCACTGGGCTCCTCACCCTGCCTGAGCTGCCCTTCTCCTTTTGCCTGAACAGTTTGGTTTCTTCCCTGTCATAGGTAAAACACTGAAGAAAACTGGTCTGCCATCAAGCTGCTGTGAAAAGATGAAGTTTACCTTGCACAGTGATTTTGCTTTTAAAGTGAATACCAGCTGGGTAGTTTTAAATGCATTTAGCACACAATGCAATGATTTGACTACAATAAATACATTTTAAGACAATTTAGTAAAGTATGTAACAAAATAGAATATCAATAATAAAACAGCATAAAACCTACAAATCTATAATTTTTTCAAATTCAAATATTTTATTACTGCTAGTTAATAAAACTATAACAAATCTCCTATTCAGTACCAGTAGTAATCAAATCAATAATAACAAATATTTTTAACATAAATCAGTAGTAACTAACATGAACACCAGCAGTGCACACCCCCAGACCCTCCCCACCTGCAGATGACCCCCAGCCAGTCTCCCGGTGGGGAGGGACAGGGGTTCCCCTGGGGTGCACTCAGGCAGCTTGGGGTGCAGGGAGCCCAGCTGGAGATCCGAGCCTGGACTGCCAGGACTTTGGCTCAGCTTTGGACTTCTCCCATCTCCCTTCCTGGGGGGATGGAGAGAGAGAGGGTCTGCCCATTCATCCATCAGGGATGAATTCCCAGTACCTAGTGGGGAATCTGAACACTGCACAATTTCATAGAATCCCAGACTGATTTGGGTTGGAAGGGACCTTAAAGCTCCTCCATCCCCACCCCCTGCCATGGTCAGGGACACCTCCCACCAGCCCAGGTTGCTCCAAGCCCCATCCAACCTGGGCTGAGACACTGCCAGGGATGGGGCAGCCACAGCTGCTCTGGGAAACCTGGCACAGGGGCTCAGCACCCTCACAACAAACTATTTCTCCCTCCCATCTCCTCTCCATCTCCCCTCTCTCAGCTGCAAACCCTTCCCCCTCATCCCATCCCTCCCTGCCCTTGTCCCCAGTCCCTCCCCAGCTTTCCTGGAGCCCCTTCAGGCACTGGAAGGTGCTCTAAGGTCTCCCTGGATCCTTCTCTTCTCCATTCCCATGGGAACATCTCCTGTTTGGCTGCAGCATCTGCTCTCCAGCCTCCCCATGGCATCTGGGTTCTTCCAGAGGAGGAGCAGCTGATAATGAGACATGAGGTAACATTTGGGAGGGTTTGTTTTTCAGATATTTTTTTAAGCTGCTGCAGTTGAAAATAAATAAATACCAGAGGGCAATTTTAGCAGTGTGATTCTAATTTGTTTAATCAGATTATTTTGCTTTCTTCGCTGCTGCCTTCTCATTTAGATATATGTAAATTAAATTAATACTAAATTCTCATATTTATTCAGACTTAATGAGATGAGTGGAATGGGTAGCCAGCACTTAGCTGTCTACTCATTGTGGTGAGTCATTACTTCTGAAAGTTGCCTTTCCTAAGGACTTCATTGACATCTGAAGTTTAGAAAATGACATAATAGATCATTTTCATTCCTAATAGCTCTCTGCAGCTGCCTGAGAGGAGGTTGGAGAAGGGGATGTCAGGCTCCTCTCCCACGGAAGCTGAGATAGAACATGAGGAACGGCCTCAGGTTGTGCCAGGGGAGGTTTAGGTTGGTTATTAGGAACAATTTCTTTCCCAAAAGGGTTGTCAGGGCCTGGCCCAGGCTGCCCAGGGCAGGGCTGGAGTCCCCATCATCCCTGGAGGGGTTTCAGAGCCCTGGAGATGTGGGGATGAGGGACATGGGGCAGGGGTGGCCTGGGCAGTGCTGGGTTATGGTGGGACTGGATGGTCTGAAAGGGCTTTTGCCACTCTAAAGGAGTCTGTGATTGCAATCATACCGAAATCATGCTGTCAGCAGCTCATACAGACAAGTGTGAAACAAGATTTAACAGGATTAAAGAGCAGCATAAGTAGCAGGGCTAAAAAAACCCTAAGCATTACTGTTACATCTCATATCAAGGAAGGACAAAGCCTTGCTTGCTTGCCTTGGTATCAGCTCAGCCTCTCCATGGGCATCTCCCAGGCTGTGCCATGGGGTGTCCCATCCCTCCACCTCGGGTGGCATCATGGCTGGGGCTGGGGCTGTGGTGTGGGGCTGGAGCTCTGGTGTGGGGCTGGAGCTCTGGTGTGGGGCTCAGCCTCTCCCCCCAGCACCTATGCTGCCACATCCCTGTGTGTGGGACAGGTTTGGGAACATCAGCTGCTGGGTTCCCTGGCAGCTCCTCAGCCCCCCAGCACCTGGTCCTCAGCTCCATCAGCCTCTGGCACAGCTCTGGGAAACAACATTTAAATTGTTTAAAGGTGCAGTTACCTTGGAAGGGGCTTTGGGGTTGGACACAGGAGTTTTCTGTGCTGTGTCTCCAGAGTGAGCTCTGTGTCCCTGGCAGGATGAAATTCTTGTTCCTGGAACTTGGGCATGAAGAGAGAGAAGGGCAAAGTCATTAAAGCAGTTTGCAGGTTGCAAAATGAAAGTGTACCTGCTGGGAACAGGGGTGTTTGAATCTGTCCCAGTGCTTCAGCCTCATGATAACCAAATGAGAGCTGGCCCAGGCTGTGACACTGCTGCTGGTGACACTGCTGCTGGTGACACTGGGCACTGCTGGACATCTCACAGTCCCTCAGTGGGTATCAGAGAGGCACCTGAGTGCTGAGTTCACCCCTCTGCAGTGCAGCCTGGGAATCAGGAGAGAGAGGTGCTGGGTTTTCTCTAAATGATTCACTCTGCTGTCACATTTTTCTTCTCTTTTGCTCTTGCATGTTGAGCAAGGTTGCTCTTGCAGGGTGCAGCCTGCAGCAGGTTCAGAGCTGCAACCAGAGAGCTCCTGCCCACTGGAAACAGATATTCCAGAGCTTCAGGGGCTGAGCTCTGCCCTCCCAGGCACGTCCTTTATTGCCAGGGCTGTCCCTGCAGCTGGGTTGCAGCACCCCCAGCACCAGGTCCTGGCACCCTGTGCCCTGGCAGAAGGTGTTGAGCTCCCACAGCTCCAGAGGATGCAGTTGGGGTGCTGAGCCCTGGGGGTGCTGTGCCACCCTGCAGCCCTCTGTAACATCAGCACATACCTGATGATCCCCATCGTGGATCCAGCCTCCTTGATGGGATGAATTTCCCACTCAATCACCTCTAACTTCTAATTATCTTTGGGAAGGTTTTCATAATGTACAACCCTTAACCTTTTTTATATGCTGATTTATTGCCTCCCAGTTAAACGTTGGTGTTCAGTTTCCTGGTGTTGTTATTAACATCTCCTGCTAGAAGAAAATAATTTGTCTAAAATTTCATGGGAAAATGAATCAAAAGGTGATGATAGGTGTATGATGTATTTAATCATTTCAATCACAGATAAGTTTCTGATTTAAAATTATAGCCATTGCATTTCAATTGTTTTACTATTATCCTCAGCCATAATTAGGAATAAACACATAATTAATGGACAGGCATCTCCTTAAGTGAGTAGTAAGTAGCTAAGATGTAAAAAAATACCCAATCCTGCTTCAGATACAAGGGTTTTGCAGTATTTTACTAACAAGGAATTTGGGTCAGTGTCCTCTCCCTCTTATCTGGAGTCATGAGCTTTGGCAGAAGAGCTGAACCCCAAATTGCAGCTTGGCCCTGGGCAGGGTGTGGGGTGCCACCCCCGGGCTGGACACTCTCCACTTCTTTTCAGGCTGTTCCTCTGCATAAAAAACATTGTTGGGTCATCAAACCCCAGGAGGGGAACATGGTTCTGGAGGTTAACACATACCTAGAATATGCAACTGGGAAGATGTGCTGGGGAGGCTGGAGGCACCAGAGGACATTGGTGGCCCTGCCACATCTCCCCTGGGACCTCCATCCCTGTCCTGTCCCAGGAAAAGAGCATTTTCCTCATCTTACCCAAAAGATCCTTCTTGCAAAGCAGTAGCTGTGCTGTCAGTGATACCGAAATTGGGTTTTTTCCAATTAATTGTGTTGTGCCCATCCACAGCACTGCCCCCGAGGTGCAGGATCTCTCCATGTGTTCATCTGCCCCTGGCTCTGCTGTGCAGCAGTCTGACCCCAGCTCCATGGCTGGGCTCCATGGGCAGGCTCAGCCCCTTCAGCTCTCCTGGGCTTTCCCCAGCACCACCCCAGCTGCACAAATCTGGTGGGCAGAGGGCCCAGGACCTATCAGAGCAGATGGGGATGGATCACCCTCATTTCACCATCCACACATCTAATAAAATAAATGTTGTTACAGTTCAAAGCATTATCTGTCATGATAATGAAGTTTTATTTACCATTTCCGAGGCCATTTTCAGTTTCAGAGCAAGCAGATCAGCTGGAGCTCTGGGCTCCATGGAAGCTGCCCAGCAGCAGGGACACAGCCCTGGTAGGGATGTCAGTGTGCAGGATGCTCAGCTCCTCCAGATCTCTTTTCCTATGGCTTTGCTGCTTTGTCAGGTTTTCCAGGACCTGCTGCATGTCCAGAGGTGGCTGAAAGATGCCCTAGGGCCAGCCGCAGGACATGTCCCTGCCATCCCAGATGGAGTCCCCACCATGCTCACACAGCCTCTCCCTTCTCACCCCCCTCTCCAGACCCATTCTCTGGGGTGACAGCAGTGGGGACACCCTGGGCAGACCCACAACTGGGGTTTGGTTCCCAGCCAGGCTGCCTCTCACTGGGGTGGGTGCTTCCCAGCCTCCTGGCTGCCTCTCACTCCCTCCCACTTCTTCCTGCTGTCCTCCAGCTTCTCCTCCTCTTTCTCTGCTTAAAACAGCTCCAGCTTCACAGTACAGGTTTGCCTTAGCCCTGCCTCCTGCCCTTTAGGATGTGCTTTTCCTATCACACCTCCCTTCCTCCCCCGGTATTTCTATACCCTTTTCCCACTTCCAGCCTCCTACTGCATTTACTCCACCTCATTTTAAAATAACTGGGGGAGGTTTGTTTTCCCATCTCCTGGCACCCTGCTCCATCCCCCTGCTCCATCCCCTGGCACCCTGCTCCATCCCCCTGCTCCACCTCCTGGCACCCTGCTCCATCCCCCTGCTCCATCCCCTGGCACCCTGCTCCATCCCCCTGCTCCATCCCCTGGACAGCCTCCAGACAGGGACTGCACCCTAACAGCCCTCACCCCAGCCTCTGCAGTACTGCTCAGCATCCTCACACATGATTTACTCCTCTTCCTCTTCTTAGTAAGCTGCAGATGCACTGATCCGTAAAACTTAAGAGAAATATTTATAAAGGTGGCAGCCCTGACACAGGGAATTAAATCACAATACAAGAATGTGCCAGTTTAGTAGCTTATGAAGTTCAAGGAAAAAAAAAACCCAAACCTGCAGAAGCAGATGAAGAACTGTCACAGCTGAGAAAAACGAGCATATGAGAAAGAATTACAGCTGCAGATTTCCTGTGTGGGGCAGAGAGGACAGATTTGTGTCAGGTGAGAGGTAGGAACAGTGAGTGGGGAGCCAGAGCTGAGCAATCCCCTGCACAGCTGCTGCTTGGGGAGGGAGAAGTCTGGAGCACACAAAGCAGATGATGAAGCAGCAAAAGCAAGGCACCAGAGGCACAGTTTAAAAATAATTTTATTTTATTTTATTTTATTTTATTTTATTTTATTTTATTTTATTTTATTTTATTTTATTTTATTTTATATTTTTTTTGACACAAGATAATGTCAGGTTTTGTTTCTGGTAGTGCCACAGCAGAGCAGCTTTTACACCCAGGTTTGTACCAAGCCAGAGACAGGAGTGTGGCAGCCTTAAAAGCTGCAGGGAGCCCCTGCTGCCCTCATTCCTCTGCTTTCCCCTGCAGCTCAGCTGCTCTCAGGACTCCCTGGGTTTGAGCTGATGGTACCCAGAGCTGTGTATGCAGCAGAGCAGGGAGCTGTGCCTCCTGTGAGAGCACAGAGAAGGAGCTCAGCTGGGAGCAGGGGGGGTCTGTGTGCTCTGAGGTTTCCCCTCACCCCAGGTCTCAGGGACACTCCAGAAGTGCACAAGTGCTCATCACCATCTCCAGGTGATGGCTACAATGCAGGGGTACTCCCACCATCCATTATCTTTTCCTTTTGAAGGAAAAGGATGTAAGCAAGTGCTGTTGGGGCTGGCAGCCCTTCCCAAGCTCCCCATCTCTGCACCCAGGAATGGAGTGGAAGGAAGGATGCTGAACATTGGGTACCAGACCCAACCCCACTCTGCCTGTAGGCAGAAATGAAGGACATCCTCTCAAACTTGCTCATCCTTCAACCACTGTGTCACAGAAGATCTAAAAAGTGACCACACAGGGGGAAAGAAAGCCTGGCTCAGTGGTGGAGAGGGGTGGCTGCAACCTGGCAGGTGGTTCCTCCAGCAGGGTTTGCTGCATCTCAGCCCTGGGGGGTGTGTGCTGGAGAGATGCAGCACAGGCTGCAGATGTGCTTTGGCTGCTTCATGTTTCAGCCCCTCTGAGAATCACAGACTAAATAATTAGATTGCTACAAACCGAGTGCATTTTGAAAGGAAAAAAAAAAAGTTCTGGTTCATCCTGCAAGTTGTTATTTAGGTTATTGATTTGCACAGAGGTACCATTCCTCATGAGTTGTTAATTGGGTCTTTTATTCCCAAACATCCTACACACGTTGTGCCACATCACAGGCAGGGAAATTAAAGATGCTTGACAGATTCATAGGACAGAAACCTGGCTGCTGAGGCTCGTGGTGGCACTAGGAGAAAGAGTGCAAGCTGCCTGTGAACACATTCCCTGTTACACCTGGAGGTTTGTAGCTGTCAGAGCTTCTGACTGCTGGGCTGCCAGAAAAGTTTTTCACTGGAACTCATTTGTGCATGAAATTTGATTATTTCTTGGAATAGACTCTGACAGAGTGAACTGAAATAACTGACCTCAAAGTTCCTAAACGTGGTGCTTGAGGAGATAATTGTTCTATTTCTCTCGGTGTTGCAGCAGTGAAGTGGTTTGTACAGTCAGTCCTTTATTAGTAACCAAGTGAAAAGAAAAAAATGGAAAATGATAGAAAATCAGTGAGGACTTTTTACTGGCACAGTGCTCCTCTTGAGTCAGGCTCATAGTTGGGTCTAAATAATTACACACCCTGTACAAAACTCTTCTTCCCCAGAGCTGCCAGTACCTATCTATACAAATGTTAAAATTGGCCCTCAGGGATGATTTTCTTTCTGTCCCTTATCTCCCCTCAGAGCATTTGCAGGTATCAGGCAGCAGCTCCCCAGTCCCACCCCATGGACTTCTGGGGGGGTTAATTTACCATGGTGAGCACAGCCCAGTTCTAGCAATATACAATATAGTGCTGGCTTCATAACTGGAGAAAAACCAAACCATGGAGCCATTCACGGGAATGCTGAAGGAACAGACAATGCCAACAGCAGAAGGAACTTTCCCACAGATTGTTCTAAGAAGTAAAAGGTGTCAAGAACAAGAAGAGACTCCTGGAAAAGTGCTTTGAGCTTTAAAGGGCCCAAACGGATGCTGTAGGGAAAGAAAACTCAAAGGCCATAGAGAGGTACAAGATGCAACGTAGCCTTAGGGCAGAGGATGAGGCTTAAAGAACAGCTGGTGCTTTCCTCCAGGGATAATGACAGTGATAAAAATAATTAAAAAGAAATATAAGACTCTGGATGAGAGGAAACTGAAGTGTAGCCTTTGGTGAGCCCACAGGGGTTGGAAATGCTGTAGAAAGCTGCAGCAGCAGCAGCAGAGCCTGCAGCCTGCAGCCTGGAGCCACATCCTCCTGCACCAGGAGAGGAGTGGGTGAGAATGAGCTCAGATCCTGCTGGAAAATACTCAGAGTTTGACTCTCAGAAGCACAGCAGTGCCTGACAAGGGGCTGTTATTACTTAGGTGTATGTTTCCCAAGCAATATCACCTTATAGGCATCCTCAGAGCAGTCCCCAGGGAGCTGCCCCCAGCCCTGTTGACCCGGCCAGGGGCTGGCAGGAGCAGGAGGAGGGAGCTGCATCCCAGGCAGCTCCATGGCACAACACTCCTACAGAGCAACAATAAACCAAAATTCCCAAGGACATAAGCACTCCTCCAAGAAAGGGCCATCCCAGTGAGTGATCTGCTGCATCAGTGCTGTGGCACAGCCTCTCTCATATGCTTTCTTGAGCCTGGTTTGGCACTGGCCTCTCCTGAGAGCACCCAGCAGTGCTCCAGGGTGTGCACCCAGCTGCCTCTGCTGGGTAGGATGCCCCAGAAGGGTCTGTCACCCGAGGGACAATTTGGAGACCTGTAGATGAGAGGAGTAACCCCAGTCTGGCTGGAGGAGGTTGGTGCCACAGGTGGGGCTGGGGGCAGAGCATCCTCTGCCTTCCCTACAGACATGAGACACACCCCAGGTCCCAGGGGATTTCCCACTGAGGGCTGCTTGGCATGTTTTTTTAAACATTTTAATCCAATTTCTAGACAATTAGAACTGAGAATTTTTTTGCAGTTGCTATTAATTCATATTGCAGTCTAGTCATGCTGTCATGTGCCAGAGCAAAGAGAAAGGGAAAGAGGAAAAGCCCTTGATGTCTGCTCCTCTACCTACCTGATGTGTCTGTTCAGAGACTAAGAATACGTAGAGACTTAGCAGATGTAAAAATCTCATGATTCAGAGATGAATGCAGGATGGTTAAGCAAAGAGCACCACTCTTTACCCAGGCACTTACTGATTCAGCTGATGCAGGTTACCTGACTCTTAAGGTTAAAATATTTCCAATAAAAACAAGTGGGTAAAAGTAAATGAAGTTTAAAGCAGTATTACATTTTCTATTCACCTTGTGTGACCAGTGTTCCAGGAAGAAAAGGGAACTATCTGTTCTCTGCAGTTTCTGGGGAAGTTGTGCTTTGTGTGATGAGAGCACAGGGAGCTGATGGGAGCTGAGGGGAGTGCTCACCCCGGCTGAGTGTCCCACTGCTTCAGGACACCTTGGCTCCATTCCAGGGTGAGCATAACTTCTCCCAGACATGTTCAACATTACATCCCGTTCTGGTTTACATGTCATCCACAATGAAATAGTATTCCAGAATAAAAATGGGATCGTGAGATACTATTGAGCCTTGGTGCATAATGAAAGAAGACTCAACCATAGCTTTAGTGGCTCCTGGCCCACTGAGTGCAGATCATTGCATTTTGGTCACAAAGCTACTTGGAAATTGCTTAAATCCAGAAAAGATTTACCAAGTAACTAAGAAGAAATATGGACTTCTGCATTATCATTATTCCTAGTCGACTGTTATAATACAGCTGAGATTCACACGTTGAGCTCTGAGCAACTATTCTGTGAGCAGATGTCTAAAAATTCATTTAATCTGAGTCTATTTAAAAAGTTCCTTGGAAATGGACTCCAGGGAACAGATTCTGCATTGGCAGAGAGATGTATTGCATGACCTAATACATCTTTCTCCTTCTAATTCCTCTGGTTCTTCTCTATGAAGTAACTTGCTGCAGAGATGCAGGCACTGAAAAAGGAACTGGAACTTGTTATGGATTAGAAACTCATTCATGTCTCGAGGGACTGGGAGATGCATATGTGGATGTGCTGGGTCTGTCTGGGATGGAGTTAATTTTCCTCATTGCAGCAGTTTTAGTTTGAGAAGATGTGACATGTGGATATGAGGCTTCTGGCAATGCACTGGTTTTTCAGTGATGCCTCAGCCCTTCTGAATCTGAAATTATGTTTTTATTACATGGAAAAGTAAATAGATTTCTTACGGGTGGAAAAAAACCTGTTTGAATCCAGACAATATCACCCAACAATCTGAAGCCTCAAGTTTGAGGTCAAAACATAATTTAAATATAATTCATTAAAGTTCCTTGGGGGTTGTTGAGCAGAGCAGTAGATGGTTGCTGGTGTCCTGCTGCTGCTGCCCTCCCTGACAGGGAGAGGACAGGGATGCTGCTCAGCCAGGCTTTGGATCCCACCAGCACCTCCATCCTGCTCAGTCGGATCCTGCAGCCCAGGGACACAGAGCAGACCCCAGATTCTTTATTCATGAGGAATCTTGCCTGAGGGCTGAGTGGGGACGGCAGCTGGTGGGGAGATAATGACACATACACTCATGACTTATGAGTGCAGCTCTGGTAAAATCAGCAGGAAAACATTTTTCTAAACATGACCAGAAATAAAAACACCTTTTGGATCACACAGCAAAGCAGGGGCTGGAAATGCTCCAACCATCTCAGGAAGGAGAGGAGGCAGCACTCCCCTGGGGGCTGTCCCAGTGGGTGTAGAGCTGTCCTGGAGCTGAGTTCTGCTCCTCTTCCCCTCCCTCTGTCTGCAGGAGGAGTGGGAGCCCCAGTCCCAGGGCAGGTGGACTGGGTGCAGTGCTGGGGGCATTACTGGGTGTATTCTGGTTACATTGCTGGGTTCATTGCTGGGTGTATTCTGGTTGTATTGCTGGGTTCATTGCTGGGTTCATTACTGGTTGCATTGCTGGGTTCATTACTGGGTGTATTCTGGTTACATTGCTGGGTTCATTGCTGGGTTCATCACTGGGTGCATTGCTGGGTGCATTCTGGCCCTGCAGTGATGGATGAGCAGGGAGGCCCCGGGCAGCATGGGCCAGCAGGCACTGTCACTGCTTGGTGTGATGTGACACCCAGCCTGTGACTGACCTCTGACCTTTGCAACCCAAAATTGAACACTGCCAGAGAAAGGGAGGTGGAAAAAGGAGGAGAATAGAATTACAGTGGAGCCGTCCATCTGTGAGGGAGGTTTTAACCTTGTAACCAAGTCAATGCTTTAAATAAGGGCTGAGGAGGCAAGGCAGTGGCTGCCATGGGATGTGCAAAGCTAGAAGGGATTTATGGTCCCCTTGCAAAGAGAAAGGGTTTGGACATCAGTACAGAAAAGCTGCTACAGGGGTGGGGGGACAGTGTCAAGAAGCTGTGATGGGTGCACTGAGCCCCAGGATCTTTCAGGCTGAGCAATGACACCAGAGCTGCCATGGACCTCCTGCCACCCCCCCCCCCACCCATGGGTCCCCATCCCAGGGGCACCCGAGGTGCTGGTCACCAGCCTGGGATGCACTGTGTGCCACAGCATAAAGCTCATGGTGCTGACTGGAGCCGAAGAGGGGAGGTCACCAACCCAAACTTGACCCCCAGCCCCCTCCAAGCCCCCACGGTCCCCCATCCCCTGGGGCAGAGGGAACGTGGGATTCTCCACTGACCTGGAGCTGCCCCAGCTCCAAGGAGCCCCAGCAGAAGCATTTCCCTTTTTCCAGACCAGAGGGACAGTACCTGGGCCACACTGACATTAAAAATATCTTTCTTTTTGTTGCCCTGCTCAAACTCCTTTTTTTCCCTAAAGTTTAGATGTTGTAAAAGTTCACACAAGCCAGTTTATCCTGAACAGCAGCTGCTTTATAATGCTAACTTCTGTGTTTGTTTGTTCTGTGTCTGATTTTTGCTTAGTCTCTCGCTCTGTAACTTTTTAAAATGTCATTCCTGGCATTACATGTTGGATAGAAAATGTTATTTAAATGTAAATACTTTTCACACGCATAGGGGCATTTATTATCAGACTGGAAGGAAAACATTTTCTTGGAAGTTTATGCACATTACGAACTTCACATTTGTATTTAATAGCTTTCCAGCATTGCATTGTGAGAAAACATTATAAATATGAGAAATAAAAAATATTTCTGAAGGCATTGTATAACCTTCTGGATTTATCTTCCTCTATTTGCTCCTTTGCTCTGAGGGTCTATTAAGGTGGCAGCAATCTTGTCCTGAAGCCAGCACATCATTTGTTATATCTGTATTCCCTGCCTTTAAGCAGGCTTGGGAGATCCACAAATGGGAAAACAAAACAAACCAAAACAAAGCAAATCAAACCAGGGAGACAAGGGGGACAGTGAGGGCACAGCTGCTGGGCTCATCCTGCAGAACTGCCCCAGGCCCCGGGACCATCAGGATCTGCACCTTGTCCATGGGGACACCTCCAGTGTTCCACTCTCCCTCTTTGCATCTGGTCCTTGGGTGTCTCTGTGGCTCCTCCTGCACATGGACTGGGGGATGCCTGAGGGATGCCCATGCAGACTCTGACCCCTCTGCCTCCATCCCACCCCTCTGCTGCCCAGCAAGCAGCTTGGGGCCATCTTCAGACCTCTGAGGAGCTTGTAGCTGATTATTGAGATTTTATTTTTTTTATTTATATAAATATTTATATTTATATATATATATATATTTATTATATAAATTTTTTGGATGTAGCATAATAAATCAAAGCTTTATGCAGACAAATTGAACACCCACACTTCTTGGAATTTCCCCTGTTTGTTGCTTTTTTTTTTTTTTTTTTTTTTTTGTCTCTCCTGTCTTGCAGCTTTACAGGAGCCTTTGCAGCCTGTGTGTAACCCCTTCCCCCCTTTTCCCTCCCATCCAGAATAGAGCCAAGGCTTTGGCTTCAGTTCTTCATCCAGGCTGGTGAGGCAGCCCTGAGCCAGGAGCTGGGACACCTGGAAAGCCCTGGGAGCAGGATCAGTGTCACAGGGAACCCCCAGAGCCAGGCAGGGGGCAGAAGGGTCCTGTGAGGGCAGGGGCAGAGCCAGCACCCCCACACCCCATCTCCTGGGAGCTGCAGGCAGCACAGAGCCCCTGCTTTCATCTCTGGAAAATACAAACATCTGGGGAGTAGTTAATTACTGACATTGGTAATTAATTAGCTCTATGTATTGCTGTTTGGTTTTGGGTGGAACTCAGATGATAAATGGTGTGTTTGAACCCACAAATCCATTACAAGTAATAGAATTGTAAAAGCTTTTTCTCTCTCACTGCTGTTCTGAGCCGAACGGGCTGCTCACAAACACCACATAAATGTAATTTATTTTCACCACGGTGGTAACTTTTACTGTTGCAACAGCAACAAGCTTCTTATTACAGCATCCTTTTTTTACATTTGTATTTATTTGTAAGCCAGTTATTATGCTCACTGTGTAAAAAACTGCTATCCTGAGTCTCATTTTATTTGTGAACTTTTAGCAGCTCTTTTAATTAGAAGTTCTCAGTGACAATATCTCTAGGCCAGCAGCCCTTGCATCACCCTTCTGCCAGAAGGAAGGGACAGGCTTGAGCAAACTGTGTTCAAAATTAACAAGAACACCATGGGATGACAGAGAGAGTAATTCAGAGGAAGAGAAGTGCAGTTTGGGTTGGAAAATGGAGTGAGGATGTTGGGAGATAGCAGGGTTATAGCAAAGGGCCAAGAGAGAAAGGGAGAAAATCTGGAACTCCAGATCTGGGGGAGACGAGACCCTGTCATCCTCTGGGGACCAAGAAAGGCCTGGCAAACTGCATCTTAAACCCACTCACTGTAGTGGTGAACATTTTTCTTATATGGGCCACTTCTTCAGCCAGCGAAAAACAATTCATAACATCCCCAGGAACTTTCCCTGTACATTATTTCTGACAGCTTTTCCTACACGAGCCCCCTGTGAAGCTTCACTCCTTCTTCTGTAGGACCTGCTGGGTTTATACCCATGGCATCTCATATCCCATTAGAAATTAATCTTTAAATGAAGTTTATTTCCCTTCACTCATTCTCAGTGCTGTGGATTTACACCATGCTGCTTCTGCTTTGGTTTTGTTTTCAGGCCAGGAAGACACCTCAGGATGACTTTAGGATCATAGATGTCTCTGGGAAAGGTTGCACTCCTTGCTGGGCTGATTTTTGAGCTCTTTGATGCTGTCTAAGACATTCTGAACAACTGTGGGTCCTGCCTGGGGCTCTCCCAAGGCTGGAATGAATTCTCTGAGTCCCTGGTTTTGGGGCTGACACCGGGGTCTGACACCCCCTCCCCCTCCACCTCCCAAGCCAGAGAAACCTGCCAGAACCTCAGGTGGGAGAATCCCTGAAAAATGAGAATGGCAAAGCACAGTGGGTAAGAATAGAGGAAAAACAAATATGTTTTGTGGCGTTAGATTTCCCTTCAGAAGGAAAGAGGAGCTGAGAGCAGAGCCATTGCCATTCCAGGCAGGCTCCTGGCTCTGACCCTTCCTGCAGCACAACACCCCCCCTGTCACACCCTTCCCTTGCCAAGGAAATGCCACTTGCCATTGGAATTCAGAGGGAAGGTGACATATCACCTGTTATTCCTTAGTGTCCAGGAAATGTGTCTGTGGCAAAGACCAAGTATTCCAGGGTAAAATTGTTTTTTAGATATATTGTTTCCCTCAGCAGTATTTAGACCAGAGGCTTGGAATGGAAACATATTTATAATAACAACAACAACAAAAAATACCTGCCAGTCTTAACATTGCTTCAGAGGAGGAGGAAGAAAGACAAAAAAAGGTTTGAACATTAAAATAATGATGTGCATGTGGAGTTCTTGGTCAGGGAGATAACCACAGTCACACAATGAGAAGGAAGAACATCTCCCTTTATTTTTCAGAAGCCCACACTATCAAGCTGATCCCAAAAACAGATCTTTGGGGCACAGCATCCTCCTTTTACTCCTATGGAGGCAAATGATCATCAGGTGCTGGTTAAGTTCAGGTTCTGACCTGCAGACCTATGGTTAACACTGAAATGAGTCCAACAGCATCCTGAGCAGGGCAGGCTGAGCCAGGGGGGTTTGCTGGACCTGGCACTGCAAACACAGGGACTGCTCCTCCTGCCTGTCACCTTCCTGCAGAGGGGACACCGTGCCCAGGGGGAGCCCAGCGTGGGGTGGAGATGATGTTCCTGGATGCCAGAGCACCCCTGCCACCTGGGACTGTGACTGCTGGAGGGCTCTGGAGGATGGCAGGGCTTGGTGGTGCAGACTGGGAGTAGGAACTAAGATGAAAATTCATCCTGTATTTGTTGTCTCATTGTTCTGAGGAGCCTTTGTTTTGTTGGCTGCTGAAGGGTCCTGAGCTTCCTCCAGCACCCAGCAGGTTCCTGCTCCTGGTAGATCAGGAGGGAGCAGCCCCTGGGAGAGCACAGCTGCTCCCTGCTTATGGAACCAGGGGAACAGGGAGTCACTGTGCCTGGAAATGACTTCTAAGGTCACCAAGTCCAACCATGGCCACTGCCAAGAGCAACAGGAGTAGCACCCCTCCAGCACCCCCTCATCTCCACCTCTCACCCCTCTTCTCAAAAAATATTAAAAACACTGAAGCAGAACAAAAAAGGTTTTGTTTTTCCTTAAAGATGTCTGCCAGGCAGCAGCTGGGGAGTGGTGACCAGTGCTCCCAGTGCTCCCAGCCAGCCAGCCAGCAGCTTCTGGAACCAGCATCCAGACATCACCTCCCTCCCCTCTGCCACCAGCATTTGATTTTTCCCATGCAGCAGGCACTCATTAAAGAGTAATTAGCAGGGTGAGAGCAGCTGGGCACCAGCAGCCACCACAGGGCCAGGCAAACCCAGCAGCACCCAAATGTTGGATGGGTGCACCCAGCATTAATCGCAGCTTTTGTGGGACTGGGATGACTGTGCTAGAACCTTTTGACTGAAAAAAGAATGAAGAGCAACTAAATAATCATTGAAATGCTTTCTTTTTATAGTGGTACCTGTTTCAATTTTCAATTAAAATTCTTTTTAATTTGTTTCATACAATTTACCATATTTAACTAGTCAATGAAGAGCTTTCTTTAGGGAAAAAACTCCAAGCCTTTAATACCTGAGTAATCCATTTTCATCCTCTTTTTTTTATTTAGAAATAAAACTTGTCCTCTTATTTAATGTGGCCAGAGAGCTGAGCAGTCAGCTCCTCACACAGCTGAACCCTGGAGAGCAGGTTCAGAACCAAGCCAGTAAAATTACCAAGTTCTGTGCTGAGTGGTGTGAGCATTTACCCTACATGTAGAGCACAGGAAGGAACATGAAACTGTGATTTTATGCACTTCAAAATAAGTGAATAATAGCAAAAGATTATTCTGAAGCATGCAGGAATATATAAAATTAATCAAGTGTCAATGTAGCATTTTGGAGAAGCTGTCACAGCTGAAGCTATCCATGCCTGCTCCTTCATACATTCATTTAGAATGAGCTACATGGAATAACTCAACATTAGAGGCAAAATTCTCAGCACAGAAGAATACACAAGCCAAAAAATAACACAAAACAAAATATCCTGCATGAGGAAAAAATGAAACTTTTCTCTATGAGTCTTCTCTCCAGTTCTTCCCTTTGTCACATACCTCTACTTCCCAGTTGGCCTGCAATAATTTAATTTGGGTATCAACAATAAATTCTCTCAGATGCAAATGTAAAACCAAAACTTCCCCTTCCCATGCAGTCCCTGAAGGACCAAGCCAGGGTCATTGCAGTCCATGAATTTCTATCAGCTGGGTCCAGCCCTGCCAGGACTTTGGCTCAGCTTTGGACTTCTCCCATCTCCCTTCCTGGGGGGATGGAGAGAGAGAGGATCTGCCCATTCATCCATCAGGGATGAATTCCCAGTACCTAGTGGGGAATCTGAACACTGCACAATTTCATAGAATCCCAGACTGGTTTGGGTTGGAAGGGACCTTAAAGCTCCTCCATTGCCACCCCCTGCCATGGTCAGGGACACCTCCCACCAGCCCAGGTTGCTCCAAGCCCCATCCAACCTGGGCTGAGACACTGCCAGGGATGGGGCAGCCACAGCTTCTCTGGGAAACCTGGCACAGGGGCTCAGCACCCTCACACCAAAGGGTTGCTTCCTAATGTCCAACCTTAAACTCCACTCTTAAGTTTGAAACCAGGTGGGGTCTGAGCAGAGCAGAGCAGAGGGGGAGAATCCCCTCCCTCAGCCACTCTCTGTGCTGCTGATAACCCCAGGACCCGGTTGGTTTCTGGGCTGAGCACACATTTAGGGCTCACATTGAGCTTCTGGATCACTCCCACCCTCAAGTCCTTCTCCTCAGGGCTGTCCACATTCCTTTCTGCTCCTAACCTGTATCCATGCATGGCATTGCCTTGACCCAGGTGCAGAACCTTGCCCTTGTCCTTGTTGAGCTTCCTGCAGTTTGCACATCCCCCTTCTCCAGCCTGCCCAGGTCCCTCTGGATGGATTCCTTCCCTCTGGTGTGTTTGACTTCACACAGTTTGGTGCATAATTACAGATTATTAGTCCACCTTTTGCTACCAAAGTTCATGGAGCCCGTGACTGCAGATGCCCATCCATCACAGCCCTCTCTCAGCGCTGGTATCAAACTGGTCACAGTGCACATCCAGGGCTTGCACATCACAGCAGGCAGACTTGGGGATTCTTCTGGACAGCACCTGATGAAGCCAGCTTTGGTTTCATCCCCGTGATGTCACCCTGAAAAACACTTACTGAACATTGTTGGTATTATGCAGCAGTGAACATTTGTGAGGCTTGAACAAATGATTAGCAGTTTCTCCAAAGAGTTTCTTCAAGACACCTTATCCTGACAGAATAGGTTTTTTTTTTCTTTTTTTCTTTTTTTCTTTTTTTTTTTTCCATCTTTAAATAGTTAAGAATTCACTTGCATTGACATGGGAGAGCCCCGAGGCTGTTGCCTGATGTGGAGACTAAATGGTAAACCTCCCCAGGCCTGGGTGCTACTGGTGAAAGCCACTATCTCTCCATTGGAAAATAACACAAGTTAAACCATTCTCTCAGCAGCTCACAGAGATGAGCAGTTATTTAAATTTTCCTAGACTCAGAAGCAGATGATATCCCTCCAGCTTTTGAAGTGTGGTTTCTCCTTTCTTTTCTTTTCCCAAGTTCAATAAAAGAAATAACTCAAAGGATTTTCCCCATTTTTTTTTCCTATTGTTTTTCTCACTTTGAAGACATTGGCACTGAGGCAGTACCAGGAAAAACCCCACGACTGCATAAAAGAAAAGAAAGAGTCTTGTTATCGGGAAGAAGTGTAGATCCCAATGGGAACAGAGTAGAATGGGGAGAATCAAAAGGAATACAAACTACATTTGTCTTTGGTTCATTTTCACAAATGACAAAAAAAGTTCCAGCTGGAATTGCAGCTGCAAACCCTGTCTTGTTTCCTAGGGAATAGGAATAGGGAATTGCTGCTCTGCTGGAGGTTTCAGCAGAGGAGAAGCCCAGCTCCTGTCCTGGCTGTTTCCTGAGTGCTGAGGGCTGCAGATGATGCCCAGAGGAGCATCCTTGCCACCCCTTTGCCTTCACCCCCTCTCCATGCAGGTGAGGGGCCAGGATCCTGCAGGGATCCCAGGGAGCTCAGCCTGACCTCAGAGCAGGGCTGGTGCCCAGCAGCATCCTGGGCATCCAGGAGCAGGAGCTGCTCTGCTCCCTGGGGAAAGCATCTGGGGATGAGCTCTTCAGGAGGCATTTTGAAAGCCTGAAAGGAGAAATGGTTCTCACAGCAAACTGCTTGTTTTACCCGGGGGGGCTCTCCCCGTGCTGGGGCAGCTGGGGACTTGCAGCATTGGAGCAGGACAGAGCTCCACACATCACCCAGGGCTCAGCTGGATAATGGAAAGTCTCAGGACTTGCACTGAACAAGAGGTGACCAGGTGAAGAAAGCACACAAAATATCTGAAATTACTGCTGCTGGGAAATTAATGACAGGTTTTCCCACACCACCCCAGCAGCCATAAGACTTCTGCTCCACATTTCACTGACAAAGGTTGTTGGATTTAATAGTCAAGAAGGTGGCAGAACAGGTAATGTATGGATGAAGGAAGCTGTATTCATGTGATTTAGGATCATCATTTAAGAGAAAGGGAATAAATTGTGAGACACAGAGCCTGTAATTCTGCAGCATAATTTTATTATTGCCTGCTGAAATTGGCTTCATCTCGGCTTCTTTAGCCCATAGAAAGTTTGAACAGATGGCATCTCTTGCTCTAACTGTATATCTAATTTACTTTGCATGACTTTTTGATTATGTGTATTTGAATTAATGGGCTCCTCTCTGTTTGTTACACCACCAGGTTAATGGTGTTTAAAATAAGGATCAATTCTCTGTTGGTCAAGAGTCAATACGAAATGCAACTTGCTGCAAAAAATTGGTTCTGAACAGTGCAATGACTCTACCAGGGATAAATAGATTTATCCTTGCTAAATTAGGCACAGCTCTTCGCTGCCCTACCTATGTAACAAGGGAAGGGAATGGTGACAAGAGGAGTGATTAATCACTGTGCCATCTATGGCATTATTGCATCAGTATGATAGGAAGTCAACATTCTCTGAATCTTCAGGAAAAAACCCACCTGAAGTCAGAGACTGCTTTTTAGATGATACAGCAATAAGGAGCCAGCTGTCCTGTTTCCCTTTTGAAAATAAAACTCTTAGAAAGGAATTTTCTAAGTCCTTCACCAGCCATGTGCAAGGGCTCCAGCTCAGGCTGCAAGAGTTTTCCCTGCCTGACACAGCAGAAAATCCTGAGGTGCAGCACGGGAACACCTGGAGTTTCTGCATCTCCCCATGGTCCAAACACTCTGTTTAATTGCTGGAGGTGCTCAAACTGTGAGCTGGTGTCCTGCACATCTATCCCAGCCCAGAGAGCTGCTGCATCTGGGCCTGGATATCTCTTTTCCTATGCAGTTGTCCCAGACACTCACAACACTGGCTCTGTCTCCTCAGAAATGTCTAAGGAGTGGATTATTTATATGCAAATGCCCCTCCATATCTGCATGCAAACAAGGAGTCTTGTGGCAAATGAGCGTTCTTTTTGTGTTATTTTTGCTGTAACTTGGAAGTGGGGCTGGAGAAACATCATCATGTGCCTAAGCAGACATCAGCAGCAGTGAGCATTCCTGTGGCACTGAGCAGCTGGCATGAGAAATTTTTATTCAACTGCTTTATATTGTTTTCCCCCACGTTTTCAAGTCTGGTTTATCCCTCTACATCTCTACATATGCTACAGGGAACTTCAGCCACTCATCTCTATGGTTATTCAGCAGCACCTTAAACTGATATAAAGATTCTCCATTCACAGGGGCGACAGGCTCAGAGCTTTCATAGTCCAAGATGTTTGTGAGGTCAGGTTATTTTATTTTATGCAACAAAAAAAAGGGAAAGGCTTTTTTTCCCCATTTTGACCAATCTGGCACCATTCCCACCTGTGGTTTCTCTGGCTCTTACCTCTTTAGATAAGTGGAGACCTGTAGCTCAGCAGCACCATAGTGCAGAAGCAGCATTTAAAGGTTAAGAGGTTTGAGAAACAGTTCAATTACTGAAGTTTTCTCTCTCTTCCATAGAAAACTGGGAGCTGCAACTCTCAGCAAGAAGAACTACACCTTGCACAGGGCTCCCAGTGCTCCCCAGCCTCCTGCTGTGCCTCCCCTGCTTCCTCTGCCCTTCTCAGCCCAGAGCTGGGGGGGAAAGAGAAAACCCAGGTGCACAGAAAAAATCGAGAAATTCTCAAGTGTAACTGGACAGATTTTTTTTCCTTTCCCTTCCCCTTTCCCCTTCCCTTTTTCCTTTCGTTTTCCCTTCCCCTTTTCCCCTTTCCCTTTTCTCTTTTCCCTTTTCCCCTTTCCCTTCACCTTTTCCCCTTTCCCTTCACCTTTTCCCTTTTCCCTTTCCCAAAGTTTCCAGGTGCTGGGGCTGTTCTGGAATCCTGCAGTTTGGGGAGGTGATGCAGCCCAGGCTTGCTGAGCCACTGGCCTCACACCTGCTAGAGAGCTCCAGGATTTGTACAACACTGCCATCCATGTTTTACAGATATTGTCTAACAAATAAGAGTAACAAGACAACACAACAAAATAAGCTCCATCAGTAAGGAACTGATGCTTCCACAAGCCTCACCTCTCTGGGTGAATTACCTAGAGGTTCCATTTTGGAGCAGCATCTCCTGTAAGTAAAACTAAAATTGGGATACAATCAGCCTGATGGACAAGAGAGCCCCTGGACACCCAGACCAGCAATTCCCCTTCAAAGCTGTATCAACACTTTTCTAATTATACCACAGAAACAGGCCAGGAAAGAGTCCTTGTGCACAGCATGTCTGACACCTCTTGTCATGGGCATGATAGGGATTCCAACTGTTCTCTCTCAAATACATCTCCAAATTGGTAGGATTTCTTTCAGCCAGGCAAATCTCTCAACGAAGCTCCAAGCTTATCTTCTCATTATGCAGGAGATTTCCAGCAGCTCAGGGAAACAAGACAGGTCTCAGGATTTTGCTGGTGGCAGGGGTGCCCAGGATGCTGTGTGGAGTATCCAGGGTGTCCCTCCAGCTGGGACCAACAGGAGGGTTACCAGTGCCTGCTACATGTGGGGTACCCCCCAGCCTCCTGCAGACCCTCACAGCACTGTCACCTGTAAGGTTCTGCAGGGTGCCTGAGGCCATGGGACAGATGCCACCAGGATCAGCTTTGATGGACGCAGCTTCTTGGGTTTCTGCTGCCCATAGGGTGTGGGTGAGCTGGAGAAGCAGCTGCAGGCTGGAATTCAAAGCTGGTGCCATAGCTGGGAGATGTCAGCAGAGCCTCTGTGGGTGACAGGAGATCAGGGAGCATCACTCAGTTCTGTTTGCTGGTGGCCCCATTGCTCTGGCCATGAGGACAGAGCCCTGCAGCTCCCTGTTTGCTGAGGGAAACCACCAGGGTTTCAGTTACAGGGAAGGGAATTTCTCTGTACCTCATTTCTCCTTTGGATCTTCCATGGGACATGTTTCCTGCACATAAAGTAGGCAGAGAGGGGAGTACCCAGGTGGGTAAGTAGAGAGGTGAACAGGCTGAGGGACTGACAGCTGAGTTACCCAGTCCTACAGCTACAAGGACCCAATACACATCAGTGGACACATCACAGCTTAATGAGTTCAGTAATTTTCCTTGCTGTTGCCACCACTGATAGCAAAATAAACCCTTTTTTCCCCAGACAATTATGAGAAAGTCTCTGTGACTCCTTACCCCAGCAAGTCCCTGAGTGCAGCAGTTCCATCAGGTTTTTGCATGTCTTGTTCCTGGTGGCCACTGAACTAACCCTCATGAATGGCAGTGGGTTCTGGGGACAGTACTTAGCACCCTTTCCCTCTCAGGAAGCTCAGAGCAATAACCATGCACACAGGTACTGGAGGAGGGTGTGCAGGACAGCAGCTCACACTTGGCTTTCCCATCCTGTGTTCCCAGCATCTCCCCAGGCAGCTGATGCCAATCCTGCTGTTGTACCAGGCAGGGGTTTGCCTTCAGCAGGTCTCAGTCCCAGCAGGTCCTGTGGGTTGTTCATGTCTTTATTGGCCTTTCTATCCTTAGACCAGCCTGAATACCCAAATAAAAACAAACAAAGGAGCCTCAGCCTTTGCTGCACAGCCAGAAAGGGATGGATGCCCCATCCCTGGCAGTGTCTCCAGGCTGGATGGGGCTTGGAGCACCCTGGGCTGTGGAAGGTGTCCCTGACCATGGCAGGACTGGGACAGGATGAGCTTTAAGATCCCTTCCCACCCAAACCAGTCTGGGATTTGACGATTCTGTGGCTAAAGTCAATTTAGGGCTGTGCTGTCCTTGCTGGGGACTGGGCAGGTTCAGCAGCAGTGGCAGCTGTGGGTCAGCAGTGAGACAGAGCCCTCTGCCAGGGCTTTCGTGGTCTGATCCTGCTGAGGAGATGTCCATGGAACACAGCAGCCCCATCAGGAGCTCAGCACAGACACTGCAGGCACCTTCTGCATCAAAGGTGCTGCCCTGAGGGTGGTCCCCGTGTCCCCCCAGCCAGCAGCCCCCCCTGACAGCTCCTGGATACCAAGCTGGGGCAGGAGGAGCACAACCCCTGTCCCCTGGGCATCTGCTGCTGCCCAGCCTGCCCTGCCTTGCAGCACTTCTGCTGATCTATGCTGATGAACTATGAAACCTGCAATTAGGCTGTACCAGTCCTCCTTAGTTCTGCCATTTAGCCTTTAACTGGAGAGGTTCTACTTGTTGTCTGTGTTATTTATGTAATGAGCATTTGTCTTTTTCTGATGACAATGATTTTACCTGAGGGGGCCCCTCTGCTGAGGCACCTGGGAGGCTCTGCATGCAACTGAGAGCAGGAACCTGCAAATGCAAATCCTGAAAATGTAATGTGGGAGAAGTGGTAACAGCAGAAGTGGGAAATTTGCTTCAGAAGCAATGCTTGCACTGTAGATAGAATATGAAGTTGGTCAGCAGGTGCTCCAAGCCCCATCCAGCCTGGGCTGAGACACTGCCAGGGATGGGGCAGCCACAGCTTCTCTGGGAAACCTGCCACAGGGGCTCAGCACCCTCACACCAAGCTATTTCTCCCTCCCATCTCCTCTCCACCTCCCCTCTCCCAGCTGGAAACCCTTCCCCTCATCCCATCCCTCCCTGCCCTTGTCCCCAGTCCCTCCCCAGCTTTCCTGGAGCCCCTTCAGGCACTGGAAGGTGCTCTAAGGTCTCCCCATTGCAGCCTTCTCTTCTCCAGCCTCAACACCCCCAACTCTTTCCCTGGCTCCAGAGCTGCTCCAGCCCTCCCAGCAGCTCCAGGGCCTCATTCCATTCCATTCCATTCCATTCCATTCCATTCCATTCCATTCCATTCCATCACCTCCATGTCCTTCCTGGGTCTGCTTTCAGTCTGGGGTGGCCCTGGGGGGGCATGGAGGGGCAGTTCTGCCCCACAGGGAAGCTCTTCCTCTGCCTGCTCCTCCAAAATTCCCTGTGTGGACAGGGAAAAAAACCAAAACCCAACACCCAAAGCTGGAGAGGCTTTCTGTGAGAGGTCTGGAGCTGAGCTGGGAGCTGTGTCACCCAGGAGCAGCTGCAGGACCTGTCCTGGTGTCCTCAGTTCTCGTCTGCTCTGACCTTTGCTGTGTGACAGGGTATTTGATCCCCCACTTGCCCCTGTGACACCTGACAGGTTGTGTTTAGATCAAACAGATCAGCTTCAAGAAATAAATCTGTCCTGGTTTAGCAGTGCCAAGGGGCTGATTCTCCACATTTTCCATAGCAGTTCGTTCTCTGCTTCATCAGCCTTTCTGGTAAAAATGTGTTCCTAATTCTGAATGTGAATTTTTAATTGGTTCTCACACCTTTTCCTGCTGGAATGAAGTTCCCCTAAGCCTCTGGAAAGGTTTCTTTCTGCAAGTGCTGAGGCCCTGCAGCCCAGGGATGGGCAATGCTGGTGAAAAGCATGGGATTTAAGAGGAACCCTGTGAACTGCTCCTGATCTTCTGATGGCTGTAATCAAAAACTATTACTACTTTGAGAGACATGCTTTGACACTGACCTCAGCCCTTCAGCCTGCACAACAGCAGGAACACACTGTTGGTTTGAATGGGACCTTCTTTATCTTTTTTTTTTTTTTAACAACAGACCAGAAGGAGAAGAGCAGTGAAATCCACTCCTATAATTGCCATTTCCAGGAGCCTCCTGGCATGCAGGCTGGTGGGTAACCTCAGCTGCCCCCCAGCCTCTCAGCACCCATCAGCTCAGCAGGGAGGGATGAGCCATGGGGGGAAGGACCCTGCAGCCCCCAGACTCACCCAAACCCCCTCTGCTCTCACCTCCAAAAGCAGCCAGAGCAGCTTAAAAGGTCCCTGGCAGGGGGGTGACCCAGCTGCACTGGAGAGAGGGAAAGAACAGAGCCCCAGCATCCAGACCCCACTCAGAAAGCAGGATTCTGGGCTGGTGAGCAGATCCCTGCCACAGGTTACTGCCAGGAAAGGAGCTGAGCCACATGGAAAGGTTGAAAACTCAAATACAGTCCAATTAAAAAAGAAACAAATATTTGGATTGCTGTGATTTAATATTTTAAATTTACTGTAATTTAAAAGTTACTGTGATATAATACTGTACCACACAACTGTTCCTTGCAGTACCTCAGGTGAAGGGCTGCAGCAGCTCTGTCTGTACCTGCCTGCTGGGAGGCAGCAGTCCCAGAGCATCCCTCCCTGAACTAAACCTCCCAGCCCTGGCAGGGGGATTGGAGCTGGATGATCCTAAAGGTCCCTCCCAACCCTGAAAATTCTGTGATTTTAAAAGCAGTGGCTGCACTGCTGGTTTTTCATATCCAGCACAGGTTGGAGGCTGGGGAGCATAGAGCCCCTGGATGGGGATGGTGCCAGCAGAGCCAGGACAGTGAGGGGTGAGTGAGGCTGGAACTGAACTCTGCAAAGGGACAGACACCTCCCTGCACATCTTCTCTGCATGTCTGAATACACACACGGACACAGAAACAAAGATCAAAAAGGGAGGAAAAGAAAACCCAACTCACCCTCATTCCATGGGGCTCCAGACTGAAGCACAGATTCCAGGAGCTGCAGCAGGAGCTGGGATTTCAGGCACAGAGATGGTACCCAAAGCCTTCCTGAGTCCAGAAATATTGCATCCACTGCCTTCCTTTGGCTAGTCAGGTCACCCCATCATAAAGGTCACATCCCTCTCCACTGCCTTTCAGGAATGGTTTCTGGATTCTACAGCAGCAGTGATGGGATCCCCCACACTGGAATAAGTCTCTACTGGTGTTTAAGGTGATTTAAAATACTTTCCTGGTAGAAAAAAAAATGTTTGTTTAGTTTTTGCCATTTAAAAACTTCTAATCATGAATGTACTGACACAAACTGCACTAAAATCTGAAATCCCATCCTGTCCTTCAGAGTGGGGTTGCATGCTGTAAGAATCCTCAGACAGTGGAGCTGTAAAATCATTTCCCTCTGTTCATAATGATTTGCTGTGCATCCCAGCACAAAGCACCCCCATGAATTACCCCTGTATCCAGATTCTTCAGAACTTTCCTATCCTGTTAGAGCAGTTAAGTCTGTGCTAAAAATAATTTAAACTCTATTAAACACATTCAAATTATTTAAATCAGTGCAATGTTGACCAAAAAACGTTTTCCACTCTTCAGTCTCTAGATTATTCTGGCTGTGTAGTACCCGAAATCTCAGGCAAAAGGCTCAGGTTTAGACTTTCAATTCTGTGAGCATCATTTGAAATGTCATCAGCAGAGCCCTGTCCTGCCTGGGGACATGCCCAAAATTGAAATGGATGTCATGAAACTAAATAAAATTGCAACTCATGTGAAAGTGAAAGAAGGAACTGGAAGAATGTGTTCCCAAGGGGTTCAGCACCCTTTGCCTCCCCATCTCTGGGCTGTTAGAACTTTCTCTTGGTCACACAAACTCCCCGTGGAATTTACAATATTTTAATGACAGAGTTTCAATAAAACCACATTTTTTGTGAGGGGAAGAGGTCAGGAGTTTGTGCTGAATTCCATGTCTCATGACCATGGATGGAGTTGCCCAGTGTCTCCTCTGGTTCTCACATACCTTGGTAAGGAATTACAGGATGTTCGGGGGACAAAAGAAAAAAAAAAAGCTCATCAGAAAAAGTAATTTTTTCGTCACTTTTTGATCACTGAGGACTGAGGGGAGCTTTGTAACTTTCTCTGCAGATTCACCCTCCATGAGCCAATGCATCCCAAAGGAGCAGGGAGAGAAATGCTGACGAGAGGAGCTCTGGGAGTGACAGCCAGGAACGTGGGGAAGCTCCCATGGCTCTGGACACAGCTGCTCGGGCAGGGAAATCAATAAGTGTTTCAGGTCAATGGAAACAGAGGGAGTGTTATGCAGAAAGTAACTTCTTGTTTTCGCTCTCTTGTTAATCAACATTTTGGGAGCATAAAAAGCATTTGTAATCGATAGACCCGAAGTGATTACTGGAATTACTTCTACTGCCTTCCCTGGGAAGTGTGAGGCATTTAGAAAATGAATGTGAGCAGCAAAAGCAGAGGGAACAGCCGTGTGTGAGGTGTTACTGCCAAGTTCAGTAGGAGTTTCTGTATGTACATATATTTATTTGTCTGCCTGTGCCCACATACATCCATGGCCAAGTAGGTGTCTGATAGAAAGACCTGGAGACTGGTCAGTATTCAGCTAATATGTTTTCAATGTTTCACTACAGCAAGAGGTCTAATTACATAATCTAATTAATTTTTACATTCCTGTTGGAAAATTTGAGATATAAAGTTAGAATTAACAAAAAAAAAAAAAAACCCAACCCAACACCTTTACCCAGGCTGTACAGCATTACATTGCAAATGAAAAAGTAAGAATAAAATGTAATTAATTTATCTACAGTATTCCAAGATCCTATTTTCCCACCAGAAACAATATTTTAGGGACAGATACCCAGCTGGCTATTAAAAATAATCATTAACCAGGAGACAGCTGGAGAGAGTGCAGGATATCTCCAAACACTTGCTAAAATGCCTTGGCAGTTCTGTATTATGGTTTCTACTTCTGTTCCCAGCTCGTTTTGCATCCCCAGCTGCAAAACAAAAACCATTCCCTGAAGGCAAAGTGCCAGACAGCTGAGTCCTAAAGAGGAGAGAGACCAAACTCACTAAATCCCATCACAGGATGAAGTCCAAGATTGTTGAAAAGTGGCAAATTCAGGTACCTAAAAATAAAGATATAACCCCAAAGGATGAATAAGGCTGGCATCTCCTCTGCCTGACCATGGGCATCTTAACAACAGGCACCTTTACACCAGCATAGGCAGCATTTTTCTCCAAGTTTTTACCTATGTAGAGCTTTTTTGAAAGTAAAATTAGAGATGCAAATCCTTTTTAAACTCTGGCCCTCTGAGGATGAAAGCCCACAGCCCAGAGCTGCTTTTCTGATGGGAAACACCAGAAACTGAGCCCTGGAACTACCACTGAGAAACACAGGAATGGACCCCCCCTTCCAAAACCCTATCAAATATTGTGTTCCTGGGATGCTGGGTCTTCAGATAATCCTCTGGCAAAACTGATCTCAAACTGTCAGCACTCATGATATTCATTATTGCATCTGCTGATGCTCTCATCTTCAGTCCTCCACCTATTTTTCCCCTGTTTTTCCTTGCAGTCCTTTTTGATTCTTTTTGTGGGAAGGGAACTATTGTGGGAAGAACTATTAGCTTGTTTTTGTTGTAGAACTTCATTGTAGTAATGGGGAAAATGCCATAAATACAGAAATAGAGCTGCAGAGCAATGTCAGGGAGAGGAAGGAAGAAATCCTTCATCCATTGTCAGAGGATTCCTGAGCCCTCCCTGCTTCACTTCTGTGCTCCTGAGGGATGCACCTGGGCAGGAGGGGCAGCAGAGGCTTCTGGGGAGCTGGGAATTAAAACCTCTGCTAAAGAAACCTTGTTTGAGAAAAAGTCAGAGGCAAAAGTGATGGGAAATAGTTCTGGATAAGGAGGGAGGTGGGCTGGGCTTGAGTCATGGGGCAGCTCAGGGAGTGGAACCTGCTGGGGCTGGAACTGCATCTGGATCTGGAGTTCCCTGCAGGTGGGATCTGAAATGGGTTGTGCTGCCTGAGAGCTGGACTGGTCCCAAGGGGCTGTTCTGGGAGGTGAGGGGGACGTGAGTGGTGTTGGGTGAGGTCCATCCTGCTGCCCAGGCACCCATGGGTGCTGGCACAGAGCTGGGCTGAGGATGCTGCAGGGGGTGTTAGTGTGGTAATGAACCCACTCTGCAGAGCAAAACCCCTGCTCCAGGACTTGAGGAACAGCATCACTTCCCTTCCTTGCAAAAGTGGAGACCAAAGCCATACCTCTGAAAAGAAAATGACATAACAATAAATCAGAAATCCATAGGAGAGGGGAGGTGCTGCTGGTTGCAGCAGTGCAGGGCCCTGTTCCTCACCCAGATCACCTCTTGCTTGTGAGCTCCACAACCCCCAGAGCAACCCAAAGGGTTGGGACTGCGTCTCCAAAGCTCCTCCCAGCTCCTCATCTGGGCATGGCTGAGCTTGCTGGAGCCCAGGAGGAGCCTGGGGTGGGTGGTGGTTCCTGAGCACAGAGTGAGGGATGCTCAGCACCTTCTGAAGAGTTTGCAGAAAACAGGGCAGGGGCTGAGGGCTCGGGGGGGGTGTGGGGGGCCAGGAGCACGTTACATTTTGCTCCAAAAACTTTTTGTGAAAATGTGTGTAGGAATGTATGCAAAGTATCTTATAGAGCCATTTATCTGTGCTGGTTCAGATAATAAACCCAAGGATGAGTGATCTGGAAGTGGGTGTTCATATTTGTCCTCGGGTTAGCAATGTGGGCTGGAAGGGAAAGGAATATGGGAGCTGGAGGGCTGGGATATGTTAGCAGAACATCAGATAAAGCTCCTGACTCCCTGGAGCTGCTCCTTTCATTCTTTTTGAATCTATAGTAGTAATTTTTAATTTTTTTCCTTTAATTTTGTTTAACTTGGAGTTCATGGGTAAGAGACCAAAGTGCTGAATAGCCACAGCCACCAGCTGAAAGGAAACTCTGTCACTCCCCTGTAGAGAGCCCAGGGATATCAAAGTCTGGATATAAAATCCTTCCCTTACACCCCAGAGCAGGGGATCCACACCAGGCTGAGCCCCCTGACTTGTCCCCCATCACTTCCAGGAGTGCCTGGGTGCTGCTCACCTCTCCCAGCAACAACCACATGGCCCCAGTGACAATTCTGACCCAGCTGAACCAAACCAGAGGAAGAATCAGATCAAACACCAGAAGTGCTTTTCAGCAGCACAGGCAGGGCTTACAGGGGCTGTGTTAGAAGCCAAACAGGGGTGCAAAGCTCTCCCCAAAAGAGCCTCAGAGTACCCCAGAGGAAGAGTAAACCCAAGGCAAGAGCAGCATCTCCAGGACAGCAGAGACAAAAAGATCTCTGCCAGTTTTGTCCAAACACTAAAAAGATGAAAGAGCATGAATTTCCACCAGATAAGCAAAATCATAGTAACACAGCACAAAAATGGCATTAGGAACTAAAGATAGAGAACTTAGGGAGAACAACTGCTCTACCAGCACCCAGAGAGCTGGGGGGGTTGGTGAGAGGCAGGGCACACAGGACACAGGGTGAGTTCTGTGAACTGGATCCTCCAGCCCAGGCTCCCTGGCAGCCTGGTCCTGGCCCAGGTCACAAACACAGGGGGGGTCTGTCTGTCCCACCACCCAGGGCTCACCCCTGTGCATGGGTACCGTGGGGTGGGGATGCTAGAGAGGCATCCAAACACCACAGCCCTTGGGACAGTCACCCACAGATGGAACAGATGCCCCTTAGAGGTCCCTTCAAACTCAAATGATTCTGTGATGATTCTGTGATCTCTTCTCCCACACTTCCCAAGCAGCCATGGGAGGTGGGGGATTGAATTCCATGCAGAATTTAACTACAGCTGCTGGACACTGCATCCCCAGCAAGAAAGCAAAGCTTGTGTGTCCCCAGAGGGACAGATTCCCTCTGCTCCATCCAGCCATCCCCAGGGAAAGCTTCCCAACCAGCAGCCTCAGGTGTCATTGTCCTATTTGCTGCTCCTTCTGTCCCAGACATTAATTCCCACCTCAGGAAGAGCCAGGGCAGCAGGGAGCTGTACAGCCAGCAGCTCAGCTCAGGTTAATCGAAGCTGAGCAGGAAATTGCCCACATGTAAAATCTGACATCTATCTCAGAAGACTTTCTTGCTACTTGTCCCAAGGATTGAATGTGACAGTAAGCTCTGCTCTTAAGCTATTAAGCTGTTGGCTTTCATTTTCTTCCTAAAGGTATATGGAAATCTACAGCAAGGCAGAGCTCAAAACAGGGAGAGCATTTTCTAGCTTCCTATCAGGTGAAGTACAACTGCCTGGTATGTGAGCCTGCCTCTATCTTCTTCTTTATTTTTTTTCCCCCCAGATAATAATCAAATCCTGCATCCTGGTCCCCCCAGCCCTGCTTAGCCAAGGGCCCCCAGCAGAGCTGTAGCAGCCAGAGGGGCAGGAGCAGCAGGGAAATGACTCAGAGATGGGCTGGGATGTTGTGTTGGGATGCTGGGTTTTATCATTTCTACCATTGGATGGAAGCAACAGTAGGGAAACAGCAAAACTACCCCAGCATCCAGAGCTTGCTTCTCCCGATGGGTCAGCTGGAGCCAGGAGCCTGCTGCATTTCTCCCTCCCGTGCAGCCATGCACTGACTGTTCCAACTTTAAACCTGACCTGTGCTCAGCAGAATTGCTGGCTGGGGGATGGATCCTACCTGTAAGCCTCAGAGCAGGATAACTTTCAAATGCAGGGTTCCAGCTGTGACCCCAGGTTGTAGTGAAATGAGGCAACCAGGTGTTCCAGCAGAGACTCACCAGCAATGCTCTAAGCCCATGGCTCTCAGAGTTGACTGGCCCGGATCAGTGGTGCTGCTCCAAGAACTACTGGCCTCTCTGCTGGCTAGCTCAGGACTGAGCCCCATCTGCATCTCAGGCCTCACCCTTTATTGGCCACCTGGTCCTGCTCATGCACAGTGGGTCCCACCCTAATTAGGCACAGGTGGGCTTGACACAAGCTCATGCTCACTACCTGGCAATTAGGGCCACCTGGTTGCCTCATTTCACTACACGAGGTACCAGCACCCACACCCACCCAAGGCTTGGCTACAAGTGGGTCCTTGAGGACACATGCCAGAAATACTGAGTTCTAAAAGTAGCTTTCATTTTAGACAGAATCATCTCCAGACCTGTCTTTGAATTGAAAAAATATTAATGTTATTGCAGGAGGAAAAAGAGGAAATAAAAATAATCTCAGAAACAGCTACTTTAGCTCCTTGAAACACAGAGCTTGACCTCCCAGCTGATGCTCCCCCAGGCACCATCACCAGCAATCAAACTTCATCAGAACAGAAGTCCTTGTTCTCCTGCTCTGCCTCTTCAGAGTTCCCTGACCCCCATTGCTCTGGCACCAGCACCTTTTAATTTGCTCTTTCCAAATACACTGGTAGGCACTGCACCCTGATCTGGTTCCACCAAAAAATCTGGACTGATCTCTTCTGCTCCCACTTAAATGTTTATTCCCCTGGTGAGAGGAAATGCATCTTCTCCATGCCTCCACTTCCCTTTGCTAAACCACCTGCTGGTCCCAGTGTACCTGCCAAAACTGCTCCTGAGAAGCTCCATACCACTCTTGCCTTAGACTACACATTTTTAAATCGTGTCCTTTGCAGTATTTTTAACGTGCTGGGAGAATTTTTTTTTTTTTAAGTCTGCATATAAAAGCTGCAGGGGCACAGGGTGAGCTGTGTGCTGCTGTGGTAGGTGCAGCAGATCCAGCCCATCCCTGCCCCCAGGAGATGTGATGATGCCATCAGATGAGGTTTATAAACACCTCCTGCTTGCTATGACTTCATTTTAATTGCTGAGCAGCTCCATGTAACCAGAAGACACCCAAATGATTTTTTTTGCCCAGAAAATCCAACCAGCCTGTTCATGCTTCAATGAACACATTGACTTCAGTAACACCAGGAATGAAAATAAAATCTATGTTGAAAAGGGATGAAAACAAGGTTAACCGTGAGGACTGAGCAGGAATGCAGCCCTAACACAGTCACTGCACACAAAAATCAATGCAATCTTCAGCAGAGTAATGACCCCTCCCATGGCCAGTGCTGGGTGTGCAGTGGTCTGGTGAATGGATGTTCATTAATGATGTACAAAACTAACTCAACAGACACCTGATCAAAAAACACGTTTTAAGGCAAACATACAAAAATGTTTACTGAAAACAGAAGAGATTTTTCCTGCATTACAGTGGGCAAAGTGAGAATTGCAAGTGGAAGTCTGGAAAGCTGAGCATTAAGCAAACTCAATTCCTGAGGCACTCACAGGGTTTGTAGGTTAATCACAAAAGTACTCAGACCACTGGTATTAACTTAGGCTATTTGATTAACTTTTTTTTTTTTGTAGCTTTTAGCTTCCCCCTCCTTGTGCATAGGAAGAAAACATGCATCTGAAATGTTGGCTTTTTCCCAGTGGTACAGCCTGATGTGGTTACAGATCAGATGTTTCCCCTCCAACATCCCCTGGCTGCAGCTGAGGGGCTGTGATCCCCATCCTCACACCAACCCCTCAGGGCCCCTTGTGCTCTCAGCCTCTCAGAAACTTTTTTCTTCTCTTTCAATCTTCCCTGAGAAGTAATCAACCACATCCAGATATTTTTGGGTTTGCATCTTGTGCACCTGTGGACACCATCTCATCTTGTCCTTCTGAAAACTGGAGTACAAACTCCAGTTCACGAGCCCAGAACCAGCCCCAGGCACCAGGTAACAGATCCCAGGCACCAGGTAACAGATCCCAGGCACCAGGCAACAGGTCCCAGGCACCAGGTAACAGATCCCAGGCACCAGGTAACAGATCCCAGGCACCAGGTAACTGATCCCAGCCCCAGGCTTTGCATTTCACTCTCATCTCACAAACAAAGTACAGTAAAATGACCACGGGGACTCTGCTCAGTGCTGCAGTCACCAGGCTCCTCTCTTGGAAGCACAAGAGCACTAAATATCAATCTGTGCCCTTTCCATTCTCCTGATCACTCTGAATTCCAGCAATGTCCCTCGGGTAGGGAGCAGGAGCTGCTGTGCTCTCCTCTGGGTGCAGCTGGCAGGGATGAGCAGGGATCCTTCAGATCTCAAAGGCAGCAGCAGAGATTAGGTCTCTGCTTTTCAGGTTACTCTCAATCGTGTGTTTTCACCACTTCATGCAGGAAAAAGAAAAAAATAAAATAAAACCTGAAAACCCACTAAATTTCCTTTCCTCCTCCCAGCTCTCCTGTTGCTGGCATTCTCCAGTTCATCACCAGTTGCCTGCCAATTACCAGTGAGGAGCCCATGTTTGGCTGCCCAAACCAGAGCCTCCAAAACTGAACTGACATTCTTATGAGAACAACCTTGGGCTGAGGTTCTCACCACACCTGATGTCTTTGGCAGCAAGATGGGCACCAGAAAATGGCATTTTGGAACAGCTGAGCTCCAGCATGAGGGTATCCCATGCCCTGAGCTCCCAGGTCTGCTGTGGGCAGGGTCCCTGCCAGGGGCCACGGGGCAGCAGAAGATAGGACAGGGCAGAAGAGCAACTCTTCCTCTTCCTCTTCCTCTTCCTTTTCCTCCTTCTCTTTCCTTTTCCTCTTCCTCTTCCTCTTGCCTTCACCTCTTCCTTTTCCTCTTCATCTTCCTCTTCCTTTTTCCTCTTCCTTTTCCTCCTCCTCCTCCTCCTCCTCCTCCTCTTCCATGCTGGTGGGTGCTGCTGGTGCTCAGTGCAGGGGTGAGGAGCCAGGGCAGCATGGAGATGCTCACCAAGCCTTCATTCCTCTTCAGTGGTAGGGGTCTCTGCCTCTGAAGAAAGGGTTAATGGCTGTTGGCTTAATTAGTGCAACATGAATGAACAACATTTTTGTGAGCTTGAGGGTAAATTAAGATAACGTTTAGTTCTGCCTCTTATTAGCTCTGCACAAATTCTCCCAGGAGCCTAATTAGCTCTGTCACAGCAAACGTCTCCTCTGTTTACAAGGGGGAACACATTCTTTTCCTATAGATTTTGCCCTTGTAATAAACCATATTAGTAATTAACACCCTCACAGCCCAGGGTCCTGCTGCCCACAGCCAGCACACGATGCCAGCACCTCCTGCTCCACCAGGACTGACATCTCCATGGTCACCCCAGGGACCCCATTCTGTGCAGCTGGGGACAGGGGCTCCATCAGACACTGCCATGGTCCCTGGGCACTCAGGGGAGCAGGTCTGCAGCCAGACAACACCTCTCCAGATCAAACCAGAGGAAGCCAACAAATGGTCAGTAAGTGGCATTGCCAGAGCTACCCAAGCAAACGAGTTGGTCTTGCCAAGTCAAGCTTGTTTTCCCCAAGGCTGCTGTAAAAATAAAGCTATAAAAATCCCAAGGCCCCAGCACCTGAGAAAACTATCCACTCTGCAGATATTAAACTGTTTTTCATTTGGAAGGATTTGAAATTGGCCAATTTCAGCTGTTATTTTCAGCTCTGAGCACTCCCCTCCTGCCAAGGCACTGCAGCAGGCTGCAGGATTTCTCTCAGCAATATTTGCCCCCAAAGTGATGCTGCCCAGCACAGAGCAGTTTCTGGGTGGGTGAGCTCAGGAACTGCACCCCACAGGAATGGCCACATCTGCCCTTGCTAACAAAGGGTGGTTTTTACAGTTATTTTCCTTTTTTTTATTTCCTTCTGCTCTTCAGGAAGAAGGAACACAAGCATTGCTTTGGTTGTCCCACCCTGCTCTACACAGAGGTCAGAGTCAGGGCAGACTTGGGGTACTGCAGTTTTTAGAAGCTTTTCTGCTCCCAGGCAGCATTGGTCCCCTGTGCAAAAAGCCCCTTCCTCAGCCCCAGCCCAGGAGTCTGGGGATCCATCCCAGCTGCTCCCTCAGTGCCTCATCCCATCTCTCTATGGGCAGGATAATAAAGACCCAGCCCGTGAGCAATGGTCCTGCCAGGCAGAATTGTTCATGGACTGCAGCCCCCTCCTCCTTGAGGAGATGAGCTCAGCCCTGCCCAGCAGAGCCTTTCCCTGGAGCTCCTCAGCTCTTTTCCCCCTTCTGATCCCAAGGATTTTCTTCTGAGCAGGAGCCAGAGCTCTTCACAACCATTCCAGTGGTTTCAAGCACCTTCTGCTAAGCTGCTTCCTGCCCTCAGTTCCCCAGACCACTCTACCCCATTATGAGAGAAGAGATTCTACTTTTTTTTCACTTGTCCTTTTGATACTGAAGTAATCTTTTCCCTTAAATAAGTGGTTCTGCTCAGAAAGGTATAATTTGTGTGCTTTGTTCACCAGAAGTGACTTCCCAGCCACGCTGACCTCTCAGGGTTCCTGGAACTTTCCAAGGCAGTGGCAGTGTCCATCACAGGAAATTTTATCATCCAGCACTTGACTCCTCAAGAGTGTTCCTTCAAGCTGTATGGCTGCTGGTCACAGGTAAAGGTGCCTCTGTGTATTAATTATCTTAAGAGCTTGGCTCCAAAATGCAGGTGGTAATTTCTGTGGTTTTATATTTCTAGTTCTGTGACAAGCACATGGTTATGCAGAAGGATCTCCATGCAGGCAGCTGCTTTTTTTTTCTTCTCTGCATTTTTATGTAGAGTTTCCAGAACTTGTATTCTGAAGGGGGGGAAAAAATCAGATACACAGAGAGTCGGAAAGGAGAGAGCTTCCACTCCCAGAATAACATAGGTGAGGCAGACACTGGCCAAGGGGTGACCATCCCAGGCTCCATGTTGGACACTGCCGGTCCCCCCGCAGCTCCCATCCCTTCCCCATGTCCTCCCAGGAACAGCCTGACCCCAGTGCAGCCACCCCAGCTCCTGACTTTGGGACAAGACATTAGGAAGAACTGGCCCCAAGGGACAGTGCTCATAACCCTCTGAATTTCATCTTGATGGGCAGACTTGGAACCCAAAAGCTCTCCCAGTGTTCCACCTCAGTACAACCACCTACCCTGTGTGCATCTGCCTGAGGAGCCCATGGGGATGGAGCTGGAGGCCATGGGGATGGAGCTGGAGACCATGGGGATGGAGCTGGAGGCCACGGGGATGGGGTTGGAGCCCATGGGGATGGGGTTGGAGGCTATGGGGATGGGGTTGGAGGCCATGGGGATGCAGGGGAAGGAGGTCAGAGCAAAGTGTCTCCTGCAGGCTGGTTGCACAATGTTTGTTGCTCTCCCTGTAGTTAGCTGGCAAGCTTAAATTTTAAAAGAGAAGTTATGGAGATTACATAGTACAAAGATTTATTAACTACAAAATTGTGAAGGCATCTTTCAAGCATTTTCATCGCTGATTACAGCAAATTACCAGAGACAGCTGCCAGGCTGGTGTTCGGTGCTACAATGGTACATTTAACTTCAGACCTGCAGGGTGGATCACATAAGAAATACACAGGGAAAGTCTCTGCAATTTGACTTGTTCACAATTGCAATTTTAATGCCTTTCACTTCTAGAAATATTGTGCTTGAGATGTTTTCCACCAAGTCTCAGGCAATGTTCTCCGGGGAAAGAAATGAAAAGATTAAGTTATCTGGAGGTGCAGGGCTCCCAAAGAAATTGCTTCCTCACAGGCTGAGCAGGAGGAAGGGGATTAAGGGGCTGCTGAGCTGGGTGTGTGACACCAGGGACACTGCTGCTGGCTGGGGGCACCTCTGCCCATGGCACTGCTGGTTCACCATGCCCAGCAGGTCCTGACCTCACGGCTCTGCTTTTGTTTCTCCTCAGGGCATCCGATCCCAGACTGGTTTGGGTTGGAAGGGACCTTAAAGCTCCTCCATCCCCACCCCCTGCCATGGTCAGGGACACCTCCCACCAGCCCAGGTTGCTCCAAGCCCCATCCAACCTGGGCTGAGACACTGCCAGGGATGGGGCAGCCACAGCTTCTCTGGGAAACCTGGCACAGGGGCTCAGCACCCTCACACCAAACTATTTCTCCCTCCCATCTCCTCTCCATCTCCCCTCTTCCATCTGGAAACCCTTCCCCCTCATCCCATCCCTCCCTGCCCTTGTCCCCAGTCCCTCCCCAGCTTTCCTGGAGCCCCTTCAGGCACTGGAAGGTGCTCTAAGGTCTCCCCATTGCAGCCTTCTCTTCTCCAGGCTGAACATCCCCAACTCTCTCCCTGGCTCCAGAGCTGCTCCAGCCCTCCCAGCAGCTCCAGGAACTCCTCTGGACTCACTCACTAGAGCTGCACAACCTTGGTTATCCCAGCAGAGCTCAGGCTCAGCAAGGGACCAGGGGTGAGTGCCTCAGAATCTGCCACCACAGCAGATGTGATCCCCAATGGCAACAAAACCCCAGGGAGCAGTTCTGGGACTGCCAGAGAGGGATCCTCATGTGGCAGTCAGCAGGGCTGGGAAAGCGTGGCTTCTCCTCTCTTTTCCAGGATGGAAGCAGAAAGAGCATTTGTCATTAACTCAGAAACTCCCAGGAACCTGACACTTGTGTCTTCTGAAGGGCCCTTGCCCTGGAGTCCTCTCCTAGCTCCAAGCCAGATTTCTCTGGAGTCTGATTAAACTCATCATTTGCCACCAAAAATGTCATAAAATATTTATGGCACAGATGATATTTAAAGATCACTGTAGAAAATTTCTAATAACTGATGTAATTGCAGTGGAAGCATCCCAAATTGACAGAGTCACAAAAAGGACCTCGTGGGGCAGAGCAGCAGTGCCATGAGTCCAGCATCCAGTTACCCAGGGCTGCTGGGGCAGAAACCCCACCAGGGGAGTGCAGGCTCAGATCCCATCCAGAGGCATTCCCAGAGCAGAAAGAGGTGGAGAAGATGGGCAGAAGGTGGTGAAGAGGGGCAGAAGGAGGTGAAGATGGGCAGAAGGTGGTGAAGAGGGGCAGAAGGAGGTGAAGATGGGCAGAAGGAGGTGAAGAGGGGCAGGAGGTGGTGAAGAGGGGCAGAAGGAGGTGAAGAGGGGCAGAAGGAGGTGAAGAGGGGCAGGAGGAGATGTGCTGTGTTCTGGCTGCCCATGGAGTTACTGCAGTTCTGGGGGGGTTGCTCAGGGCTGCAGGACCTCAGCATCGAGTCAGACCATCTCCCACCTTTCTCTGCCAATACAAAAGGATAACTGAGCCCCAGCTGGAGGCTGAATTTCACAGCTTTGTTCCCTGTGGGCACAGCTTCACTCCCAGGGAAGTTTTATTGACTCAGTCCAGGTGAAGAGAAAACCTGAAAATTTTGCATTTGGCAATGTTTGCTGAAGACCATTTCAAAATAACTCCCCAAACGAGTTTGCTTTTGTTGCTTAAGATCTGAAGGAGAGTGCCACTCTTTTCTCACAGTTTCCTTTCAAACCATGCTCGTTTCTCACTTTGGCTCTAACACATTCTTCAGTTCTGGTGTCTAACATGGTACATAAAGATTTTTCCATAACTGGGAGTTACAGAAATTCTTGCATCACTACTGATAAACCCAGATGTTCTCAGTTGCTTGGGACAAAGTGGCTTTTTAATAGCCTGCATCATTAACTACAGACACTTTAAAACTATAGAAGAGAGCTGTAATAATAATAAATTGTTCAGGAAAAAAAAAAGGCAATTGATATAACTGCTGCCAAAGTAGTGAGGCAAAGGAAAATGGGTTTTCAGAGAAATGAGTGAGTCACAGTACATCATCTACAGGCTTAGAAAAACAGTAGCTGTAGTCCCTGGCAGGTCAGCTGTAGTTCTGAAGGAGCAGTCAGAGGGTTCCCACCACCCCCTCAGCAGCCAGAAGGTGTTGGTAGGCTGGGGCCCATGGTTCACCCCAAAACCAGAAGAACCCAACAGCCTAGGGAGGGACACTGAGCCCTCTCCTTGCTGGAAGTCAGACTGGTCCTCCCCGGGGTAGTTTAACTTCAGGTGAGGTCACCAAATGCTCCCATTCCTTTAGCTGCTTGTCTCAGGATCCATCTGGTACCTAGTGATCATGTACAAATCTACAGGTAAGAAACTTTAACTGGGTTGGGATTTAAAAAAAAAAATAATAAATCCTTGAACTCTATAAACCTTTCCATGTAGCAGGTTGCAAAGAGTTCCTTTTTTCCTGGCCCTTCACACCCTGGTGTCTCCTGGCCATCTCCTAGTGATGTCCCCCTCAGCCCCTGCACAGGCAGCTGTCACCAGGCACCCTCTGGTGACACATCCCAAACACAGCAGCACTTCCAGACACCCCTGCACACTCTCACCTTCAGGTGGTGGCTGGGGCAAAACTCAGTTTGCAAGAGCTGAGCATCTCACTGACCACATCACACCTGGTTCCTGCTTCTCCATGGACTGCTCCAGGGAGCCAAAGCTGACAGAAATATCCTTTCTCCCCCTCTCCAGGTGGCACAAACCCAACTCAGCCTCCCCTCAGACCTCCCCAGGCTCCAGCTTCATTTGTCTGAGGAATTTGTTTTTCAGGGGAGGGGGTGAGGAGCAGGACTGGATGTCCCCAGCTGCTCTCAGGAGACATCAAACCCTGCATCCCACAGGAACATGGCCCAAATCCAGGTGAAGGGGAAGCTGCAGGCTGGTCCCTGTCCTCTCACACCCACCAGTGCCCAGTGTCACTTGTGGATGTGGTGCTGGAGCAGCCTGGTGTGATGGGTCCCATCACACACCTGGATCTCCTGCTGCCATGGGGCTGATGGAGCAATGAGACCACGGGACCTCCTCAAGCCAGGGATTTTCCAGATCCTGGGGCCAGACACTGGAACTGCAGCCCCAGGAACAGCTTCTTCCAACAGTCTTCTCCTTGAAGCTTCCAGCCTCAGGAATATGAACAGGAGGTGCCACTTCCCTTCAAGCTTTCCTTGGCAGAGGGTGAAAACCCCACAAGGAATCACTGAAGAGAGCCCTGAATCCTGGGTCTGACTCTGCCTCCTAATCTGTAGTTTTGAAAAAAATAAATAATAATTCAAAAATTAGTGCTCCTTATCTCTGCCAAAACTGTAGATGTGATGCTATTGGTAGACCAGTTCAGTGCATTTTCAATCCCCTCAGGAGAGATCTCAGTTCCCAATTTACTCATTTTCTCACTAGTTCTGACAACAAAAGGACTCCTTACCAATACCTTCTTCCTAGCTTAATGATGCCCATGAAATTCTGCATCTCAAAAACAACTCCAGCAGAAACAGCTGATGCCATTAGCTGATCAAACCCCAGCTTCACAAACACAATCACCTTCTCTGGGTGTTTCTAGAGCAGTGGCCCAGATAGGGATGCAAATCATTAGTCATGCAAGGCACTTGGCTTCCTGGGACTGACACCTCATTAGATCAAGGAAGGAAGCTGAAAAATTCACTGTCACTGCTTAGAAAACAGATGGGTCCTGCTGCTGATAATGCTTAGCCCTGGTGAGCATCACTCCATCTCCCTCTCTGCTTGCTCTGGACCCACAGAACCACTGGAGGGGAGCAGGGGAGCTGGGCAGTGCAGGGAGGCTCCTGGTTGTGAGACAGATGGGTGAAACTCTAGGACCTGTTGCTTCCAAAATTCAGTGCAACCTTAGCTTAATTTGTGTTTCTTACTGTGATGCCTTAGTAAAAAAAACTTAAAAAACAACAACAACAACAACAACAAAATCCCAAAAAATAAAGATAATAAATTCCCAGTCCTACAGCAGCAACACCCCAGGTCCACCACCCTGCTCAGAAACTTTCCTCCCTACACCACTACCCCTCAGAGCCTTTCCAAGTCATGCCATGGGGAAGATGCCTCTGGAACATTATTTTTACCAAGTGGAAACTAAAGCAGAGTTGCCTAAACTAGAACAATCTGGAAACAAGAGGTGATCCCAAACTTATAAAGGGTCCAACCTTGCTGCCCCAACCTTGATTTAATTATCTGTATAAATCCATGATTTCACACATTTGTGGACATGATCAGGTCAGATGGGGCTTGGAGTAGCTTGGTCTGGTGGGAGGTGTCCCTGCCCATGGCACTGGATGAGCTCTAAGGTCCCTTCCAACCCAAACCCATCTGCCATTGCTCTTTGGGCTTCCAGACCCTTTCTGTCCTCACAATTCCCTGGCCTGAGATCAGTGCTAAGGGACCCACAGCTTCCTGACTGCTCCAGGGACTTCTCCAGCACAGAAAC
Source organism: Calypte anna (assembly GCF_003957555.1). NCBI lineage: Eukaryota > Metazoa > Chordata > Aves > Apodiformes > Trochilidae > Calypte > Calypte anna. The sequence goes on from NC_044251.1 coordinate 43,488,981, forward strand.
GATTCCCTCCTCCCCTCACACCCTGGGTTTGCAGGCAGGACCTACACACAGCATCTGGGTGTCAAACCATGGCATGGTCACCAGGAATCCTCCTTTGTCAGCCTGGCACTGTGGTTTGCTGAAGGAGAAGTCAGGGTTTTAGGGAAAACATCAGCTCATTTCATTTTCCTTCTGAGAAGGAGGGTCCATGCTCTTTCCAGCCCAGACCTCATCCACTTTCTAAAAACTCAGGAGTCTGAATATCTCCTCACCTGCAAGCCTGAGATTGCAGAGCTTGTCTGCAGCCCCCCCGGGTGCTGAATGGCTGCAGGCTCAGAACCTCAGGGAAGCAGCAACACCCAGAGCACCCACTGAAGGGCCAGAGATGATAAAGAGAATGTTCACCATGAAGTAACTCCAGCCCTAAGGGCTTCAGAAGATCAGCAGAAAAAAAGTAATAATACCAAGAGCTGTGCTGAGGTGTTGGCTCCAAACCCATGGATGCTTGGCTGCAGTGGGACCATTTCAGCTCTTGTCTGGAAGCACCCACAGCCACCCTGCTGTGTTCCAGAAACACAGGGACTGCCCGTGGCAGTTGTCTGTTTCACTTCCAGATGGGTTTTTAGAATTCAGATCTCAGGGTTATAGAATTCCAAGTTTGACTGGATGTGGCCCAGGTGTCACCAGCCAGGGCAGGTGACATTTGTCACAGCCCCGTGGTCAGCCCAGAGAGGAGGCAGAGCTGGGTGAGGAGAGCAGGAATTCAGCTGGTGATGTAGGTAACGTTCCCAAGAGAGATTAAACCAGCCAGAACATTTCATTTGCTATGAGCTCAGTAATTACAATCCTAGGACCAGTCTTTTTAATAAGAAAACTGTTTATTAAGATCCTGCAGCTGCAATTAGTGCTAAACTGTCCCAGCTTTCCCCCAGGCTCCTCCACAGCCTCTCTGGAGCCACCTCTGCCCCTTGCCCACATCCCCTGCTGCTGCCTGCCCACAGTCAGAGCTGTTTCAAAGCAAGAGAACCATAAAACCTAAATATTTATATCAACAAATATTCAGAAGAGCATTGCCTTCCACTCTGCCAGCTGAAGGATAAATCAGCACTGGAAGCATCTTCTCTGCAAGAAGAATCATTTCCTTTTAGAAGGCAGAAAAACAGTCAACAGACCAGGAAGCAGAAGCTTTGTCCTCCTGGTACATAACTCAGTCCAGCCAAAAATATTTTCATCTAAGTGAACGTGACACCTGCATTGCCTTTGATTAGAGGGACATTTGATTCCTGACACAGACGTGGTGCTCACCCTGTGAGCAGCACCATGTGCAGTGCTCAGCATCACAGCTGAGCACTCAGCTCAGCAGGGGAACACCACCCCTGCTCACCCCAAAACACCCCCAGGAAACACCCAGCACAGCTCCAGGGATCTGTAGGGGCTCTGCAGCCAGGCAGAGAGATCCCTTCCCCAGGGAGAGCAGGGCTGACCCCTGCAGAGCCAGGAGCTGGAGGCAATGCTCTCCTTCCACCTCCCCACTGCCCTCACCCATCACAGGTACCCTGCCCACCCTGTCACAACCTCTGATTCCCACTCCCCACTTCCACTCACACCATCAGTCCATGCAATAAAACAGGGAGTGAGACAATATCGCTGTGGGACCCCACTAAGAGCACTTTTATGAAGTCCTGCCTCCTCACCTGCCCCTTCTTTTCCAGCCCTCTTCACTACACTTCTCCTCACCCCTTTCCTCATCATCCCAGATGTAGCAAAGTCCCCTGCAGGCACAGGAGACACTGGAGCCCTGCAGCAGGGCTGAGCCCGGATGGGGTGGCACTGTCCTGAATCCCAGAATCCCAGAAGCAGCCGGGTTGTAAAGGAACTCAGATCATGGAGTGCAGCCCTTGATCCACTCCCCCCGTGATTCCCAGCCCATGGCACTGAGTGCCACATCCAGGCTCTTCTTAAAAACTCCAGGGACAGTGCCTGAGCACAGCCACCTCCAGCCTTGCCTGCCAGCCTGGGTGCTGCACATGGGCACCCATTCCCCTGGGTGGGCTGATGGGTAAGACTGCTACTGTCACTGGACTTTTTTAAAATTTTATTTATTTGTTTATTTATTTCCCTTCAGGACTCATAGCTGGGATACCCTAAATGAGGATCTGAAAAGCTGAAGCTGCAAACATACATTTCTGGTGAGTGGGGTTTTCTTGCCTGGGTTGTGCAGCTCCTCCTGGAAGCCCTTGCAAACACTTCCACTGATGATGTCTCTGTAGCACCGTTCTGGTGATGTTTGTAAAGCTGAAGTTGCCATAACAGAACTCTCTCAGAAAGGAAAATATTTTGAACTATCAGTTTTTATTTTACTTTTTGTGTTTGTCTTTTCTTTATAGTGGTGTCTGGGAGGGAAAGGGAAGCAGCCCACAGAAGGTTGTTTGCTCATGAGGAAGCTGCAAATGTTCTTTTTTGACTCTCTGGATGTAACTATTTGGTTTCTGCTGTTTGCTCAGCCCCGTGAGGCAGCTGTAAGACCAAGGACCATTGCCACCATTGCATGGCAAACCAGTTGGCTGGGCTGGGGGCTGGGGGTATCCCAGGGGATAGGGTCCCTGCAGGGAGCTGGAGCTGGCGGGGCCTTTGTGTCATCCCCCCAGGACACAACCCACAGGCATTTATTTCTGCTGATGGAGGAGTTCTGGGGACTCAAGGGGTGGGTGAGCAGACCCACTGCTCCTCCCTGCCTGGGCTGTCCCAGGCCCTGGAGTTCCCTCTGTCAGAAGTTTTTTTCATTGCTTTCCCAGTGCAGAAGGTTTAGTTTTGTGTTGAAGGCTAGTAGGGAAAAACTAAAATATTTTTAAACTTCAAATATCTGCAAGATGACAGAGCCACAGACTCACAGACTGGTTTGGGTTGGGAGGGACCTTAAAGCTCCTCCATCCCCACCCCTGCCATGGTCAGGGACACCTCCCACCAGCCCAGGTTGCTCCAAGCCCCATCCAACCTGGGCTGAGACACTGCCAGGGATGGGGCAGCCACAGCTTCTCTGGGAAACCTGGCACAGGGGCTCAGCACCCTCACACCAAACTATTTCTCCCTCCCATCTCCTCTCCATCTCCCCTCTTGCAGCTGGAAACCCTTCCCCCTCATCCCATCCCTCCCTGGCCTTGTCCCCAGTCCCTCCCCAGCTTTCCTGGAGCCCTTTCAGGAATGGGAGATGTACTTTAGAAATGTAAGTAGAGTTTCTGTACCATTAGGTGGAGGAAAAAAAAATAGAAAGATTCAGAGAGAAAGTGCCATGGCAGCATCAGAGAAAAATAAAGCTCAATATTGTTTCCATTTGGTGGAAAAAAACAAAATGAGAGAGAGGCCCAGGGCATGGCTGGGAGGAGAGCTACAACCACCTTTGCTGTGAGGAATGAGGAGTGGGTTGTGTCTATCATCCTTCCAAAGCCCCAGGTGAGGATGCTCTGTGCTGCTGTGACAGAGAATGGGCTGGGAGCAGGACAGAGGCTGCTTCATCCCTGCCTTGTAGTTTGCTACATGCTGTGGTTATGCAGACACTGAGTGATCTGATCCATCTGCAAGGACTTCAAACATTTCCATGTACCTGTCCTGAAAAAAAGAAAACAAAAAATGAAACTGCAACAAAAAGAATCCCCAGACCCAAACTGTGCTTACGACTTCGTAGGATGTACTTCAGGTTGTATTTCTCCTTATACATGGAAAATGTGTTTAGTTTTTTTTTTACCCATCAAATTACGCATACCTCCACCCAAGACTTTGTGTGATGGATGGACAGATACTTTTTCCCAACAGAGGGCACTCAGGATGTTACCTGTCAGAGACCTCCAGCACAGCCATGAGAAAATGAGCACTCAGAAAACTTCTCTAGGAAGCCAGAAAAAAAAAAGAAAAAAGATTGAGGCAATGAGTAATGGTATGACAGTGTGGAGGAAGGAAGCTTTTTCTAAATATGACAAAGCTATTTGGAGAAGCTAGTTCACTTTATTACAGTAAAACATGATTGACATGAAGCAAATTTTCTTCTGATTTGTGACTCCTTTTTCCTGCGGATACAATGTCCTAAACATGTGCAGGCTTTGTTCTACAGCTCCCAGTGAACTTCCTGCTCTTTTCTGCTCAGGATTAAATAATTTTATTTCTACCCTCACACTGGAACTAAAGCAGAGGGGGATGGGGGGGATGGGGCTCAGCTCCTGCTCCAAAGGGCTGTGGTTCAGGAGCTGGATGTGGTGTGAGGAGTTACCAGGAGCTCACCTCCAGCTCCTCAGGGTCAGATCATCTTCACAAGTATTTCTCTTCTATATTGATTCTGAAGCTGTAAAGTCAAATATTTTATTTACATAGCTAGAACAAGCTCATTATCCTTCCTTATACATTTCTAAACAATCCATTTTAATTGGATTATTTAAGTAATTGGCCTGCAGTGTGCTAAGCAACAGCTAAGCTGAAAATGCTGGCTCTGTACACAGAGTTCAACTGTTATACAGAAGCATGGGATAATGTACAGTAAGAGCAGCTCATTACAAACCATCACTGCCAGGGACAGGCTTCCAATCTGCTAAACCATCCTCTGTTCTCATTACCCACTCTCTCTGACTTCAATGCTCCTAGCTTTGCAAGCAGTGTGTTTGGGGTATATGATGACTCCCAGTTTGTCCAGTATCATACAATGGCCTCCAGCTTTTCTGCAATCTCTTCATTGGATTATTTCCCCTATTAGAGTTATTGCCTTTCCAATTTGCTTGTGCAGCTCAGAGTTTCCCCCGTGAGAAGGGAGCACCCGGGCACCCCAGCTCTTTGGACCTCCTTGTCCTTTTGGGGCTTTTATCCCTGGCTTCCCCCCCTTGCACCAGCACTGGAGCTGATTCTGAGGGGCATTGCCCAAATGCACACTGACATGCACAGAACATCATAAAGCATCAGCCACCTCTCCAGGAAGTTGGGTGCAGTGTCTGACCACCCTCAGGTGGTCCCCCTGCCCTGGGGAAGCAGTGGGTTTCACTGCCCACATGGAAAGCAAATAGGGCACTGGCTCTGGCTTTCCACACGTCTGCAAAATACATTTTCTATAGAGCAAGTAACTACATTGTGAAAAAACAGCTAGACTTCTAGGCTGGGGACAGGAGAAGGAAGCACCTTGCTCTGCCTCACTTTGCATGGAGCAGCTTTCCAGGTGCTTTCTGCTCTCTGCCTTTTAGTGTGTCCATCACAAGGTGCTGGAAAAAACATTCCTGGCTCCAAGTCCTGTCCTGAGTAAAGGGATCCCTGGGTCTATTTTAAACCTCCTGCTGCAGAGGTCTGACAGGTACAGCACTGCTTTCCCAGGGTGTGAAGTGTGCTGGTCAGTAACTGTAATAACTTGATGACTTATTAAAATATCTTCCAAACCAATTTGTGGCAGGTGAATGGCTGCTCTGCTTGGAAGACTTCAATTTTCATTTCTTGTTTTTCAAAGCAGATACTTATTACAATACAGGTTATTAAGCATCAAAGGTTTACCTTGTCTTGAGACAATTTAGCTTCTTTTAGAGGCTCATAAATGCTTTATTGTTCATGGTTCTGAATAAATATTTGATTCTATATGAGATCAGTAGTCATCCACAGGAAGATGCAGGGCTGCTAAGATAATAGGCTTGCCTGCCAACCTCAGAGTCCCTGTGGGGTTTGATGGAGCTGTCACCTGTCCCTCCTCACCCCTTGGTATGTAAGGGCTGCTTTCCAACACCTCCTGTTCAGATGAATCATGAACTCATAGACTGGTTTTGGTGTGCAGGGACCTTAAAGCTCCTCCATTGCCACCTCTGCCATGGTCAGGGACACCTCCCACCAGCCCAGGTTGCTCCAAGCCCCATCCAACCTGGGCTGAGACACTGCCAGGGATGGGGCAGCCACAGCTTCTCTGGGAAACCTGGCACAGGGGCTCAGCACCCTCACAACAAACTATTTCTCCCTCCCATCTCCTCTCCATCTCTCCTCTTTCAGCTGGAAACCCTTCCGCCTCATCCCATCCCTCCCTGGCCTTGTCCCCAGTCCCTCCCCAGCTTTCCTGGAGCTGATGACTCCAGCTGCTGTGTCATCCTCTGATCACACCTGTGTCAGTCTTGTGAAAAGAGTTTGCTCTGCTGTCTTCTTGAGGAGGGAAGGTCAAGCTGAAATGCAAAGAAAAGCCCTTGGCTGGTGCTGGTGGGAGCCATCATGTCTTATTCCCTTCCAAAGATGCATGACCTTAAAACCAGGAATGTCTCTTCTCCCTGCTCGGGCTCTCCTGGCATTTTAAGTGCCTCCTCCAGCATCAGCCAAATGCTTGAGGAGTAATTTTGTTCCAAATCCATTGTCATTGTCATTCAGACATTTTATGCTCACCCACTCACAGGGACTGTAATGACAAGAAACTTTGTTCCAGCAGTGATTTAACTGGGAGTTTGTAGGATCCCATCCCTCTCTGCATCCCACTCCCCCAGGTGTTCTGACACACACAGTCACCTGGCACCAGCCTCTCACACCATTTCCAAAAACATGAAGGAAATTCACCCATTTTTTTCTATGAGGAGTGCTCAATGCTCATTAACTTCCCTCACTGCAGGAGGAGTGCAGCCCACCTGTGGCAGCATCCCCCTGCAGCAGGAAGGTCCTTCCACACCCATTTGGTAGTTTTGACTGCTCTGAGTGGAAGGAATCTCATGTGAGAGAGGAACTTAGCTCCAGAGAGGGAGAGTTCAGTGAACTGTCATCCAGCTGAGAAAGCTGGAGAGGTCTCAGCAGCATCACACTGATGGGTCCCTGGCTGGGGGGCTGGGTGCAGGACCAGTCCTGCCCTGGGGATGGGGTGATGGGGTCCTTGTCCTGACCAGAACCTGCAGGGATGAGGGGCTCTCTCTCACCTTCCTGCAGGGTGCTGGGCCCCTGCACCCCTCTGCTGCCCCACCTGGGGGGGATCCCCCTCTGCAGGGCACAGGGACCTCTGGACTGCAGAGACCACGGGACCTAAAAAAGCCAAAACCGTGAGGAAAATGACTAGAAGTTAATGATAAGAAAAAATACTATTTTTAAAAGCTCAGTGAAACCTCCACACAGTTATTTTGCCTGTCTGTCCATCAGCAGTGGCTGTAAGAAGTGCAGCCACCCGTGGGGCCGGGGGGGGAGGGATGCTGTGTGGGATTACTCTCTGGAAAAGGCCACACAGGTCTTCTGAAACCCCGGTGCCTGTGTTTTCTGCATTTCAAGATACAAAAGTAAAACCTGTGTACATTTCAGCAGTCTCTGCAGCTCCTTTGCTCTGCAGGGAACCCACCACCAGGTCACAGCACCCCTCAACGGGCTCCAGGGCAGTTCTGCACAAACCCTTTTTCTCTTTTTCCTGGCCCTAAAACCAGTGGTGGTGCTGGGTGCTGGGGCTGCCTCTTGGGACACATCTCTTCTGATCTCTGGATTGAGCTGATCACACAGGAGAAGTTGTCCTTAGGGTTACAGAGGATTGCTCTCCTCCTGGGGGATCTTTGCCCCCCTCCTGCTCTCAGCCACAGCCCAACACCCATCTTGGAACCCCCAGGGAATGGTTTCCTTCTCTTTGCCATTAGTCTTGACTCTGGGGACAGCTCTGGGGCAGGTGGACAGCAGGTAAGCAGGAGAACAGGCCAGTCCATTGCTTCAGGTGCTGGCAATTGACATCGCAGCCAGCAAAATATACGAGAAGAGAAAAGAAGGGAGGAAGCAGGAAAACCAGAGCAGGATGGTGAGGCACTGCGAGCTCCTTACCCACTGATATTTTATTTATTTTCTCTCTGGATTAACTTTACCACAAGGATATTCACAGCATGGATACCCCCTTGTTGGTGCAAACTTGTGTGCACAGTGCCTTCTGCACCCCTCCCCGTGCCCTGGTTTTCCCCAGCCCCTCCTGGTGTGCGTGCTGAGCTGTCCTGGGCTCTCCAGCTCTGCAGGCTCCATGGTTTCACCTGGAGCTCTGAGCCCTTGTCTCCATCAAGAAGTAATTTTTATTGTGGTGTGGTAATTCTGCATGTGGATATATTACTTTCAATAGAAATGGTATTTAAAGGTGACATCCTTCAGCGATTAGCTGTGGAATATCCATTACCCGAGCACAAAGCAGAAAATCCAATGGTAAGTTCCCTGAATGAGAGAATCTTGATAAATCTCAGTCCTTGCAATTGGGTGTGATGTTCACACTGAGATTCCTCTCCTGCACCCGTGCTGGTTTTTGCTGCTGTGATTTCATCCCTGCACTGCACATGGATCATCTGGGCCCCTGTTGGGTGGATGTCCCAGAGGAGAGCTGGGAGCAGCCACAGCATCCTGGGTGCTGGCTCTGGTAATGGAACTGAGGGATTGCTGGGGCAGGGGCAGCATCCCCGTGCCTTGCCCCTCATCCTGATGCATTATTTCAGTGTGACTCAGTTTTTTCTCGACCCTGTGAAAAATAATAATAATAAGTACAAATCACCACAATATTGATGGGCTGCCTCCAAGCCCACTCTGGGGCCTCCCAGACTATCATCCCCACCCTTGGGGAGATGAAATGGAGCCATACAAGAAATGGAATATTTCATATGTTTTATCTGACTTCCCCCTGCCACATTTCTGCCTCAAATTCCCCCAAAACAACAGACATTCCATGTCCTTTCCTGAGGAGACCAATTGGATTTTACCTGCTGAGGTATTATAAAGGACAAGTACTCGATGCATATACAAACCATAATAAAAATATTCATCATAACTGTATTTTAATCTAGCTAACATATAATAAAAAGGAAGCAATAGGGTTGAGGGCTTCACAGTGCCCAGCCCTGCACATTTGACCACCTCCTGCACCTCATCTGAAGCATTTGGATCCTCTGTGCCTGCAATGGACCTCAGCATCTGAAGTGTTATCACAGACTGGGTGTAAAAAAAAAATAAAAAACTAAAAAAGAGAGAAAAGGGAAATTAAAATCTGGTTGGCAGGGCAGTCAGCTTCCTTCTCACTCATTTCCCATTCCCTTTCTTTTTTGCTTTGCCTTATTGATGGCATTTGCATTCCTCCTCTGGCAGCACCTTTTTCCTCACTTTCTCCAGGAAGATTGGTGCAGCTGAAGAAGGGCAAGTTATTTTCTTTGACAGCCACAAATTCAAATGAGCTTGGCTTAAGAGTTCCCTGTATCCAGTTCCACAAAAGGAGCAAGCCCATCCTCACCTCCTCAGCTGACAAACCCTTGCTGAGCAGGATGGTTTAGGGCAGAGGCTCCAAATGCCAGGTAATTCCCTGAAAGCAGCCTCACACTGAGGGACAGGGCAGCTGCAGCCCAGGGGTGGCAGGCAGGCCCCAGAACTGCCCTGCTTCCCTTGGGAAGGGTTAAACAGCAAAGGGACAAGCCACAATTCAGGTGTCTGTAAGCAGGTTGCTGCACTGCAAAATTGTCATTAGTTTACACAGGGGAAGTGTTGTCTGTTCAAGAATCAGAATGCTGGCTTGGATTTTCTCTTAGCAGCCATGAACATTTTGTACTGCACGGTCACAGGCATTGGGCTGTGCTGCTGTTGTGCAGCTGCCAAATTAAGGACTCTAATAATTCAGATTTATTGCCTGTGGTTCCTCTTGACCAAACAGGAAAGGTTCTCTAAGCCAGTAATTGGGTAGGAAGTCTATCTGATCTGTGTTCATTTTTCTTTACTTAAACCTGAATGTTGAGAAGTTCTGTCCCAGCTGCTCTGTTCTGCTGTGCCTGTTCTCCACTGGGATGGGTCAGGGTTTGATGGAAGCTCACCCCCTGCTCAGGATAATGAGGAATATTCTTGTCTTTCACCCCCTCATTGCTCTGCACTCCACTCAGTAACTCTGATATCTGTTTGTTTGCAGACTTTGATGCCATATGAATGATCTATGGTGGTTTTAACTACCTCATTTTTAATGAGCACAAGGATGAGCAGTGCTGTTTCAGGCAAACACAGGTAGCAGGGATGTGCTGTAATGCACACTGTAATGCAAATGTGCTCTACAAATGGCCTGACAGCAGTGAGCCACTGCTTTCAGCTTCTGTAAGACAGAATAATTTTCTATTTCAGAGGTAATTGACTCAGCTGTCCATAAACAGACGTTCCAAGGACTTCCCAGAAACTGCTCAACTGAATCTCTTCTAAGCTGTTCCCCAGTATGGAAACTCCACTCCCCTGAACCTGCACTCCTATCACAGGGAGCTGAGTGTCAGGGTGCTGCAGTTTATGTGTTATCTGCTCCCAGGAACCACCCTATATCCCACCTCAAATCCCCTGCTGGAACCCTGCAGTGATATCCCAGGGGTGAAATCTGATAAAACACTTTGCAAAGCCAGGTTTGCCAGGACAAGTTGCACAGAGGTCCTGGGGGAATTTCCTTCCACTGAGATCTGTCTGGCTGGGAGAAGTTTGCCATGGGGTGTGTGGCAGCACCCTGAGCCTGTGGGCAGTGAGCAGGGTGCTGGGTGGAGGTGCCTTTGCTGTCCATCCAACCCCTCTGCAGTGGGGTAGGGACCCTGGAACCCTGGCAGCAGGGATGCAGAACATCCTGATGGCTCCTGGGGTAGGGGAGAATCCCTGGGGGTTTCTGGGGAATGCACATCCCTTGGGATGGGGACACCAGGAGCTGTTTTTCTTCCCCTAGCAGGCTGTGACCCCCATGAGTTGGTGGGGAAGGGGATCCCTGTCAGGATCCCACAGGCAGGAGGGGTCCGGGAGGGAGCAGCTCCTCGGAGCCAGATCCCGGAGTGCCGCGATCCCTGGGAATGCCCGGCAGGAACCCAGCGCACCCCGGCACCACCAGCTCCTCTGGGGCATCATTCATTGTTATTCATTATTCATTATTCATTATTCATTATTCATTCTTCATCTCCTCTCCAGGGAACCGGAGGTGCTGAATGTGTCAGGTTAGCACTTTGTGGGACACAAGAAGCGTTTTGTCACTGAAGATACTCTCACTCTCCTTCCCTTGATGATCACTGTTGGAGGGAAAATCCCAGCACCAGAAGGACCTGTAGCCAGGATTCTCTCAGGTAACTCAGGACACATCTCTACAATCCTACTCTCTGTAAAGATGAGTTCCAGGCCTGATTTACTGCCCTTGACAGAAGGAAAACTGGCAGGATCTCACGGCTTTGAATTCCACTGAAAGACCCTATTCTTCATTGCTGGAACAAGTGTTTTTCCTTCTCCTCTGGGCCCTCTTTAGCAGAAAGGTTGTTGATTTGTTTACTTCTTTGAGATAAATTTTTATTTTAATTTTTGCAGTTTTCAGATGTGTCTTTTTTCAAAATGTTATTTTTATTTTTTCAGAACAATGTAACTGATTTTCAGAAAGTCTTTATTTTTTACAAGGAATATAATGACTGTTTTCTGCATGAGCAAAAGACAGAAAGTGACATGAATGACAGATATAGTTTTAACATTTTTTCCTGTAGTGGCACAGCAAAATTGGTAGCTGGGGTTAGATCATACTGAAATGAGACTCAGCTTGACTTGCTGTTGTGAAATAATGTTTTATTTGCAAAAGAGAAGAGTAAAGCACAGAAATTCTGAATTAATCCCAGGGAACACACCTTGGGTATTGCACTGATGTAGCAACCTTTTGTGGCTCCAGAAAACTCCAGGAGCCTCAGGCTTTTGCCCCCATGGTTGTTTCATTTCAGAAATACATCAGGGGAACCATAACAAGAATTATTTACCCATATTGCACTTTAAAATAACTGTATTTTTTACTCAATTCTATGATTCTATAAACTGCAGTTATTTAACTGCAGAATAACTCCAGTTCTGTGAGAACTGAGCTCCTGGAGCTGGGGTGCAGGGGGTGTGTGTGGGATGCAGCCGTGGGCAGGAGGGTCAGGGCTGCAGACAGAGCAGAGCTTTTAGCACACCTGAGTTCTGTTCCTGGGTCCAATGTCTGCAGCCCCGTGCTGCCCAGCAGGATGCTCTCACTCCCAGATGAAGATGAAGAGGAAAGCTCAGCCCCATCCCCTGAGCACCCATCAGCTCAGGCAGCACCCTGGGAGCCCACGGGGAGGGCAGGAAAGGGACACGGGAGGGTCAGGGGTGCAGCAGATGCCACCCGTGTTTGGAGCACCCATTCCAGACCCTGTGAGGAGCAGGGTGCCCTTCTGCTGCTCCCCTGGGTGCCCTGATGGGAGCCAAATCATTGTCTTAGCAAACAGGAAAGCTTTAGGTGTCCATGTGTCATCAAAGGAGCTCTTCTTCAAGGAAATCAGTAGTTATGTTTGTATGGTTGGGTTGTTTTGGGGAGGAATAGCAAGCAATCCCTTGCTAATCGACAAGTAAAGGCAGCAGGTTTTAGCCATGATGTGCAGTCAGGTTTTCCTCAGCAGGCTGCTCATGCCATCTTTAGTGGTACATTCTGGCTCTTTAAATAAAATGTGGTTAATTTACAGCAGACTGCATACGGCCAGGTCAGAAAGGCAGAACTGAAAGTGATTGTTAAACAAAAAAATAAAAAGAAAAAAAAAAAAAAAAGAGAGGAAGCAGAAAAAATATTTTGATCAGCCCTAAGCCAGGGTGAAAGCTTCTCAAGAGCAGCAGGGCAAAGCAGCAGGATTAGGTGGGGATAAGGTAATTTAGACTCAGTTTTCTTTCCTGCAGCCTCCCTCACACAAGTGGCAGTGTTTGATGGGGAAATGATCACCCTGCCTCAGCCACATGTCTCCCAGCAGGATGGTCCCTCTTGTCCCCTCACCCAGACCAGTAACTCCTTGTATCCAGGCCAGAAACACAGAGACACAGAAATACATCTTGAGAAAAGTGTCCCAGCAGCACTGGACCAATGCTCCTCAGGGTGATGGAATTGGGCAATAGGGAATGTGACATCTCCCAGCCCAGAGAGCCTCCAGCCCCCACCTGAGAGGATGCGATGTTCTGAGAGCTCTGAGGTGATGGCTTCAGGCTGCAAGAGGGGAGGTTTAGGTTAGACCCAAGGAGGAAGAAATAGTTTGGTGTGAGGGTGCTGAGCCCCTGTGCCAGGTTTCCCAGAGAAGCTGTGGCTGCCCCATCCCTGGCAGTGTCTCAGCCCAGGTTGGATGGGGCTTGGAGCAACCTGGGCTGGTGGGAGATGTCCCTGACCATGGCAGGGGGTGGGATGGAGGAGCTTTAAGGTCCCTGCACACCCAAACCATTCAAAGTCTATCAGGTGTGTATAAGAAAGGCTTAAGAGCTTCTGGTCACTGGGTGCTGTGGTCAACCTTTCATAATTAGTTTTCTTGTTAATCAACTGGTTTTTTTGCTACCTCTTGTCTCTGAAATCCTCTCTGGTCATCTCTACTTTTAACTCAATATGCAGCTTTGTCATCTGCAAACCATGAAGCTGTCTCTTCCCTGCCCCTCTCCTGATGCTCCTCCCCACTGTGAGCATCCCTGCCAGGTCCCACAGCCCAGGAATCCCAAACAAACTGCTGAGTGCTTCAAGGCACAGAGAGAAACTCAGAGGTGGTGGCACCTTGCAGCTCCTCTCCTTTTGGTGCCAGGGGTGTTCTAGCTGGAGCAGGATGAACTGGGAGAGAATGAAATGCTGCATCACACCTGGAGCTTGCTGCAATGATTTTCCTGCTCCTAGGTGCTGCTAGGTGAAAAGAGAACATTTTCCTTTCTTCCACCAAACTCCCAGCTGTGTTTATTCCCCAGCATTACCCTTTACTGTCTCACTGCTGTGAGTGTCCCTGGACTGGCTGCCTGTCACAGCTGGTGTCTGCCTGATCCCCTGCATCACTGTCCCTGGCTTTATGGGCACAATAAAGCAAACCACTGAAAGACCATCTCAACTTTATTTACTGTGGCTGTTCTGTAATGTTTAGATCTGGTAAAATCATCAGAGCATTTTAATTGTCTTATTATTATCCAACCAAAGCACCAGGTTTCCTTTCCAAAACCATGTGCACAGCTGAAACTGCAGAATTTAACTGGAATACTTACTGAAGATTGAATCTGCTACAGGATGGTTTTAACTGCTAATAATTTATGGGTGGGGCTTTTTAATTACTTTCAAAATAACAACTGATCTCCTCTATAATGAAAGTTTGTGACTATTTATGGCTTTAGTTTGGTCCTTTTATGCCTCATTTCAATGGTAAACTATATATTCCCTGCTTGCTTTTGCCAGTACATTTTGCACTGCACACAGTGCTTGTGGCTTTGTTGTTGCCTGAATGCCACTAAAACCATTGGGAAGGGGCTCAGTTACAGAGCACAAAGCTCTCCTTGTCTGTATTTAATTTCTCAGATGTCATTACTATTTTGTTCCTGCACTGCTGAGTGCTGAAAAGAGCAAGAGGCACCTGAGAAGGGAAAGGAAACCCAGTGGGTTTCCTCATTGAGGTCCCTCAGTGCTCAGGCATTGCACAGATCCTGCTGCAAAGTCCCAGGGACATTTGTAAAAAGCTGAGAGGACAGAGGGGTGAGATGCCCTCTGGGGTTGGGGTTTTTATCTCCCCCACCTGATGGACGCTGAGGATCAGTCCTGCAGCTCAGTCAGATAAATACTCTGTAGGTCACTGTATTAAATATACAGAGATAACACTTGAAAATGTCTACAATGTCATGTTACCACTGCATATCTATGGGCCTCTGTGGCCATTCTGGATAGCAGTCTTGTTAATTTAAATATATATACAAAAATATATACTGGTAATTCATTATTCCTGCTCTCAATAATGCCAACAAGCTTACATCTTTACTAAAGAAAGTTATTTCACTCTTAGCAACAGAGCTAGGAATTTGGAGCTTATCAATTATGGAAGTAACAGGCATCAATAGTGGTAAGAAAATAAAACATTTTAAATGGAATAGCCATTAAAGTAATTTCTGCCTCATTGGCTTTGTGCTACAAAGATTGCAGACAGAAGAGAAAAAGCAGGATGAAATCAGTGAAACATTCACAAAAGCAGCATAAAGCTGTGGAAAACAGGAGCAAAATGGGAAAAAATTATTGAAGCACATCTGTAATCTTGTTCTTTAAAAAAAAATTAAATATAATATACATGATTTCATAGAATTATTCAGGCTGGAAAAGACCCTTAAGATCAAGCCCAGCTGCCAACCCACAAGTGCCACGTCCACATCCCTGAGCCCCACAATGTCCCACAGGTCCACTCTGTCTGCTGCAGGGACTGAGCCCAACCTGCCCAGTTCCACCACCCCATCAGCACCTGAGCTCATGCTCTGGAGCCATTTCTCCCCTCTCAGCAGCTCAATGTCCCTGTCCCCAAGCTGGTGGCAGCTCTGCACCCCCCTGGTTGGGATGTAACCCAAAGCAGAGGGGGACTGAGTGCCCCTGCCTGACACCCAGGGCTCCAGAAACCTCTGGAGGTGCCACTCGTCCCCAGGAGGAGAGGGGGAACTGCACTGACACACTGCTCTGCAATAATTGCTTTTATTTACAGCTTATGATGAGAAAATTAGTTTTCTTGTGTATCTTCTTCCCACTGTGTGATATGGGACTTGTGAATTAGCCATAATGTTGTTATTAATGACTTCATACCATGTCTGAGGGAAAGGGAAAGAAAAAGATTCCTGAATTACACGTGTACACTTCTGGTGGTTTCATTTGTCCAATCATCAAGAGAGAAATTGAAAAAAACATTAAAATCTGCAAGCAAGATGTCCTGTGGCAAGGCTTCCCCCACTTCCCCAGAGGAGATGGATGTGAAAGCTGAAGGCTGGCAGAGCCCAGCAGAGCTGCCAGGCATCCTCTGCATGGAGAGAGAAGGGCTGTGAGCTGCAGGGTCAGGGGGCTGTCTGTGCTCAGCTATTTAAGGGAAGGCAAAACCCCAGGTGAAGCTAAATCTGTGTGATGGATTTCATTACAGACCCCTCCCGAGCCAGCCCAGCTGCTGCAAGCCTTTGCCTGTCACCGGGTGTGCCCAAGGGACTGCAGGTGTCCCCTGGTCCTTGTGAGGTTCTGGAGCTCACCTCATCCTGGGGACACATCACCCATCCCTGCTCTGTCTGGGTGAGGGAACCTGAAGGGCTGGGGGGTCCCTCCAGACCCATCTGCAGCCCCAGATTCCCACAGAGGGGTTTGTGGGGCCCTCCTGTCCTCACCTCCCTCATTGCCCATCTGAGGCAGTTCCTGGCACCACCTGGACTTACACCTTTAAAAATGCTTTCCATGGCCTTTAGTTCGTAATCCCTCAGTAATACATGAGGGGAAGGGTTTTGTTTGCTTCTTCCTGGTATTTTGCTTTGCTGTTGGGTTCTGATTCTGAAAGCAGCATTATTGCTGGGGTTCCAGCAGCACAGCCCCAGCTGGAGCTGTTGAAACAGAGAAAGACCCTGATAGGGTTAACTCCTGGTGGAATTAGTTCCTGTAACTTCCCACTAAAGCAGTGTGAACATCTTCTGTCTTGTAAGTACAGATCTTGCTTTTAAAAACAAGGCACTGCCAAGGCCAGCTAGGCAGAGAGGGGATTAACTTCTGTAAAAGTGTAGGTCTTGTTCTCAAAACAAGGCACTGCCAAAGCTAACTAGGCACCAAAAGAATGCGAACACCTGCACAAAGACAAGATAAAAATGCCACAACCATTTTTGGGCTTCACTGTGAGAGCTCTCCCCAGCTGAGGATTGAAGCACTCTGACACTGCAGGGAGACACCAGGGCAGAGCTCCCAGGCCCAGCTCTTTTCTTGCCAGAGAAGTTTAATGATCTATCTGCCTAAGTGCTCCTCTAAGTGCTGCCCTGGCAGTGGGCAGTGTCTGGGAGCTCTGGCTCTCAGTCCCTGGAGCAAAGTCATCCAGGCTTTCAGCATTCCCTTCCAGGCATCCTTTCCACTGCTGAGCCAGAACCTCAGTGAGAGGGTTGATTTCTCTTCCTAAGTATCTTCAGCAAACACCTGACTAAATGCTGCAGCACACAGCCCAAGGCAGACACTCAGGAGCACCAACAGAAATCCAGGTTGTCCATGAATTTAGGAACCTAATTTAATATAATTATAGCATCCCATTATAATTATAATATGTGTGTCTATATATACATTTCAGGTAAGTATCTAGCAGCTATTAGGTAGATCGAATTGTCATGTACCCTGTGAGTGCCCTAGATGGATCTAGGATAGATCTTTTGCTAACAATCATAAATAAAACCAGAACAGAGATCTTAGGGTCACATGCTAGTGTCATGAAAAATTAAAAATGGTTTAGCAAGAAGAAAATCTGAGCTGCTTCTGTGACTGTTAGAAAATGAAACCAGTAGTCCACTGTTTCTTCTGTATTTAGGATGTCATGTACTATGCAGACAGGTTTCTTTAGCTGTTATGAAGGAGGCAAGGGAGAGGAGCTGAAGGGTGGTGTCTCCTGCTGATTGTTTCAGGCACAAGTCAGCAGCTTATATTTGCTTTTTCTTATCCTGAAGCATCTCAAATCCTGCAGCCAACAGGAACAAACTCTCTGGACAAACAGTGCAAAAAGGTTTTTATGGCAGGGGAAGGGGATTGCAGGGAGCCAGGATCTGCCTGTGCCTGGCTCTGCCCCAGCACTGGGCATGGGACACCCTGGGCAGCTCAGCCCTGCAGGTCCTGGCACACAGGAGGGGACAGCACAGCCCCTGCTTCCCTGCACGTGTTACAGACCAGGGCTCATCCCACTGAGTCCACAGCTCACAGAACCATCAAATCCCAGACTGGTTTGGGTTGGGAGGGACCTTAAAGCTCCTCCATTGCCACCCCCTGCCATGGTCAGGGACACCTCCCACCAGCCCAGGTTGCTCCAAGCCCCATCCAACCTGGGCTGAGACACTGCCAGGGATGGGGGAATTACTCAGGGGTGGTCTCCCCTCCACAGGATGTGTTCAACCACTTGGTGTTTTCTTTTTGGTTTTGCTTTTAAATTGGTTGATTGGAAGTAAATAAGCTCTTGTCCATCCCCATCAAACAATTAGCTCCTCCTCAAAATCTTCTGTTCTAAGTCTTTATTACTGGTTATACCTGTTAGATGGAGCCACACATGAGCCCTGTCACACTGGAGTTTAACAAAGAAGATGAACAGCACACACAAAACAAGAAAAATACTGTGTCTGAAGAACTTACAAAGTAGGTACAAGGCAGGAGCTGACAAGCAACAACAAGCAGAGGAGACAATTAGACAGTAACGAGGAAACTCACCTGGAACTCATATTTTAAATTCCAATTTGCTTGGCTCTCATCCACAAGTGCACGAAAATAAAAAATGACCAAGGCTGGGTAGAGTTATGGGCAAAGGGCCACCCATCTGAGTGCAAGCTGACAGGAAGATAAAAAGCAGAGAAAAGAGATAAATCCCTCATTCTATTGGAGTTTGGCATGTGTGGCCAGAAAGTGTCACTGTCATTACCCATCAGGAGTCACAGGCTGTGCCAGGACAGATCCAGAAGGTCACCATGGACAGCAGGGAATGCCACATGGAGCAGAGCCTCAGAAATGAGATGTAGAAATCAATTAAATTAGAAGGAAATAGTGGCAAGATTCACCAGAAGGATCTAAGGCACAGGTCCACGATGTCTGTGTGACTTTGCTCTGGCAAAGTCTGGCAGTTTAAATGCTTATTGCAAGTCACATTTGTACCAGATTCAAACTACTTGTTGCTGGAGGTGTTTATGGCTTCAGGATATCACAAAAAATCCTCATTTTCCAGCCCCTGAGGGAACCATCCAGTGATGTGAGTGAGCAAGGAAAGAGCACTGAACGTCTGGCACAGGCTGGGGTTCTGTGTCAGGTCCT
Source organism: Calypte anna (assembly GCF_003957555.1). NCBI lineage: Eukaryota > Metazoa > Chordata > Aves > Apodiformes > Trochilidae > Calypte > Calypte anna. Next base: position 43,507,693 of record NC_044251.1, read on the forward strand.
GGGAGGATTTTGTACTGGTGTGTGCTGGTGGAAGAAGAACAAAGTGTGAGTAATTGCTTGTATATAGCTGGGGGAACAGTACCATAAAGCCACTTAGCTCCATTTCATGTGGAGTGTTGCAGCAACTGACTTTGAAGAAGCATTGATAGGCATCCTCCAAAAGCTCAAAAGCCCTCAACAGGCTCTTTGTAAATCCAAAGAAATATGTTCCAGAAAAGTACTTTTTCTTTTCAAGCAAAAAATAAGAAAAAAACCAAACCAAAACAAAAAAACCCAACAACAACAACAACAAAGCAGTAATACAAATAAACACAACAAAAAATCCCAAACCAACCTGGAAATGTGAATGTCTTCATAATAACCCCTTTGTGATGTGCCCTTTCCAAGCACGGCTAAGGCTGGGTTTAAAATTGAAACCCATTAAGGAATTTAAAATAACAGCTTTTCAGGTGATGCTGTGTGCTGAAGCCAGCCCTGACCCCTCTGGGAGGACCCTGGGGAGGATGTGCTGATGGTGAAGGCAGCAAAGCCCCCGCAGGTGCCTGCAGGGACACAGGGGACAGGGCTGATGCTGCCTTCTGGCACAAAAACTCCAGAATCTTCTCCCAGATCTCCCCCTTTGGTTTAAGTCAGACCTCTGCTCTTCAAGCAGGAACTAGGTTTTGTTTTTTTCAGAAAGCCAGTGTCTGTGCAAAGGAGCTGCAGTTCCAAGCTGATAAATCATTGGTGAATTTGTGCTGGATTCCTTGAACAATTCTGGCAAAAGTAAGAAGAGAGATCTTGGAGAGCATGAGTGCTGTAGATAAGGGCAGAGAGCAGAGAGGGAAGCAGGAAGTTATTTCTGAGAGGATAAAAGCCTCTGCTCTCTCCCCCAGCACTTTCTCTAGCAGGGATGGTAGAGCACTGGGATGGGTTTGCTCATGTTCTGCTTGAGTCGGGGGCCATGTTTTGATCTGACTGGTGTATCAGCTCTGGGGGCTGATACATATTAATTTATAAATTATGGGCTTTGTCATTAGCAGAAAAAATAATTTATTTTATACTGACAAAAAATATTTTTCTTTCTCTTCTCTCTCTCTTTCTTTTTTTTTTTTTTTTTTTCTGCAGGCAATACCCTGAGTCCCAGTGAGGATATGTCCTGCTGGAGAACACTGCAGTCCTCTGCAGAGATCTTCTGCAGGAGATCACATCCAACCCACAAAAATTAAGGAAGACACAAATAAGGGTTTTCATAAGTGTAATTAAAATAACTACATTTTATCAGACAAATACAACAATTAGATTGTGATAATTTCCCTAAGCAAACCACTCTGCGTTCTTAAGCAATTAAAAGGCAATAAATAGTGTTATTCCATCCAGGCAGATAATGTTTCTTTGCAGATTGGCTTCTTTTTTCTCATTAACATCCTTATGTCCATAGCAACTGGAAAAGCCACGTCTATCCTGGGCACAGTGTGACAGAGCACAGGACCACTCTCTGCAGCTGCTCCCACACAAGGTCCCATCACAGGTTCTCTTCTCTTGGTAATGGATCCCAGTGGATTCCCAAGCAGGGCCCATCAGGTGAGTGGCCTCTGCAGGGCTCTGCAGGGATCCCCTCAGCAGTTTGGCCACGACTGTGGTGCAGCTCAGCTTTGGCACCAGGTGCTTTTCTGAATAGCTATAGGCAAAATACTTCAGAGTAAATGAGGGACAACACTTCAACAGGACACAAATGACCAGAAGCATCCTCCCTCTCACAGATCTCCCTTGATTTAGGGAGATTTTGCACACCAAGCACCATCCTTCACTGACACAGTCCTCCAAAAGGTATTAGTTTTCTCTAAAGCTGTTTTTCTTTGTGAACCTTATAATTCCTCTCTCATGAGAAGCTACATGTTCTTTTCATGCTCCCAGGGATCCACATCTTGGACAGGATCCTCAGGTGTAAGATACCTGCCCAGGAGATTTATTCTTGCAGACTTTCCACACCCACATTCCTCAGATGGGAAGAGTCTGAAACATACAATGAGCAATTGCATCCTACCCAGGACCTGCTTCCTTCCAGCCCCACATCCCCCCGGCAGAGCTCATCATTCCAGCTGCCCAGAGCAGGGGGACAGGCAGCTTTTCCTGTGCCACATCCAGTCCTGGCACATCTCAGCAGCTCCTGTCACACCAGCACAAGGGGCTGCTCAGGCAGAGGCAGACACAGCCTCACACAGCTCCCCAGTGGCACTTCCAACAAGGACCCTTAGTGCCTTTCCTCTGGAAATAACCTGCCTGGAACCTTGTCCTCCACCACATGGACTGGAGGATCTGATAATTTTAGACACAGAAAGGCAGGAGCACTCTGTGACTCCTGCTCAGCTCCACTGCCCTGGATGCAGTGACCTCAGAGATCTTTTCCTACCATGACACTGCTGTGATTGTGAGGTTCTGTGTCTGCTCTTGGTGATCACAGGCACCTCTGTTCCCTGAGTTCAAACCATGGCTCAGCTCAAGCCCATAGAGTCTGTGATTATCTTAAGAGATTAAATATCTCAAGAGAAGTGTTACTTCAGCAGATGTCAAACAGGACTCAGAGCATTAGTACAGCAGAGCAGGTGCCAGGGTCCATCCATCCTGCATGCCAACACCATCCTCCTGCTGACTCCAAGCCACAGGCACAGCCCAGGGCATCAGCTGAACCAGATTCTTCTCCAGGTAGTGTCCCTCGTGAGGCCTTCTGTTCTGAGGATAAATGTAATGGGAATATGGACTGTAACTCAGAAAATTTTTTCTGTGGCTGAGATAAAGAGAACTGGATATGCCACCTGTTCCTTGGATCAGACCCAAAATGAGGGAGGGGAAGAGGTGTCTCGTGGTGCCATTGACCAAAAGCACCATTCCCACAAGAATTCCCAGGGAACTCTGCCCCTTCACATCAGCCCTGGATGCTGTGGAAAGAGCTGGAGGTTGGACATCAAGCATGGCCCTGGCATCAAAATGGGACACATCAACTTGAAATCCCTGAAACAGCCATTGCCTCCTCAACTTCAGCCTGATCTCCACTATTTTCCCCAGTGAATCAGACTGCTCTGGGCAGCTGTTTGCATATTGATGTATGCAAATGAGGGCACCCATGTGCAGAGCATCTTGCCAGCAGGGCAGAGCCCCACTCTGGTGTCAGAGCAGGAGCAGTATCTGTTCCTGCATCCCATTAAAATCTTCTTTTGACAGAGGGGAAGTCTCTCCTGTGTCCTAGCAGGCATGAACACTGTTTTTCTTTTCTTTCTGAGGAAGAGGATGGCTTGGCCTTGGACTTTTCTTGATCTGAAGAGGGAGCACCCATCATTTATCAAGTGGTTTTTCTTTTCAGTGTAGCTCCCTAATGTGTCACCTTCCTGAGGTTACAGGGAAATGAATTACGTGTCAGCTTTGGGATGCTGCCCAGATTAAAAACGAATTCTCTGATTCATCTCACTGTTAGCTGCTCAGGGTTCCTGTCTCCAGCTGGACGTGCAGCCCAGCTGCTGCTCTGCAGGGAATTCAGTCACCAAAAGGGAGGGAAGCACATGTTAGTGAGAGACACAGACCCTCTATTCCTATTTTATGCACACCGTGTGTCTCGTAGGAGAACAACAATAGTGTAACAACAAATTTCTGAGCCATGTTTATGACAGCAACATAAATAAGGGACTGCCAGTGCCATTCACCTGCTCAGAGATAATGCCTGCACTACAATGCCTGCTTCCTTGCTGCTATTCACATGCAAAAGATGCCATTTGTAACCTGATCATTATTTTTAATTTCCCGAGCAGACAGCAGCTCCGGAGCCAGCGCTCATTGAGGGTTTGACATCTCAGTAATAGTTTGTTTTACTGCCTGTGGACTGCTCTCTCCCAGCAGCACAGTTAGGTGTGAGGTGGGAGATGTTTATTAAGTTTGAGACAGGATCTGGGGGCCCAGAGCTAATACAATTTTACAGTTTAGTGTGGAAAACAAACAAAGAAACAAAAACAATTCTGAAAAAAACCCTAACCCACTCGTGTTAATATTTCTGTCATTCACTGAAAACAGGACTTGGATCTGAATGTCACAATTAGCTCTGCCATTCACTGCCACAGAGAATGGGTCTGAACCAGGGCTGGTGATGTCCCGGGGGGTTACAGGTTTGATTTGTGTTTCTGTCCATGGAGAGGGGGGGTCTGCAGGAAGCAGGCTGGGACTGCTGTCCCAGGTCCTCAGAACATCTTCTGCAGGGTCTGGGTGAAAATGCTGGGCTCTGTAAAACCTCCCTGCCTGCTCTGCCTCTCCATTAGGAGTCTGACATGAAGAACAAGAGCAGGATAAAAGCTCAAGAAGAAGCAAGCACTGGAAGCAAAGCATCTCCTTGTTGGCCAGAAGAGACCCAGGCAGTGCTGGGTGGGCCATTGGGCAGGGTACAATAAAGGGTTCAGAGCTTCTGAGCCTTCAGGCTGGGCAGCAGGAGCTCCTGGGCACCTCAGACCTGTCTGTAGGAGCAGACCTTGGGACCTGAGGCCATCATCTCCCAGGAGCACAGCCAGACCCCATACCCCAGGGTGCCTCTTTCTGCACCAGTTCAACCAGCAGAAAGGCTGTGGTTCCCAGTACCCTGCTTGGGGCTGGAACCTCACCTTGCTTTGCTGAGAAGCTCAGAAGGGTCTAAGGAGCAGCCGTGCTCCTGGTGTGGCTGCTGGCAGCCCCAGGACAGCAGAGCTGACTCCGGAATTCCTCCAGCTGAGCCGCGACTCCTCCCGGGACTGCTGTGTAATTATTACAAGTGTGCCCAGACAGAAGCTGTAAAATTGAACATCTCCAGCAAAGAACTTACACTTGTAATTTAGTCTCACAGTAACAAGTGCTCCTTTTTTTTTTTGCCCCCCCCCCATCTTCATAGTTTTATTTCTGGCCTTAATGAAGTGTCCTCACGCAGACAGAGACATTATTTCCGAACTGATCTCTCTTGGTTCTGCTAGCATCTCTTCACAGGTGAGGTCAATTAATTTTTTAGCATACTTGATGTGGAAAACTCTCTGTAAACATGCTTCGAGTATCTGCAGAATGAATAAGCAGCAATTTCTGGCTTTGCTTTAGGGAGCTGTGGTAATGCATTCCTAATTGAGGGCTCTTTTGGCAAGGCAGCTGAGAGGTGTGCCAGGCTGGGAGGCACAGCTCTGAAAAGGTCACCACTTCCCAGATGTTGTCCCCAGCAGCAGCTCTCAGTCTTCTCTCACAGCTGGGACCATGTTTTGCAGCCAGGATGGGCTTTTTTCCCCTCTCTCTCTCCTTATGGGGTTCAGAATTCCTTCCCGAGCCAGAAAGAGGATCATTTGCTTTAAATGGGCCCTGGTGCATTTTCCTTTTCCACCACACATTGCTGGCCCTGCTTTTAGACCTGAGCTGAGGCAGCTTAATTGGTCATTTATCCCTTCAGCTTTTTATTGTTCTCCTGAGAGGGCTACATAAACTGTTTGCTGTTCTGTCAGGGGCTGCTGAAGTGGATGTCAAGGGCTGTGGATTCAGCAGTCCCTGGTCCCAGGGTGCTCTGGCTGGCACTGCTGGCAGGAGGTGAGGAGACAGGGACACAGGGAGCTGCTGGGGCATCCTCTGCCCTCCCAAGCCAGGCTTCATCATGCTCTCCTGCTCAGAACCTCCAACACCACATGTCTGGGGGTAAATAAATAAAATAACAATAGCAAAATGACCCAGAGTATCGAAGAGGGCACATGCAGAGATCTGGTAGGGAGAACCATGTCCCTGTTTCATGGTGACACCTTTCCCATGGACATGACGACACCTTTTAGACAACCTGAAGTACACCAGGCTTTCTCTGAGCTCAGTTTGTTGGGCTGAAGAATCATGGCTTGGGTAACTTGTTCCAAACTTTTCTGCTCACTAGGAAGTGGCATTAACCCCAGACAGGATTAAACACTCTTTACTTTCATGACTGAGCTTTACAACCCCACACATTAGTTTTGCCAACTGATTTTGCTCCAGCACAGGCAGCTTCTTCTGCAGAAGAAAGAGCAAACTGTTCAATGTGAAATTTCAAGGCTCCTTCAGTCTGTAATTCTCTTTTTACCTTCAGCTGGGAATGAAGTAGCTGGAAATCGGGTCCTGTAAATGTCAAACTGATAGAAATCCACCCAAGAAAAGGTATAAAGTATGTAATTCCCTCAAAACCACTATTTATTTCTGATGTCAGTATATTATTATTCAGTGAAGAGCTATCTAAAAAAATCTTCCATCAATGTAATAAATGGAAGCTTTTTCCCCAGGCTTTCTGGAGATTATACCATCTCCTACATTCACAGGAATGTTCCCGATGCAATTTGTTTCTTAAGACATTTACTACTAAAATAAATGAATCTTTTACATTGATATTTTTAACTTTCCTTGAGGACAAGCTCTCTAGGATATCTTGGCACTTTACTTATTCAGGAATCTGACTTTATGTCCTTTTACCAGGAACAAAAATAGCAGATGTCATATTTAGGTGCAAACAAATTTGGAACAAACTCTCTCTTTTCTTCTGCCCCACCAGCCAGGCAGCTCCTGCACTCACATCCAACAGGAAGGAATTCTTTGGACTTGGCTGTTCCCTGCTCTAGCCCTGGAGCATGGCAGCCCAAAGCTTCTCATCCAGAAAAGTCACCTCTTCCTTGTCTCCCGAGAGGACAAAACCTACAGGGAGCAGCAAATTTGTCTTCTTAATGACTAGTGATGTTTTTTCCTGCTGCAGCATTCATGGTTAGCACTGAGGTTTTAGCTGGAAGAAAAGCTCTGTTCTCTTTTTTGTGTGAGATAGAGACTATTGTTACCATAGAAAAACAAACAAAAAATTAAATTTAAATAAAAACAATATATAGGCTTACTCCAAAGATAAACAAAAGGCACGGTGGTGTTTCCTGTTATTGCATGTAAACAGTTTGCTGTAAGGGGTTCATTAAAAATTTTCTGGGAATACAATTTTCTTCATTAAGAGCAGAAAAATCCTGATTATCCCAAAGAGACTGACATTTCAAAGAGAGCAAGAGGAAGCATTAAAATAGGGGTGAAATTAGAAAGTTACAGAATTTGAGATGTTTGTTTCCTGTGAAAATTAAATTATTTCAATATAATATTTGCTTTAAATCAGAAAAAATCTTTGCAAACAGGAACTCTATTTGCCTAACACTGGAACACTGGTTTTCTTTGGGGTTTTTTGCAAGCTCTGCAGTTTTCCAGGAACATAAGCTTTTGCCTTTTTTTTTATTTTGTCAGAAGAAAAATTCATCAGAAATAATTGACAGAAAATAGACTCTGTCATTAAATGCCCTTGAGCACTGCTCATGTGCTGCAGAACCTGTGACACCTGTGAGATGAGATGGGGGGGTTCACCTCACCTGTATGGGGAATAAACCTGTCCTGGCACACTTGGGCAGGTCCCAGGTGTCCCAGCTGCTCGGGGACCTCAGTCCTGGCTCCTGATGGCCCCAGATGTGGCACAGCTGTAGGGGAGGGGAATGGGAGCATCAGGGCATCCCAACACAAAGTGCATTCCTTGTTTCACTGATTCCTGTGCCTTGGAGCTGCTGGATTCCTGGGTTTCTGCATTGAACTGAGCCTGAGAAATTGGATCTCAGAGGTGCATTTCTTATTAATGATGATGCAGTCCCTGGACACTGGAAACCCCTGTACCACCCTACAACCATGCTCCTCCTATTTGAAAAGCAGAGCATCCATAGGTCCTGTGGCGTGCATATGGCACACAAACACCAGTGTGCAAATAGATGTATCAGTTCTTGTTCAAATGTGTATTATGAATATTTGGTTGGGGTTTTTTTATTCCTTTGAGCAATGGCAAAGGCTGGTTGGTCAGCCTTCCTGGCAGGTGTAACTGCAGAGTGAAGCTCACAGTGAGCAACACTGCCTGGGGAGCACCAATATTCTGCACTTCTGCAGCTCATTGGCCATGTCCAGACCACAGCAATTTGTGTTTTACTGACAGGTACCTGTAGCAGGAGGAGCCTTTCTTGCTCCTGAGGCTCGACGAGCTGCTGGCCTCTCCATGCCTCACACCAAAGTGAGCTCCTCTCTGTGGGTGTGTGTCCCACCTTTATTGGCCCCCTGGTAATAGGGGGCCTGCCCTAACCAGGCACAGGTGGACTCACACCCACCCTTCGGCAACTCAAGGCACCTGGTTTATCTTGTTTCTCTACAGGTACCTGCTAGAAATGTGGTTCTGGAACCTTCTGCAGTGTCAGGGACTCCTTAAGTTCTTAATTTTGTCCTGTGTTGCAATGTTTTATGGGTCACCACTTGTGCTGACACTTGAGCTCTGCAGCATCAAAGCCACAGGGCTCTGCAAATACCCTCTGGGTATCCCCTGGGACACCTAATGGGGTCGCGGAGAATCCCTCTGCTGCATCCTCTCCATGAGGGTCACTGGAGCACGGTGGGCATCTCTGCCCAGCCCTTGTCATCTGGCTGAAGGTCACAGTGGTTTTGCTCCACTGACCCTTGGGTGCGTGGCCACTTTGTACCAAACCCTGTGTGCCAGGAGAGGGAGGTACTGCTGCCTGCGCTGCTGACCCAAGGGATTATTGTCAGGGTTTTTGTATCATCTGGACCCTACTGGGCATATTTTGGAAAGTTCAGGAACCCAGAAGAAATGGAATTCCCAGGAATGATCCATGGAGATGCTGCAGGGACACCGGGGAAGGTCTGGGAGCTGCAACATCACTTGGTGCCTGCCCTGGGCTGGGTCCCCAGTGCCATCTGGGAGATCTTCACCTGCATTTTCCTCCCCTTCACTGGTTTAAAGGCTCATCCTGTGGTCATGTTGTGTCAGCATGGGAGCAAAGTGTTACTGGAATCTCTTCCCTTTGGCTTTTGCTGAAGTGTCTGGTGTATGGGGAATTTTCCTGGGGCAGCAGGGTCTCCTGATCTGCCTGCAGCCCAGAAAGGGAAATGTTCTGCACTGGCAGAGGGAGGGAGAGCTGCAGACCATGACTGTGGATGAGTGAAAAAAGAAAGGACTGAAGGATGTCCTGTTGGGTAGAAACATCAGAGGCTGCAACTCTCATTGTTTGCAGAATTTAATTTTCTATTTCAGTAAATAGATAGAGTGATCATTTTCAGTGCTGGGCATCATCAGAAAACTGAATAATTGCAGTCCTACTACATCCTGTGTCTGCTGGGTATCACTTTAGAACTGGAAATTAACTATGTGCAGCATTAATTTTCTACTTGGAAACATTGCTATCAACAGAGTGCTGTCCTTTGAAATCTAGATAGGAAAAATATTAATCATTTCATTGTTTTTTCTTTTAAATTTCCACAGGCCACTTTTATTACAGCCAAATAAAATTATTTATATATGATTTTATTCTTTTACTTTTAATGAGTTTTAATAGTTTTCCAACATTTTTTTTTCCCCCTCAAAATCAGTAGGGAGTTTCTTGCAGAACTACTTTTCTAATGATGAGTGTTCCTAACTTTTATCCATCTCTACTTTCCCAGGGTTGTGCAGGAGAGCCCCCTCCTCACTTTGTGGCCCAGCCAATGTTCCTCTCAAAGGGCAGCAGGGGCACCATGGGTGCTGCCTGGGTGCTGTGCACCCACCCCCTGGCAGGTGCAGGGAGGGGGTCGGTGCCTCCCTGCTTTTTCCCTGTATCATGTGAGGTTTTGTCCAGGTGGAAAGGAGGCTCTTTTCTGCACAGCTGTGCTGAGGAGGGTGAAAATTATTGCTGAAATCTCAAGTATTATATTGTGGAAAAATCATAGCTCTTGTGCTGAATTTCCACCAGCTTTTATATCCCCAAAGCTTTGTTGCTCCTGTGAGTGGCATTTCACCTTCTCTGGGAGTGGACTTTCTTTCCATGCAGATGTCTATCTCTGAAATGAAAATTGCTGGGTTCTACTGAGTCTCCCATCTCTGAGAGGGGCTTTCTGCAAAGACCAGCAATTTCAAATAAAACCAATACTTCACTTCAAAATGTTCTAGCAGGAAAAAAAAAAAAAAAAAAAAAAAAATAAAAAAAAAGTAAAAGAAAGAGGAAACAAGCCAAACAAAACCCCACCAAACCAAAAAAAGCAACCCCTCCTCCCCCAGTATGCTCAAACTATTTAAAGAAACCCCTAGAAACTGGTTTTTTTAGCTCTTGAAAGTCATAAAAATAATTTGGTTTTCATCTGCTTTAAAATAACTCCCCAAAGAGGAAATAATTCAAGGCCAGGAGGGAGGAGGTTCTGCTGGCTTGCAGCAGCAGGAGTGGTCACTGGGCTCTCCTGGAGCCATCTGAGCCACCATGGGCTGTCCCCAGCATGGGACATCCCCAGGACTGGCTGCTGGGGGGCAGGGGCTGTGTCTGAAATGCAGAATTGCTGCAGCTCAGGCCCCAAAATGCAGAGGGAGACACAAGAACTCTACACACAGCATGAGAAATGTTCTGTTCGAACTGCCAGGCTACCAACCAGGGAAACCTGCACCCGGAGCCTGCTGCAAACAGCTCCAAACTCCACAGCACGTTCAAAATAAACACTGGGGAAAAAAAAAATAAAAAACCCTAAGCTCATAAATCTGCCTTCCAGAAGGCGAAAAGCTGTTGCAAACTTCTTCCTAGGCTGTATGAAAATATTTCACATCACTCCTCTGACTCATCAGAAACACTGGCAGAAGATTTTCCAGCAGCATCCAATTTAACCTTTCAGAAATTGCTGTCTCATCAAAAAAGCATCTGCTGGGTGCATGTCAATGTAGGCGACTATTTGGGGAGAAAAAAGAAAAAAAAAAAAAACGAAAAAGAACTATTTTTAAAAGAAGTGATGCAGATTTATAAATACTGCACAAAATCCCAATAGCTAAAGTCTAAAAATATCAACAAATAGGGTTTACTGGTATTCTTTTGATCAATAAATCATTATTATGTCTCATTTTTTTATACACTTGGATAGAAATTCAGAGGTTCAGTGGAAAGTTTAAAGGTATTTATTTTAGTTCTGAATCAGAAAGAAACAAATGTTCTAAATGCAGAGAACTTCTGCAGAACAGACACTGAGTTCCCAGAAGCTCTGTTCTGTGGACCCAGGCTTGGGTTTTGATGAGATGTATTTTCTGTTGCTGAATGTTACCCTCACCTTCTGCCTGTTGTAATGAAGTGCAGAACGATTTCTCTGTGCAGCCAGGAGAGATCCCCTGCCCAGGGCTGTGAGAGGAGCCATGGGCTGATGCTGCAGATGATGCCTGAGAATGCATCCACGTTGTGCTGACGCTGGGAATGAGCAAACCTTGAGCAGGAACAGCAGCAGAGCTTCAGTTTCCCTTTGCAGAGACTTCTGGGGGGAAATCATCTCCCCAAACCCACCTGAGACCCTGCAGAGGGTCCCTGGGCTGGGGCATCCCCTCTCCTCCCACGGGGCTAGGGTGGGGGATGTGTTGGGACCAAACCCCTCCCATGGGGGTCCCTGGGGCCAACTCCCCTCCGAGTGAGAGCAGAGGGTCCTGTCTGTGCCTCCCTGGGGGCAGTGGGTGCTCATTTGGGCACATCCCCAGTGTGATCCCACATCTCTTTTGGGGAAGAGCCTGTTGCCATATCAACAAAACTGGCTCCCAAAATCCTCTTTTTCAGCAGGTTTCAGTCCACATCCTGCTGTTACCCAGCCAAGGCACTGCTCAGGCCCTGTCTCTCAACCCCTCCAGACAAGGACCTGGCCCCGTGATGTCCCTGGCCATGAGCAGAACCCCAGGAGCATTGTTGGCTCAGAGCAGATGAAGATTCCCAGCCCCACCCCTGCAGCCAGGGGCCCAGAGGAGGTGGCAGTGAAAGGACTCCCACCTCTTAAAAAAGTTCTAATTGCTGTATTTTATCCAACCTTGATAATAGGAGCAGATGGTATGTTTTGTGTAACAACATATTGAAAAATATGTCTTGGAAATAATTAGTGTCGTAAATAAATTTCTTTCCTTTGGGGCTCTGGGACTGATTAAATGAAAGTCCCAGCAGGAATGATTGCCACAAAGATAAAAAAGCAAAATTTTACCCTTCCAGCAGCAAATAGCAGTTGGGTGGCCATCACTGCCTCCCCCAGATGGGTTTATCACCTCTCAGAGGAAGGAGTTTCAGAGTAGTGCAGCCAGGAGCCTCTTTGCCCATCCCGTGCTCATCCCTCAGGGATTTGCTCTGTCCAAGGAGATTCACAGGGCAGGGGAGATGCTGGAGGAGCTCCTGGAAGAGGTCTCCAGAGGAGCAGGAGCAGAAGCCCCTGATGCTGCCTGCCTCTTGCCAAAGGTGCTGCACATGGGGCTGGATTCTTGCACCAGTTCATCCCCTGGACTGGGGTGAAGGGTTCTGTGGTTTCCAGAGCTCCCAGGTCCCTGGGTCAGGACAAACATCCTCTCAGAGGAGAGCTGCAGGATTCCCAACCATGTAAATTAGCCAGAAATAACTCAGCACAAGCTTTTTCTATGGAGTAGATCAGAAGAAAGGAACTAAAGAGCTCAGTAACATCGGTGAGAGAGAGCAAATGAAAAACAAAGAAATTGAGGTAATTGGTGGCTGGAGCGGTGTGACTCGGGAGGTTACTGGCATCATTTCATCTTTCTTTGAAGTGCTTTCCCTGCCCAGCCAACATCAAAGACAGAAATCTCCTTCTCCTTTATTTCTTAAAAGGTCCCAGAAGGAGCTGACTGAGCCACCAGTGCCACCACTTTATTGCCAGCCCCCCCCCGACATCCAAGGGGGCAATTCCCTGCTCTCCCGGGAGACAGCTGGGAGAGGGACCAGGGCGGGTCCTGATGGCACTGGCAGGGGATGGAGACCGTGGGCTCCTTTTGGGACAGTGTCTGACAGCACATCCCATCCCTGATGCACAGGGCTGGATGTTTTCCTGGTCCCCGAGCTGCTGTGTCCCTGCCCCGGCTCCGGCACCTCCCGCCCAGCGCTTTGCAGCCAAAGCCTGGCCGTGTGTGGGAGCTGGCAGTGGGGCTGCACAAGGGATTGTCAGGGCTCATACTTAGGCTCAGACTTGCTGAGGGCTTCCCCTCACTCGGACATCCCCTTGGGCACTACCAGGTATGTAGCTTTTCACTTGGAAGTGGCCCAAGGATGCCAGCACAGTGGCTATGGGGTGATGGGCACTTCTGTAACTTCTCCAGTTCTTTAGCATAGAAGTGGGGCTGAGCTAAATGCACATAAAAGAGATTACAACCAGGCAAACACAGACTCGTGTGCATGAAAAAAGCAGGAAGTTTCTGGATCTGTTTCAGAAATCCTGCAGGGCTTGAGTGGGTCTTCCCGAGGAGCCTCTGCACGAAGCAGAACTGTGGGTGCTAAGGTGCCCAGGGGCTGCTCTGCCCCTGCACCCAGCAACACAGAGATACTTTATTTACTGTCCTCCATGTCCACATTTCTTCTTGAAAACTGGTCTTTTATGAGTGTATTTTCTTTGTCTGCAGCTTAACCCTAACTCCATTAAACCTGGCTCGTTTATATCACCATGCACTAATATGAAAACATTAACACAGTGCACAGAGGGTTTCCATTTACTGCACAGAGAGTGGTGCTTCAAATACAGTCAGAAACAGCATTTCCTCCCCTGATGTGCAGCATTTTAATGTCTGAGTTGTTCCTGCATGAAGGTGAGTGAGTGGCTAATTCAGGCAGTGCACCCTGTCCCTGCCAGCTGCCTTGCAGGAAGGGATGGGAGTTGTGGGGAGCACAAGCTTTGGGAGGCAAGTCCTCACACCACAGCTTTACTGAGGCAGGGCCCAAGCAGCACAGCCCAGATAACTCTGTGTGCTTTGAGAAAAGTTACTTTTTTCACTATAAAATGATAGGAAATTATTTTTTTTCTATGACATTTCTTGGACTTCTTTCTGTTTCCAGCTGCCCCTGAAAAAGGGCACTGCACCTGCAGCTGAGGGGAGCCTCCCAGCCCATCCATTTTCACTGGGTCACACAACTTCTTGGACATTCTCTTCCTTTAGCTTGGATGCCCCTATGGACCAAGAGGTCTTCATACCAGAGCAACCACAACCACCTTGCCCACCCTCCTCTGCCCTGGGTTTCAAGGTGCCCCAGTCCCTGATGGTGCCTTGTTGGGTGGGGTGTCCCAGAACCACCACCACCCCCCACCACGAGCATCCTCAGTGGGCATGGACTGTGATTTCCAAGCATCCAGGAAAGGGAATAACTGCTGTGGCTCCTGGAGCTGTGGGAAAAGATGAAATGGCACTTGCCAGGTACCTCCCTGCCCTGTGCCTGCCAGGACAGAAATGGTTATCATGAAAACCACACAGGAGCAGGAGGCAGAAAATTATCAGGAAGTTTAATAGACTGATACCTGCCACTGCCAGAGCTGGGCTACTCTGTGGACACAGTAAAAAAAACCCACCCACACAGAAAACTGATGAAAAAGAATGCAAAAATCTCTCTTATCACAGGTGGTTGCTTCAGATTATTTATCACAACAAGGTTTCAGAGGGTCTCCTGGGGACCTGCCATCCTCAGATCCTCACAAACCAGTATTAATTCCAAACATTATTAAGACACATTTAAAGCCCTTATTAAATGCAATCAAGTCTGATTTAGAAAGACTGGGAAGGTAAACACAATTAAAATGAACGCACTGCCTGGAATATAAATTCTTTTTCATCCAGCATTTGAGAGTCATATTGTGAGAAAATTAATAACCATAAGTGGTGTTTTTCGTGGCCCACTGAGAAAAGAAAAGGTTTGGTTACCCTTGTTAAAAACTTTACAGACTCTTTTGAGGAGGGATCCTGAATCCTAACTATGATTTTGCTCTGGTGATGCTGGAGCTCCCAGCCTGCTGGGGTGGAAAGTTCCTGGGTGCCTTTAACTGGGTCACAGGCAGCAGAAATGGGTAAGAGAAGTGTTTAATGAAGTGTTTGCATTAAATGGGGAAGAGAAAGGTGGGAAAAGCTGAGACTTCCCCAGCTGTATTTGAGCTGCAGACCATGGGCTGAGGCAGAGCAAAGAGGGAAATGTTTGTACAGGCTCCTGCCCATCACCTGCTCCATGGCCAGGCCTGAATACCAACTTTCTGTCAAGTTTCTCCTGAGAGGTTTGTGTTATTGTTTTAGCATTCATGTTTATAAAATAGGTGCCAGTTGGCAGATGGCAGTGAAGGCAAACAAATCTACTTCCTGTGGAAAACACATTAATTACTAAGTTTTTTGGGTTTGTTTTTGTTTTTGTTTTGTTTTGTAAAGTTATTTTCTTGAGAGCTGTTAGGTACAAGGCAGTAATCCCTCCTTAATCCCTCATAATGCCATTTGTTGAAAGTCCTGTTCTCACTGCTAATTGTGTTTCTGGAGCTAACCTTGACACTTCCCATCAGGCTGATTTCCAAGGGAACACAATGAGCACAGGGTTAATCTGCCCAAACCCTTCCATGGCCTCTGCTGTGGCCACCCCTGGGCCAGACCCTCCCTGGGGTCAGGTTGTGTTTACAGAAAAGGCAATGCCTTCCTAACTCTTTCAGGAGGTCTCAAAAAATCCCATGGGACTGGTTTTACAACAGAAAAGTAAAAATTAAAATACAGACTTCAATCAGTACTTGTAATGTCAAAGGGAAGGGAAGGAAAACATCAACCAAATTAGCATCCTAAAGTGTACACAAAAGCTGTGCTGTACTTGCCTTCCTGCCTGAGAAAAAGGCTTTGACATTAAAGATTCTGTCAAAAGAAAACATCAGGGAAAGTAAACCCACTATTTCTGTGGATTTAATCAAGAATTTAGGACTTTGCATTTGCAAACATTTATTTAATCTCCTCTTTGGGAGTCCAAAAATGTAACATCCTTGCATGCAACTGTCCTCTTTGTTGTAAAACGCTCATTCTGCATCTTCAAATCTACTTCTTTTTGCCACACCTCTCCCAGTATCATCCTGCTGTGGGTTCCCACTGTGCTGATGCAGATGCTCAGACATCCTCTCCTTGCTCCGTGTGCCCGGGTTCATTCTCTACAAAATGCTGAGACACCACTGGGACCTTTGCTTTGCAGAAACACTGAATATGCACATCATCATGTCCATCATTTAGCAAACAGGCTTCTCAGAGATGTGTCTGTATTCATCCATTTCTTTGCTTTCTCCTCTCTCTGTTCATTTTTTTCCCATCCTTGCTCCAGACCTTACACTTACATTAGGGACACAAGGTGTAAAGACAGAAATAAGATAAGAAACAGAATTTCACACCAATCCTGTAAGTAAAAGTTTGAATTGAAGTATTTGCATTAAAAGAAAGATGTGGAGTTCTTCTGCCAAACCCTTTGAGGTTTTCTTCTGTGGCATTATGGTCACTCTGACCATCTGCCTCATCCCGTTCCTGATGCCTCCTGGGCACCCATGACAACAAGAGTTGTCACACCTCCACAGTGCTGGCACAGCACGTGTCTGGAAAGAGACCTTTTGAATGAAGAAGCAGTCTTGCCTCTGGTTGTATCAAGGGGTTCCAGTTATCCTGCTGTAGGACATCATCTGATGGCCCTGCAGAGAAGGGCTCTCGTGACAGCCACGTAGGTGCAGGGCAAATGGGAAGGTCCTGGACTTTATCACTCCAGGGTGATTCAAGGGCAGCAGGATGGACTTGGTTGCTGGCTTCCCAAAGTCCTCTCACAGTTTGGGACTTTGGTCCCATTCCAGAAGACTGGGCAAGGGATGACAGGGTGGGATTGCAGCTCTGCCTGCTCTTGGCTCAGAGACCCAGGGAGTGGGTTGGGCTGGAAGGGACCTGGAGGAGATGCTGAGAGTGAAGACAGGGGCAGCCTGGAGCTAAGGGGGGCACGGAGAAGGATCTCTGGCCTCTGCCCACAGGCATTTCCTTCCCTTTCATCCACAAAAACTGCTTTTTGCTTTTGATTTTTTGATTTTCCTTGGCCCCTCGGGAGGTGGAATGGAGAGAAAGCCATCAAAGTACTACCTGTGATTCACCATCTAGCAGGCAGGTCGTAGTGCAAATTAATTCTTTGATAATGGTGTTCCAGAAAACTTGCAAAGATTGAAATTAGTGATCTGTGATACAGATCAGCATGGCTTTGATGTAGCTTCAAGGTCACTATGAGAAGGACCAGAGCAGTATTTTTGCGATTTAAAAGCAGCCATTACAAGTGCAGCACAGTGAGCTACAAGCAGGAGGATGCTCTCAGGTGCTGGGTTGGTGTCTGCAACCCAGGCTCAGCTGCAGCTGGGGCTTGAGATTGCAAGAATGGTCACAGCAGCTGCACCAGAGCAACCTCCCAGACAGACACTGCCAGGGCACTGAGATGGCTGCAGCTATCTGGATGGATCTTTCTTCTCTTTATTGTAAAAAAACAAACAAACAAAAAAAAACCCCAAAGGTAAAAAAAGTCGGGACATCTGAAGAGATTCTCATCTCAATCTGCTCAAAATACTTCCAGAAGTTTTAAAAATTAACATCTCAAGGTAAAAGCCATTCTGAGGATTTGGAAGGTTTTGCTGTGCCTGTTCACACTTTGTCTCAGTTTTAATTTGGCGTATAGGAGGTTTACACATCACCATGAACCAGTGCTTTAAGCTGGAGAAGTGAATTATACTGTTTGCACATCATGATTTTGTAACTTCTTGGAAGCAAATGTTATAGAAATTAACCCCAGGCCAGGAATCATGCTGCACACTTTTGGAAGAAACCCAAGGAACATCCAGGGAAACCTTCTCCCTAGAGCTGTGGTACAGAGCTTGTGTCTGCCCCCCAGGATGCCTTCCCATTCTCCAACACAGCTGCCAGAGCATCTTATTTCATATTTTACATTCACTGGCCTTTTCTCATCTCTTTAGCACTTCTGTTGCTCCTCATGGATTTTTCCCCTGCCCTCAGTCCTAGAAAGGTCCTGGTGGGTGCAGGGGTCCTGGCCAAGGCAGGAGAGGGACAAGGGGGGGACAAGGTGACACCCTGTTGGTAATAAGCCCACACCACCTTCCTTTATGCCACTTTCCCAGCATCTACTTGCATCCTTTGAAAAATAACATGGGAATAAAACTAAATAAAAAGTCTTCAAAATAATTGCACCAAATTCTGCTTTCTGAAAAGCAAAGCACAAAAGCATGATGTCAAGAGGAGTCCAGATGCTGATGGAAACTCCTCTCTCAAGATATGGGGAAGAAGTGTTTCAATCTTTCTGTTTTCAAATCACTTTTTGTTTAATTTAAATCTAGCACTGTAGAATATGGTAGGCAGTAAAAAAAGATAACTTGTAAAATATTTTTGAGTGAGGAGCTAGTTTTTAATAGAAAATCACATCTTTATGGAGTTTGTAAGAGTGTTACTCTCTAGGTTTTATTATCAGTTGAAATGAAGGCAAAATTGAAATTTATGGGTTCCTTGTACAGTGAAATTTTAGTATTTATATTTCTAACAAGCCGTCTAGATAACCAGAGATTTATTCCTTACTGTGCTTGTTTGTTCTGTCAGGCTTTAACCTCTTTTGTATTGTTCACTTGAACCAGGACATAACATGAGACCGGGGTTTTCTTGAAATCCCCTTGACCAAGAAAGGAAACTCTTCTCTCTTGCTAATGATACAGGGGAAAAAAACCATTCTTTTTTTTGCATGATACATGCCAAGGAACAGTATCTATATATTCTTCCATTTTTTGCACTCATTTCTAAGGAAAGGCTCCTTATTGCTTCTTTTATTTCAAGGAACCCTTCCTGCAGACTCGCTGCTGGGCTCTTCATTTACCCCCACTGGTTTTCTTTTTTTTCTTGTTATCTGTAGTCAGCAGTGAGTTTTGCTTAAGAATTTATATCACTATATAGCTTTTGTTTCTTTCTGGTTTGTATCCATCTCCATTGACACTGTTAGAAAGGTTTCTTCCTTGCTCTTCCTTTTCTCTCTGTTGCTTTGAGTTTAGGGGTTTTTTCCATCTCCAACCTTATTCTTCTACCTTTTCGTTCTGTTTCATTTTTCTTTATCCCTTTCCCACTTTCCTCTCTGTTCTTCCTTTCTCCCTTTAAACTTTGAAAGGTGAAATCATGCTGTGTCCCCCCGACCCAAGGCCAGGGCCCCCCTGCCATGCAGCACCCCTGGGACCCCAGGGACAGAGGGGACCCCTCTGCTGCCACTGCCTGAGCTCCTTCCCCTGCAGCCCCAGCAGCCTTTCTGGGGGTCACTGTGTTAGAACTCAGCCTGTATTTGTTTTCCAACATTGTGTTTATCCTTTTTTTATCTCCTTCCCACACTCAGAAAGCCTGATGGCCTGCATGAATCACCTTGTTCTCCTGAGGTCCCAGAATAGCATTTGTAGCAATTAAACTTGGATTGAACCTGACTCCTTCCCTTTGCCTATGGCAAGCTGAGCCACAGATGCCAAACAAATTTGCATTCATGAGTTATTTTCTTCTGAGGAAGGAAGTTCAGCCTTCTTTGGGTGTTGCCATGCACGTGTGTGCTTAGGGAAAGCAAGAGCTTCCATTGCCAGATGATGCCAAGCAGGGCAGGGCACAGCCCAATGGACCTGTTTGATGCCAGGTCCCAGTGGGCAGTGGAGGGGCTGGTGGGGACAGGGGGGGCTCTTGGCCAGCTCTGGGCAGTGCCAGCAGGGCTGGGGTCCCCCTGGGCTCTGCAAATGCACCTGGAGGTGCTCACAGAGCATAAGGTACTGGGGCACCGATCCTGAACCTGGTTAATTAGCTGGCTAATTAGCTGCCGTGTCTATGCCAAATGGAGAAGAAAGATACCTAGTGCTGCAGCCACACTCCAGTGATTTCAGTATGACAAAGCATTTTTTATAATGCAGCTGCCCTTTAATGAGGTAAGGATGCTGCCCCGGAGGACATCCCCATCCCTGCAGCTGCAGGTACCACCTCTGGGACATCCCCATGGCCACCCTCCTGCCTGTGTCACCCACCTCAGCCACACCAGACACAGCCCAGACTGAGTTTCTCTGCATGAATTTCCTTCAGATTTCCCTCCACCTTTTCTTCCCCAGGAAGAGTCCCTGTGGCCATGAGTTCCCAAGCCTGTGCTGTGTGTTTGGTGCACACTGATGCCCTGGTGCTGGTCCTTATGGTGACATTGCCTGCAAACACCAAACCTGCTCACTGCTGGGTGGTTTTACTGGTGAAAGTGATGAGGTATTATGGTTGTCATTTCTGTGTCTGAAAAATAAATAAATAAATAAACAGAAGGAACTATTTATGTCTCTCACTGTGAGGTATTTCATCAACCAGCCAAGAGTTTTATGCATTTGTTATCCTCTCATTAGATTTTCATCAGCCTTTGGAAGCAGATACAGACACAGCACTGCTCCTCCTCATGATCCCCTCTCCATACCACAGTGATAAAATTGCTCTTCCCTCCCCTGTCCCCAGCTCCACTGCTGCTGTCTCCAGCTCCCAAAGCTCCATCCTGAACCCCTGGGTTTGCAGCCCTGACCCCTGGGTTTGTATCTGGCTCTGTTGGAATGAAAGGAGGTGACAGTATGTCCTGTAATGAGGATTTATTGCCCCATCCTGCATTAGATATCTCATCATTAGATTGTAAGTGAATTTAAAGCAACCACAAATTTCTGGTGAGCCATGAATCTTCATCAGCCCTAACAGGATCTTTGGGGGGGTCCCTGGTGTAAGGTTAGGTGGCATTCTCTGCCTTCATCTCCTGGGCACAATCTCACTGAAACAGTGAAGGTGTCTTTAATACCCCTCACTCCTCCCCTCTCTGACCAGGGTATCCTCTTCAGTCCATGTCATCCATAACAGAGGCCTTTATGTTCTATCCCATGCCTCATACCTCAGGGTTTTAGTAAAGCCAGTTTTCAACTTCTTTCTTCTTTCTTGTTCCTCCAACAAAAGTTTCCAGTCTTGCTTCCTACTCAGATACCCAGGTTGGTACATTGGCAGCCAAAGAAAAATGCAGTCAGAATTTTTGGCCACAAAGCACAGGGCAGTGTGTGAATGTCTGATAGCTCTGCAGCACAGGGCAGAGCAGGGGGTCATTCCTCTTTCTGTCTAGCCAAATACAGCCATGTACTCCCCAGACTGGGTTGGGTGGGAAGGGACTTTTCCAGGCCATCCAGCCTAGCCCCCTGCACTGAGCAGGGACATCTCCAACCACATCAGGATGCTCAGAGCCCTGTCCAGCCTCACCTGGAATGTTTCCAGGCACCTACCACATCTCTGGGCAACTTGAGCCAGTGCTTCAATATTTCTTCTTAGTATCTAATCTAAATCTCCCCTCTTTCAGTTTAAAACCACCACTCCTTCTCCTATTGCTACAAGACCTGCTGAGAAGCCTGTCCCCATCTTTTTATAGGCTCCTTTAAGCACTTAAGGGCTGCAGTAAGGTCTCCCTGGAGCCTTCTCCAGGCTGAACAACCCCATCTCTCAGCCTGGCTTCAGAGCAGAGCTGTTCCCATCATCTCCATGGTCTCCTCTGGACCCACTCCAGCAGCTCCATGACCAACCTGCACCGAGGAGCCCAGAGCTGGAGCTGATGCTGAGCCCCAGGCAGCTCCTGCACCACGGGTCTGGCAGCAGCTGGGACAGAGCCTGCTGTGTGCTTGGGCACAGGTATTGAAGTCTGAAGGCAGAAAATCAGTGCTGGGCTGGAATCCCAGCTGTGCAGCAGGCACAGAGGGCTGGGCAGCACATGGGAAGTCGTCTCAGCCCCTCTCACAGCACACACATTGTGTTGTACACACCAGAAACACAGGGAAATCAAGTGATTTTTATTTTTTCCTACATGCCTCCTTAAACCAACACAGTGTAGCAGTATAACTGCAACATTCATCAAATAATTTCTTGTCAAAAGAATTAGTGGAAGTCCCTAGACTGCTTCTTCTCAACATGTCAAGTGTTTTAAAATCCTCTATATAGTAATGGCAGAAAAGCTTTGTTTAGTGTTAAACTGAGCTGTCCCCTGTGCATGTTTATTTTTCTCAAGAGTAGAAAAACAAAGTAATAAAGCAGGCACAGGCATTGCAAAACTTACAAGACTCCAGGACTCCCTGAGAGTTTGAAAAGCTTTTCACTCTTGCTGCAAAGATGCTTGAGTGATTCCTTGAACTAATTTATAATTTGTGCTTTGGCTCATTTAGGAAGTTGGAGGGAAAGGGGCCAGAGGTAATTGGCATTTGTAGGTGCATTTATTATACTGAAATATTAAATACAGTATTTACACAATATCCAGGGGGTGTATGTGCTGTGAGTAAGAAGTTCCAATTCACCCAGGGACCATTAGGAGGGAGTCTATCGATCCCTAATGATCTGGATTGGAGAAGCCTTGTGCTTCAGTTCAAACTATTAAGATCAGAAATTTGTGTAGATGGGTGGAAACTTTCACTGCCTCCTGGTCAGTGTGCAGGAGCCTTTAACCCAGGCAGTGTCACACACCCAACCTGCACCCTGCAAGCTGACAGCAAAGCAACACTGTCTGCTGGACACCAGCCCTCCTGGGCATCAGAACCCACCACTTCTGGGTCCTGACCACCCCAATGTCCTTCACAATTGTGAGAGGAGGCCCAAACCTCTCCAGCTCCTGACTTCCCCTGGGTACCTGGACCCCAGGTGCTGACCCATGCCAGTCACAGCTTTGCACAAAGTCACTGCAAGGTCCTGGGACACCTCCTGTCCCTCTGGAGTCTCCTTGCTGGTGGCCTGAGACCCTTTGTGTCCCTGCCAGGTTCCCTGTGCAGCCACAGCCAGGCACTGCCCTAGCCATGCCCTGTCATAGCCATGCCATGGAGTCCTGGTGACAGCAGTGACACGATGCAGGTGTCCCAGAGTCACTGCTGCCAGCAGAGAGGCTGCTCCTCTCTGATCTCCACAGGCTTCAAGAAGAAGCAGATAAATCAGTTACCCAAAGCTTCATCAGACCTGCAGAGAAACAGCAGTGAGGCACAGCAGACATTCCAGCCTCACCATTTCCCCCTCCTTTCCCAATTTTTGGCCCCCGTGGGCTCCACTGCCTCCTCTGCAGAGAGAGAAACTGTGCTGAGACTGGAGAGTGAGGAGGGGGATGCACGTGATGGGAGGTGAAACCAGGCAGAAAAGCAGCACAAAAGAGCTGCTTCAGAGAGAGGTTCAATGTACTCATAGGAAGGTCAGCTGTGCTCTTTTCACACTTAGGATTTCACTCAGGATGTTTTTGTGAGTGTCTGTCTCAGTTCCTGAGAGATAAGAATGCTGTTCCTCAGAAATCTTTATCAGTAACTATAGAAACTCTGGTTTGCAGTGAATTCATCCTGGTTTCTTGGCCTGAGCAATTCAATGCAGCAGCAAGTTCCCCCAGCAGACTGCAGGCTGTGCAGAGTGTAATTTGAATTTCAGGGATTGTCTTTGGCCCTCTGAAACATATCTTCAAGCCCTACATGTTTTATTGCTTCTGCCATATTCCCCTTCTCCTTGTCCCCTCTTTTCTAACAGCTCTCAGTCTCTGCTCATAGGAAAAATGTTCTCTTGTTGCTTGTTGCTTTCATTTGTGCCATTGTTTTGGGGGCTCCACCTTATTTTTATGAGACAGGAGATGCCAAAGTAGCCACGAGCAGCACACGGGGCTTGCATTTATCTTTAGCTGTCTATAGGGTGGAAGGTAAGTTTGCACTGCAGGACAAGGGCTGAGCCTCAGACTAGTAGACTGGTTTGGTTTGGTTTGGTTTGGTTTGGTTTGGTTTGGTTTGGTTTGGTTTGGTTTGGTTTGGAAGGGACCACAAAAACCATTTACCTCCATCCACCCTGCGTGGGCATTGTCACCTTCCATAGCCCAGGCTGCTCCAAGTCCCATCCAGCCAGACCTTCAGCACTTGGTTTGTTGGGATAAGCAAGGACCAGGCTGGAGGAGGCAGTGGGACACTGCTGAGAATGTCCTGCCAGAGGAGTGAGATTCTGAGGAGAGAGGACACGAGGAGTTTGACCCGTGAGGTTAGAACCTGACTGTGTGTGCACTTCCAAAGGTGGGAAGAGAGGGCAGCAAGTGATGCTGGATCCCCTGGGAATCAGCTTTCCCAGATGTGTGGGAGCTGTGCAGAAGCAGTGTCCCTGCACAGCACAGCCACCCCATCTCACATGCAAAGCATCACCTGTCAGGAGCTGACCTCGTGCATACTCCTGACAAGTCCCTACTAATTCCCACCTGAAGCCTCCATTTTAATTAAATCTGTAATCTGTGCTGGCTGGGTAGTGCCTGGGCTCCTGCTGCCATCAGCCCCTCTGCTGTTTGGGGCACCTGGACAAAGTGCTCCCCAGGCTCCCTGAGTGAAGATGAAGGGAAGAGGCTGGGGGAGACACCGACATCCCTTGGGATGGAGCAGGACTGGGGACAGTTTGTAACCTCCCTATTTATTTCCAAATGCTTACAAATGTGTGTTAAAAACCAGCAGGTGGGCAGGGGCCTGAGCAGCCTGTGCCATGCTGGGGACAGCAGCAGTGGCCACCCCAGCACCACAGCTGAGCAGGATGGGGCAGCCACAGCTTCTCTGGGAAACCTGGCACAGGGGATCAGCACCCTCACACCAAACAATTTCTCCCTCCCATCTCCTCTCCATCTCCCCTCTTCCATCTGGAAACCCTTCCCCCTCATCCCATCCCTCCCTGCCCTTGTCCCCAGTCCCTCCCCAGCTTTCCTGGAGCCCCTTCAGGCACTGGAAGGTGCTCTAAGGTCTCCCCATTGCAGCCTTCTCTTCTCCAGCCTGAACACCCCCAGCTCTCTCCCTGGCTCCAGAGCTGCTCCAGCCTCTGATCAGCAGTGATTCCCCATTCAAAGCCACCACATCTGCCAGCCCCATGTGGCTGTTCAGGCATTCCCAGATGTCTCCAGTGGCCACAGGTATCTCCATCACTGATGCCCACAGGCACCTTCATCTCCAGTGGCCATAGGTATCTGATGTGTGGTCTGGGCAGCAGTCAATGGGGGTGCTTGAAAATTATAAGAGGAATAATAGTAAAACCAAAACTAATTTTATGTTAGCATCTCCAGGGCGTCCTCTGGACTCACTCCAACAGCCTCGTCTCCTTCTGGTTCTGGGGCTCCAGAACTGGACATGGTACTGCTGGTGTCCACCTGTTTTTCTAAATTCATCAGGAAATGAAGCAGAGGGCAGTGTGTTCCTGGGGCAGGACTGGGCAGGACATGCCATGTGCCAGGGTCCTGAACCACACCTGGCAGGTCAGGGTTGTTTTCTTGTGCCCCATGAAGTCTCTGCTGCCTTTGCTCAGGAACAGACTCAAGTCAGCACTTTCTCCACCAAGCTGCATGGTAATTTTCCTGATCCTGCCTATATTTAACTTTTCCCCTCAGACTAGAATGTTGTTACAAAAAAATTCTGTCAGTTAGAAAAGAGGAACAACGCCTGGCTCAGAGCCTGTGCTCAGCAGTGAAGAGTCTGCAATTACAGTACAAAAAAACCCACAAAACCCAACAAAGCCCCAAAACACCAGGAACAAAAACAAAGAAAAACCTTGTTCCAGTTTCTTGGAGGTCCTCCTTTGCAGTTATTTTTCTCACCAAGGTACACAACATGGAAAGAGATCTGAGAATAGAGAGCAAAAAAAGATAAAACAAATAAAAAATAAAAATAAAAATCTGGAAGTCCATGTTGCCTTCCAGAGTGTCTTCTGTGACAGCATCACTGCATCACTGTGCCCACACCTCCAGCCTGGGATGATCCACTCTGGCTGCACAGCCCAATGAGCACAACCCATCTCCTGAGCAGGGATGTGTTTGAGGAGCAACAGCCTTGGGCAGGAGCATCTTTGAGCAGGAACACCCTTTTGCAGGAACACCCTTGATCAGAACACCCTTTTGCAGGAACACCCTTGATCAGAACACCGTTGCACAGAGGCTCCTGCTGCTGGGAACCCAGAGCACCAGCACCACTGAGCACTCAGCACCAGCAGCACCCTGGGGTCCCACAGCACATATTTCACTTCTCCCTCTTTTGGTTTGTCTTAGCTGCCTTTCGAGGGTTTGGGACAGGCATGGCCATCCTCGGGGCAGGCAGCTGCTGTCTGCTCCCCCTGGTTCCTGCCAGAGGATCCTGGTGCAGGCAGGGGAGCTGCAGGCACCCTGCTCTCAGCAGACACGAGAGCACAAGCTGATATCAGGGCTGATATCAAGCTGCCTGTGTGGGACTCAGGACGGCAGCTGAGGGAATCCCAGGGAATAGTGTGGGAGGGATCTGGCATGGAAACTCATCAGTGTCCTGATCCAGGGCACAATCAGCTGTACCTAAATTATTCCTGTGGATTTACTTCTGCTTCCACTTTAGATCACTAAAGGAAGTCATCTGTGTAGTCACAAAGTCTACAAAACACCACAGCAGAGAGTTAATCCCTGCAAAATGTGAGTGCCATGTCCTGACACCATCCCTTCACTCCCCTCCAGCTGCACACCATGCCCATGCCCCTCACAACATATCCCTCTTCTCCCACCAGCCTCCTAAGAGTCTCCCCAGCCCTCCTGCCCCCAGAGACTGATCTGCTGGGACCCCAGGAGTGTCTCAGGCACAGCCAGGCTGGGGGTGACACCAGCCCTACAGCCCAGGGCCCCAAACATGGGAACCCTGTGACAGCCTGGCTCACACCTGAACCTGCACTGAGCACCCCTGCAGTCCCACCCAGCACTGCCAGGGTCTCTTTGGCCAGGTTTCCATGGGAAAAGCAGGTCCATTCACTGGCTTGGAGAATTCCAAGGCCAGGTTGGATGGGGATTGGAGCATCTAGGGGGGAGGTGTCCCTGCCCATAGATGCTCTCTGAGGTCCCTTCCAACCCAAACCAGTATGGGACTCTGTGCTGTGGGTACAGAGACACTGGAGGCAGCAGGGCCCAGCTGACCCTCTGACCCCTTCAGGGCTGGGCTGAGCTCACAGTATCCTGGGTTTTTTCTTCCATTTTGAATTTCCCACCCACCCCTCTCCTTCTGGTCCTTTCCCCCAGACCCTCACATGGAGCCATGAAACCGGTTGATGCTGCACAGGCTTTAGCCTCTGTCTCCTCCCTTTTAAAATCTGCTTGAATTGATTATTTATGTTTTTTAAACTGAGCTGTGGATCCCATGCAAGGTGAGTGAGTTGAAGGAAAGCCCAGGCAGGGGGCAGGGCAGCCCAGGGCTCTGCAGAGCACTGCTTGAGCTGCTTCAGCTGCAAAACCTGGCAGAAAAAAAAAATTAAAAATTAAAGGGGAAACTAAATAGAATCAAGTAAGTTGATTCCCAGCTGGCTTGAACATGCAAGCACAGCAGCTCAGCAGAAAGGGATTAATCCTGGTTGAAGAGCTGGAGACTGGCAGCCTGGCCCTGGCTGCTCAGAGGGTCATGGCCAGATGAACTCCCAATGTTTTCACCTCTTGTAAAACTGAGTCAATGCCAATGAGCCCAGGGAGGGCAGAAGAGAAAGGGAAGCACTTTAATGATGTGTTTTTGCTTAGCAAGACACCACACCAGTGAGAGTAGAAATTCTGCAACAGGATGATACTGGTTTTTAGTTTCAATATGTGATATAAATAGTTGAGATGCAAATGCTTTTTGGTACCATTACCCTGAGGATCCAAAGCAAACCAGCAGTGGTAGAGGTGATACCACAAACTGGGATTGTTCCCCAGCCCACCCACAGTGCTCACAACACATCTGGCACATCGGAACCATCACACTGGGTCCTGCTGCTCACAGGGGCAGCACCGTCCTTTCCCCCACTGCCACCTCCTTGGCACATGCAGTGACATTGGTGGCACAGCCAGGGATGTGTCAGGAGCTCTGGCCAGCCCTGGGCTGCTGGGCTGAACCTCAGTGTCACTGTCACCTCTGGCAGCAGAGGGGCTCAGAGCAGGGGGGTCCCTTGCACCTCAAAGCCTTTGCACCTGGAAAGAGCTGCAGGTGCCTCCTGCAGCCCAGCTCCCTCAGCACCCCACAGCCCTTTCCTCACCTTCCTGCAGACAAGGCAATGACAAGTCCTCAGCTGCCAGGCCCTCTGGTCCCCTCCTGCCCCAGCTCTTGGGTTCTCCTGACCCTCAGCAGGGCCTTTGCCTGCAGCTCCTCTGCTTGGGGTGTGGGGGTTGGTTTCTTTTAATACCTTCAGGGCTCTCCTGAACAAAGCTAAGTTGGTATCTATGACAGCATCCCCACTATAGCTGCTATTCTAGTTCTGTTATTAATTGTAAGCACCAGCTCAAATCACACTCATTAGCTGAATGAGCAATAATGCACGTTAAGCCTCTATCTGTTGATAATATTCTCCAATGGATTCAGGATGTGTCATTTGACACTGATAAACTAGGCAATATTATGAACTGAATGTCTTAAATGCTACACAGATGGGGAATATATTAATTTAAGGAAACGTTATTAAGTGTTTAAGGAGTGTAATTATGAGCAGCCTTCTCATTTGACACCTGTGTGCAGCCTTTCCTTGTGAGATAAAGGCAGAGGAATGAGCCCTGGAAACCAGCCTCCAAACCTCTCCATTTTGTTCTCTTTTTACCTTCCTGCCAAATTCATTATTTCCCATCACGACTCTTATTGTAAAGAAATTTTGCCTGAAAACCAGATGGGTGCACAGCCCCAAGGACTCCTCATTTTAGCACTGCAGGTTCGTGGCAGCACAGGACCCTTGCTGAGGAAGACCCCATCCCTGCTGAGGAAGACTCCCTCCTTGCAGGGGTCTCTCTGCTCCTCAGCAGAGCTCCATGGGCATGGGTGGGGGGGCCAAGCCCTGACCTGCTCTGTGCCCCCATGCAGGGCTCTGCAGGGACACACATCTCATCCTGCTCCTGTCTCCAGGCTCTGAAATCTCTTCCCATCAGCTGCTGCTCACCAGGCAGCCCTGCCAGGCTCCTGAGCAGTCTGAGGGAAGATTCATGTTAGCAGAGAAGTCTCCAGGAAAGAGAAGAAACATTTGCTGGGCAGATGGTGACTGGCAGCCAGGACACGTTCCCCTGCACTTCTGCTGCACAAATCACTGGAGAGGCTTCACCTGAAATAATGTATGAGCCTCTGCAGGGGAAAAAATGGATGGAAACTGATGTCAGCCAGGTACAAGCTGCCAAGGAGAATGGGCTGTATATTTTAGATGGGGCAACAAAAGTTTTAGACTTGTTTAGCACAGCAAAAAATGGCAGAACTAAGAATGTGATTGACATCTGTGAACACAGCAGGAATAATCATGAGGAGAAGGGCAAAAGGACTGAAGCAAGAAGGGCAATTGGGTGGCAAAAAAAATCACTGGATTTTTTGGGGCCCTTGTTTCCAGCACCACTCTGGAAGTGGCCAGAGGAGGCTCAGGACCCTCTGCAGGAGGTGACATTTGGGTCTGCTCTGTCCCTGGCCACCCTTCTGCTGGTGATGCTCCAGACCTGCAGCAGCTCCTTTGAATTCAGTCAGGTTTACACACAGGAGAACCTCCCCCTCTTTGTGTGAACTCCAAACCCCCAGGTTCTCCTCCACTGTGCAATCTGATTTATAATGAATAAAATAAACGAATAAGTAGAGATTTTTTTTTTAAGTCAATAAAATAAAGTTCAGGATTTCATTTTCCTGGAACACTTACAATGTAGGGACTCTTTATTTCACTTACAGACTTGAATTTGCAGACAGAGGTGTTGAGCTCTGCCGGGCTTTCCCTTGGTGAGTAACAACAAGTAAGTAGAGGGGTCCTGAAGATCTTTTAACCATGGACCATTTTAACACCTGGTATTCAGAACCAGTTTCTAGTTCATTCTTTTTCTTTATTTATGTTTCAAGCACATCACCTCTGAAATCAGCCTCCAAAGTCAGTGTTTCACCAGGTGCTGGTGTGGAGCTGGAACACAGGGCTGTGCATTTCATTTGGAACTGGTGACATGTTTTTTGTCAAGGTAACTTGTGTCCAGAACATGAATAAACATCCAGAATTGTTTCAATGCTAGTTTCTTGTTGCAATTGCAACTGGTGACACATTTTTTGGCAAGAAAACTTGGGTCCAGAACACAAACAAACATACAGAATAGTTTTAATGCTTCGATGCTTGTTTCTATTTTGCAATCTAAAGATGCGAGTCCCCCGTGTTTCTATCAGCTTTTTAGGGGAATGGAACGGCATATTCTAAAAAAATGCATGGTGCATGAAGTTGTGGTATTTAAAGGAAACCACCGTGGGAACCAACATTCTTCCTTCATTCAAAACTTTTCATTAAAAATTCCAGAGTAAAATCATTCTCAAGATTGTTCTTCCCAGCCCTGCCTGGGCTCTCCAGCCCTTTCCCCACCAGCTCATCCCTGACAGCACTGGCAGAAGATCCAGATCCCAGAGCCACAGCTCCTGCCTGCTCTTTGGGATGGATCTTCAGGACTGAGTTCAGTGCCATCAGCATTAGGTGAGAGCAAAGTTTCCGTGAGCCAAACTCTGACTGCAAAGGCCCCTGGGGGGGGTGGCAGCTCCTCTGCTAACATTGCCATGCTCTGTCTCTGCAGAGCAATTCTTTACAGAGACAGTTCTGAGGCTGAACGGGACACTGTTAGTCTGGATCCATTTGTACTTCCTCTCAAGGAACTAGCAGCTGAAATTCTAGATGAATAAAATTTAGGGGGGGGAACAGAGCACATGGGAAGAGGTGTTCTGGTGAGCAGTGGCTGGAGTGCACGTGAATTAGAAATACAAATCCAGATGGGAAACAAAGAAAAAAAACCCCAATAATGCAAATGCTCAGGGATCCTGGTGCAGGCTGTGGTGATTTAGGACCAGAGGCCTCCTTGCCTCCAAGGTTTTTAAGCTGCACCCCTGCTCTGGGCAGTACAGGGAATGCCCCAAGCAGAACAAGCTCTCCAGCTGAAGAAGAAGCAAACTCAGTGGAATGGATTTCAGCTCGTTGCAAACCAGGAATCTTGCAGCCTCTCCTGCTGACCTGCAGCAATTGGTGATGGGCTGGTAGGACACAAACTGTCCTTGTGAGCTCCCACAGCTCAGTGTGGGCCGGGGTGAGGAGGGGGATGTGAATTTCTCCTCCTGCATCCTCAGCTTTGAGGAGAAGCTGAGGGTTGGTGCTCCTAGAGCTCCTGGATGACCAGGGGACAGTGGGCAGCTGGGCAAACTCTCCCAACACCTCCAAACCCAAGCAGCTTGGACATGTGTGGTCTGTATGGTACCACCCTGGGTGGTGGTGGTGCAAAGGGAGGGCATCTCTGAGTAAACCTGAGGACAGGCACCAGGCAGAGTACGTAAGGAGACTGAAATAAAGGCAGCAGCACTGAAATAAATGGCAGCCTCAATTGCTCTACTTTATTAGATGCTGACAAGGAAACATAAATCCCTATCTGCAAAAATCTGTTATGCGCATTTGGACAACTGAATAAGGAGAACTGAAATATTGTTCTATTTACTTTCAAGGCACAGAACCAAGACACTCTTTGTTACCTCATAAAATGCAGCATAGTGGAGTTAATACCTTTTTGCCAGCAGCTTTTTGCTCTCTCTTGCCAGAGATGGCCTCCGTTTTTGACTGCACCATCAATCCAGGACCAAGTTTTTATGTAAGCACTTTCTTGATCCAAGGCTGGGATCAATGCAATGCTCTCCCCTGTGCATTGGCTGCCACCAGCACTGGGAGGTCAAAGAGAGGTGAGTGCCAGAGGCCATAGGGCTGACTGCTATGGACTTAGTCCCTGCCTGACTTTGTTTTCCAGCCCAGCAGCAGTTATTTTGGGAAGCCCTTGGGACAGATTCAGACTGGAAGTTAAAGAATTGAGTCACACAAAGGTGTTCCTTTTGTCTCACCTGGGAGCCAACACCGAGGAGCACTCCTCTAAGTCATAATCACTTACTTAGCATAAGCAATTTATATTATTTTATTCTGCTTCTTTAGTAGCTAAGAACAAAACTTTCTGTCCTCAGAGGTACTCAAATCAAACACAGATAATCCAGAGGTGTTGCTTGCTCGCAGCAGACAGGACAAGTCAGGTACCAGCAGCCTCATTCCACAGCAGGGCAAGCAATCAAAGATGCCAAAACTTGTTTCCAGAGCATTTCATGCAAGGCAATGCTCACTCACATTGTCTTGGCATGCAAACACGAAAGAGCAGGCACTTGGCAAATTAAAATATTTATGAAGTTCCAACTCTGAAATGGAAAAGAGGTATGCCTGTTTGCTGTGCCTTTAGGAAAAGCATTCCAGTGGATCCAGGGAGAGAGAGAAGCTGTTTCTCCTTGCTTTGTACCCAGCACACATCCATCCTGCACGGGGCAGCCACACAAGGGCTCTGTGCATTGTTTGCTGCTTCTGCCCTCACAGAATTCTCCATTTCTACTTTTCCCTCGTTAGTCACAATTTGTCACTGTCACACCGAGTCAATAGATCCAAGATCTATAATCTTACAGTGAAATTTTGTAAAACTCGACTGCTCAGTTCTCATTGATTCTGGTGGAGATGAAGCCCAGCCAGAACTTCCCAAAGCTCCCTCTCGCTGCCTCATTAGCAGCTCAGCATGATCTGCCTCACGCATACTAAACCGAGAGGTATGGCTGTGTATCACACCTCCTTCCCAAGGAAACATTAAAAGCACAGTTATTTTTGAGATTGCTTGTCTCTGTGACACCCTCTTGCTACAGTTGCAGGGTGATTAAAGGATGCTCAGACACTTCCATTTCCCCTTCAGATGAGTTCCAGCATTCTCAGATCTTCAAGCACAACTGACAAACAGAGAGGGTCACCGAAGGTGGCAAAGGCAGCCTGGTAGCACAAAACAAAATAATGGCATTTTCTTCATTAAAATAATACCCTTGAGGTGAAGTCCAGAACCACCAGAGTAATTAAATGCTTGGGCCAGGTTTTCAAGTCTTTGGAGCAGTGCAAGGGCTCAGAACTCCCAAATGTGCATCCATAACTTCAGCATTTGTAAAATAAAAGGATTGTATCTTCAGTGGAACATGAACCTGAGACATGGCTAACAGACTGGTGGACAGCTCTCAAGCTCCAACAGGAAGCTAATTTGCCTTATATGATTAGAAGTGTCATATTCAATAGCACTTTCTAATCTTTTTTTTTTTTTTTTTTTTTTTTTTTTTTTTTTAAGGAGAATTAACAATAATTTGTTGTAATAGAGCCCCATTGATTCTTGTTGGGAGCTATAGATGAGGCAATTAGGCATAATGAAAAGCAGACAAGAGAGAAGGATGTAAACCTTCTGAAGCCATGGGGAGGTCATCATCTCTTGCAGTGCTTACACTGATGAGCGTTGTTGTAGGGGAACCCAGGGTTCTGAAGAGCAGCAGGAAGGGCCCTTCAGGTGCTCCAAGGCTCTGCTGGCACCAGATGAAAAAGGCAGAGTGGGGCCAGCGGGTCTGTGGAGGAGTGAGGGGCAGAAACAGTGACAGGGGGACAAGGAAGGGTTTCCAGCCCCTCCATCCCCAGTTCCCATCCCCAGGGCTGCTCTGCTCCCAGCAGGACCCAGTCTGGTCCCTTCCCAGCTCCACTTCCCAGCTCCTCAACTCAGCAGCTTCGGGGGGGCAGGAGAGAGGGGAGGGGGCAGCGCAGCACCGGCTCTGGCTGCTGTCCCCAGCCTGTCCCCCCTCTCCTCCCCGGGGACACAGGGACCCCAGGGCTCTGCTCACCCCTCCTGCTGCTGCCACCCGGGGCACACAGCCCTGCAGCCCCTCTCCCGCTCACTTGCTTTGTTAGAACGTATTTATTCCAGGTGACCTATAAAGGAAAAGGCTTTAATTCAAGAGTTTTTCATATCCTGGCTCTTTTGCTCAAGTACTGAAAATCCCCACTCCTCCGGGCTGATCCGCTGGAAAGGCACCCTGCAGCAGGCAGAACAAAAGCAGTGCCATAACAGAGGAGTCACACATCTCCTCTCTGCCAAGGTCGTTTTCAAGAGGACAACAAAGGATGGGAGAAGCACGGAGAGCGCTGAGATGGTGTTACCTGGGGAAGCCAGTGGGCTCTGAGAAAGCCCCAGGCTGGTTCTTGGGGTACTTCATCCTTCAAGGCTTAAAATCCCCCCTCCTTAGAGAGTGTTAAGGGGAAATTTCCTTTGCAGAAAGATTTTCCATGATTCAGTCCTAAACATTCCAGGTATCTTCCTCTGCTGTGTGTGCCCAAGCCACCAGCACAGATGAGATGTGGAGCAAGAGACCTGTAGAAACCCATCCTGCTTTCCCGGTCCTTGTACACCCTTTGCACGGGCATTTTGGCTGCAATCAAACCTCTTTTCAAGTAAAAAAAAAATTGGGTACCTGCTCACCATTGCCTCACACTTCATGTGGTCAGTCCCTCAACAGAAGCCCAGGTCACTACAGAAAGGGAGCAGATTTAAAGTACTTTACTACACATGATGTCCTCCCATAAATTCCTGGAGAATTTGTTTGGAAACATTCCCTTCTTCCTGCACGGGAACTCAATCTCTGCTCATCAAGAAAAAAACATCCTGAAGTCTTCCAAGAAGTTCAAACGTTCAGAGGTAGGCTTCACATGTGGACTGCAGGATGTGTGCAACTGGCTGGAAATGGGACACACAGACACACACAGACAGACACAGACAGACAGACACACACAGACACACACAGACACACACAGACAAACAGACACACACAGACAGACAGACAGACAGACACACAGACACACAGACACACACAGACATACAGACACACAGACACACACAGACATACAGACACACACAGACATACAGACACACACAGACACACAGACACACAGATAGACACACACAGACAGACAGACACACAGACACACAGACACACACAGACACACACATACAGACACACAGACACACACAGACACACAGACACACACAGACATACAGACACACACAGACACACACATACAGACACACAGACACAGACACACAGACACACACAGACATACAGACACACAGACACAGACAGACACACACAGACAGACACACACAGACATACAGACACACAGACACACACAGACACACAGACAGACAGACACACACAGACATACAGACACAGACAGACAGACAGACACAGACACACAGACAGACAGACACACACAGACATACAGACACAGACAAAGAGCAGTTCTATTCCCTGGGCTCTGTCACCATGCTTTCAGAGCCTGGAACTTTTTAGCATTTATAATACAGACTCTTGTAAGTATTCATACAGATACTCATGGGCTAAAATTTCATGAGCTCGTCACAACCATTTTTTGTATAAGGGACCAAGGCAATAAGAAAATCCCAAGCAAGTGAACTGATGTAACTGGGGTGATGGGGGAAGATTTTTTTGTCCCCAGTTCACAGTCAGAGGCTGGGGGGCAGCTGCCTTTGGCAGGGGTCTGAGGACATGACCCTCATCATCTGCAAAGTGCCTCTGGGATGGGTCCCTGTAAGGCTGCAGAGCACAGAGCCTCCTGAGAAGGGGAAGATATCCAGCTTTTGGTCCTTTTATAATGTGTGTTTATAAACTGCCTGGTCATTGGCACTCCTGTCCCCAGAGGTGGGGCTCTGGCTGCTGTTGTTGGACCTCAAGTGCAGCACTGGGCTTGGGGCAGCTCACTGGGACCAACCACCAGCACCGGGTCCACAGGGTAGGAGATGGGATTGGGGTGTTGGGCACACACCCCGTGGGCTCTCAGGATGCAGGGCAGGGGGAGCCCTGCTCCTGGCACCGGGGTTGAATTTGGCTTCTGCTGCATCTCTGGATTCAGCGAGCGCCCTTAATTCCTGTGTCAAAAGCACAGAGATGCCTTTGCCTCTCAGTTTATGATTCAGATTTCTTTTTTGACATAATGTGACACAATACAATGCACTAGATGCAATTATGTACAGTTAGATTGTGTGCTGAGTTGTCACTTAGGGCAATTACTTCTTTTTAATAATAGTAATTGATACTTGGAGTTGCCAAAGATAAGCCAGTCCTGCAGTCAGCACAGCCATTTGTCATCCCTGCACTCTTGGTAAATAATAATTGAACTGAGTGACTGTATTGACAAACAGACATGCCTGATCTGAGGGAGCTGTTAAAAATCCAAAAAGAAGCAGTGTTGTTGAAGGAATGTCATTTATCCATAAATAAATGTAACACATCTTTCTGATTATTTTTTTCTTCTGAAGAGTTTTGCTTTTTGTCAAACAAGCAGTGATGTCAGTGACATGTTCTCTACTCTCATCATATGCCTTTGCTTTTTAGCCTTCCTAGGCAATCCCCCTAATCTTTAAAGAAAAAATAATTACAATTGAAAAAAAAAAAAAAAGAAAAAAAAAAAGAAAAGAAAAGAAAAAGAAGCAGTCTTCTGGTAAAATAGGAGGAAGGATCCAGTTGTGATTAACTTGAAATAATAGATAATTTGTGCAGATCCATCGGGAACAGCTGTTGGTGCTTGGTCAGTGCTGTAGAGTTGTGTTGTCTGCTCAAAGGAGCAGAATACCAAAATGTTCATGTAATAAATACTGTGTTGGAAAGAGCAGAACCAGAGAGGGCTGGGAGGGGCAGGGTCCCACAGCCTGTGCCAGCCCCGCTCCTGCTGGACTGAACTGGTGTGTAGGCAAATGTTTTACTTTACCTTTTTTTATTCTTATTTTTATATTATCTACCAGAACTTTAAACAGGAAGGGAACCTAAATGCCAGAAACAAAAGCCCCTGCTATTCACCCAGGTACAGACAGCTACTTTTTCACCTGGGTTTTTTACTTTGTCCTGCAAAAAGAATTTTTCTTATTAAAGTCTACCCTTGAAAAAGGAACTTTGAGAAGAAAGTTACTCCTGGCAATCTTGTTCAGTTTAGACTGGGGCTGTATTCTGCAGTGGTTATGGGCAGGCAGCAGTGCTCAGACCAGGTCTGCTGGAGCAACACAGATTTACAACAGGTCTGTGCTGCCATCATGCAGACTCCGTCCTGTCCCTGGTATGGACCTGTTTATCCCAAAGGAGGAACATTTGAGGGTGCTTTAAGAGCAGTTACCTCACCAGAAGCCTTTCCCAAGGATTGGTTCACTTATCTATTCATTCATTAATTCCTCTTTAGCCAGAACAGCCTCAGTCCATCAGCTGAGAGCTGTGGAGGTCACTGGAGCTGCTGTTCTCTGCTCAGCTGCTCAGAGCAAGGGCAGCTCTGAGGCTCCCACGGGCAGACCTGATGGCCAAGATTTGCTGCTTTCTGAAGAAGTTTGGGCTCTTGGCCAGGTTTGTGGTGTCTGGAGCAGCTTAGATGGGAGGTGGCTGGGAAATCAGTGCCCAGGATGTCCAGGGTAGAAGGAAACGTAAATGTGGTGCTGAGGGACATGGTTTAGAGGTGGCCTTGGCAGCGATGGGTTAATGGTTGGAACTGATGATGTTAAAAGTCTTTTCCAACCAACACAATTCTGTGATTAGATGATTCTATAGGGCCCCCCAGTTCATAAAGGATCCAGGACAGGGCTGCCAGTGCCATGATGGACACATCTGAAGTGCTGATGGAGCAGGGCTGATTGTGAGCAGAAACTGCTCCAGTGCCTCTGAACCTCTGAGAGAAGAAAGACAAAGAGGGCTTCTCCTCATCATCTGATGACAGTGACTTAGGAAGCTGCTGCTTCCTAAAATAATCCAATGCAAACATAAACACAGAAAATCATAAGAAGAATGCTGGGGTCCAAAGAGGTTCCTTGCCTGCTGCAGGTGCACGTGGCACACCCAGGTCTCTGCTCTGGCTCCTGGGGAAGGGTCACTGCTGGATGCCCCTCAGGAGGGGCTTTAGGGCAGCTGAGTTATTCCAGTGCAGACACTCTGGGGCCTCAGCATTTCCAGAGTCCCTCAGACACAGGCTGCTTCTCCACTCCAGCCTGGTAGACATTTTTCATACTCCCAAGTGATAACAAGTGAAGATGGAGCACCTACCACAGGGAAACACGATCAATACTGCATGAGCTGTTCAGCATTCATTAATCATTCATATGTGGATGATTAAAAAATTAATACAAAATTTGGAAATTATTTAGGACTGGGTGAGCTTATGCTGAGAGACGCAAGGAGCTG
Organism: Calypte anna; assembly: GCF_003957555.1. Classification (NCBI taxonomy): domain Eukaryota; kingdom Metazoa; phylum Chordata; class Aves; order Apodiformes; family Trochilidae; genus Calypte; species Calypte anna. Next base: position 43,545,598 of record NC_044251.1, read on the forward strand.
CTGGAAGAGGAGGAGGGGAGGAGATGGTGTTGAGGAGGTCCTCTGGGTGCCATCCTGGCTTGCTCTGCAAATAGAAAGGGCAGCAGCTAAAGGAGCCTCTACCCTGGGATGGCTGCCAGGGAGCAGCACATGCTCCTTCTCACTTTGTGTGAAGATGGAGAGAGACAGAGGCAGAAATCCTGCCAACTGGTGAGTGTCCCCAAGGTCTGGCCATGGCCCATACCTGTGAGAAGGCTGGTGAAGCTTTGGTGGCTTCTCAAAGACTGGGTCTGAATCATGGCTTCAGCAAGAAGAGAACTGTTAAAAAAAAACAAAAATCAAAACAAATGAAATAAAAAAACAAAAAAGCAAGCAAGCAACCAACTAAACTAAACTAAAAAAAAAAAAACAAAAAAAACCAAAAGAAGGGGGAAAAGAGTGGAAAAAGAAGCCACAGAAAACCAACTCTGAACATTTGCTAAGTTTATTTCAAAATATGTTTTTGAATAAAAAGGGAGGTTTTGAAATGGAAAGAGTTCATCGTACTCCAGAAAGACTCTCACATAGCAGAAAGGAAAGTCAGAGGTTGGAGTGGCTGCCAGGACCCCCCAGGGTCCCCCAGAGCATGGCACAAGGTCAGGAATCCTCAGCTGCAGCCAGGGTACCCTGGGCTGGGCTGGACTGTGCAGGGTTCCTTCACCTTCCACTTTCCCTACCCAGTGTTTGGAGAATTTCAGTGTTCACCAATAAAAGGAGAAGGAAACTGGATTTAGTGGCTCCCTTAGAAATGGTTGTTAAAGAGAAAAATCATGGCTGTGGAGGATTGTGTGAGCCATGGAATGTTCCAGAGTGACAGAGAGCCTTTGCCTAAACCAAGGAGACAACTGATGGGGGCTCAGATAGTTTTTATTCCTGTTGGGTTTTTTAATGCTGGAAATTAAATTAGAATGAAATTCCATTGGAAATCCTCAAGAAAAATATTTGGGATTTCTCAGGACACAGATTTTGCAGAAAAAATTGCAACAAATAATAAATTTCTTGGCTTAGAATGTTCTCCATTTCCCATGTAGCACTGGGTAGGAAGTGTGCCCAGCTCCCCTTGTAAAATATCCAGCCCTAGTCACATGAAAAAGGGAGAAAAGGGGGCGAGATGTGGTGAATAAGGCTGGGGTTTTCTTTCTTATTTGATTAAATAATTGTTCATTCTCACTTCACATAACTGAATAGAGAGAAGTCCTGTGGAACAAACTGATGATTGCACCTAGTCACATGTGAACTGGAACCAACCTGCAAACCCTCAAGGTTTTGATTACAGTCCTGATAAAAAAATATATATTATCTGTCCATTTATGTGGGAAGCAGTGACAATCTGTTCTTCTCTAATCACTACCTCCTATCAGAATTTCTCCAGTGTGATATATGGTCACCTGTTCTAAGAGCTTTGTATCCTGCTTCTAGAAACTCAATAGTAAATGGTTTTAATTGTATTTAAAATGATGGAAATAATTCAGGTATATACAATATGAGCACAATATTATTGATTGCACAAAAGGTATTTCTAATATTGTATTCACTCAATTAATTTCCCTCAGCTTGGCAGCATCAGCACCCCTGTGCACAGTGCTTTGATTCAGCACAGGAGCAACACACAAAAGAGAAGTTGTATCTGTAATAAAATGACACTGACCTTTTTCCTGGCTTAGTGCTTTTTCTGTCATGACAAATAGATTTAATTTCAGGGCTTTTTTAGGAAATCACATCAATATTTAATTTAATTTTGTAAAGTTACTTTGAAAATGTAAATTTTTTCCCTTACCCCCCTCTAGTGACACCACCCTCCCTGCACTTAGTTGGTGATAAGCCAAACTTCAGGAAACATCATCATTGTTAAAAAAACAGCAAACCAGAATCACTGCCAATAATGCTCCTGAACTTTCCACCCTCTTCAGAACTTTGAAACCAGCAGGAAGTCCACATTTCAAACACGAACCATATGCTTTCTGAGCTGGCAAAAGATGAAATCTGATTTTCCAGTGAAGCAGCCTGCCCTGGCCCTCCCCATCCCAGAGCATGACTTGGATGAAGCCAAATCAGAAATCATGACCTGGGTTTCCCTCCTCCACCTGCCTGCAGGAGGCTCCTCCAGCTCAGGGGCAGCACCAGAACTGTGGAGCTGTCTGGGGGGTTCCACTGTCTGACACTGCCTTGTCCATCTGTCCTTCCAGACAGAGCAACCACAGGGCACAGCCTGGACTTGCTCAGCAAGTGGGAGCAGGGAATGCAATTGGACTTCTGAACTAAAGCTCCATCATACCCCAGAATTTCCTCTGCCCTTCACACAGGGCTCTAGATAGATGGGCACAGATTATTCTGTGGAAATCTCTCCCCCTCTGGCCCAAATTCCTCCATCAAGCTGGCTGCTGATGCATTTCGACTGGGCAATAAACCATTTTCCGAAGACAGGGAATGTACAATTTCTGTTTGCTGTCTGCAGTGAGGGCTTTTCAGAATTGGAAAGGTTCATCAGTTATACCAACATAATCACCATGTAACTAGACTACAGTAATTATTTTACTATATCTCTTCCTGTAGTGACTGCTGTCAAATAAAGCAGCTTTTTCAATATACCTTAAATCTATTCCCTAGCAACACAAACTGAATCAAAGTGTGTCCTTTTACTGAAGGACAAATATTTTTGTGTTGGGAATTACGCTGGGAGAAGCAGAGCTGCTCAGCTCTCACACCAAGAGGGGTTCCTGAGGATAAAACCCTGGCAGGTCCAATTCCCCCCCCCCCAGGGCTGGGCTGTCAGGACACTGCGGGGGGGGTCTGGGGGAGAACTCCCCTGCCCAGCCCAGGAGACAACAAACTACAGGATGAAAACCTCAGATTGCAGAGAAAAAATCCTGCAAAGGGCTTTCCAAAACCCAGAGGAGCCAGCTGAGTCTGCCCATGGCAGGTGTGCAGTGCGTCTGGGATGGCACCAGAGCCACTCGTGTCATCGTGTCATCTGCCCCTGTGCTCAGCCCTGGTGAGGCCACACCTCAAGTCCTGTGTCCAGTTCTGGGCCCCTCAGTTTAAGAAGGATGTAGAGGTCCTGGAGCAGGTCCAAAGGAGGGCAACCAGGCTGGTTGGGACTCGAGCACAGATCCTATGAGGAGAAGCTGAGAGAGCTGGGGCTGTTCAGCCTGGAGAAGAGGAGGCTCAGGGAAGACCTCATCCTGTCTACAACTCCCTGAAAGGAGGTTGTAACCGGGTGGACATTGGTCTCTTTTGCCAGACGACTTTCAACAAGACAAGAGGGCAGGGTCTCAAGTTGTGTCAGGGGAAATTTAGGTTAGATATTAGAAAGAATTTCTTTCTGGAGAGGGTGATCAGGCTATGGAATGGGCTGCCCAGGGAAGTAGTGGATTCTCCGTGTCTGGAGATATTTAAAAAGAGACTGGATGTGGCACTGAGTGCCATGGTCTAGCAACCGCAACGGTGGTAAAAGGGTTGGACTAGATGATCTCTGAGGTCCCTTCCAACCCAGCCAATTCTATGATTCTATGATTCTATGATCTCTGTGCCACCACGTGTCCCCTGTGTGCCACCACAGGTCTCTGTGGGATGCAGCTCAGGAGGAGGTTACAGGAGCTGCAGTTGCCACTGTGGCAGTGCTAACCTGCAATAAAATAAATGGGTTAAGCCCCTAACCCTGTTGCAATTCATGATAGGGAAACCAAAGGCAAATACAATAATTTTGTCTAGAAACAATGAATTAGGTACTTACCTGAGGAAGTGTGTGCCCAGGCAGTGTCCTGGTATCAGGACCTCTGTGTGCTGGGGGTGCCAAACCACCCCTGAGACTGGGGGCAGGTTGGGTTTCCAGCTGTGTGTCCCAGTGCCTCCCAGCTCAGTGAGGAGAATCCACCAGTGCTGGTGGGTGCTGTGAGCTGCTGGATGTGAGGAGCAGGCTGTGGGGTGACAGTGACAGTGACCCGTGTCCCCTGAGCCCCCTCCCTTCACCCATTCCCATGTGGAGCACCCTGTCCCACCCACCCAGGAGCAGCCCCTGGGGTTCATAGCAGCTCTCACCCACCCCATAGGCAGCTCCACTCAAAACCACAAACAAACAAAATACTTTTGGGAAACAGGGCACTTTGGTATTGCTGTGGTCACTGCTCCAGATTCCTGTGTGTTCACCTGGTGGTCCTGGAGGACGAGAAATAGAATCACAGAATTATTTGGGTTAGGAAAGATCTTTAAGATTATCAAGTCCAGTTGTTCCCCCAGCAGTGCCCAGGCCACCCCTGCCCCATGTCCCTCACCCCCACATCCCCAGGGCTCTGAAACCCCTCCAGGGATGATGGGGACTCCAGCCCTGCCCTGGGCAGCCTGGGCCAGGCCCTGACAACCCTTTCCAGGAAGAAATTATTCCTAATAACCAACCTAAACCTTCCCTGGCACAAGAAATGGGTGGTAAACGCATGGACACCCTGAGTGCTCCACAAGCTGCTTTTGGGGGGGGTGGCCATGGCCACACAGAACAGAGTCACCCCCAGGGTGCATCCCCAAGCTCTCCTGCTGGGATGGCATCCTGAGAGGACACTTCTTGCCCCCAGGTAAACTGTAACATTATACCTGACACAGTCTGCTGGTATAAAAAGCCAGAGTGAATGGCCTGGAAATATAATAACCAGGGAGCAATTGTTGGCTGTTTCTCCCCTCATGAGAACCAGGGGTCAGGGAACAAATAGTCTAATGGTAGGTTTAAAATAAAAACAGGGTTTAATTAGGAGAACTTTTCTTCCACATAATGCATAATTAAACATGGAACTGAGAGCCATGGGAGAGTTTGGAAAATGAAAAGATAAGTATACTAAAAAATAATCACACATATTCAGGAAGATCCACAAACTAATTGCATTGTATGTGGAAGGTGAAATTGCGTCTCAGCTGAAGCCTGTGTTAACATCCAATTTATTTTAATAAGGCTGAAATTTAACACCTAGTAGGCAGTGCTGAAAACATAGATGTAAGTTACTAAAATGGGACAAACTGCTATTTACTTTCTGATAACTATTTGTGTGTAATATGTTTGGTACTAATTAATAAAACTGCATTTACATTTATGTACTACTTAACAAGAGATGCTTTACGAGTCCAGAAAATCCTTCCTCTCATCTTCAGCCTTTTTTCATCACATTCCACACAGAAAACTCTGCTTTACTCAGACCCTACTTATTGCCTTTCTAAATCTAACTATAACAGAGGAAAAGTAACACATTTCTCTGTGTTTGCGAGTGGATAACAACCACACAGCCTGAAGAAGATGGCAGATAATTTCTCTTTTTGCCTGTATTCTCATAGTCCCATGGTCCCTCTCTGTGTTGCTCTTCTCAGGCAACAATGATTATAAGCAACACTTTGGGACCCAGCACAAAAAACCACAAACCAAAAAAAAAATCAAGAGAGAAGAGACCTCACCAGAACAGGCGATGCATCACTGCCTGGTTTATTCCCCCTGAAAGCCAGCTTGGCTTTAGCACTGCCAGCACATCAGGAAATAATGAGCTCAGATTTTTGTGTTTGTTTGTTTTTCCCTCATGGCAGAGCAGCCAGCAACCAGAAAATAAGCCTTTATTCTTCATGGAGGATCAAGGGGCTGACTGACTCATGAGGGGCTGGCTCTTTCACAGCTATTTGCCTTCCCTGGGCCATTTTCTCCTCCCACTCAGGGAAGGAGCCACGAGCTCCCAGTGGCCCCAGGGCCTGCACCTGCTGGGGCACCCATAAACACCAGGAACCAGCTGAAGGTGCCAAAAGTCATGGGAAAGTATGCACAACAACCAAAGCAGTCCCTGGATATTGCTAGGATCAACAACCAAGTTTCTTTTTACTTTTTTTTTTTTTTTTTTTTTACTTTTTTTTCCCCAATAAGAAAAAGCTCTCCAGCTGGTCTTTAAGCTTCTCCCATATTTTCTCCCTCCCATCCAAGCGAAGCTGGCACATGGGTTTTCTGGCAGTCAGCCTGAGCACCATGGGGAGACCTGCATCAGTGCATCCTCAGCATCTCCCAGAAGGACTCAGGGAGGCTGATGGGTGACACCTGGGACTCCCCCAGCAGCTACAGCCATGCATCCAGTGGGACATGGAGGGGACACAGTGATACCAGGTGATGGGGAAACAGCATGATCCAAGAGGCATCTTGAGGTCTGGGGTCTGGAGGAGAAAGAATAAGTGACCACAAGTCAAAGACACCTGCCAAGAAAGGCAGATGGGTGAAAGGAACCCTGTGTGCTGAGGGCAGACAGAACTGCATTGCTAAGAATTATACTGGCTCTTTAAATTCATACTTCCAAGACCTATATCCTGCACTTTTCTGTTTGACTGAATGAACAACAGCTTGCTCTGCATTAGGAGGAAATGCAGTGAGGCACATTGGAATGTATGCATGCCAACCTGTCCCTCCCTATTTTCAGGCAGTTTTTAAAAAGTATAGGTGCATTTATATGGAAGGCTATATTGTATCTTAAAAAGGAAAATCACATAGATGTATACACTTGAGAATAACATTTGCTCTAGTTCAGTGAATACAGCACTTACTGTGGAGGTATCAGGACTGTGGAGTCTCTAAAGCACAAAAAAATACATTTCGTTCCTGCTATAATTGCCTGGTCTCAAGGGGGTGTGGGAGATGGGGAAGAAGCAATTGAAGAATCCTGCTGAATTGCAGCCCATGTCCCATCCAGATCCAGTGACTCCAAAGAGACAGCCCAGACCACTGGTTTATTGCAGAGCTTTGTCACCCCAGGTCACCTCCTGCCAGGGCTCAGCTCCCACCCACCATCCTCTTCCTCCTCTCCTGAGCCCCCCAGGAGGCATTTCTGGGGGTACCTGTACCGGGAGGAGCCTTTCTTGCTCCTGAGGCTCAACAAGCCGCTGGCCTCTTCCTTGCCTCACACCAGAGTGAGCTGAGGTGCCTTCTGTGGGTGTGTGTCCCACCTTTATTGGCCCCCTGGTCTTGCTCATGCCCAATAGGGGCCTGTCCTAACCAGGCACAGGTGGACTCACACCCACTCTTTGGTAACTTGAGGCACCTGGTTGACAATGTTTCTCTACAGGTACCCACTGGACAGAGGGACCAAGGAGGCTGCAATCCAGCCAACCCACACCCCCAAGGGCTGAGCAGGCTCCTTGGGGTTGTGTGGCAAGAACTGACTGTCTCCTGCTGTGGTTTAAAACCTGATTTTATTCTGAGGACCAAGAGGTCTGCAGGTGGGTAACAGCACCCAGAGGATCCAACACCCCCCCCCCCATGTGCCAAACCTGCAGGTTGGAGCAGTGAGGGGGTAAGAAGGATCTGATCCACGGGTCAGGGGCTGCTAGAGAGGGGAGTAACCTGCCCAAAGGTTAATTTTCACCCTTCACCCTCAGCCACCCAAATCAATTCTTTGTACTGAGGAAATAATGTAGACATCTTTATTTGAGGCTCCTGAGAGTAATTTTTAACTTTTCATTCTAAGTGATTGTAAAAACCTCTGCTTCAGATTCGATAAAAATGATGAATTTTGAATATGTGTGGTGCAATTTATCTTCTGCTCATTGAGGTTACTGCTTTATTTATAAGCAACCCTGCTGACATCTTCCATGAAATTCAGAATGAAGACAAAGGTGAAAATAATTAATTTTAAACTAATTTTGTTCTGCTAATTAAGGAATTCCAGTTTGCATATGATCTTCACATTAGTTATTTCAAATATGCCAGCAATTATGTGTCTCTATGTTTGGAGCATGGCACAGGTGTCTGAAGGGTCACAGAATCACAGAATATTCTGAGCTGGATGTCACCCATCAGGATCATCAAGTCCAACTGCTGTCCCTCTGCAGGGCACCCCCAGAATGACCCCATCTGTCTGAGAGCATCATCAAGATGCTGCTGGAGCTCAGGCAGGATGAGTGAACCCAGGACTGCCCCTGCCTGACCCGCCTGTGCCAACAGCCTGAGGAGTTCCACAGCCAGAGCCCACACTTCATTTGCACAAAATGTGCACGACCAAGAAACGTGGAAATCTGTGAGTGTGAACTACATCTACGTGTTCCTCATGTGTATGAATATATCATAGATGTAAATATACCATAGATATAAACTAGATATTGAATTATTTTTTACCCAGGCAGTGTTGACCTCTGCCCACAGAATCCTTTCTTCTGCTGAGGTGGCTTGAGCCATCATCTTGCCAGTGGGTGACAGTGTCTCACGGGTGGCAGTGGCTCAGGGATGGCAGTGTCTCAGGGGTGACAGTGGCTCAGGGGTGGCAGTGTCTCAGAGGTGGCAGTGTCTCAGGGATGGCAGTGTCTCAGAGGTGGCAGTGTCTCAGGGGTGGCAGCGTCTCAGGGATGGCAGTGTCTCAGGGATGGCAGTGTCTCAGGGGTGGCAGTGGCTCAGGGGTGGCAGTGGCTCAGGGGTGGCAGTGTCTCAGAGGTGGCAGTGTCTCAGGGGTGACAGTGTCTCAGAGGTGGCAGTGTCTCAGAGGTGACAGTGTCTCAGGGATGGCAGTGGCTCAGAGGTGACAGTGGCTCAGAGGTGACAGTGGCTCAGGGGTGGCAGTGTCTCAGAGGTGACAGTGGCTCAGAGGTGACAGTGTCTCAGGGGTGGCAGTGTCTGTCTCACAGTTCAGGACATGCCAGGAGCAGTGTCTGGTTTCAGAGCCAGCTGAGATGGGATGTTGGGATGTATCTGGCTCCAGAGGACCAAAAAACAACCAGCCAGCCAACCAAAAACCCCAAATATGAAGTTTTCAATTAGATCTGGAATCTTCACACTTCCTATTATAGAACAAAACAAACAAAAAACAACTCATGAGTATTTGGAATCCAGAAGAAAGCAAAAGAAGAGGAAAACAGACTTGTTCATTCCTTTCTCAGCTGTGTGGACACTGCAGAAGCAGAGCTGGCTGCTTTGAGTGACTGAACAATGAGCCCAGAGGTCAGTTTTCCCAGGGAAGACAGGCAGCACTGAACTGAGATGATGCTCACAAGCTGAGGGATTATTTTCCATTTTGCATGTGCTGTATCTGAGCCCAGGCTGTTGCTGTGCCCCAGGGGCAGGGTGGGACAGGGGGCTGCTCCCTGGCACCAGGATGCAGTACAAAAATTCCATCTTTTCTGCTCTGCTGCCAGCTCTGGAGTTGCATGTTATTTTTTACTATTCACAGTATGATTTTAATCATGAAAGTTGTGATTTGTAATTCTAATATTTACACAGAAAGCTCTTTTCCTTATGTCTTCCTCCATAAAGTAATATTCAAATCAAAGTGCAGGTTTCATTTCATACAGCTTTGAAGTTGATCCTTTTGACATTTCACATTTTCATGTCACGCTTTTAATTATGGAAAAAAAAAAAAACAAACAAGTTTCACTCATCATTATTTCATTTTTTCCCTGTTTCCTTAACTGCCTTTTCTTCCCCTCTCTGGGAAAACTCAGAACAAGAGACAGAAAGAAGCAGAGATGGCTGTGAGAACCAGGCACGGGGTTTGATGAATCTCAGGTGCTGGGCAGGGTGACCCCTGGGAGCTGGGCTGGGAGAGGTCACACCTGGGAGCTGCTGTAGAACCCTGCTCCTTTCTGAACAAATACTGAGGTGGATGCATCCACATCTGGCTGTAGCACTCCACATCTGGATGCAGCATTCCACATCTGGGCACAGTGTTGCACATCCTGCAGCCCTGTGAGCCCTGCCAGCAGCACCACAGCAGCCACAGAACATCTGCTCAGCACATCTGACTCCAGGAGGAACTGACAGGCAGCCTTAATCTTCCTCCTGTCACAGATAAGCCCCAGGGAGAGGCCTGGGAGCTGGCACCAGGTGAGGGATGGAACAGATGCTGTGTCAGGATGGATGGAGGGCAGGAAACCCCTGGCTGCTCCCTGTGGTGCTGAGCTCTGCAGCCACCCAGTGCCCAGGCAGGACCCCTTGGGAAGCTTTCTCTGCCATGGATCCTTTCCTTCATCTGCCCTGCCTCCTGAGAAGCCTTTTCTGCCAGGGACTCTCCCCTCCAGCCCCCAGCCCCAGGGACAAGCCACCTCCACCTGCAGCTGAGTTCTGCTCGTGGAAGCAGCGTGACCAACACCACTTTCCCTCCACCCCTTCTCCATGCCGTGCTCTTCCCTGCCTTCACTCTAGGCCACATTTTTGGTCTCAGTTTGATCCTCCAGCAGGGTCAGCCTGGGCTGCAGGGCTGTGCTGTGCTGTGGAAGGGATGGCAGAACAGGAGCAGGATTTCAAAGCAGTGTTGCAGAGGAGAGAATGGGGGTGTCGGGTCTGTGGCACTGTCAGAGAGTTCAGTGGCATTCAGGGTGGGGTCAGTAAGCCCAGCACGTTAGAGACGTGGCACAGTTACCTCTTGCTTCATTCCTACTTTTCTATCCCAGTGAAAATGCACAGGATCACTGCCTTTTCAATAAGGAAGAATTTTTCTTTGTCCTACAAGCCAGCCAGCCCATGTTAATGAAACAGAGGAGTTTAATTCCATACAACTGCTCACACTGTTCCTTCTGTACATCAGGAAAGTGGAATAATAGGTCAGGGAATAACTGTGCAGGTAAAAGAGAAGAATTTCCATCATCATCAATTCGTAAGGATTCATAACAAACACCACTTGTTTGTTTCTGTAGAACTGTAATATTGACCTGATTACAGGAATACCAGGAAAGCTCAGAGGCAGCCATAGGGCAGAGCAGCCCTGGGCAGAGGCACGGGGGAAGATTAATACCATGGCTCACAAGATGTGACAACAGCTACCCTTGGAACATGAAGATATCTGAAAGTTAATGAAGAGATAGGAGCGAGATAATAAAGATAAACATGTCTTTTTAGGTTAGGCTGCCCCAGTGCCAGCCTTACACTGTTTGAGAATGCAGTTCTTCAAACCCATGCTGAGGACAGCCCCGCAGAGCCAAGATAATTTATCTTAAAATTGAAGAGAGGAACCACGAGGCACAGAACATGGCATCAAAATATGGATGACAGTGTCCTTGCCAAGGAGGCAAACAACCTTATTAAGAGAGAAAGGGGATGAGATGGCTGTATTAACAATGAAAAGGAAGTCCAGGGGAATATAATTACAACCCAGGATTCATATCAGTGTTTGTACTGCCAGGCTGGAGGAGCTGACACTCATTTCATGTGAGGAACATCAGGGAAGGAATGGCCCTGCTCAAGAGCAGGGGCTTCATGTATCAAACTCATTAGTCCTGAAGGGCTATTATAAGAGTTAATTTAAAGGTAGGCAAAGCACAGCAGTAAATACTGCTTAAGTACTGCAGCAGGAAAGCTGTCATTGCTGTCACTGCTGTCACCACTGGAGGAGCTGCCCGTGGTCTGCAGCCACTGCCACCCGTCACCGGTGGCATCTGGGTGTCCCCAGTACAGACTCTGGGTGTCCCCAGTACAAACTCTGGGTGTCCCCAGTCAGGACTGGTGTCAGCAGCCCAGTCAGGTGGCAGAGCAGGAGCAGGCAGAGGGATGGGCTCCAGGAAGACAGCAGAGCACAAGGGAAAAGCCTTCAGGGCATGCTCAGAAGGAGCTGCATCCTTCCGAGACAAAATAATTAACAGGGTACTGAAGAGAGAGCATAATTCCTGCTTTACAAGAAATTTGAAGATTTCTGCTTGGCAGACCCTGTCCTTTGTATTCAAAACACAGAGAATTAGCTATTCATCCCTGTTTCAGATCATCTTGGAATTTTTACTTAACAATGGGGGATTAGGAAGCTTCGTACTAGGCTGAGATAGAGAAGCCTGGAGTGGGGGCACTCACAATTGCTGCTGCTGAGCTGCCATGTGCTGGGACTGCACCCATGCACACACACACACAAAGCTCCTCTCTGCAAACCCAGCAGAAATTTCTCTTCTGGCAAGTGCACAAGTGGTAAGGAACAACCAGAATGGCAACAGGAACAGCCAGAATGGCAACAGGAGCAGCCAGAATGGCAACAGGAACAACCAGGAGGCATCAGCAGCCCGAGTCCCCAATTGCAGTTCTTTATCTAGCAGCAGAGGTTGAATCATTTACAATTGGCCATGAACAAATGATTTCCAGCTCGCTTGGTGCTCTTGGATGGGAGCTGGAGCTGCTTCTCAAGTCTGCAAAGCTGGGGGTGTCTAATGATGGGTCTCAGATCTAGTGGCCAAAACCAGGTCCAGCCTGGCTGACCCTTCCTGGCCCCCACACCTGTGTCCCTGCACAATAAAACAAAACAGTGAAGATCAGACAGTTAACAGAGTGAATAGTGCAGAGTTTGTGTCTGTACATCAACACTCGTGTCCTGCACACACCTCAGGCCAAACCCAGAGCCTCCACTGGGCTGGGCAGCATTCAGCCTCCTCCAGGAGGAAAGTTCTGAGCAAATAGGTCCCAGACCATGGTTTGTCTTCATGGGGATTAAGAAATAACAAGACTCCTATACATTCCTCCCTCCTGGGAGAACTTCCCTGTCCCTCTGACTTTGAGCTCCTCAGTGCCAGCTTTCACCAGCCCTCCCCAGCTCCACTCAACCTTTATTTGTGCTCTCCTCACTGACTTCTTTGGGGTTGCCTACCCAGCCCAGCATCACCTACAGATGCTGCCCCCCACCCCTGGACCCTTCTGCTCCCCAGCACTGACCCTGTGTCAGGGACCATCCTTGCTCCAGCAGCCCAGTGGCTCTGTGTTTCAGAAGAACAGCTCTCCTGAGTGCCACACCAATGCACACCCACTTCTTATTTCAGACAGGGATTGTCTCTGTTTCCTGCAGCTCCTTTCTGTACACATAAATGCATTAATAAAACACTGATTTTTATGCACAGCTCTCAGCAGGAGGCGGTTCTCAGTTCTAAGGGAGTTCTGTCAGGGGGTGGATTTTTTTCCACAAAATTTACTTAATTCATTATATTTTTATCATGACATATTCAGCTTCCAATAAAACATCGTTTTTCCTCGGCACCTGATTTTTGCTGTCTGCCATCAGCATTAAGGGAAGCAGAGAGCATTGGGATGCAGCTCACTGCTCTCCTCCAGCAGCACACCAGGAGCAGCCTCACCTCCTGGTGCTGCCACCCCTCTGGGATCTGTGTGAAGACAGGGAACCACATTTTGCCCCAGGTTCTCCATTTCTGCTGATTTCAGGGGTGTGAAGTGAAAGGATCACTGAATAACAGAATTTTCACACCTGAAAATGTGAAATGCAAAGGATACAACTGCTGACTGAATGGGTGCAGAGCATCCCCTGGCAGGGCAGCATCCTGTGGGGCAGAGGGAGCTGCTCCCAAGGAACAAGGGATGGGACAAGAGGAAACAGCTTCAAGTTGTGCCAGGGGAGGTTTAGGTTGGAGCTGGGGAACAATTTCTCCCTGGAAAGGGTTGTCAGGGCCTGGCCCAGGCTGCCCAGGGCAGGGCTGGAGTCCCCTGGAGGGGTTTCAGAGCCTGGAGATGTGGGGATGAGGGACATGGGGCAGGGGTGGCCTGGGCACTGCTGGGGGAACAACTGGACTTCATAAAGATCTTTCCTAACCCAAATGATTCTGTGATTTTTCCCCTTGGTGTTCCCATAAGCACACAAGGTTTGTGAAAATGCACATAGAAAAAGAGAGGAAAATGAGACAAAACAGAAAATGAGAGAAAAAATAGATAATCAAAATTTAACCTTCCTATCACTGTTCTGCACAGATGGTTTCACCTGGTGAAGTTCTAAAGCAATGCTTTTCTGTGACAATGAAGCTTTGCAGCTGTGCAGTCCTGAAGAGGAAGGCTGGCCTACAAGGTGCTTCTTGGAAATCCTGGTGTCTGTTTCACGATGGCTGCATTTTATCTTTCTAATGAATGAATATTGAAGAAAACAAAACTGTCACCCTCTTCTCAGCCTGCTGCTTGCCTACAACCTGTGTTTGTATCACCTGGGAACTGATGTTACAGCATCCCCACCCTGAACCTGGGCAGGGGCAGGGTCCCCATCCTGCCTGGAGGACATCCCTGGCCCCAGCCCCATGGGAAGGTGCTGGGAAAGGGTGCAAGTTTCCATCACTAATAAAGTGACTCCAGAGAGTAAGGAATCACAACTAAAGTCTTCCTACCTAAATATGTTATGTGCATTGTATATGTAAACATATATGTAAATGAACATAATGGTTTAGAGAGGTTTGAATATTTTTTCCCATAAAGGGCATTTTATTTTATGAAGAAAAAGTAACAATCAATGTAAACTTTAAATTTATTTCATTCAAAGTTCTAAATTTAAAATGTCTAATTATGCTAAGAGAATTAGGAAATTTGAAGGGCTTTGGTTAAAAGATAAAAAAGTTTGACCTCAGTTCTTATCGATAGCAAATTTCAACAAACGCATTTTGTGGGGATTAAATAATTGTTCATTTCTGTCATTAGTATTTTGCTTCATTATTCTCAGAAATTTTTCTCCTATGCATCTTAAAATAACTGTGGATCAAAGATATTAATCATGCAACCCAGTCTGTTTTTCTGTTGTGTTTGAAAATGGAATGCAGCCAGACTTTCAAAAGTTTTTAACATCAGGGCAGCTGGATTTTTTGTTTCCAGGATTATAAAATATGATGGAGCAAGAGAAAAAGAATTAACATTTTTCAGCCAATTAAATGAGACTGAATGGCTGCGATAGATAAGACAGCTGAGCTTTTGAAAGAAAGTAAATTAATGTGCCTGTTCAGGTGTAAGATCCCTTTCCTGTAATAGATTTTGCTTCACTTTTTTTGACAAGTTTTCTGTGATTTAGAGAGAAAGTACCAGACTGAGTAGGGCCAAGGAGCCTCTTCTTCCATCCACCCCGTTGTGCTCAGACATTAACTCCAGATCACTTGGGCTTGGTACAGTTTGTCTCAAAAAGAAAGAATGGAAATTAACCTTTAAAAATCTGTGTGTTTGGCAGAGTGCAGTGGTACTGAATAGAAGAGTTCATTCTGAGAGTCCAAAAGGACATGTTTTTACTTCCCCGTTTTTTGGCATGGGGAAGGGCTGGATGAGGCAAGGACCCAAGAAACTGATGGTGGGATTGCCTGGAGGGGTGAAAGCTCTTCAGCCTCTGGGCATGGGGACAGCAAAGTGCTGCTTAGAGAAGTCTCTTGAGCCTCTCCACCCGTGGTGCTCCCCTGAAGGGTTCCCCACAGGAGGGATGGGTTTGGGGAGGGCTGGGTCAGCTGCCCCTCCTGCCAGCAGCCACGGGCACAGGACTGCTGCTCCCAGCAGCTCCCAGATGTACATTCAATTAGATAATATCAGGAATTATTTGCCGAGCTGATTGAATCACGCTGCGGCTGCAGTGAGCAGAATGTTAACAGAATTCTGCCAGGAGAGCCGAGCAAGTGGCAACAATTAATGGCAGAGGCTGCGAGCGCCCGTGGCTCGGTGCGATGGCTGCCGGGCTTCCAGGGCTTGCTGGAGCCATTTCATGATTTGATTTCCAAAGCAGGGAGAGCTGGACCTGTGCTGGGCAGGACCTGAGGCATCATCAGCATTCCCGGGAGCACAGCAGCCACAGGTTCCTCATCAGGACCCATCGAGAGGTGAGGGGAAGCAGAATTACGGTAGAGAAATCAAGGAGAGAGGTTTGTTGCAGAGAGGCTCTATTATGCACAGGATTAGAAAAACACCAATCAGTAGTGGAAATTATTTTGGGAGAATCAGAAGAAACAGCCAGACACTCGTGTGTTATCTGCATAACAATGAAACCAAAGGTTGTCCTGATTAAAAATAGAATGAGAAAAACAGCTACTGCCTAAGGAGCAGCGAGAGCCGGCAGAGCAAGGTATGAAAAACACCTCTTCTCCACATCTCAGCAGACATGGTGATCACTAAAATACAGAAAATAAGCAAGAGAAGGAAGAGGACTATGAGATTATTCAGAAGGCGCTGAAAATTTCCACCCCCTGGGTAGGGGGTGTCAGAGGAGCTGACACAGCCCATGTCCCGTCCCCACCAGGCAGGAGATGCTGATGCCCACAGCTGCTTCAAGGCTGTCTGAGCAATCAGTTCCCTTTCCTGTAACACCCTGGTAGGATAAATAACATGGTAAATTCTGCTCGAAGAAAACCCCTTCCCAGATTATGTCCAGCAGAGCAGAAGGGCTGTTTCTCAGCCCCCTGAGCTGGATCCTGCAGGGCTCAGCTCTGTCCCATCCTCTGCTGAACAGCTCCCCGCAGAGGTGCAGAATCCCAGTGTGATGGGGTGGAAAGGGACCTCTGGAGATCTTCAGTCCAAGCCCCTGCTGAAGCACATTGACCCAGAGCAGGTGGCAGGGGACTGTGACCAGGAGAGGTCTGAACCAGGGAAGGAGACTTCACAGTCTCTCTGGGCAGCCTGTTTCTATTTCATATTCAGGTGAGATTTTCTGCTTCAGTTTGTGCCCACTGCTCCTCGTCCTGTCCCTGGGCACCACTGAGAAGGGTCTGGCACCATCCTCTTGACACCTGAACTTGAGGTGTTCATCAGCACTGATAAGATCCCCTCCCAGTGTTCTGTTCCATGGACTGATCAGACCCAGGGCACTCAGCATTTCCTGAGGGAGATGCTCCACTGCCTCCTCATCCTTCCAGCTTTCCAGTAGCTCCTTCTCTTTCTTGAACCAGGGAGGCCAGATCTGCAGACAACTCTCCAGATGTAGCCTCACCAGAGCAGAGCAGAGGGGAAGAATCTCCCTCGACCTGCTGGCTAACCCCGTATTCATACATCCCTTTGTAGCCTTCTTGGCTACAAAGCCAGCTTGTTGCTGGCTCATGGCTAACTTGGCCACCAGGTCCTTCTCCTCCAAGCTTCTTCCCCAGCCTGTCCTGGGGTTATTCCTCCCCAGGTTCAGGACCTTGCTCTTTCCTTTGTTGAACTTCATCAGGTTCTTGTCTGCCCAGGATGGCTCTGCCAGTGCAGCTCATCCTGCCAGAGGCTGGCAGAGGGGCCAGGGGACCTCCAGGGCCCTTCCAGCTGGATGCACTCTGACCAGCTGAGCTGCTGCCTCGGTTTGCATTGGGTTTCTGCAGTCATCCTCCCAGACTGGGAGGGGAAACACACGGACAGAAAAAGCTTGCCAAGAGTTATTTTTTTTCTTAAGCCATCCCAAAATCATCAGCCTGAGGGAAGAGCCTGATCTGGAAACCTTGGCAAAGTTATTAGCAGCTAAAATGAGATTTTGTAATGAGGAGGATCTGGCCAACTTTGTTATCATCGTTACCAGCATCATCTCCAAGGATCGATTTCCTTAGACAAAGCAGGCAGAATGAGTATAATGGAGGAGAAATAAGTATTGTTGTGTATTTACTGTTCACTCTACCGTGCCTAAGTACAGATCATTCATTCAGGGAAACGTGGACACTTCTGCACTTCCTCTGCTCTAATTAATTTGCAAAAACAACTGGCAATCTTTGACAAAGCCCCAGACATCTGGAATGCCCTGGCTGACATGTTCAGTTTTTCATACTCCATGTATGGATCATGTATGTATTCTGCAGTATTTTCCGTCCCATTATCCCCCCTCTCCTCCTTGGGGAGGGCAGGTTTTGGGGTGCTACCCCCCCCACCAGTGTCTCACTCTGTCCCCCTGCCCAGCTTCAGGTGCTGTGGCTCAGACACTAGTGGGGGTGGATCTGACCTGGGACTGCCAGGAAGGAGCCAACCAAATATTTCAGAGCTAGAAATTAAAGATATCTATTTTGCTTCTCAGCTCTGCCCCATCTTTATGAAAAAACACATTTAAATAAAAGAGGAACATCTTCATTTAACAAATGTTGACCTTTTTTTCATATTTAGCATCACTAATATTCTTGTAGGGGAAGCAGCAGTTTGGGTGAGCAAGCTCCTTCTTGAAAGAAAATAATTAGAACTTCCCTGACATGCTACAAGACACCAGTTGAGTTGTGCAGCATGCACCCCAGGTTCTGTCCCCCTCACCCCCCCAACCCCCTGTTCCTGTGCCTTCCCTGCGCCACCCCCAGCCACTCCTTGGGCCATCTCACCCTTGGGTGACAACCCCTTCACCTGGCCCTGGGCTCTGCTCCCATTTCCTCCAGAGCCCCCCTGTCTGTGCTTTCCCCAGTCAGAGCCAGGGTTCTGCATCAGCCTGTGGAGCACCCTAAACCTCTGACTCCATTTCTGGGCTGCCACATCTCTGCAATCATCCCCGGCAGCCTCTTCCTCTAGACCAGAGCTGTGCAATTGCAGCAATGGAATTTGTGACTGATTGCTTCAGTTCTGAGCTCATTTCAGCACAAACACACACGAGACACCTCCAGACTCATGCCCAGTTCCCATTCACACTGAAACTCAGCTAATAGGAGTTACCCTACCCCAAGTCCATTCTCAGCCACAGTCCAACCACGAGAAGAGCATCCAGGGCAGGGAAGGCATTGGATCAGCAGAGGTGACCTGGAGGTCACAGTGGGAGCCCCTGCCCAGGGACTCCCACAGCCTGCACCTACCTCCCAGTGACTGATGAGGAAGCTGGGACAGCTTTGGAGCTTTGGATCCTCCCTTTGGATAGCTTTGTTATCCCCAGCTATGATTTTATATTTAATCTTCCGTAGCCAGATGAAAAAATGTACTTAATTAGCATCAGGGAGAACTCTCTCTCCTGTGCAGCACTTTCTGGTCAGGTTCTTACTGAGCAGCCCAGGGCACCACAGTCTTTGAAACCCCTTTTATCCCTGCTCTCAAAGAAGTACCACTGATAGGTAGATGCTGGGTTCAGATGGACTGTTCTCACTAAATACCTGAGGAGCGAAGAAAAGAAAAGTTTTATTTTTAACTAAAAGTTAACCACTCTGATATCTGATAATAGTTTTCTTTGAAATTACTTGGGCTCTTACTTGGATAAAACACCAGCAGGGAAGGCACATCCTTGATATTCCCTCTGCTCAGCTACTGACAGTCCTGACCAGACTGAGAAATAAAACGAGAAGTAAAAGGCATTTTTCTCTCCCGTGAAAGCTGTAAAACCTGTCTTTTATGCTTTCCACTTCCCCCTTAAAAAATATAATAAAGAAGTACAATCTCTTTTTTTTTCAGATCTTGTCCCTGCACTCCTGCCCCTGCTCCCACCATTCCCACATGTCCCTCCCTGGCCAGGCAGGTCCCTCTGCCCCCACAAATCAAATTATTTCATCACTGACACATCCAATGGGGGCTGACATCTCACGTGTGTGCTCACCCTCCCCTGTCACACCGCATCCCCGTGTTCTCCTCTTTGGCATTCTGCTTTTAAACTCTGGCACTGACCTTTTCAAACATAATCATTCTCACTTCCACGGAAGGCCTGAGACTTTTGGACAGATGAATAGATTTGCCCTTATTCCTCCTATACAGAGTAAATATGATCAATAGGAAAATCCTTGCAGTTCTTGCTCCCACGTATCTCCATGGTTAAGAACATCCTGTCAGAGCTGTCCAGATACCAGCTCTCCTTCTGCAGTTATCAGAACAGAAGCCTGGGACTTCATGCATGAGCTGGCTTGAGTTTTATGCTTGGGGCTGTTGAATACGTGGCTGTAACCAGGAGGGACTGCATTACATCACTGTCACCACCTCCTGCTATGGTCAGGGACACCTCCCACCAGCCCAGGTTGCTCCAAGCCCCATCCAGCCTGGGCTGAGACACTGCCAGGGATGGGGCAGCCACAGCTTCTCTGGGAAACCTGGCACAGGGGCTCAGCACCCTCACAACAAACTATTTCTTCTTCCCATCTCATTTCTCTTCCATCTGGAAACCCTTCCGCCTCATCCCATCCCTCCCTGCCCTTGTCCCCAGTCCCTCCCCAGCTTTCCTGGAGCCCCTTCAGGCACTGGAAGGTGCTCTGAGCTCTCCCCATTGCAGCCTTCTCTTCTCCAGCCTGAACACCCCCAACTCTCTCCCTGGCTCCAGAGCTGCTCCAGCCTCTGATCAGCAGTGATTCCCCATTCAAAGCCACCACATCTACCAGCCCCATGTGGCTGTTCAGGCATTCCCAGATGTCTCCAGTGGCCACAGGTATCTCCATCACTGATGCCCACAGGCACCTTCATCTCCAGTGGCCATAGGTATCTGATGTGTGGTCTGGGCAGCAGTCAATGGGGGTGCTTGAAAATTATAAGAGGAATAATAGTAAAACCAAAACTAAATTTACTTTAGTTTATTTTTTTCCAGTGAAAGAGAGCAATTTCGGTTTGCTTTTTTATTGTTAATACACTCCTGTATTTCATTTTGACAAATTTAAAATTTAAATATGTTAAAGCTAAATATTGTTTTTTGTTTGTTTGTTTTTTAATTGAAATAAATTCCTCTGCTTTCTGGAAAACATTTCTTTTCACACTGTTTAGTGAAATTTGACCAAGTTCTCTGAAGCCTTGCCAACCTCTTATTTTTAGGCTGTGTTATTCTGAAGAGAAGATTAAATACATGAGCCAGGCACATCTTCATAACCCAGAGGGGAAAAAAAAAAAAAAAAGACAAACTGTTACTTTACAAAATGTGTATTTCTGCCTCGTGCCTTTCTTGCCAGAAGGGACAATGTTTGTTCTATGCCACTGCCAAGGTTTTGCAGGACAGTGCAGACTCTGTCTCTGCACCCAATGCTTAAGATAAATTTTTGTGGTGTTTTCCTAGTTTTTCCCTTAAATAAGCAGGTGAGATTCTCTCCTGCTCTCTGTCCTCCTCTGTCAGTCTCAGCTGGGTTGCATCCAGCTGGCCAGAGGGACGGCATCTCCCAGCAGGCAGAAGTGATGCTGCCACCCCCTTCCATGGCCATGGTATTAAAACTGGGTCACTTAGAGAACCACCGGTGAGGAAAGTCCCGATTGCCTCAGGGTGCTCCTCCCAAGGCCTTCCAGCCTGAGTTTTGTTTTCAGGGAGCCCCAGCTCCTTCTTCTCCCCCAACCCCTTGCTATGTGTGTGTGTCCATGAGGTACCCAGCCCCAGGCACCACCCCGGCAGGGATGGAGGGGACAGGGACACTGCCTGTAGGACTGTTCTGGAGCTTGCCCTGGAGCTGCTGGTTCCTGGCTGCCCCAGCATGAGCAGCGTGGGGTCTGTTCCCACGTTTCCTCAGGAAATTAAGCATTTCCCTACCTGCCCCTCAAGCCCCCATGCCAAGGGCTCCCTGCCCTGAGGATCCCTGCTGCTTCTGAAGGAACAAAGTCACCACCATCTCCAGGAGTCCCCAGAGGTCCCTCTGGCTTTCCTCAGCAGACTTTACCCCAGCCCCATTGATCTTCTCTGGACATGTCAGCCCCTGGTTCCCCTTTCCCTGGTTTTCCCCTCAGTCTCTGGGCTGATGGTTGTGCCCAGAGGTGCTGGGGTGTGTGGAGGTACCAAGGGTGGCAGAACATGGAGCACCTCCTGCCCCCAGCCCCACAGGAGCCTCCTCTGCCAGCCCAGGGGACCAGGAGGGAGAGAGGTTTGGAAATAAGGGGTTACCTGTCCTCCCTTTTGGAGACCCAGGCTGTGGAAAGGCACCGGAAAGCCTCGGGAACTGTGTAATTAACAGTGAATTTTAATACAGAGCTGCTGCCTCCACAGCGAGCGGATTCCAGCAGAGGATCCTACATTTTGCATTTCCCAAATTCTGTGGCTCTGACCCCTCTAATTACCGATGTCAGCCGTGTATCTCTAATCCCTGGAGAGCTCAGCCTCATCCCTGGGGCTGAGCCCTGGCAGGATCAGTGGCAAACCAGCCAGGTCAGCCCCGTCCTCCCGTTTCCATGGCGATGGCTGTGATAACATAGAACGTGGCAACACCATCTTTCCACCAGCTCCTGCAGCTCAGCTCTTTGCTTCCTCTGAGCTCCCTTGAGATGGAGGTGAGATAAAAGGGGAGCGAACAGCAAAGAGAGGACAAGTGAAGAAGCTGCATGCTGGCAGCTCGGTGCCCCTGCCCTGAGCACAGGGAGGTTTCAGCAAAGCTTTCCTCCCCGGGGCTTGGTGTGTGTCTGGAGAGCTCCAGCCCTCTGGGGATGCTGCACTTGGAGAGCCCTGTCCTGCCACAGGTCTTTTTTTGTTGCTTTACTTTGCTCATCAGGATGTGTTTTCCCCACAAGCCAAACTCAAGAAGAGCTTTCATGCTCACTTACTCACACTCTTGTTGCAAGCAAAATGACCAGTGGGTGACAAGGTGTATTTTGGTGATGGAAAAAGAAGTAGTGAGGCTGGTGATGGAATATTCCATGGCTCAGCACAGCCCCTCCTCACAGCCAGCACAGGGATGGTGGTGGGGCTGGGGCAGCTCTGCTCCCATTGGGGGTGGGGGGATCACTTTCCAAGGACAGGTAACAGTTTTTCAGCAAAAACACTATGTGTGTCTGAGAACAGAAGGTGTTTAAACATCAGCTCCTTGCAGCCATGTCAGTGAGCATCCAGGTTTCTGGATTTAGAAGTTGGAAGCTCTCAAAGACCACCCTTTCTAGGTTGGTGGGTTTTCTTAATTAATTAAAGAATCACAAGCTCTGCACTGAAATAAAATATTTTCACCATCTCCCAGCCCACTGGAGTTTCTGGAATTACAGTAGAGTTCCAGGAATGTATCTGCATTTGAGTGTGTACCCACATGTACATACAGATGCATGATATGCACCTATGCTTGCAGAGCTGAATGCCACCAGCACTGCCTCTGGGTGGCTCTCAGCCCCCCTGGAAGTCTCTGGGGCAAAACCCCCCAGGGGCACAACCCTCAGGGACACAACCCTCAGGGACACAACCCCCCAGGGGCACAACCCTCAGGGACACAACCCCCAGGGACACAACCCCCAGGGGCTGCAGGTGGGGCTGGAGCTTGTGCTGGGGCTGTTAAAGAGAAGCCCTGGGGCAGAATTGCCACTGTCACCTCCTGGGAGTGTCAGGACTGCAGCCCACCTTTACTTATGAGTAGAACATATTCCAACATATTCCAACAAGAAAAAAACCAAAACCAACCAAACAAACAAAAAAGAAAAAACAAACAAACAAACAAAAAAGCCCACCCAAAAATAACATTTGTCCTGGTCAACGTTTGAAAATGATTTAGCTGGAAAGGGAAAGACTGCTCCTTGAATTACGAGTTCCATGTGAAACTTTCTCCTGAAGGAATCACCTCAGGAAGAAGCAAATGTGATTGGCAGCATGCAATGGGTCCTCGACACCTAAATACATCTGCCATGAACAGCCTATCTGAATAGAGAGATGTAAAAATGGATGTCCCATTGTGGTGCTTTACATTACCATATTTTAAAGCTGTCTTCAGCTGTGGAAAGCTCTAAGGTATTTTCTAGAGTGATGAAGTATTTAATAAAAATAAGACAAAGAGTCACTGGAGACCTTAGTGGCTTGCATGCCCTTTGAAATACATTCCTGGTCCAAAAGATATTAGCTTAATACTCTCTTCTAGTTAAAACTGTGATTCATTGTCTAAAAGGAGAAAGATTTCAATGGATCTACACGACTCTTTTAGCTTCTTTCAGCATAGCTGTGTAAAATTCCCATACAATTCTTGCTTCCTCTGTGTAGAAAAGGAGACAGATTATAAAGGACACCATTGTCTGATGAGAATATCTTATCACATGAAAGGGCATATTAAACCACTTCTAGACCTTCCCATGTGAATCCATCCCACAGACTCCAGCATCTCCTTATCTGCAGGATCTGAGGTTTGAGCAGCTGCTGGTGCAGCCTGAGGGCTGATCCTGCCCTGGGGCACGGTGCCAGCCTCTACCAGCCTGGTCAAAGTGCCTGTGATGACCAAATTCAACCTCCAAAGAGCTGAAACCTGCAGTGAGGCCACACCTTTGGTTGTGTCTGTCTGATCTTCAGCCTTTTGCCCCCTTCTAATGGCTTTTGACTAAACTGTTCCTCTCTGATCATCCCATGGCCCAGCGTGCCCTTTGGAAACCTTATTCCAAAGTCCAAGGAAGGTTTGCAGTGACCCCAGGGAGAGCTGGAAACCAAAGACACATTTCTCTTGGCTCTGCCCTCCTTCTCCATCCTCTCTGCTTGGGCAGGATCTGTCCCACAGCACCATGGAGGCAGGAGGGCTCCAGTGCCAGATTGGGTCAGTGACTCCAAAGCCTCAGCAGGTGGAACCAATGGGACCCCCCCCCAACCCTCATCCCTCAGGTCCCAGTGACTTGTCCCCTGTTCCAGAACTGTTCTGTTCCCTTCCTCTGCTCACACCCCGTGTGTTACAGCCCCTAAGGAGCCTTTTCTCCCAGTACTACATTATCAACATTTGCAGCTAGCACTGATTCAGCCTCACCTCTATTTAACTTAATTCTGTTGCTTCTTTCCAGACCTGACCAAATGTCTCTGGGCACCACACCTCCCGCACCACAAGTCGCTGCCTCAGAGCAGTTAACCTCTCAGGGTTTTTTCCTGTAATGCCCGAATTTGAGCTTATGTTTATATTCTAAATAACTTATCTCCCCTGAGCATGCAACAGTCCAACAATTAAAATTATTTGCCCTTGTGGCATGGAGGTTTCATAACTGGCAGGTAAGAATACTTGATATTTTAATAACACTGAGATATATAAGAAATTTTTCTCACCTTCAGTTACCTGTGAACAGGAGCTGCTGTGCTTTATGCCTTTATGATCTTCATCAGTCCTTCTGACCTGTCACTTTCCTAGAACTTTATTTTCCAAATGACCCAGTAGATCACTAAAATAAGCTGAACTCCTCTGCAAGGAAAATCAATCATTTCCTACCACATCTTTCTAAGAAATGCCCTGTGCTTGCTGAACTACTATACCAGATTCTATATACAATGGCAAAGCATTAAAAAAGGTTAACATTTTAATGCAGAAGCTGAGTCTGAAAATAGAAAGGGTTTTTGATGTCTGAATCTAGCTAGAAATGTCACAGGACTGGGGTTTCATGAATGATTCCTTCTAATTTCAACTTTGGCAGAGGCAAAAATTATAATCTAACAATAGTCTTTCCTGTAGTGTTTTGAGAGGTCTGTGCCTGACCTTTTCCATCTAGACCTGCAGCTATCTGTGCTTTAATCATGTGGGAAAAGGCACAGCAAAAAATCCCATCAAATGAAAAAGAAGCAAAATTCCCAAAACTTTGTAGGTCTAAAGGCTGGGATGATGCTAAAAGGTGTTGCTACCCCTCTTCCACCTCCCCTCAGAAGTCTCTGCTTCCAGAGCCATCAGGCTGCCAGGGTGTCACACAGGTTGTCCAGGGTTCCATGTCCTCCCAGACCCCCAGGGAGGTCCCTGGTGCAGACCCTGCTGTTGGGCAGAAGATGTGCCCAGACTTCAGCCTCAGAGAAGAAACCTAAAACCCCTACACGTGGGGTTGGATATGAAAGATCCACACAGTGTTAGTAGAGCTTAAAGCTCCTCCAGTGCCACCCCTGCCATGGTCAGGGACACCTCCCACCAGCCCAGGTTGCTCCAAGCCCCATCCAACCTGGGCTGAGACACTGCCAGGGATGGGGCAGCCACAGCTTCTCTGGGAAACCTGGCACAGGGGCTCAGCACCCTCACACCAAAGGATTTCTCGCTACAAACTAATCCAAATCTCCCCTCTGCCAGTTTCTGTCTGTCAGTGCCATGGTGTGACTTGCTCCTGCTTTAATGAGGGAAATCTTTTGCTTTGTTCCTCAGTAAGGGGTTTCCTGAGTCCTCCAGTCCTACCTGGGCTCCTAACCAGCTGTTCACTGGGACTCACTGGGGAGACAGACCTGTCTCTTATTTCACATCTTTCTTCCCCATCCCAATTCCTAAATTTCATCTGACACGCTGGGTTTAACTGTCTCAAAAAACTTCCAGATATATTTAGAAAAATTTTGCAAGGTTGTCCTCAGGAAGTTTTTAAATGCTGAACAGCATTTCCAAGGGACACAAATTAATCACCTTTGATCTTTCTCTTCTCTAGAACACTTGCAGAACCCCTGGAGCCTGCCCACTCCATGCTTTCCCACTGGGAAGGGTCTGTTGAGGCACTGGGAAGGATGGAGCTCTGAAGGTCAGAGTTGGGCACCTTCTCCAGCACCCAGAGCAAAGCTGGGCTGGCACAGGCACTGTCCTTGTCCCCAGCAGAGACCAAGCAGCTGAGACTCCACAATTCATCTCCAACAGCTCAGTGTCTGCTTGCATTTTTTAATGAATGGGAAAAAATATTTTCCCTGTCTTTCTGCAGCAGCATTGCTGTGAAAAAAATATGTATTTCTTCAGCAGATGTGAAGAGAAATAAAAGCGACACAATGTTATATGAACCTTTTTCATTTTGTCCAGCATCTTCTCTATCCCAACGAGAAACGAAAAGTGCAGCTGCAGCCTCCTGCAGGGTGCTACAGGTGTCAGCCCAGGTGTCCATCCAGACACCAAACACAAACCTTGCAGATTAAAACAATTGTTTCTTCAGTCTTGGTTTCGCTATGGACCATTCACAGCTGACAGAGCGGAGTGGTAACAGAGTGCAAGTTGGTTATACGTTTCCTTTTATGTGTATCCTGGGGAAAAAAAAAAGTCATTATTATCCTATATGGATACATTTCAGACTAAGATGGGAGATAAAAATATTGGGATGTGGGATGTCATTCTCTGTGGTGGTTCAAAATATAAAGAGGAGGGATATTTTTCACTGCAGTAAAGCAGCACTTTGGATTCTCTCTATCTGCATTTTCATTGAAAAGATAGCATAGAATAAACAGAACTCTAAAGTAAACACAAAGAAATCAATAGGATATACATTTTAGTTTGAAATATACGATGAATGTCATATTTTTAATACCAATACTTTAGAAAATTATTTAATAAAAATGCATGCAACATCTTTTCAAGCTGCTATCACTGCTAGTTATTGCTGCAATCACAGATCCTAATCCAGGCAACCTTCTTCCCATTGTCTGGAGTGCTCAAACCTGCTCAGGAGGCTGCGTAGCATTTCCATGGACCATTCAAGGAAGCCCCATGTCCATAGACATTTGGGGACATTTGACCTGTGCAGAGTCACCAGCCCAACCAGACCCTGGAATGGTCCCAGCTCCAGGCTGCTCCTTCCCTTCCCACCTCCCAGCACCCTGTTACCAGACTGCAGAGCTTTATTTTTGGTGCCATTGCTGCTGGGTTTGGTACTCAAGCTGCTCTTTGGCTGCACATTCCTGATGCACCCAGCAGCCCCCTGATTGCACACCTGTAGGGAGCAATGCAGGCACCCCCCACTTCTGCTCAGCTTTTGGGGACAAAAGGCAAGACCCCCCAACTGACTTAGTGATAAAGCCACACAATGCATTTTGAGCTTTTTGACAGCAGTGATCATTGGCAATAATCACATTGCTTGTGATGGTGGGAGCTGCAAAGGGAAGGTAATGTCCTGCACTTAAACTGATTGTTAAGGCCAGGAAAGCACACACTCCTGGACAAACAAACCATTTCATCACACAATATTCGTTTCATGATTGTATTTAGTAAATTATACTACTAGGCTTTTAAAGCCTGTAATCTAAAAAAAAAAAAAAACAAAACAGGAAAAGTTAAATTCCAATCAGCCATGGCCAATGCACCCCTGCAAGCCAGGATAACTGCAAAGCCAGGCCTAAACCCTCCAGAAATGCAGACATCAGTTTCTTCTTACTTTTTTTGGCTCCTGCTCCTGAACCTGATGTTGCTTCAAATCCCTGTGAAGCGGAAGCCACTCCAGCAATCAGTGACAGCTTGTTACACACCAGCCCTGCTTCTCATGTCTGCTATGATCCATTGAACTTGTCAGGAAGGCACCAGATACTGCTGCATTCTTTTTCCCCATATAACATTAGGAAGAGAGAAACCTTCAGCAAAAGGTGTGCGGGGAGACTGACTTTAGGTGTAATTAAAATTAAATTTGGTCCTCTGAGACAGCAAGTATAGACATCTCTTTTGCTTTCTTACTTACAAACCTGTGTTTATACACTATGGACTCTTTCAAAAACAAGCATATCAGGGAAAACAAGAAATTAAAACATATTAAAATTCAGATAGGACAATACCCTTCAGATTTCGTTGTGTCCTTACACTGGCAAAACATCCAAGAGCTTTGCTTTGCTGGGGCAGATGCTAAAGCCTTCAAAGTTTGCACCATTTCTCTCATATTTCCTTTGCTTTGTAGATGTGAACTAACAGAAGATGGAGAGAATAATATGGAAATGCAGAGCAGCTTTGAATTCTTAAGGCAGCAAGCTAACACAAGGACAGGCTACAGAAAAAGTTGTCGGTTGGACTAAAATTTGATACTTTTTAATATTTTACAGTGGCAGGATTATTACATGGTTCAGTCCTCCTCATGTTTATGTAAGAAGAAATGAAATACATACCTTGAAATAGATCACCAGTACTTCAGAATTCTGTTCCAGGTCTTTATTTCATAGTTGGTGCCAGGAAGGCTAAGGAAGGAGGAGCAGCAAAACCAGAGAAATGTGAATGTAAAATGTATCTACAGAAAGCAAATTTTGATCTTGGCAAGGAGAGCATTCACTCCTGAATATCAGCTGTGAGGAGCTCAGCCCCCTGCCTAGGGGCCAGAAATAACGTGTACAGGCAGAACACCCAAATTGCTTTGGGTTTGGGCATCATGCATGGATGGTAACCACAGAATCAAAGAATCATGGAATGATGTGAGGTAGGAAGGGATCTTAAATCTCCTCCATTCCCCCCCCTGCCATGGTCAGGGACACCTCCCACCAGCCCAGGTTGCTCCAAGCCCCATCCAACCTGGGCTGAGACACTGCCAGAGATGGGGCAGCCACAGCTTCTCTGGGCATCCTGTTCCATCTGGGAATCAGCTGCTGCAAACCAGTCCCAGGTGGATGGGATCTGCTGGAGGAAACACCAGGAGTGCCTCATCCCATGGAAAATGAGCAAGCAGGAGGGAGAAACCTCAGAGTCCCCAAAATACAGAGATGTGAGGCACCTGAGCTGCCTCTTCAGCTCCATCACCTGCGCTGCAGTGTGTGGCTGCCACAGCTCTGGGCAGCGAGACACCTGGGCAAGCTCAGCTCTGGAGTTTGCAGCCACGTCCACCCTACTAGAGCTAAACCCAAAGTACACTGCAAGGTTTGCAGTTTATTTAGTTAGAGGACATTTACCCATATGCTTTTTCTCTCTTCATAAAAACCCAGCAGCTGCCCACCCTATGCCAGCTGAGTGCTGGGCTCCAAGCTAGGAGAGCTTTTAGGAGTGATGAGGTGAATGATTCAGGAGCCCAGATGCGCTGTGCCAGGCAGCCACAGGAGCTCAGTGGAAAGGGGCCAGTTGGGGAAGAGCAGGCAGCAGATGTAAATACCAGGGCTGAAAGACAATATGTGCAAAATATTTGCAAGTAGGTAAACACTGCTGTTCAAAACAGAAGAATTTCAGGCAACAAGCAGAGAGCACAAAGGACGCAGAATTCCAGGGGCAGGTGCTGATGTTTTTGGCTCCACAGCACACACCACTGCACAGCATCCAGAAGAACAAAATCCCATTCTCCAGGACAGAGGCACCAGTGGCTGGGGAGGGGTGCTTGCCCAGTTAGCCATGCAGGATCACTGGGCATCCTGACCTGCTACCAGCAGAAGGGATGTCCCTCTCCTGTCTGAAACACAGGGTGAGTAATGGGAAGGGGATGTCTGTCTGCGTTTTTAATTCCCAGTCAGTTCCTTGCCCAGCTGCCTGTAGTGCAGCAGAACAAAGCCTGGGCAAGGCTGCCATGGTCCAGCTTGGTACCACACACCAGGCATTAAAGTGGGGTGAACACTGACACTGCTGGCACCTCCAGACTTTACAATTGCATCAAACTTGTCAGTGTGAAGGTGTTCTCCAGGAAATGCTGAAATACACTTTCTGGACCAGGAAACATCCCTGGACTTGTGGCTGTCCCAGCTTGACAATCCCCAGCACAGTGGGGCTCAGGATGCCTCATCATGGCTTAGGAACCCTCTGCCATGGGGTCTGCACCGTTCCTCCTGCCCCAGCCCTTCGTTTTGCTGTTGTTTTAGGCTTGGGGAGATTTAAGAATATCTGCAGAAAAACTGAAGTTCTGTGTCTACTGCTGGAACCACATGGAAAAAACCCAAACCTAAACATTTCCCAGGCACTGCTCTTCCCTGTCCCAAACACTGCAGGGCAATGCTGCAAGTCAGGATGATAATAAAAACACCTTTTCCTCTCCTGAAAGATCTGCTCCCCTTTACCTGGCACCAGGAGGGGCTGCAACCCCCCCAGCATGGCCCAGGGCAGCACTCTGGGGGCTGAGGGGCTGCAGCTGGGAGGGGGGGGGAGATCCCCTTTGGGGGAACAGGACAGCAGAGAGCAGGGAGGGAGGTCCTGAGGATGTATGGGGGGTCCTGAGGATGTACGGGGGGTCCTGAGAACCTGTGGGGGGTCCTGAATATGTATGGGGGGCCCTGAGGATGTACTGGAGTCCTGAGGATGTACAGGGGTCCTGTGGTTGCACAGGGGTCCAGAGGATGCAGGAAACCCCTGCAGTATCAGTTTATTCACACTCCTCTTCCAGCATCTGCAAGGGTCAGGATGGGGTTTGTGTGTGACTGCCACCATCATTTTGCAATAAATGTGAGCACATTTTTGTTACTCTGCTTTATTGTGAGGGAGCTCCATGGATTTAAATATGATGAGAAAGTAATGTGTGAATATTAGAGCTGAGTGAATAATAAAAAGCAAGCAATTCAGGACACGTCAAGATACTTTCATTGCCCTTGTCATTTGAAAATCAGGTAGAAAACCTCCCCATTAAGTTTCCATAAATGAAAGATTTATAGTTCAGAGGTGGTAGCTCTGCACTGGGTTCTGCCTTTCCCCCTTCTTAAACTGACTCCTGGGTAGAAATTGCTTTTTCATAGAAAAAAATCTACTGTTATGATATAAAAGCTAATTAAAATTATACATCAATTTAATAATAAGCTTTATTTGGCTATTTCAAAGCATTGAAGAATATTATTAGTAGCAATCATCTCTAGTTTATAGGAGTAAGGGCCTCATAACTCTGTCCTGACCACGGCCACCCCCCAGAATTCTGCTCTAACCATGGAGATATCTTCATGGAGAAACAGAGGGCTTGGTATTATGGCCTATTATTTCTATTCTATGTATGGATGAATTTTGATAAATTGATAAAAATAAATTCAATTGAGCTGTAACTCAACCAAGAATCAGAATTTTCTCCTGGGAGGTTTAAAAGGCAAAGGTGCAGCAGGAGGTAGACATTGAGCCCTGTTGATTTTTCCATGTTTCAAACCAGGACATGGGGTTTGGAATTAGAAATGAGGATGAGTAACAGTGAGTTAGAAGTGTGAATTTGATAAATACCTCACTTCACAGTGAAACCCATCACCTCAGGGAAAAGGGGAGATTAAATTAACACAAACACTCCCAGCAGCAGCATTCCCTTTCTGTGGCACACAGAAAACCATTGGGGTCTGGGCTGTGTTTTGCAGCACATGGGACAAGAGAGTGCTCACTTTGGAAGGGTGCACAAACACAGGCTCCAGGATCCATGGAAATCCATGAGCTGGTGCACACAGTTCAAAATAAAGCATTAATAGTTCTGAGGAGACCTTTGTGGCTACCTGGTCTCTCCTTGGCATAGTGTAACCCATGAAACTACCCAAGGTGAGTCCATAATACAATTAATTACATACACAATTTAACATATCACAATTAAATACAATTAAAATATCTTTGAGTGTGGAGAAGTGAGATTCAGTAAAAACCTGACATTTATGAGGGCTCCATTTTAGAGAGATGGTCCTGATTGTTTTTATGAATATGTACAATAAAGAGAAGGAGATGAGTTCCTGGATACAGCAGCTTTCCCTTCACAGCTCCTCTGCCACTGCCACCCCCCCTCTGAGGATGCTCCCCTTAGGTCCACGGCTTCTCAGGGCTCCAGGGGAAGCTCATCAATGGCTTTTTGGGGGCTTTAGTAATTACTTGCAGGGCAACTAGAATAAAGCCAGCTTTAAATACAAATTTATAATTGTTACCTATAATTAAGCAGCCACCAGTGAATGGCTGGGCCAGAAGACCATGATTTCTGAGACTTATCCAGTTTAGTTTTTCCCCTAACCCTACCTGTGCAGCAGCAGCCAGGCTGCTTTCCTCTCTCCTGACCTCCCTCTCCCCCTCTGGTATCTCCTCAGCTTCCTCCATCGTGCCCCATCCTTTCCCTCCCATGGAAAGCTGCAGGAGAAAAGTCAGTGTGCAGTCTGAGAGGCTGTATCTCCATCATCACTCCTTGCTGGTATTCTTTCTGCTGCATCCTTCACAGGGAAAATAACTCAGGTGGCAGTGGAATTACCCCCCTTGAAAGCCTTGAAAGCTGAGCAGGCTTTTGGTACAGCAGTAGAAGTAAAGTGCTGGAAATCTGGACAGATTATCCCAAAATCCATTAAGAGCTTCCCTGGCCATTTGAATTCTATTGCTAAATACATTTGCATTTGAACCAGTTAATATTTTAACATACGTAAAAACATTCTACACAGACTGAAAGCCTGGCCCCGTGGCCAGGTAGCCCAGCTGTGATGCTGAGTGCAGAGCCCACCCCACTGCATGGCAAGGGCTGCGCCAAGGGAGGGCAGGCAGCCTCTTACCAAAGCCCAACATGGGTTTTTCTCTTTGATAATGGGAATCAAAGAGCAATAAAGATTCATAAAACTGCCAAGAGAGGGGTCGAGTGCTCTGAGAAATGGTGCCTGTGGGTTTCTGAGCAGGGAAGGTCCCCTACTTGCAGGATCTCCCCCAGCCAAGCCCACACAGAGGGGTCAGTGACTGCTCTGCCACCTCCTCAGGGACACCACAGGCACAAGGGCTCCTGAGGGGAGGTGTGTGTTGCAATTAAACTTGAGCATATTTTACTCAGAGAAGTAAGAAATGCAGGCGATGGGAGAGTTTTCTGAATGAGAAAGGTCACCTGAGACTCCTTTCCCTGCCGAGGTAATAACTACTAATTCTCAAGCTGCCACTTAGCTCTTGTCAGTTGATTATTTTTTTTTTAATTCACAAAAAAACAATTACTGAAACAACAAACACATTTGCTAAGCAGAGCACAAGAATTTTTTTTTTTTTCTTTTGACAAAATCTCAACAACAAAATTGGTGAACAAATTGCTGGTGTGATTTCCCTGAGGATCAAGCATCCCCCCCTCTGCATCCAAGTCCCACTTTTCCCAAGCTGTGTATGTGGGGGGAGGAGGGCACTGGCCAGGTCCCCCATCCTGTGGGACATGGGCTGTGGGGTCTCCAGCCTCAGCTCTCCCTGGGACCACTCTGTCCCCAGCATTGAGGCTCATGCTCTGAGCACATCTTGCTATTCGTGTCCTTAGTTTATGTACTGTGCTGTCAAATAACAGCAGCTCCTCCTTTCAAAAGGGACATGGCATGCATGCATAATGATTTCAAGAATACGTACCCTTAGGACATATTATTTTCTTAACTAAAATTCAAGTGCATACTTATTACCCAAATCTTTGTCTCAGAAGCAGCTTTGCATTCACATGATAGAATTACAAACCACTAGACAATTTTCAGGACTTGTATGCGAAACTGCTTTTTAACATGGCTTTTATAGTTGTCTTATTTATCCAATCTCCATGAGTCATAATTCCTTTAGGATCACTTTCTTCTTTCTACATTGCATCTCACCAAACTAAATTTAAAGGAAAAAAAAGCAAAAAAGAAGCAAAGGAACAAACAAAAGAGGTGTCCTTTTCTAGCCTGGAGTTTTCCATGAAATGCTGCATGCAATCTCCATTTCCTGCCCCATTTCCAATAGGAACAGACACCCTCAGTGCCCATGAAGAGAGTCCCCAGGCAGAAGGCTCAGGCGTAACATCTCCCTTGGAAATAAGCAAACTGGATAGATTTAAAAAATAAAAAAATAAAAAAATCACATTTAAATCTTCTTGCATTTTCCAGAAAGTGCTGGCCAAAATTTGAGGGATGTATTTCCCAGCTGTGTACATGTGGTGCTGGGGGGACACGGGGCAGTGTTGGCCTTGGCAGTGCTGGGGAAGGGTTGGACTGGATGGTCATAAAGGTCTTTTCCAACCAAAAGGATTCTGTGTCACTGCTAAAATGCTGAACTTCCTACAACTCTGTTTGGCCAGAGGAGCTGATGATATTAATTCCAGTTGAGCTGGGACACTGACAGGTGAGTTACACATCTCCAGCAGGAGGTCTTGCTGGAACAGCAGCTGCAGAGGGGACATGGCCAAGGCACCAAGGCCCTGACCAGCTCTCACTCAGCTTCTTCCTTTGTTCCACTTGCTATCTGACGAGGGATAAGAAAGTAGGGAATTTGAGTGAAAAAGCAAAACAAGTGCATTTTCAGCACAGGGAAAGGTGAGAAATACTGTACTTGAGGAGGGAGCAGGGCAGAAAATAGCAGAGCCATTTTTTTTTTCTGCTGCATCACACAGCAAGGTTCTTATCAGATTAATCCATTCATTTTTAATAAGCAGCCTCATGTAGCTGAACTCCACTTTCAGGTTAAGTATCTCCTCAGTCCTGCAGTACCATGAGGCTCTTGGAGCAGGGTACTGAACACCAACAGATGCTGCAGCACTGCCCAAGTCTTGGGCACCCCAATGCTCTAAAGCCTCAGCCTCCTCCTGCCCTTCCTCTGGGAAGAGGCTGAAGCACCTCAGCTCTGTCCTCAGCAGCAACCCAGGGGTGGGAGTGCACCCAGGGGTCCCCCTGCACCCAGGGGTCCCAGGGCAGCTGTGGTCCCACCCCACCCAGAGTCAGGTGCCGTCAGCAGGCTGTGGGTGCAGGGGCTGGGCCTGGGGACAGTCACCAAGACAAACCCATATCTGCCACCTGGGAAGGGAACTGTTCCTGTGTTGCATGTAAACATTACCTGGAAATGCAGCCTCCCCCTGGCTGGAGAGGTGTACCCATAATAAATGCCATTTCCCAGGCCAGCAGGGCAGCCACTGCCCAGCAGCAGATCCCCTGACACCAAGGGGTTAAAGCAATGCCCCTGACCCAGCCAGCAAGAACAAGAGAAGGATCAGTGGCAGTTCCACATCATCATACCCCATCTATCAGCCCCTGACACATCACTGATAGCTTATATTGATCCTCTGGGCTGGCTGCAACAGAATGAAATCCAGAGTGAAATCCAGAGCATCACTGAGTGGGAATGAGTGAGCAGAAGGAAAACTGAGCCAGGTCCATCCCTGCTCTTCAGGGTACAGGTTTGCTTTAGGCATTTTGTTTTTTGAATCAAAAATTTCACCCATGTCCTTGTGAGATCATGAGAGCCCTCCCCTGGGCTTGTTCCCTGCCCATGCAGAGGGGGATGAATCTCACCCCACCCACACTGAGGGGGTTCAGGTGCCACAGCAGCAGCGTGGGGCATGGAAACACCTGGCAACAAGTGACAATAGAGCCCTGCATCCTGCCCCAGGGTGTTCCTCTAGCAGGACATCGCCAAAGCTGGATGCTCCTGAACCTGGAGGTCACTGGAATCCCAGGACTGGAATTTTATTAAAGACTGATCTCTACAAACTGTACACATCCATGATTTATCTACATGGGCTTTGAACTCCTAGCTGCAGTTTTTAATCAGCACTATTTGCAATACATAGTGTCTCTTATTATCAGCCTAAATTTTGTTTTAATGAGTTTTTTGTTAAATTCATCAATGGCGACTCTTCTATACCAAGTAATTCCAGATTAACTGCATGTGTTTAAATGTTCTTCCTTTTTTTTTCCCTTTTCATCTTTAATTTCTCTTGTGTTCCAGGAAGCCAGTGCCTTTTGAAATTAATATTTTCAAACCATGACATTTCACAAACTTGTGGGCTTTTTTCAAATTACAGACCTAAATATATCCAACTCTGGGTTTCTCTCAGTGACCCGGGAGGATTGGGAGTGTTCTGCACTTTGTGCTGGGTTGTCACACTTAGGGAACTCTCCAGGAAAACAAAAGACACTTTCACAGAAAACTCATCTTCCTCTTCAGCCAGCTTTTCCAGGTTCCTCGGGCTGCCAGGGGGTGGTTTGACAGCCTCCTGTGGTACAGCAGCTGCTCATGGGTGCTCTGCAGGCACCAGGAGGGGATCCCTGCTCCTCCAGGGCTCTCCAGCCTGAAAGGTAAAAGCAGAGTATTTAAGCCTCTGGGTTTAAATAAGAATTAAGCAGAATAAGCCTCTGGGCAGAAATAAAAAACAAAATAATAATTAAAAAAAGCAATAGAGGGGGGAAAAAAGGAAAAGAAAAGAATGTAGAAGTGCAGGTAATAAAGACTGTAATTAACTGCTGGGACAATTCCCGTGAGACCATTAGTTGGAGATCCCATGTCAAGAGTAACCACCTGGAATATGTACTGGAGCTCCCATAGAGCAACTGGGGTGGTGCAGGAGCTGCTGGGACAGACTGGTTGGAGCAGCAGCCACCCAGCAGCAGGCTAGGGGTTCAGCAGGATGGGGCTGGCCTGGATGAAAGAGGTAACACTGGGCAGCAACAGAATTCACAGCCCTGGCTGTTAGCTGGGTTTCCTCAGGAAAACAGATTCACCCCCTCTCCTCCTGTCTCAGCTGGGGGCCAGGGAGCTGAGACACCCCCAGCAACAGAAATACATGGAATTTCTGAAGCATCTCAGCACAAGGGAGCTCCCCAGCCACATGGAAGCACACAGCCCATCTGAGGGGCTCCAGGGCTGGCCCTGCTCCTCCCTGTGTCTGGTACACAAGCACAGGATTCATCTGAGAGTCCTTCTGGCAGATTCTTAATAGATTTCTTATAATGATCCAGACCTTATTGTTCATTGTTAAAGGAGCTTCCCAGGGTGCCAGATCAGCTCTGTGCCTGGGAAGGGGCCAGGGGGCTGGGCTCTCCCCTGGCCAAGCAGGGAAGCCTCTGTCCACCTGGGAGCAGGGTTTGCCACTTCTTCCAAGGCTGTGCTGTAAAGTTGAAGCATTCCTGTGTGTTCCCTTCTGAGAACAGTTGGGAAATGCTGGGAAACACTTTTTCTTCTCCCCATCATAGAGAAAACCTCCCATCCCCTCACTCTCCTGGGTGATCTGTGAGTGCCCTTCTTCCACGTCCTCTGTGCTCAGGACCCCACACAAACCCCACAGAAAGATGAGGCTGTATCCAGGAAATAGGTCTCTAGAGAATTAAGGTTACAAACTGTCCTTGGCTGCGTGCACATGCCAAGTACAGCAATTAGTGGCAGGGTTATACGTTACATTTTGGTACATGTAATTAGAAAACAAATGAGAGAATTTTTTTTCTTTTTTTTTTCCTTTTGAGATGCCATACTGCCAGCAGCAGCTGCATTCCATTTTCAGATGAGGAGCAGGAGATTCAATATTAATGTCACTGCTGAAAGGATCCACAATTCTGTCCCCTCTCCTCTGTTCCTTCTCATTTTTCTTGGTTTCTCCTGTGATCCTTTTTCTGTGCATCCCCAGATAATTTCATGTCCAGGCAGGGCTCCATGCTTAGCCACACATAGGGAAACGTGGCACAAGTTTCTGTCTCTCCTCACACCTGTAGCTGCACTGTGCCCAGGGCTGCTCCATGGGGCACCTCCAGCTTGAGAGTGTCAGGACTGGTGTAACAGGACCTGCTGTCCTCACACCCTTGACAAAGAGAGAGGACTTGGGCTGCTCCAGCTTTGTGCCCAGGATGGTTCCCAGTGCCTAGTGGGGAAAAAGGGGAAAAAAAGAAAAAAGAAAAAAGAAAAAAGAAAAAAAAAAAAAAAAAAAAAAAAAAAAAAGAAAAAAAAAGAGAGAGAGAGAGAAAGAAGTCCTTAATAATGGAATGCAAAGCTGTGCCCTGCTCCAGCGTGTTGTCAGAGTGCTACCCAAAGGTCACACATTAGTACAACATTATTTCATTAAAGCAGCAGACACTGTGACAAACTCACTTGCAGGTTCTGGAGGGAGCAGGCAGGGTTTTGCACCTCCATTATCCACACGTGATGAAAATGTGTGAGGATAAAGGGCAGGGAGTGTTCCACTGAGGAGCTGGATGGGGAAGCTGCCCTTTGGCAGGCTCCAGCTCAGGCAGAAGTGTGACACTGCCAGAGGGATGCAGGAGCTGTGCTGCTGGGCTGCAGCCTCTCTGCTCCCCATCCATCTTCCAGGTGAATGATTCCTGAGAGACCCACCAAGGTCGAGGAGTCTCTGGAGTGTCTCCTCTCTGCCTGACTCCCTAGGGAGTCAGCTGTGCCAAGCTCAGCTGTGCCAAGCTCCTCTGATGAGTCGGGAATTGGCTCCCAGGGGCTCTGATGTGCCCTGGCCAAGGGACAGGTGAGGGGGTGAGGGTCTCATCTGCCCCTGAGACCTGCCTGGAGTGGGGCTGAGCCGCCCGTGCCACAGTCACTGGGTACCCACAGGCAGGGAGGCAGATGGGGAGGGATGTCACCTGTCCTGGGTGGCCCTGGCCCCGTGCACAAACTGCCACCCCCACAGCACCCGTGGAAATCCCAGAGAATCCCCCGGGTGAAGCAGAGTGTGCAGTGTCTTTCCTGGGACCCCAGCACCATGAGGCCAGTGATGAGTTAGAGGGGTTTGCCACAGTCAGGATTTAAGGCTCTAGAAACAGATAATGCAGGATCAAGGTCAAGTTTTCCGGATTTGCAGTCCTGTGGTTTCCCAGTTCAAACAATACTCATCTTCTAACAAGGTGAAACTTTGACTGACTTTATTGAAGCAATTGTTCACAACTAAATCCTGTTTCCTGGTTTTCTAAGCAGGCAGAAATAGAAAAAATCAGAAATAATTGCCTGGTAATCTTTAGCCTGCATAGCTATTTTCTGATTCTCTAGAGCCTGAAACTGGCTGTGAAAGAGACTCAGAGTCTTTGAGGCTGGGACTGGACTGTGTTTACAAGGTCCTAAATAGGCCAATTCCCAAGTGTATCAGCAAAGCCAGTGCTGCTCCAGGAACAGAGTGACCCTTTCTGTGCCTCG
The DNA here is from genome assembly GCF_003957555.1 of Calypte anna. NCBI lineage: Eukaryota > Metazoa > Chordata > Aves > Apodiformes > Trochilidae > Calypte > Calypte anna. The sequence goes on from NC_044251.1 coordinate 43,584,463, forward strand.
CACAAGAGCACAGAATGACCCAAGAGTTTATATTTGATAGCATCAAATGGCCAGGAACTTGCTGACCAACAAATTGTTGCAGTAGATGCTTCCAAAATCCACTTCAGCATCTTGTTTCCTTCTTTCCTAAAAAGAAAGATCATGGCAAATATTCTAGTAGCCCAGAAAAACAGCACCACAGGGTAGAAATTAAGTGAAGGAGAAATAAGGAATTGCAGGGGTGTGGAATTTAGGCTGCAACCTAACAGTGATCACAACCACAACAGAGGATCAAAGGTCTGCAGAACAGGTCCTGTGAGGAAAGACTGGAGAAATTCGGTCTCTTCTCCCTGGAGAGGAGAAGTCTCAAGGGGGAACCTCACCACAACAATCCAGTACTTAAGGGGTGTCTCCAAAGGAGACAAAGGGTCTCTCTTCACAAGGAGACAGATGGAGGAGACAAGGGTACAACTTGCACAGGGAGAGGTTTCATCTCAATTCAAGAAAGAATTTTTTTACAGTGGAACAAGGCACTGGAACAACCTCCCCAGGGATGTGGTGGAGTCCCATCACTGGAGGTTCCCAACATGGAGCAGGACAGGGTGCTGGGAGATGTCACCTGGGCTCCTTGTCCCATGAAAGGTGGGAGCAGGTGACCTGTCCAGGGCCCTTCTGAGCTGGGCTGCTCTATGAGCCTGTAATTCTCTGACTCAACCACATGAAAAGGAGATGAGCAGAGGAGAGAACTGACCCAATAAATGCCTACCTGAAACACCATGCCCCAGAGACACAAACCTCTTCCTGGGAGCCAGGGGGTTCCCTTTGCCAAGGTCCAGAGTCTGCCAGAGCCTTGTGGTCAGGATGTGGGTTTGCAGTGGCTGCTTCCAGGAGTTTTCTAGACCAAACACTTCTGATAACTCCAGGTTATCAGGAATGGTGTCTTGCTGGTCAAATGGTTCCTTACTTGTCTGCTTTCCTGACCAGGAAATAGAGCAGCAGGAAGGGTATTGAATTATTTGCCTTCATGTAATCTTCAAAAGTAATTGTAATCTGCCTGGCTGGAGGTCCCTGCCCAAGACATCCCTCAGTGAAGATCCAAACAGATTTTCCTCCTGCAAAAAACCTCCCTGGGGTACATAACACTTTTGGTTTATTTTAAGGTCTCTGGTAACTGTGACACTTACCCACAAGAGTCTATTAAACACTTGGGATAATCTCCAACAGTGTGTTCACGTAAGTGGGATATAAAAAAGAGGGGAAAAATATTTTTAAAACGTGCTGAACACAGACCTGTACAGTTTATTTCACAGCTGTGCAACCAACCTCATCCTATTAAGAATAACAATTAATGTTTAAGGGACATGAAAAATAAGCTGGCTGTAATAAATGGGCACTGGTAATAATTACCACTTATGTTTGAGCTGTAGTAAATTAATGCCCAGCACAAGGCTGGGTATTCACATGTAGTCCAGGTCTGTGAGTGGTGTCCCTAGGGCACCCTGCCCACTGCCACCCCAGCACAGGGAGCCACCAGCTCTGTGTCACTGCCAGGCAAGGACAGGGTGTCCCAGACATCTCTCCTGGAAAGAGGCAGATTTAGTGCCTCATAATGAAATATCTATATTTTTCTAATAGTTCCATCAGATTCTTTTACCAAGAAGAAGGCCAGGTCTGGCAGCCCCCTCTCCACAGTGCTGACCACTCTCTCCCTTTTCACTCCATCTTCTTTTCCCTTTCCAAAGGGCAGGGAGAAATCAGACTGTCCTTTCACACACCCCCAGTACCTCCAGCTGCATTTCTCCCCCAAGCCCCATGCACTGGTTTGGTTTTCCACTCCTAAGGGCACTTTCTGGAAACCTCTGGCCAGCTGTGACTTTGAGACAGGACTGGCAGGAGCTTCAGCAAAGCACAAACACAAACATCCTGAGCTGGGTGAAACAGGATCTCGAGGGAGATGGACAGACCTCTGGTGAGGTGCTCTCTGCACAGGACCCCGTCCAAGTATTTCACTGTTTTCTTTAAGATGGTTCCAGGGAAGATGCCATAAATTGTCACAAAGGAGGGAAACTTCATTATGAAAACAAACCAGTTAAATGTGGATCCTGCTTTGCTGAGGGAACATCCACCTTGACACTTAAAGACAAAGATGGAAGCTTTTCTGCAGGAGGAAATCCTCCTCTTTAGATGACCTGCAGAGCGGAGCTGCTTAAATAAAGCTGGGGATAATCAAAGGACGAGAAATGGCAGTCATCCAACAAGGACCCACAGAAGTGGAACAAAGGACCAGTGACCTGGAACACCACACAAAAGAAATGAAACTTGTATTTTACAGCAGCAGCCCCAGAAGCCACTTCAGAACAGCTGCTGCACAGCTCTGCACCTCACGGGCACTGCCAGCATCAGCCTGGGAACTGTGCACCCCAGGGGCACCATCCAGTACAGACCAGCACCCACCCATGGGTCCCTCCAGGCCAGGCCACTACGGGGACACTGCTGGCCATGGAGGTGTTGGCCAGTGGCCACTATGGGGACACTGCTGGCCATGGAGATGTTGGCCAGTGTCTGGTCTGGGGGCACAGGGCCTGTACTGATGCTCCTGGTTGTTTCCATGGCATCCCAGCCCTTGATATCCCATAAGGAAAGAAGACCTCACCAGTAGGAGCTGGTTGGAGTTTGTGGTTGTCCTTTCCTCCCCCCAGGGATGTTCTGTATCACTGCACAATCCACCACCACCCCACTGCTCTCCTTGGGAGCTCTGTGCCCTGCTCCCCCCCCTCCCCATCTTTACCCCTAGACCCCCAGCCCTTGCTCCCACCCAGGACCTGCTGCAGGGAGGGACAGAGCTGCCCCTGCCCAGCTCCCTGCTCCCTCAACACCAGTTTCTCTCTGCCCATGGCTGGATTCCAGGATGAGCTGGGCTGTACAAGGCCTGAAGAAGAAGGGTCAGGCAGTTTATCTTTCCTCATCTGAGAGGAAAACATAATATATGTGATGTAAGTGCAGATGGGATGACCTCTGAAGGGATGGATCACTTATTCCATCTACAATGAACTTTAAGAGGTATTTTTAGGTTGGGCAATGTTTCAGCTATGATTTTTCATCTAAAAGAGAAAAAATGGAAAAAGAAAAATCCCCACTTTCCCTCCCACTGCCATCCCTTTGCAAGTGCTTAAATTCTGAGGGCAGCACAAGGATGCTACTGCAGGCATAGCTCAAGTACACAATAATCCCATCATTCATAGCAAGCAGTCCTTGCCTAAAACAGAGGGATATTAATCTTCAGTGTTGTATTTAAATTGCAAGCATTAGTGCAGGGAAGTAAAATAATATATCTCACTTTCTGGCTGTACTTCTCCTTAGCTGCTGGACGTTCACCTCCACACTCCTCAGATCACTCAAGGGGATGTGATGGCCTCAGCACTTTTAACTTGGCACCAAACCATGTCCCATACCATGCACCAGCTCAGCAAAATCCTTAATGATTGGCATCCTCCATCTCATGGAGGTTCAACACAAAATGAGAGCAAGTCTGAGTTATTGTCTGACGAGCCTGTTCAGGACACACTAAAAGGGAAGAGCAGGGCATTTGGGGCCTGCTGCTGGCTCTGCCTACACTTTGTCATGTTCATGAAATGCAGCCTTTGCTTCCCAGCTGTATCAGGCTTTCATCTTTCTCGAGTACCAAATTAATCCTATTTTAAAATGTCAGATAAACTGGTCAACTGTTTTGATGGTATTAGGAAGCACTTGATGCCTTCGCTGCCCTTTAATTTTACAAAATAGTAGAGAATAATCCTGCAAAAATAAAGCCCCTCCAGCTATAAGCTTACATGTAAGAATGCATTTTAATGATACTATGTTGAAACGAAACAGTTTTCCCTTTTTGCAAACAGAAGGAAGATTATGTTTGCACTACTTATGAAAAGAGGTGTTAATGTAAAATGAACCTACAAGGAAAAAGACAACAGGGACTGTACTAATTAGAAGTCTTTAAGGAGTCAACACCAGCAAAATTTCAAAAGTCACCTTCAGAAAACCTTACCTTCGTAATTAGGGACCAGGATTTTGTGCTGGTTTTTCATCTTTGGGCATTTTTCAGGAAGTGAACAAATCCAGTGTGTGCCCTGCTGGAGCAGTCCCAATGGAGCCAACGAGCCCTTTCCCAGCTGAGGCAAAGGGAATTATGGCAGTGGATTGCCATCAGCTGGGAGATCCCAACCTGTCCCTACCACCACCAGGAGCTTCTCCAGCAGACTGGTTATCCCTGCTTTTTTCCAAGGCTCACCCATGGGATGCCCTCAGGAGGCTCCTGAGGGACACGGTGACAGCTGGACAGCCCTCACGGCTCCTTGGCTGTCCTATGCCATGGTACAGGTGGCACTGAGAGCCCTTCACAGGGGAACCTTAACCTGGGTGTCTCTGGGCATCAGCAGGTGGCATCTCACCAGGTTTGGTCAGGACTGGAGCCATCCATCCACTTTTCCCTTTAGATCCTTCCCTTTCATTTGCAGCTGGCAGAGATGCTGCTCCATGATCCAGGCAGCTCCACTATCCAGCTATCCCATGACCCAGGAGGCCCATGATCCAGGTTATCCAGGCAGGTCCATGCCCCAGGAGCAGGGCAGGAGCATCCCACCAGCTGCAGGCAGGGCAGGCACTGCAGCAGCTCTGGCTGAGCACAGGCTCAGAGAAACAGCTGAACAGCCCAAAGTGGCAAAGAGAGGATTAGGGAGCCAGCTGGGGACTTAGGAGCAGGAGCAATGGCACCAGAACCAGAACCAGATCTTAATTTCACCTGACCCCATGACAAAGTGAGGTGTTCGTGCCTGCATCCACGTGGCTGTGGCCCAGTCCCCCAGGAGTCAGTCTTCCCACTGACCAATCTCAACAATTCCTCTGGGAAGATGGACTTAACAAACCTTGTTTAAAGAGCAGCACAACATCCATTGGCCTTGCAGTTCCCTGCCTGCTCTCCAGACGATTTTTCAGGAGACTGAGTTTCTGTGCTAACCAAGCCCGTAGGCACTTCCACCTCCTTGCTGTAGCCATACATCAGCTGATAGCATCATACAAGCTATTTCTGGGTGTATTTAATGTGAAGCTGGGCAAGATCAACAGGAAAAGGCTTTTCCACAGCAAGGCCCAGGAGCCCCATGTGTCCCAGGGGCTTCCTGAGGGCCAGAGGCACTGAGAGGAACCCTCCCCTCACCCCCCATTTCCTTGTACTCAGGTAATAAATCTTGCTGTGGCTTTAAGCCTTTTTCTTTTTTCTCCTGACGTGCTCCCATGCTGACCACCTTTAGCAGGGGGACACATCTTCAGTGGTCTCCATGGGTGAGAGTTTTAGAAGATTCTTCAGGTTCAGTATCAGCAGCAGTGAGAGGCAGCCACATGAATAAATCCAGGGGCACTGCACCAAGGATTATTTTTATCTGACTGGGATGCTGATTTTTTATTTTAAAATGTTCTTCAGAAGCAAAATCAAAGATTTTGGCTGATGCCACCACTGCTCAGGAGTGCTGCAAGTACAGAGACCAGGAGAAGAACAAAGAAACACAGACAACCAGCCCTGGTGGCAAAAGCCTCATTCCGGGGAGCAGCAACTGGAATCTGGAGCCTGGACCCCAGCCAGAGATTTCCATGGGGCTGCCTTGTTGTTTGTCAGTCCTCATGCTCTGGTGCATCAGGTCACCTTCTCTCACAAGCCTGGTTTGTCTGTGGCTCGGGCTGAGCCCAGAACCCTGGGGAAGAAAACATCTGACCCCAAGCAGAAGGGTCCAGAGACCTCTGCAGGGCTCTCCTGGCCTTAATTAGTTCTTCATAATTATTATTTTTAATGAATAGAAGACATACAAGGGGGAAAAAAAGCACCCTGGAGAATGTAAGAAACAGTTTGCTACATAATAGGATAGGATAGAACAGAAAAGAATAGGAATGGAATAGGATATTGTCCAACATTACTGATATTTCCTCCTCCAGTGGGACCCTCCCTGCCCAACACAGAGCTGCCCCAGCCAGAAGTGGGGACCACTGGCCCAAAACACCCCAGCCTTGTGCCAGACAAGGTGTTGGGTTTGTGCCTGGGATGAAGCAGAGCATGGAGAGCGTTTGGGGGAACTCTCTGGGGCTTATCACAGTGCTTTGCTTTTGTTTTATTTGAAGTTATTGGAGTTCAGTTTTGTCCCTGAACTCACATTTATTTTTTGTGTAGTCAGATTTTACTTCAGCTGAATGCCTTTATGTGATCCTCCTTCAGAGACATAAACAGCAGCCCATGTTCCAGCAGAGCCATCCCCTGCTACACATTCAGCATCTGCTATGGGTCAGCACCCGACTGTTTCAAATTGATCAGAGTAAGGCGGGGGAAGAACAGGCTGGATCTTCTCAGTTGAGAGGTTCTCAAACTGCCTAACAGCTCCAAGATGGGAGGTTTTAAATACAGAAAAGAGCAAGCTAGAACTTGAATAAGGAATTCACACCACACGGCCAAGCAGTTTGACACCTGAAATGGCAAAATGTGAACCCAGGAAACCTGACCAGCACCATCCCAAAACACCCATTAGACATTCACCCCAGGCAGCCCCTGCTCCTTCCCCTGAGGATGGGGTAACTGCAGAGCTGGGGGTCCCAAGCACTGCAGGGGTGGATGTTGTGCCAGGAGGTACCAGCACCAGCCAGGCTGTCCACCAGGACACCACGGGGCTCCTCTGGGCAGAGACACCCTCCCCATCCTCCCCCCATCTGCACCTCCTCCATGGGTGGTGAAATTCCACCTTTCTAACCTGTTTAATCACAAACTGGACTCTGCAGAGGAGGGAGCAATGTGGGATGAGCTCAGGCAGGGCAGGCTGTCCCTGTACCCTGCCCACCAGGGATGTGCTTGGAGCTGGGATGGCCCCAGATCCTGCAGAAGAATTAAACTTTTCAGGCAGTAGCTTTGTCGAGTGGGAGGGAAAATGTGAGGACAGCTTATGAATTGAGAACACACCTGCATTCAACATCGTGTCTCTTCTCAGCAGAAAATACCTTCCTGGCACTGAGATCCCTTTTCTGATTAAAGTTTTGAAACTGGCACACTCCTCTAATACATTTTGATGAAACCCCATTCTCCAGTGAAATTGTTATACTGGATAACTTCCAGGCAACAGCAGCACAAAGACTCTTAATCAGGTTCAGGAGAATATATACTGACTATGAAACCAGCATTACAACACCTATGGCAGGCAGTCCAGAATTCATGGTTCAGAGAGAGCAGACTTATTCTTGAGAGCAGAATTACAAAGTTATAAAAACAGAATAAAAAAAACCCCACAACCTTGAAAGTCAGAACTTAAGTGATTGTCCTCATATTCCTCTACTCTCAAACCAGCACCAGAAACTGAGGCTTTTATTCCTGGGAGTGTAGACTGAAATCCACCCTTTTTTGTGTTAGTAGGGAAAGGGGCTCAAAATCTGCCCCAGCACTGGACCTGGCTACTCCTCTACACTCCCTGCAGCCCCAGGGGGGGAAGACAATGCCCCATTTTCTGCCCCAATTTCTGTCCAAAGCCAGGGCAGGCTGGAGAGAATTTAGGAGGAGGCACCTGGGGAGGGTCAGGTGCCCCATTCCCACCTCCATCTGTCTTGGGCAAAAGCCCCAGGAGGGGCAGCAGCAGCTCACAGACCCCATGGGCACCAGGGACCTGCAGCACAGACACAGCCAGGATTACTTTTCTGTAGAGAAAATACATTTTGGGTTGGGTTCCATCACTTTCCTCCATGTGCTAAACTTCTGGGCTATTTTGAATCTCTTCGAGGGCAAGAACATGCATCAACGAGGCTCTTGAGGTGCTGCAAATACCTGAATCTGGAAAAGCAGCAATCAGATGCAAAAGACCCAGCTTCAGGGAGGGGCAGCCAGACTTTCCCATTATCTTCTCCATAAACGATCAGTAACTTGCTGATAAATGGATCTGCAGGAGTCTGACAGCACTGATGAATGACTTGTGCCAGAAAACATGAAGATTGATGCACTGTTCAACCTTAAACTAAACATATAATGTTGACGTTAATTCACTGGTAGGCCCTGCAACCTGGGTTTCATCAGCATAGATAATTAAACATGTTGCTTCATGAATTTTACAAATATGGCACAAAGTTGCTAATGGAGTGCCTTAAATTCTATTAACATTCATTTAATCTCTTTGGTTTCTCTTTAAACATGCATTTAAAATTCTAATCACTGCAAGAAGATTTTAATAAAGCACAATGTTAATGAAATATGGGAAAAGGCTATTGAAAGGCAGAATTTAAAAAAGAAAAAAAAATAAAAAGAAAACTTGCAAAGGAACCATGCTAAGGTGGGACATAAATATAGCCAGGGAGCTATTTAAAGACCAGGGAGAAGCGGATGTGTGTTCTAAGGTGGCATGATTTTAAAAGATTTTTTTTACACTAATATTAGATATTAGGAATAATTAGGGGAGCTTTGGATCCTTTGCAGCTCTGTCAGTTGTATTTTTACTCTCTACCTTTCTCCAAACCAGTTCTGGCCCTGTTCTGCTCAGGCCCAGCCCCTGCAATGCCCACACTCTGGTGCCTGGTCCCTGGACAACCCCATCACCCCATCCCCTGTCCCACAAGCTGCTGCTGCCACCAACTCACCTTGTGGAGAAGCTGCTCCTTCCCTTTTTCCTTTTTCCTTATCACCCACCAAATGCCAACAGAGCCATGTCCTGGGAGATCAGTGCCATCCATCCCACTCAGGTTGGCTGTGAGAGCCCAGCAGCTGAGTGGGGCTGACTGACCATGGAGCTACTGCAGAGCAGTATAGCATCCCTGCCAAGCACAGCTCTCATACCCATCATCTCCAGGGACCTCCAGATCGGGCAGAAGTAACATTTACACTTCCTTTTCCCTCCCTCCTGGTGCTGCCCCTGGATCCCCAGGTGCTCTCTAGTGCCCTGGGCTGGGGATCAGTACAGCAGTGACTGGGAAGGTGCTGGGGTGTCATGGCACAGGACATGTCATAGCAGAGGACATGTCCCTCTCAGCACCAACCCATCAGAGCAGTGACAGACAAGTGCCACCAGCTCTCAACCTCTACCCAGAGCCCCGCTGGTGCTGCTGACATTTGACATGTGTCACAGGAACAGGGAAACCTTCTGGTGGGGAAAGACCTTTAAGACTGTCAAGTAGTGTTTGCATCTCCCACCACTTCCCTGCAGTACTCCTGCCCTGTACTTTTATTTATCTTTAATTACATTTTTTTTAATTATTATTTGTACTGACCATTTTCCAGACTGAAGATGAAAAAAAAAAAAAATGAAATATCAGAACACCTTACAGAATAAAGATCCTTGATTTCCCTCATTTTAATAGTTTTAGATAAATATCAGCAACAGACTTAGAGGGCCAGTGGCAATAGCTCAGCAATTGTTTGGTGAACTTTGCATGATTGTTCCCTGCATGTAAATATCCAGCTATTTATTTGTTAGGTAAAATATTTGGACACACGTGGGAGTCATGAAGTTCACGGACAAATCCTTTGGGCTGTGCGATGAAGAAAACCTTTCCTTTCTTGTACAGGCAGATTGGAATTAATTAGTTGGTCCTGGAAGGTACCTCTCAAGCTGGGAGCTGCTAGTGAAGGCAAAGGGAGTGTGACGGAGACACTCTCACTGTGCAGCAAAGTAATAATTGCAGAGTACCACGTCTGGTAGACAGAAATGGGTCATTTCATGCACAATTTACAATATGCAGACGTCGATACATATCATTAACAGGAGCTGAGCATGAAGGAATCATCTATAATATTAAAATTGGCTGCACCATTAGCTAGTGTAACCATCAACAGAGCATTCCAGAAGGTTCTGGAATGTGTCCTTGCACACCCACATAGACACCTTCAGATTCTTATTTTACAGTTTCCTCACATGTTGGGTTTGGTACCTGCACTCCCAATGCTGGATGGGCATTAACAACAAACCTGTCACAGATGCCATTTGTCTGCAGTCATTTCAGTTCATATCTAAAGCTCTGTCATTCCCAGCCCTCCTTAAAATACATCCCAGTTCTCTCCAAGAGCAGCACCATGCCCACAATCACCATTGCAACAGATCCTTCTCAGCTTTCTGGCACTGCAGCATCTGAGCCACTGCACAGGCAATGTGGTTTCAAATTATTTCAAATAATTTGGAATAATAACCCTCTCTGAAAAGCCCAGAGCTGACATCTCCAGCGAGGCTGGCACTGGTGTGGTGCTGGGATGTGCACTGGTGGTACCCTGGTGTGGGTGGTTATGGTAACAACTGTTGTGAAACAAATGATACAATGCAGTGACAAACATTTGTGGACTCTGGAGTACTGAAAATACAGCTTTTCTTGCTCAGGCACTGAGCTGATGGCTGATACTTTGCTGTATCTACTGTTCCAGTCGGCCATATGGGAGGAAATCTGTAAGTTATGTTAAAGCAATTAACACACACACAGTTTGTTCAAACTTGTTGAATGAATTATGCTACAGGAAGCAAGTTTACTAAGCCAGACAATGGAAATTCATTAATATTTAATTCTTATGATTTGTTTGAAGTCATAGACACAACATATGACCACCTTCAGAACACCTGTTGAGATGAAGCATGATCTCTCTTAACAGTCTTATTTAGTTTTAAGAGATTCAAGAAATTAACTCAACATAATCAAATTTTTTTATCCAAATAAATGGGAGGAAAAAGGGGCCCGATGCTGGACTTTCTCTTTCCCTGCTTCCTCAGAAAGAAGGGAATGTTGCAGCAATCCCAGACATGGCCCCTTTGCCAGCACAGCCACCCCTGCTGACCCTGGGCTGCAAACATCTCTGCCCTTCTGAAGCACCGTGTGTCCTGGCTTTGTGGAGACACATTTTCATATCTGTGTTTTACCTGGGTGACAGAATCACCCAACAGCACCAGAGGTGCCCACTGCAACCCCATTTCCCTTTGGCTAAGTTCTCTCTCTTCAACACAGGAAAACAAAAAAAAATGGTTTTAAACAGATGAGTGTTAGCTTGTGAATCAAACAGGGGAAATATTTTTACTGTTTAAGAAAAACCCCTCCAGCTAGCTCAGAAAACAATCCAGAATCAAGGCATGAACATCCAAACTTTTGTATTTTGATGAACAGAAAAAGGCCACATTAATGCAAGAACTTTCACCTGTTGCCTCCTGTAGACACATCTCAAGAGGACTCCACTGCCCAGCACAGTTAGAAAGCCACTCTGCCAGTTCAGCCTCCCAGAGACATTCAGGGACAGACAGACAGAGGCTGTGATTTAACCCCTCTGCTCTGGCACAGCTGAGCTGCATGATGCTGAGCACCCAGGGGTGGAGGAAGGAATGGGAACACCTGCAGCCCCCCAAAGTCCTGAGGGAACTCTAAGAGGGGTTCAGCTGCTGTGGGAGCCTGTCTGGGGGCAGGTCCTGTGCTGCCCCCCTGAGCTGAGCATCCCCAGGGTGCTGGGTGAGAGAGGGGCAGAGGTTTGACCCTGCAGGCAGGCAGAGAGCTCTGCTCCCACCCCAAATCCCCCTGTGAGCTGACATGGCTTTGAGGATGAGCCCTGCCTCTGCTGTGGAGGTGGCTGAGGCTCCTGAGGTGGAGCTCCTGGAGTGGTTTTCCACCTTGGGCTCGGGATGGAAGTTGGTGTGTCCCCCAGCTCCTGCTCAACGGGTGGCTCCATGTCAGTGCTCTGCACGTGCTGAGGGGCATCCTCAGGGCACTTTGCTTCTCCTGAGGGTCCCCAGCCCCACAGCTCTGCTGCTGGGCTGCTGTCATGAGGCAGTGTCTGTGGCTGCTCTCGTGAGGTCCTTCACAACTCTTCAGGGTGACCAGAGCTGGACAGCCATTCCTCTCTGGCCACGGCTGCCCACCCAGTGTGACCCCTGACTGGTCCCAGCAGAGCTTCTCCTCCTGGAAGCTACAGCTGAACCCTCTGTTCTGGATCCAGAGGCTTCTTTTGGATAACTGGACTTGAAAATGCAGGGGCAGCATCCTTTCTGCTGAGACTTTGGGCTCCCTGGTGCAAAGACCAGTTTACGTTGTTGGGAGCACTGGTAAAACTCCCTGTGGAGTTTTTAGCATGAGATCTGTGCTGCTACCAAACCACAGCTTCTGCCAGAGGCTGCAAGTGATGGGATTTCAACTCCCCCAGTGCCCTTTGGAGCAAGCCTTTGGAAATCAGCCTCTGGCAAAGCATGGGGCTCTGGAGGATGGGTCAGTGAAACCCTGGTATTTAAACTCATCTCTGGGTAAAATAGCCACAGGAGCCTTGGCTTTTGCAGAACAATTCTGACTACTATAATACTTCCGTATGAGGTTAGAGGGTGAAAAAAACCCCAAGCAAACAAACAAACAAAAAAAACCCCACCAAAACCAAACCCCAAAAAACCCCCCAAAAATCCAAGAACTTTAATTTCTACATGCCTTACTGATGTGAACAAATGAACAGTTGTTCACCCAACTCTGTGTAGTTGCACTCTTTAGGACTACTGTCCAAAAGACTGGTAAATAATTTCCATGTTTTCCTGTGTTTCCTGATGGCTTTTGGTATTGTAGGGCAGAGTGTTCCTGGGGCCATCTTGTGCATCAGTGCAGACACAGGGTGCTATCAGCTATACTCATTGACTTCCCCTCCACCCTGAAATGTAATTTATTTTGTTGTACTTTTGGGGTATAGGAAAAACAGACAGCTTGTGTCATGTGAGGGAAAGAGCCTCCCAGAGCAGACTTAATTCAATCCCCACCACAGCACCCCTGCTAACTGCTCCCTGGTAATGACACTGGGCTTAGTCAGAAGCACTGATATGTGAAAAAGAAGAAATGTGGGGGGAAAAAAAGAAGAGTGTGGAATACCTAATGCTACATTTCACTATCATAATTGGTTTAGATACTATAAATCTTTCTATATCTGCATTTTTAACAAAAAAAAAATGCTCTTTCAAGCAGTAAATCAGGCTTGTTAGCCTTAAGTTTAATAAAGTTTCCAGTAATGAGTTTTCCAAATGTTAAACTTGTTATTTTATTCTTTCTGATTGAAACCAAAATTGCTTCTCAGACACAAAGCTGTCAGCATAAGATCACGACTGACAAAGTGACTACTAGTTAATAACCATCCCCATCTCCCTGTTGACTTTCCTTGCATCAGGAGAAGGCGAGATAGCCACAGGCTCAGGAAATGTTGGTGTGAAGTGCCCAGGAGATGGGCATCCCCATGGCCAGGGGATGGTGTGCATTGCCCAGGGGATGGGTATCCCCATGGCCAGGGGATGGTGTGCATTGCCCAGGACACCATCACCATGCTGTCCCCACAGAGCTGGTCACTGCTCCAGAGGGGACTGTGGCACAGGTTTGTCCCAAGGGCAGATATGAGAAGGATGTTTGGGTTCAGTGGTTGCTGCTGTCCAAGATGGAGCTGATGTTTCCACCAGCCAAACCAGATAACACTGGCTCAGATGGGATCAGGGTTGGTTGGGTCAAAAGGTTTCTGCTGACCCACCTGCCCCTCACCTGGGTACTGACACAGGGCTCTCTGCTTTGTTTTGACATGTTGGGGTTGTTGATGTCTTCCCAGAACTCTCCAAACGTCAGCTAAAGCCAGCAGTAGGTCAGGGAACACTTAGAGCAGCTCTGGTACACACACAAACTGGGTTTTTACCACAGTGCTGTTGTGAAGCTACATCCCTCTCCCAGACACTGATGACAGAAGGTATGTCTTGCTTTTTTCCCTCTTAACCCATGATTATCTCTCCTCTGCATATTCCTCAAAACAGCAGAAATGTAGAAAATACTTCTGGTTTTTTCCACGTTGTTTTGCTGGAACATTGTTATGATAGAACTGTGCTTATATCACAGTAAGGCTTTTGTGTGGAATACTGAATAATTCCTTTTTATGTTTGATACCTCATTTGGACATAGATTTTCTTCAGTAACATCTGTTGACTGCTTTGGTCTGTGTTTCCCAGCTGCTGTTTTGCATTCTGTCCCACCAGCTTCCCCATTTCTCAGTTCTGTTTCTGTTTCTCTTTCACCTCCTTGGCTCAGCCCTTGCTCACAGGACTTCAGATTTAAGGGCATTTGAGCACAAGTGACAGGGGAGTTTTGAACAGTTTAACCCAAAACAGAAAAACATATTAAAACTATCCACACCCAAACCAGAAAAACAGATTAAAACTATCCAGTCCTTGGTGAAGCCTCCCCAGGCAGGGGAGAGCACAATCTAGAGGCTATCAAAATGAACACAGCTTGACCCTTTTTCCTCTGATCTTGGCAAGGATCAGAGATGATCATCAGGCATGAGCACTAAAGAGTTAATGGATCCCTCAAATCTCTGCAAACCCCCTCAGAAATGCAGTTTCCTTCAGCCCCCCTGGCAGGGATTTCCCAGCCCAGCAGTTTCTCTCACCAGCAGATTTCATCCTTAGGGGAACAGCCTGGATTTATGGGTGAGCAGCAGAAGATACGAGTGGCAGGGAGGAGGCTGTGAGGATCTCGTGTTGAACAGCACAATTAACTCCTGGGACATCCCTCTGACAAATGGCTCGGGGAGCTGGCCATCCTTTAAAATGCCCCAGGTGCACAGGCAGTTATTTACAAACAGCAATGGAAGAAAAATTAACATTTTAATGCCTTGTAAACTGTGTGGTTCTTTGCTGCAGATAACTGTATTTTATGTTTGCCACAGCCTTGTTCCTTCTGCACAGCTCGGAACAGCACATCATGCCCAGGTTTACAATGTGAAAATAAAGAGGGTAAGAATCCAGCTGGTGTGGGTGATTTCCATACCCTGGTGCTGATAACCGGGTGCATTTTGGCAGCTGAAGGGATGACAGAGTGAGTGATTTGCAGAGCTCCTGGCTGCTCCTGCACAGCACTGTATCTTGCTAAGGTTTTATTTCTCTGAGGAGGTATCAGAGGTATGTAGCTCATAAAGGGGCTAATTTATTGCTGAACTCAAGGGAAATTTTGCCAGGGACTTAACAGAACACGGGAAGAAACTCAAAACCTGTGGAAAAACAAGGACAAGAAATAAATTCCAGCCAGCTAATGGATTTGGTGCGTGTGTGTGTGCTTGTGCTGTTAATGTCAGAAAAGATAAAACAATCATTTTCCTCTAATCCTTCAGGATGTATCCATTCCACAGTGTTCTTGGAACATCCATCCTCGTTTCCCTCATGTGCTGTCTGCAGACTGCATCTCCCCTCGGATACCCATCCCTCAGAGCCAGCATGCAGATTGCTGCTCTGCCCCTGATGGGATGAACCTGGCCATGGCCCCTCTCTCACCCCTTTCCCATGCCTGATCCTGGTTTGCAGCCACCACGGCTGCCCTGGGTGTGAAATTCATGTAAATACATGAATGCAAAATTGCACAAGTCAACACAAATCTTGTCCTTTTACAGAAGAAGGGTGAAAACTCGTGTTAAAGCAGTCACTGCTGGAGCAGCAGGAAACACACACGGGCAGCAGATGTGCCTGTGAGCCTCCAGGAGAAGAGCATCAGGACAGTGTTTGTCTCCAAGGGATGGGTCACTGAGCTGCAGCAGCAGCTACTGGAGGCTGGAGCTGCAGAGGATCCTCACACCCTGCTCTTGGAACAGCACCCAAGAGATGCTCCTGGCCAGACACCCAAGGAAGGCTTTGCTAAGAAGAAAGGTCCATTTTCCAGACAGGCCTGGTGTGTCCTGCTGCTCCTTGGGTAACTCCTCCTGGGGAGGGTTATTGGCCAGGAGGTGTTAGAGGAGCCTTGCTCTGTGCTTTGTCTCCTCTGCATCAGGGTTAGCTCAACCACAACCAACCCAAACGTCAGCAAAGGTGGAAGATGGGCAAGAATGGTTGGGTTCTCCTGCTAACATGGGCTTGTGAAGGTTTTGGGTGCCAAAGCCAAACTCAGCTTAGGAGTAAGATCCCTGAGGGAATCTGCTGGCTCTGGGAGAGTCAGGTTCAAACACAAGATGATGAACATGGTCCACAAAGCCGTCTGTGCTCTGGATGAAGCCGTGCCTCAGAGCTGTCTTCTCCTCTCTGTTTGCAGGCAGTGTACTGGCTATTTCTGCTTACTCACTCCACTTACTCCACTTTGCTCCCTGGTCCTGCCCTTGGTCAGTAAATGAGCTGAGTCCCAGGTGGAACCATCTCTTTTCAGGGCAGGTGGGTGGCTTTGCTCCCAGCTGGCCTCAGAGCAGTCTCTGCCCCCAGCATTCAGCAGGAAAAATCTTCAAGCTTGGTTTTCTTCTCTGGGGCTTTCTTTAGGATACAGAGGGCCTTTCTTGCAGCTGAATTATTAAAAAAGCCTGAGAGTCAATCACCAACTCTCAGGTGAACCAAAGCAACCTGCTCATCTTATTAAACAGCACTCAAATGTCCCAGAAGAGTCAGAAATACAATAGTGGAGAGGAGAGCTGATGAAAGAAGGGGACAGCAGCAAACACTTGTGAGGCTCAATAACCCCTGGTCCTGCCAGGACACCCCTGGCATTCCCCTCACCTCATGTCCCCCTTCCCTTGTGTCCCCCTCCCCTTGTGTCCCTCTCTCTGGGAGTGCCGGGGACAGGAGGGGCAGGGGGTAGGCCATGGTGGGGGGGGGCAGGGATCATCCCCTCTGCTCACTGACTCACAGGAATCTTCTGCAATAAACCCCTTCCCTCTCCTCTCCTCTCCAGGATGAGGCACAACCTGAGGCTTTGCTTTCTCCATCTCCTCCAACAGCTTTCACCCCTGCACACACTTGTCCTCTGGTTTTATTAAGCATTATTAGTGAAATTTTGCTTGTCTTTACCACCAAACAGCAACTGCACAAGCACTACAGTAATGTTTTTACTGTGCCATCTTGACACAGCACAAGGAGAATTATTGACTGTTACCATATATTTATAGCCTAATTGAGTTGTCAGGTATTTTACAACTTATTTATGATTACTGTGGTCCTTTTTATAGGAAGTTGAAAACATTAGGAATACAGTTGGCATTTTTGTTGATAGTAAGGTCTTGAATTACCTTCATATCTTTATCCAGTCACTTTTTTTTTTCTTATTTCTTACCTCTTTACATCTTCAGGAATTTTGAAAAATGAAATAAAACCAGAAAGTCCTCCCCAGAATATCTACAGTCAGCTTCACCACTGTTTCTGCACGTTTTTCCACATCAGTTCTGTAGCACCTCAGAAACTGGGACCAATTGCTTCATAAACCCCTTGCCTTAAACTCCACCTGTACCTTCCTACCTCTGCTGGAACTGGGATCCAGCAGGGACAGAGCTGGTGCAGAAGCCTCACAAAAGGGAGGATGAAGTGAGGAGAGGCAGAGCTGCAGTGAGGAGGAACCCTTGGCTCTGTAACTTCAACAGCCCTCAGGGTGGTGATTGCTCTCTCAGCAGCTGAGAGCTGGGATCATTTCTGTGGTGCCCCTGGTGACACTTCTGTTTACTTGAGGATCATCAGGAGATGATGATCCTCAGGAGAATCAGGAAGGACCCAGCAATCACTGAACATCTCAGGAACAGGCTGAAGTAGCTGAGGGTCAGGCAGTCCTCCTCCAGCCCAACTCCCCTGGGCTCAGACAGGCCAGATGTGCACAGCCTCTGGTGTCCCAAAAAGGGATTAAAATGGGAAAACAAGAAAGGAGAAGGAACCAGATCGTGTATTACCAGCTAATGGTAACGGATGCTCAGGGTCCATAACCTCCTCCTGCTCCTCACCTTTGAGGACACTGTCCTGCAGCACACTCACCTCCCACAGCCCCTGCAAAAATGAGAGGAAATGGGTGTGGGAAAGAAAGTGGAAAGAAAGGGAAAATCAGTGTCTGGTGCCAGGCTGTTGTCCCCTCTCAGGCAGCTCCCTGGACACAGAGCTGGGAGGGACAGGACAGTACCTGAGATGCATGGGGACAAGCAGGTGACCCTGCTCCTCCCAAGAGGGTAGAGAGGGACATGAGGCAGCCTGGCACTGCCAGGGACAGGGGAAGACAAGGAAAAGGTTCCTTATCAGCACCAGCACTACAGCAGCCTCCTCCTCTGAAAGACACAGTGGCAAACTGGGGATGGTGCATGTGTGCCTCTGTGCCTTTGGACATGGGTGTGCAGATTCCCAGGCATCTTTCTTCACCCAGAGATCAATTTCTCTCTTAAAAATATTTGTAAGCAGTCGTACTGACTTTGCCTTTCATCCTCTTCACAGCTGTCATGGTATTTACACGGACAAGGGCACATGAACCTCCATCTGTCCTCAGGGTTCCTCAAGCCCAGGCCTCCTCTGCATCACATTGGCCAGGACCTACTGATGGGTCAGGAACTGGAGGATGGGCCAGAGGGTTTGGGGCACCTGCATCCCAGAAGCAGCTCCACTGGCAGGTGTAACCATGGCAGTGGAGGTTTGAGAGCTGTAGGTAAATGATTGTTTCTAGGATTTCTGGAGAATAACACAGCACTGCTTCTGTCAGGGTGTGCAAAGTCGTGAAGTCCTCAGGACACAGTCTTCTGGAGACATGTCAGCACGAGGGAAGGGAAAAAAAGATGGTTTTAAAATGCCCTAAAAAAAAAAATCTTTCCATCAGACTCTTTATCTTTCAAATAGCACCCTGGGATAATTCACAGTGAAGTGAGTGGGGTTTGCCCTGTGACTCAAAGCTACAGCTCGGAGCCATGCCCAGAAGCACAGAAGCAGCTGGTGAACAGGAATGCAGAGCAGGGCTTCAGGTGTCCTGGTGGCTCAGATCTGTTCCTGCTGTCAGCAGAGACACCCAGGGGCTGGACTGGCAGGGGATCCATGGACAGACCTGCTCCCCAGGGATAGAGACCTTCCACAGGGTGAGAGAGCCCATCCCAGGTGCTGGGGCAGGGGGTGCAGTGCCAGGGGTGCACAGGGGTGCCCGTGGGGTGACCTGGGGGACACAGCTGCTGCACACTGGGGCAGGAGCAGGAACTGCCCAGGAGCCCACACGAGCTGCTGCCAGGACAGCAGTGTTTAGAATGGCAATGGAACAGCTGGTGGGAAGTGCTCTGTCCCTTGGGGCTGGCCAGGACACATCTGTGCAGGTGGAGAGCAGCAGAAGCTGCTGGTGCCCCATCCAGGACTGCTGTGTCCTCTGTTCAGCTGCTGTCACCAGTGAAGGGATGACATGGCATGGAGGTGGATGAATGGTTTAAGTCTGCCTGTGTCCTGGTTACCAGCAGCTCCAGAGGCATTCTGCACAGGACTGACACTCAGGGTGTTCTGCAGGGCCAATGTCCCTGCCCAGACCCCTGCTCTCCAGTCCCTCCAAGCCATCCCCTCAGAGCTCCCTGCTCCCTCCCTGCTGCTGTCCCTGGTTCTCCACACCCAGAATAAATCCTGCACCTTCCCCAGCTCCCCACCTTCTGCTCCAGCTAACTCTGCTTTTCCCAGTGCTCCCAAAATGTGACCAGCCACAAAACTGGAACAGGCTGCTCGACCTGGTACACCTGGAGAAACACCCATCCTTGATTCTCATCTTGCAGAGAGGGAAATGAGCTTTCTTTTCTCTCACAAACAAGAAATTTAATGTCAGAGAAATGTGAGTCCACATCCAAGCCTCCCTGCCTTTCTGTCAGTGTTTGGGTATTATTGCACAATTATGAAGCCACAGAACTATAGCACTGAATTTTGCACAAGGGTAATGTACTTCTACATAGACAACAGAAGCTGTTAACTTGATTGTTAATATGTAAAGGGCTGGGGGTTTTTTCCCCATAGAGAAAACAAGCTAAATTACAAAGTCAGTCATCAGTAAATGCTCTCATGGATTTGTTCTTATATATGTGAGAAAATGTTGGGCAAAAAATGAGAGCATCAGGAGCTGGCTGCCCGTGACAATGAGACCTGGGAGCAGAGGGACTGCTGTGGGTGGGTTATTTGCACATCCAGAAACATCTGGTTAGGCACAGAGCTGATGGTGTGATGGTGATCAGGCAGCCAGTGAGGAATAAATTCTTTTGATAACCTTTACCTGCTGCTCCCCTCTTCCTCTTCTTTGAGTGAATGTAGAAGTGGAAATATTTGAGGATGAGAAATTGTATGATGTTATCCTTCCTTTCCTTTTCTGACAGCCAGAAACCCACGGGGAGATCTTTCCCCACTGCTCAAGTCTGCCAGCTCAAAGACAAGCACTGAGCTGGACACAAATGTGCCAGCAGACCATGGAGACCCAGGGGATAAATGTCACTCTCCTGAGGCTCCCATACAGCAGCCATCATGTCCAAGGAAAGCCCAGCAGATGGAACTGGCAGGCAAGTGGTTAACCCTGCCCAGAAACACCATACAGCAGTGCAAAGGCCAGTGGTAGGTGCCAGAAAGAACAGCTTTCCACCCTCTGAGGTCTTTGATTAGAATGCTTTTTACTGGAGGCAGATGGCAGGAGAAGGAAAGAGGGGCTGGCAGCTGACCTCACATCCCTCTGGAGCCAGAGGACACTGAGCTGCAGCATCAGCTGGGCCTCTCCCTGCAGAGCCCATCCATGATGAGGCTTTCCTGGACACAAACAACTCTGTTCCTCACTGCCACCAAGAACAAAAGGCTGTCTGTCTGCAGACATGGTGCTCCATTTCCAGACACAGGTGAGCAGGCACTGGTGGCCCCATCCTCAGCAGCCAGTGGGGCTGCCTGCCTTTAAAAGTGACAGAGAACAAATAGTTTTTCAAAGACAGAGTTTCATTTATAAACTGGAGACAGTTAACTCATTGTTTATTGGTGTGTCTGTCACATGTACGTCCGCAGGTGTTCAGTTGTCATTTGTGTCACTTAATGGAGATTTAGCACTTTAGAATCAGTGAGAACATTTCACTGCAAGTGTGCTGCTAGGGTGAGTTAATTAAGCATTCACTGAAGCAACGCTGATAACAATGAACTGATTCTGTGTTCCCTTTTCATATGCATATGTTTCGTATTTCCGTAAGAGTACTATTTTAATTCATCTCTGGATATCAGAAGTATAAAAATAAAAACCTGTCACCTTGGCCTTTTCTTCTCCTTAATAGCAGCTTATCACAAGTGGAACACAGGTGTACAGCCTGGCGGGGAAGCTCTGCTCTCTGGGACCACGGGATGCAGTGCAGAGAAACCCTTCCCTCAGAACCTGAGTGAAACCCCCCCCAGCTCTTTAAAACATCACCTGGGCCAAATGTTCAGGGTGTGAAGGCACCAGGTATAAAATGGGGGTGAGGTTAAAAACCATTGCAAAAGTGATGGTGGGGTAACTGTCAGGGTGCCAGGGCTCAGGGGGTTTCTGTGAGTGCTGCCCAGCATGGGGTACAGCCCCCATCACCTCACAGCATCCCACACTGGCTGGGGATCTCTTGGAGATAGAATCAAAGAAGAAATTTTATAACATCATAGAATCATTAGGGTTGGAAAGAACCTCTAAGATCATCAAGTCTGCCCAGCAAAGTCCCTGGAGGTGTTCAAAAAAACCCATGGACATAGCACTTGAGGACATGGTTTAGTTGGCTGGTGGTGTTGGGCTGATGGTTGGACTCGATGATCTTAGAAAGTGATGATGATTTTAAGTCCAACCATCAACCGACACCACCATGCCAATTAAAGCATGTCCTGAAGTGCCACACCCACACATTTTGAGGGACAGTGACACACCTTGGCACTGCTGCCCTGGCAGCCCTTGTGCCAAAGTGCTGCTTTACCCAAGGACACGAGTGGAATGACAACCTGACCATGCAATGCAGGCAGAGCCACCCAGCCCCAGCCACTGCTGCCTGCTCCTCCTCATCTCTGCCTGCAGCTGACAGAGTGGGAGCATGGGAGAGGCGGGAGATGGCAGGAAGGAGAGGAAAACAGCCAAATAAGCTGCTAAAAGCCACAGGCAAAGTAGCACCATCTGTAATGGGAAGAGAAGGCAGAGATGGAGGGAATGGAGATGCAGAGGCTTTCTCCAGATGATGAGAGCTCGGGGGCCTGCTGGGGAGCAGCAGATGGGGAGGAGCTGGCACCTCCAGTTCTGTTGACACTGGGCAGTCTGGGCTTTCACTGAGCTGTGCTTAAAACATGGTCCTTGGATTTCACCCACCTGCAAAGAAGTCAGCAGGACACAGAGGTACAGACATCCCAGACAGCAGCTGTTGGAGGTCAAGGTGCAGGAGAAGGGAGGGGAGGTCTCTGCCTTCACCTGGGGGCTGGCTGGGAGGCAGGGGAGCCTCTGCTAGGAGGAGACTCCTCCAGCAGCTGTGTCCTTCTGCACTTCTCTGAAAGATTTGCTTCTTACTGATGCTCCCTGCCTGCAGCCCTGGCGCTGCAGAGCCACAGGGTCAGTGCCTGGTGCTGACACCATGGAGCAGCCAGAGAGCCCCGCAGCCCAGGCTGGGGTGGGAAAGGAGGGGAAAGGAAGGAACAAAATGGGTGTAGAGTGAGAAAAGAAAAAGATTTGGTCTGAAAAATAAAAAAAAAAATTAAAATAAACCAAAGCAAAAAAGACTGACAACTCTTAATCCTCTTTTTGCCAAATGTGCTGAGGTTTAGGTTAGATATTAGAAAGAATTTCTTCACGGAGAGGGTGATTAGGCTATGGAATGGACTGCCCGGTGAGGTGGTAGATTCTCCGTCCCTGGAGACATTTAAAAAAAGACTGGATGTGGCACTCAGTGCCATGGTCTAGCAACTGCTCCGGTGGGTCAAGGGTTGGACTAGATGATCTCTGAGGTCCCTTCCAACCCGGCTAATTCTATGATTCTATGATTCTATGAAAGTTTCTTCCTAACCATTCCTGTGAGGTTTCTTAATTGTATTTAAATCTCTCCCTTGAGCACTGGAGGTTTAAGGGGTTCACCAGGGGTCTGTGCTCACCAGCATAGCCCGCTCAGACCCAGACCCAAACTTCTACTCACAGAAGAAAAGTCTGGGGGGCTTTGGGGAGCTCTGGGACGGAGTTCCAGGAACATCAGGGGCTCCTGGTCCCTGCCCCAGAACAGCCAGAGTGTCTGGAGAGAGCCAGGAGGCAAAACCTCCCTGGATGCAGGGACAGGGGATGTGCTCCTGGAGCCGCTGTTGATCTCACCGCAGGAGAGGTGCTGAATATTTGATGGAAAATCTGCTTCTCTTGTGTAAATGTTGATATTGCTTAATGCAGGCTTTGGCAGAGAGGATATTGTAGTGCCACTGCTCCAGCAGCTTCCTCCCACTTATCTCTGGGCTCTGCAAATAGCAAATAGCTGCTGCTCCACGGGTCAGCTGTCTTGGGCCCTGAGAACAGCTGGGAAGAGCTGCCAGCCTCAAAAATAATTTCTCTGTTAAACAGGGAAAAGAAAACGATATTATATAAATATATACTATTGATTGATATTGACTTCTGACAAAACAAATCAAGATTTTTCATCCTCTTGAAGCCCTGGATATTATAGGCATTTAGAGGGGGAGGGTTCACTTGCATTGAGGGAAGTGCTGGGTTGTTTGTCACACAACCATGAGGTTCAACACTCAGTTCTGGGTTACTGGCTGTAATTTAATTCCGTGTTTTGATGGAAACAGTAATGAAACATTAACAAAACAGGGTTTGCAGGGGGAATAACTTCACCAGTGGTACAATGCCTTTTACTGGGAATGGTAAAGCTCTCACACTGAGGGCAGATGAACATCTAGGTTTCAGATGATTAACAGAAGAAGTGAATACATTTAAAATATTGCTTGCTATTAAAATATTGTTTAATAATATATAAATGTTAGTGTTGTGTAACATATTTAGCCATGAATATGAAAACATTGCTAGTTGTAACTAATGCATGTTGTAGACTGCTATGACCACAACAAAATTCAGGGAAGGATTTGTATTCTTGAAATGTTACCTTCAGGAATCTCTTACTAGAGGATGTGATTCCAGAAGATAATATAAGCCAAAGTCTCTTTTCTGACATATTCAGTCTCACATGCAGCATGACAGAGGGGTGCAGACAGAGGGGAGCAGGCAGAAAAGGTCATGCATTCAGAGAAGAGAGACTCCAGAAGAACCAAATGCTAAAAATTAATTCCTTCAATTAAAAATTAATACACTGCTGAAATGTCTAATACAAGCAATACCAGATGAAGTTATTGTTCAATCCAATTAAATCTCAACAAGGTATTCTGAGGATGTGATGGCATTTATTAAATTATCTTGTAACTTCTTCTGCAAAGAGGAGTCAGGCCTGAGAGCAGCACACTGATTCTGAGCTGCACCCACAGGCAGCAGTTGCAATGATCTTAGGAGGAAAAAAAAAAGGATTGAACTTCCTTGCAGGTGACTGTGGAGAAGCTCCCCTTGTGCACCCCAGATAGCAGCTGAGGCCCTCCCTTGTTCCTTCCCCCGTCCTGACACCAAAATGGGTTTCCTTATCTCTTCAAGGACTGGAAATACACAAATAAATAATCCAATAAAAAATTAGATCTGTTACATTAGCAGCATGTCACTGAATCATACATTATAATCTACCAAGCTCACTGACTATAATCTTCAAATTAATGACAGTTAAACATTTGAAACTTGAATCTTTGCAAGCATCTTCAGTTCCCCAGCTGCTGTGGGGATATCAGCTAGAAGGATCTCATTGTAAATTATGCATTCAGAACATGAAGATGCATTGAGAAAGACAGAAATGTCCCCAGAAGGCAATCCTTGAAAGAAGTCATACATTAAAATGGGAATCGAGAAAGCCTGTTTGAGCTAGGAATTGAAATTGTTTTCTAAATAAAAGTATTTTCATACATCTGCAGAAGGGGTTGTCCTGATAGCTTTGGTCAGGGGTTCCTGGGCAGGGACATTCCTGGGATACTCCATGTGCTGCAAACCAGCCCCATGACAGCACCCAATCTCCTACAGCACTCTCCACCTGAGGTTTGGAATTCAGGTGCCAACAGATCACACTGGCAAAGAAAAGAGAATATTTGCAGAGACATCTGAAAGCCGGAAGATAACTCTTTTTGGGAGGATGCCCTTGGAGGGTCACATGCCTGCAAGGTGCCAGGAGGAGATAGTCAGGAGTTGCAGGGGGCTGATAGCACTCAGCATGTCACCTCCACAGCCACAGCAGAGAGGACTCTGACCTGAACCTGACCACATTGTGGGACATGTTCAGCACTGCACACACATACAGATCTCTGCTGTGTATGTTAATGTGAGCCCCAGCATGTCCTAGGCACAGAACAAGCTTCAATGATGCATTAAATAAAATAAAGATACCGACAAAAATGTAACTCCCAGCCCACTGCCAGGAACAGAAATCACAGAGGGACATTGAAGAACAAGGATCTTTGGCCAAATCACCTGCACTGGCCTGGCTCCAGGATTGCAGACACCCAGGGGGGATGCTGTCTTTATTCTTTCAGAAGACATCAAAATAGCCTCTGTCTGTTTAAAAGACTGACACTCCTCCAAAACTTCCCCACTTCTCATGCCAGAAGAAACAGAACATGAAACTGCAAATGCAGTGGCTTCTGCCCAGCATCTGAGTGTTTCCTGCTGCTGCCATCCCCTGCCCAGGCTCAGGCTGGGGACAGGCAGCCACAGAGCTGGCCAGTGACACAGAGAGGGGGGGTGTCTAGCCCAAGATGCTACCAAGGTGGACATCAAAATTCATTCGAGGGATCAGGATACCAGTGCTGCCAGCTTTCTTTTCTACTATGAAAAGCAAGAAAGATCTGGACACTGATTTTCCACATGCATTTTGCATCGATGAGTGCAAGACATGGATATATCTATGTTTAATTATGCAAGGTGATTTCCTAAACTTTCCTTGTGAGATGGTTCTTTGACCACTTCTTCAGTTCCCTGCCTGCAGCTCTGACACTCCCTTGGCTGAAGATGGGAATGAGCTGAGCTGTGACAGGGTGGTAAAGCCTCAAGAAGTGTTTGCTGACCCCCTTTGTCTGCACCCTCCTCTCCCGTGGGTTGTTTGCTGGGGTTTCCTACCCTCCAGTCATGTATGTTTTGTTTAATAGAAGAAGGAATTAGCTCGCAGGGGTTAATTGGTTTCCATTTATAGAAGAAATATGGCAGAGCAGGTTGGAGGAAGGTGACATTTATTCTGTATTTCTACACTATCAAAATAGCAAGCATCAGCTGACTGAAGATTTAATGATCACTCACAAAGGAAGAAGCACACACTCTTCAGACCCAACCTTGGCTTAATAAATATCTGCTTTCACAACTCACTCCTTGAAATTTGTGAAGCTGTAAGAGAAGGCAGATGCCAAAGCATTTTATTTCAACCAGGGTGTGGGGTAAAATCAAACACATTCATTTCTGGAGAAAAAAAAAAAAAAAAGTTTCTAAAAGAGATGATGAACCACCCATTTCTTTAATTTTATTTTACATATCATTATTTAACTTGCTGCATTTTTCAATTACTTCACCATTTTAAAATTGCTAGAGAGCAATTATGCACATCAAGGCTTGCAAGAAACATCCTTTGCAAGGCTCTCATTCATCTAACCAATTTTTTTTCACAATTTCTATTAATGTTTGATATTCAGCAAAGTGTTTACCTTAAATCTAAATGAACTGTGCACTCAGATATATTAAAATACTAGGTTTAAAATGCTAAATGCTGATGAGGCTGAATAAGGTTTGTTTTCTAATGTGTTTTCTAATGTGTTTTCTGTGATTTTCATCTTTCTCTTTGTCAGTTTTCAGCAAAGTGTCTCCTGCTACATCCTGCTCCTATTCCTCATGCCCTTCCTGCCCCCAGGCTGCAGACACGGACTGGCTGCTCCTGGTGGGATGCTCCTCAGGGATACCAGGAGGGGAATGGCTGTGGGAGGCACCAGCAATAAACACCCTGGGCAGTGTCTGCCTGGGGGAAGGGATCACCTGTCTGGTCATCAGGGGCTTCAAACTACACAGTTTTCATTTTAAATGAGAAAGAAATCAGCAGTGAAAAAAGTAAAATAAAATAAAGTATAAAACATCAAACTGGGGGGAGGAGCTGCATCAAGAAAATAAACAGGATTTCTGGGGAGCCCTATAGGCAGAGAGAAGTCCTTTTGCTGGAGCTTTCAAATCAATGTTCTTCGACATCTTCAGAATCAAGCCATCTGCCTTTTTCAAAACAATTATTATCACACATAATGTTATAGATTTTTCAAGTTTAACAAGAACAGTGAATGAAAAAGAAAAACACATAGTTGTTTTCTGAAATTACATGTATAACGTGCATGTATAACAAGCACATAACACAAACACTGGTGTAGGTACAAAATGGGTACAGATGAACTTTCAGACTGCAACAATTTATTTAATCATGGTGTAACATTCTGCAGAAAATGTTATGAAATAGTCATGGGGGAAAGAATGAGGCTTTTCAGACCTACCCACAGCAGACCCCAGTGCACACCTTTCCCTGCTACCTGAGGTTCCTTTGCCAGCAGCTGCCTGGTCTCCATGCCCCCCCTGCCTGCCTGTCCCCTGCCTGTCCCCCATCCCGGGGGCAGTGGCTGCATTCAGCTCAGCATCACCTGGTCCTGGGGCAGGGACCCTCTGACTGTGAATGGTGGTGGAAGCTTCTCACTATGGTTCCATCACCCTCCTGCCCGGGCCCTCCCCAGGGCCAGGCTCTGAGGATGCCAACCAAGAGGGGTCCTGGGGGGTGTAGGTTGATGGGTGACCCAAGGGGACCTGCCCCTCGAGTGCTGCAGCCTCCTCAGGGACAACTCTACCATCCCTTGCTTGGGTCCCAAGGGGATCCAGAAAAAAGAACAGCCATGGCCTATGGGGTTTTCTTCATGAGCCTCCTGGGATTTGCTCCTCAGAGTCTGGAGCAGTGACAGCAGTGTGGTGTCCCCCCCACAGAACACTTTGTACCCCAGGAGAGGAGAAGAATTACATCCTTTCTGAGGTGAGCTTTCAGCTTGCCAGTCACCTAGGAGTTTGATCTTCACATGTGTGCTTTGTGGGTTTACATAGATCCAGTGCAGGTTACTGATGGATTTATCTATAAATGTATTTACATTTACTTACTGTACTTACATACTGATGTATTTCTGTACCTATATATTTATGTATTTCTGCATTTACATGCTGAGGTATGTATTTAGTTACTGCTGCTGCCCACTCCTCCCTCTCAGCCACCTCACCCCCCCGGTTCTGTCCTCAGGCCCCACATGTTGGGTGCCCTGGTCAGTGTTTTTGGGTGCCCTGGGAGGCAGGAGATGGGGCTGAGATCTGTCACACCGAGCAGGTGGATTGTCAGCCCCAGAGCCTGCCAGGACTGGCAGAATGATCTTCTTCCTTTTAACTAAGAAAATCATTAAGGCTGTTTGCCTTGAGCTCTGGTTAATGGACTGCTTGGATTATTTATTTATTTATAAATGAACGCGTTTTATTTCCCCAAAGTGCTGCTGTTGACTTTCTTTTAGTGCTGCCATCTGGCTCCCCTGCCTCAGAGGGCGAGGTAGGTGATGTAATAATAAACAAACAAACAAACAAACAAACCCATCAACATTCCTGATCTTTTCCTATTGGAACAGCACCCAGACCTTTGTAGATGATTGTGCTAAATTCAATAACAGCCTTGCTAATGCTTTGGAAAGGAACGAGTTCAATCGTGCTGACAGCCTGCAGCACAGATTGAGAACTGCAAAATCCATCTCGGTGCCTGGGGATGGGTGCCCAGGCTGGGCTGGGGGCTGCTACCTGCACGCTGCCAGCCCGGGCCCCAGCACCCCAAACAGATGAGCTGCAGCTTCACCTCTCTTGCCTTTTCCTTCCTTCCTTTCCCCCTTTCCACAGGACCATTCCTGAGCCTCTCACTCCAGTCGATTCTCCCCTTTGCAGAACGAGAGGAGGTGGTTGCCAGGGCCAGGAGGGAGATGCTGTAGCAGCTTCCCAGCAGGAGCCTCTAACCCGCTCTGGGGGATGCTGGGAGCAGCAGCACAGCCCAAAGCTCCCTAAGCCGTGCTCATAAATCCAGCCCCTCAATAATGACACTGCAAATAAAATAATGACAGCAAAAGTAAAATAAAAATTGCCCAGTTACTTTGCTTTTCTGTAGGGTAGGAAAACAAAGCTTTAAAGGTTGTCAGAGGCCTCATAAAGCTCTCTTCAATACAATTGACATCTAGTCTGGGAATACCACTTCCTAAATCATCATGCTGAGATTGCTTCACGCAGCTCGGCGGCGCTGGGGCCTCCTCCGTGAGCTGTGGCCACCTGGTGTCACCAGGGCAGCCGGGGACACACAGCTCCGTCACAGCGAGAGGGGATGGGCAGAGGCTTCAAGGGGTCATCTGCTGTGAGTGTGGTGCTTACACTGGAAAGGGGGATTGGTTGTTAATTCTGCATTTCAAATGTGACATGCCAGGTATTTCCTAATGAGGGAATGAAGTCAAGCACAATGAGCTAGATCAGCATTAAGTGCCCAGGTAGCCCTAATGCAGAGCTGCTTTCCTGCAAAAAATCCACACCAGCTGTCTGAGCCTGTAAACTGTCCTAAAAAAACCTATGAAGTGTTCCCATTAGACATTTCTGATTTTTTTTTCCCTTCTTTTTATACTGATGGCTCTAAATCCTTCCTCACCATGGGCTGTTCTTACACAGATCCTTGGACATACCCGCTGAGACCAGGGCACTCAGCTCTCCACACCTTCTCACTCAATCTTTTTTATGGCTCTGCCAAACTGGGTTTATACTCCTGAAACGATTTACCCAGTTATGTTCTCTGCTCCCCAGTGGGACAGGGGATGGGGGCAGTGGAGCTGGGGCAGAGCTTGGTACTTGACGTACAGAAAATCTGGGGCTCCTTTAGAACAACAGCTGATGCCATGATTCTGCACTGGATTGGGTGTGCAGAGTTTTTTCAGTGGCTTTCTCCCTCATCTTTTGTTGGTTATTAGGATTCATAGTAAATATAACAGTTGCAATAATTCACCAAGAGCCTGTTACTCTTACATACAAAAATCTACAGCTAAAATGTGTGTAACTTTACTATTATTATCTCTATCTGAAAAAATCTGTCATACCCTTTCAATAGATTATTCCACATTTTCTGCTGTTCTTAACAGCTGTGTCATGCAATAAAACATGCAGGTTTGTTTGCTCGCTTATACACTTTACCATTGCTTTTTAAATTAGTGTTTCTTAGAAATGCTTTTTCACACATTATAACCTTATCTGGATAGCCTTAACTTTAAGGAAAGTTTAAGTGAGAGGCAAAACATACTGAACATCACCTTTACAAGGAGATAAAAACCCTGCAGCTATTGTTTAACCTTTTAGTTTTATACCGTGCTCTTTTTCACTGTAAACACTTGCATAAGCACCTTAGTAATGGACCATACATTCCTCCGTCTCTGGAGAAGCAGGAGAGGAATTACACTGAGTTGCTCCCAGTCCTTGCAGTCATGATGCCCCCTCCCCATCCCCACTCTTCTGGCAGCGGTCCTCAGACGAGCCAAGCTGCTCATGGGGAATCTGAGGGAGTTTCTGGGAATGCTGATGTGAGGCCGCTTGTGCCACAATTTTTTTCTGAGCTGTTTCTCAAAGTAAAAAGGAACAGAGGCAATTAAAGCCAAAATTGGCACAGGTCTCCTGGGCTTTCTGCTCCACACGTTCCATTGGGCACGGCCTGAGAAGTCTCACTCCAGGGTTAAATATTCTCGTTCTCATGGCTAGGAGCAACCACAGCTGGTTTCAATGACATCTTTCCTCCTGTGCAAAACTTAACCCTTTTCTGTCCTACTCTGAGCATCCCGCAGGTGCGAGGAGTGTCCTTTGGGATCAGTTTGCATTTCACCCCCTCCCAGAGCAGGTAAGTGCCGCGGTGCCGCCTCATTTCAGTTGAAAGAGGCAACAACCCCTTGTAGTCTGTTACCACATGAGTGGCTCGGTACAAAGGCTATTTACAGATACTTGTCTTTGTTACCGGAATATCCCTTAGAAAGTGTGCTGGAGAGCTTCATTTAGGTTCCTCTTTTATCTTTTTTCTGTTCTCCACTATTTTTTTCCTAAATCCTCTGGGTTTCAATTAGCAGCCATGGGAAACTCCGGGAGCCTCCTGCCTCCCTGCGCTGCATGAAAAAGAGACCCAGTGTTGTGCAGCCCCCAGTCCCTTCTGAATAATTCACAGAGCTCTTTAGGGTAGGCCGAGATTTCACACGAATACCACGGCCTGATTTTCCTAAGCTTGTAATGCTTTGCCTGGAAATCCTACACACAGAGAGCTACCATCCACATGTATTAGTCAGACAGGCCTGCAGTCACATGTTTACCTATATATTAAACACTGAAAGAAATACTGCCTTTTTATCTTTATATATGTAAGGGTACTTAGAAATGAGGTTGTAAAAGCATTCCAGTCTTAAAGATATTTTCTTCTAATTCTTAGTAAGATTTAGATAAAGTGAACACAGCTGAAGTAATTTTGGTATCTGATGAGTGTGTAATTAAAAGCAGAACCTGCTCTTGGCTGGCTGCTGTTGCCAGGAGCGTGAGCAGGACTTGGAGCATGAAATCCTCCGGAGCACAGGCGGATGCACGCAGGCACCTGGGCTGCTGAACTTCACATCACAAAACATTAAAGGTCAGTTATGAATTTGCATTTTTTTGCCTGGCAGTCAGCAGTGCTCGTTGCACTGTGACCATGCAGCAGCTGCGTAAAACTGCTCGCAGGACCTGTGGATACCAGAGGGGGTTTGCTGTTCAGTGAGTGCATTAAAAATAAAAAAGAAGACATCCACATACACACTTCATTAAACCATAGGTACTATAGGTGGAAAAGACCTTTTCAAATCTCCCTGGAACAAGCCCAATTAAGTTCAGTTTTCTATCAGATCAAGGAGATAGCTACCAACAGAAGTGTGAGAAGCAATTAACTTTTTTAAAGTTCAAATACCTTCGATCGACAAAAGTAATGCTGAACAAATGTTAAAGACGCACGGTTAAGTACTCAGAAGTCTAAACCATCAAACACCCGAGCAGCACAAACAATCTTGGAAATGCTCCCTGTCCCCTGTGGATTTTCAGTGTTCCAAGGAGCTGCGGGTCCGGTGAGACACGGCTTAGGGTGCTGTGGCACTGCCAGCCCGGAGGATGACTCAGGTTTGGTGGCCTGGACGTGGAGGTGACACTGCATGTGACACCACGCCAGTGGAAAGCATCAAGACATGTACAGAAAAGGAATATTTAAGTGCTTGGGTACCGACAGCATGGGCCTGGTCAGCACAGGAGGAAGGTAAAGCCTTGGACTGCCGAGGAGAAACCCCACGGTTTGTGAAGACACTTCCCAAAGCGTGGGTGTCACCAGTGCTCTGGATACAGTGAACACAGACCCTCAGGTCAAGGAAACAGGGGGCTGTGGAAGGTGTCTGGGGATATGCCCTAAGGAATCGCTGCAGGCAGAGTTCCCGGAGGAATGCTAACTGCTTCCTGGTGCAGACCCCAAAACTTGGCCAGGCATTAGAGGCTGTAGCAAGACAAGATAGCAAGGAGGAGCTCTGGTAAGAGGGATGTGCACTGGGAGGCTCATCCTGCCACTATTACTTTATCATCATATTACATTATCTTTACATTATAATCCTTTCTGTGACAATTTTCTAAAGCCAAGCTATATTGCATGCATGGAAAAATATCTGTATGTGAATTTATAATGTTACATTCAGAATTTATTGAAGAGCTGGCTCAAGATCTCACTGTGAATATCTGGCACAAAGTGAGAAGAAAGGAAATATATCAGTATTACAAAACAGAATAATCAAGATGGCCCAGATAATTATAGACTTGTCAGTCCAACATCAATGCTGGAAAAAATAACAGAACAGTTGTTATGGAAGTTAATAGAGAGAAAGCTAAAAGAATAAAATATAGCTGGTCCTGGTTTGTAAAACTAATTATCTCCTTTTTGGGCAAGATTCCTGTTTTGACTCTCATGGGGTGCTCAAGGAAACAGAAACAGCATCCAGGCTGGTGCTCCCATGCCCATCCCTGCAGCCACTTGTGAGGCATGTTGAGAGTTTTTAATTACCTGTTTTTTCATCTACAGAGTATGTGACAAGTTTACTGTGTTTAATTAATAGTTTTGAGTGCCATGGCCTGTCCTATAGTGCAATGCCACCAGGGCTGTGTGTCCCCAGTAGCTGAGCAGGGTCTGTTCCCTTGATGCTCTCCTGCCCTCAGGCTATCTCTGCACAGACCTGGGGAGAGGTGAGTGACAAAAAAGCTGAGTAACCCGGGCAGGGCAGCTGGGTTGTGCCCTCAGATAATCATTTGTGTGTCCCCACACAGCCTCCTGCCTGAGCAGGGAAGATCTGTGTGAGATCAGGGGATCTGTACTGGGAGCTGGCATTACTGCAGCCGCCTGCAGACTCTGTCTGGGGACGAGCTCAGTGGAGCTGCTGGGACAGCACTGGGGACACAAATGATCCATGTGCCTGAGGGTCCGGGGACAGGGCTGAGAGGTCCGAGCAGCCACCCAGCTCCTGCAGCTGCTGAGCCCCTCCTGGGGGAGGCTGCAAGTGCCAAATTACAGTGTCACAGACACAGAACTCCTGTCCTAGAAAGTTGGTGGTGGGAGAGGGGAGAGGTAACAGCCTGGGGATACCTGTTGAGGAAGAAGGAATGTGGTGTCAGGGGTCCAGGGAGCTGCTGGGCTCCTTCACAGCAAGAGTAATTAAAGGTCTGACAACCTTACTGTGGACCTGGGAATTTTTAAACAAGGACAAGATTGGTTTTATTATTGTTGTTCTTCAGCAGTGCTCCAGTCAGGAGTCTGCTTAAGGACCTCTCAAGGCCTCTGTTGGGAGGAAAGTAACATTGGTCCCTTTTGGCTTTATACTCTACAAATCCATTAATTTGGGGCTGAGGCACAGGCACTGAACCTGGCAGTTAGCAGGCTAAGTTGAGACTGAATTATGGTGCCCTAATTGAGAATGAGGAAAAGCATGGTTGTTAAGAGAATTAAACTTGGGTTTGGGAAGAGCAATAGAGGTTTTCGAGATGACAGCTGCTCTTCTCCAAACAATCTGTTTGCAGGTGACTGTGCCCGGGGGGTCAGGGTCAGGTGCACAGAATACAACATGGACACCTTCCTGAAAAACATCAGCTCCTGTCGGTGGGAGATGGAAAGAGAGAGAATGTGGCTTAATGAGAGCAGTTTCTAGTGAACTGTGGTGATCACAAGGGAAGCATCAGAGGGAGAGAAACACGAGCTGGGCAGCTGCTGTCTTGAACCCACCTGAACACCCAAGGTCCTGGTGAGGGGCAAGGGACTACCAGCAGCTCTCTGTCCCTGCAGAGACTCACCAGAGCCACCCCCTGGGAAGAAACCCACTGTGGGCTCCTGGACTTTGTAAAAGAGGAGGCATAAAATGCAGTTTTAAACCGAATGTGGGAGGGTTAAGTAAGGAACAGTTTCAAATTGCCAGAGGACTCCAGGAAAAATAACCTCAGGGTTTTGTTATCATTCTTATCGTTCAGAAAAAATTAAACATAGACTGCAATATCTTCTCTACAAATTGTATCAGCAGCAGATGTGTTGATCATTAATTGGGGGTCCAGGCAGCTGTTTGGATTCTTCCTGCTGGAGAATGCCCTGTCTGGGAAAACTGTGATGGTAATGAGTCAAGGGATGCTCTGCAGCTTTGCCGGCTTGTAATCCTACCTCCTACTTGAGAAGACATTAGCAGACAATAGCCCAAGGAGATGTCCTCGTGCCTCTCCACACAGAATGTCATGGCAGGGCTCACACTGCTGGCTGGCACACTTCCCAACCTTCCTTTTTCCTTGTGTTCCCCAGCAGAGCTCAGAGCGGGTCAGCCGAGGTGACAGGAGGCAGAGTTCATCCCAGAGCATGCAGCACATCTGCTTCCTGCTGCACCAACCTGGGCAGGCACAGACCATCCCCGAGCCCCCTGCCCCCTCCCAGCCTGCAGACCAGCTGCTAAGGGGGCCAGGATCACAGGCAGCCCCCTACCCACCCACCCCGGGGCAGCACTGGCAGGGACCTGCCCAGCCCCTGGTCTGTGGGGTGGGAAGGCACTAGATGGATGCTGAGGAGCCAGGGTAGGCTTTCCTGAGTGTCCTCTTGCAGCTTCACACTTTATTGGAGTTCCTTATTTTGAGATTCTTCCATGGGGAAAAACTAAGTCATTTTCTTTCAGTGTAATTATGAGGGTTACAATTTTGATGGAAAATCACAGTATCAGAGAATGGTTTGGGTTGGAAGGGACCTTAAAGATCATCTGGTTCCAGCTGCAATACACATAAGGTCTTTTGGTGGGCTTGGAAGGGATTTCTTTGTTTTGGAAGTGGAAATTCATTGCAATGAATTATTTTTCAAGAAGTACTGTTTTTTCATTACACATTCCCACCCCCAAAGTAGTCTCAGCTGTTCCAAAGCTCCACAGATCAAGGCCCTGCCTGCATCACAGCACAGGTTTGGATGCAAGAATCCTCCAACACAGCCAAGTCGCTGCCTGTGGGATCCAGGCTGCCCTGGAGTGCTGGCTGCTGAGCCTCCTCTTTTTTCTGCAGAAAGCTTGAAATGTCTGGATTTTGTTCTACAAGCAGGGAAAGCAAACCCCTCCCACCCTCTGCCCTGGGAAAAGACTGTGTTGCTGAAGTTTGCTTTCCAGTGGTGCCAAGCAGAAATTCTTTTGCCATTAGGAGAAACACGAGTGCAGCACGAGCTGCCTCTGGAGCAGAAAATCTCCTTTCCCTGCTCTCTCACCGTCTCCACAGCAGAAAATCTGTCCCTGCAGCTTACAGAGTAAAGCCTCACTCCCCAGTGTGCACATGGGATGGCACGGTCTTTAATTGCACAATAGATTGATGTTTTTCTGTAGGACACTGTTCTGCTCCGAATTCCCTCCTTTCCAGCAATCCTCTGCAATTACCCTGTGAGATCAGAGGCTTTCTGCTTGGATCTCTTTCCTTAATTAATGAAAAAACCCTCTCTGCACTGAATGACCTTGCTGCCTCACCCTGTAGCAGAGGACAAACACTCAGTGCTGTTTTAACCTCATTACCCACGGCTCTGCTGGCACTCATCACCCCCCCAGCACCACCAGAATCTGGCCAAAAGGCCAAACCAGGACAGAGAGGCATGGCTTTGGGTCTGAGCTGCCCTCCTGGCCCATCTTCCCCAACATGGACACCATGTCCTGGAGGCAGCACAGCCCAGTCCTGCCCCACGGCTGCCTCCTGCCTTCCCTCTCCTCTCTGCACAGGGGTAATCCAGACACTGTTAACTTTAAGTTCTGCAATTAAGAGCTGACCTGAGAAATAAAAGGTATGGTGGTTGATCTTTCATGCTTGTTTATTTTGCTTTTTGGTGTGGATTCTGCAGTTCATGTGTGCAATACAAAGACAGAGCTCCCCATGGTGACCACTTCCCAAACACCCAACTGTTGCTGTTTTAGTATTTCCAGCTCTGCTCTGGCCTCAGCCCTGACCAGGCTGGCTCAGCTGGGCTCTCTGATCCTCACCAGCTTTGGGCAGTCCCAGATGTGTCTCCCAGCTGCCATGGTGCTGTCTGGGATGAATGCAGCTTCCCTTGGAAGAGGGACAGGACAGCCCATCACAGCACTTTAATTAATCCTGGTTCGCAAAGCTGTGCCAGCTCTTGGTACGAGGGCTGCAGAATTGTCATCATCAGAGTTTCTTTTTATTACAGCCCCAGAGTAATGAGAACATAATTACTTGCCTTGCAGCAGACGTGGCTCCCCATGCAGTCTACCTGGAAACCTTTCATCTCCAGCCACTCCTGGGCTGCTGGAGCAGCTCATCCCCCAGGCAGCTCTGACAGCACTGGAGGATGTTGTGGAGGGTCAGTCAAGCTGGTTGCCTTTGCAATTGTTCTGATATTGCCACATTTAGACAAAAACATCAATAAATCATTCCTTTCTTTTCATGTTCCAGCCAGAGCTCTGGACCTGCAGCCTGGCTCTGCACAGGGCACTCCAGGACAGCTCTGTAACCAGGCTGGGTGCTGCACACCTCCATTCAGGACAAGAGGAAGTGGAGTCAAGTGATGCCAGGAGAGGTTTCGGCTGGATATAAGAAACCTCATCACTGAAGGGGTAATTAACCACTGGACCAGGATGCCCAGGGAGCTGGTTGCATCCCCATCCCTGGGGATGTTTTAAAGCTGTGTAGATGTGGTGGTGAGGAACAGGGCACTGGACGTGGCAGAGCTGGGTTAATGGTTTATAGGGTTAGGTTTTGGTTGGACTCAACAATTTTGAAGGCCTTTTCCATCCAAAACGGTTTTGTTTCTGTATTACCTCCTCTTACCCTGTGTTTGTGGGTCATCCTACTCATCTGGGACACTTCACACAGTGCAGGTAGGTGAGGGGCAGGGATGCAGGGAGGAGCAGATGATGGTCCCAGCTGCGCTCCCTCCCTCTGGAGCAGGATAATTAATTACCAGATGAGCTGGTAAGGAGGTGTGAGGATGGGTGCTGAGCTTTGCCTGATCATGCAGCCTCTCCCACAAATAAACTCACACATAAAAAGATGTCTGAGTGTCTGGGGTTGGGGCAGGTGTCAGTGATGGCTCTGAGAGCTTTAAGGCTCTACGAGTCAGCAAAGGCACAACACCTTAAAGCCATGGATAATTCATTTATTGCCTTTTTCAGATAAAGCTGGATTTGACAAAGAAATCAAATTATATATGTGATAGCCCAGGTGATATATGTGATAATCCTGGTCTTGTATGTGATTTAAACTCTTGAAAAGCTTCAGGGTAAAAGGAGGGGAAAAAAATTAAGGCTCAGAGTGACCAAAAATCATACAGAAAAATCTAAAGTAAACAAAGAGGAAAGGAACATTGTATTTTCAACCTCATAAAGCACAAAGCATTAGTAAGTAGATGCTTAGGGCTATAAAACAATAAAAAGATATAAGAGGCACAGGGATGTTTATTTTGCAAAAAAATAATTAATGTTATTATTCTGTTTACCTCAGCTGAACTTTCAGAGATTCAGGCAACCAAATTCCTCAAGTCATCACAAGGCTGCAGAACACCCAGGCCTGCATCGCTCCATGTTGTTGCTTCCCTTGTAAGCAACACACAACCCTTTGAATATTGTCCCTGTGTAATGAGACAAACTGTTATGACAGCAAGACATATGCCTCTTCCCTATAAAAACTTAGAAGACCACCTGTTTGGGTTCCTGCACCATTAAATGGATTATACAGAAAATAAATTAAAATGATTCCTCCAGACACAACACCTCAGAAGGTGCCAACAGTTTGGGAAGCTGGAGTGAGCAAGATGTTGCCATTCCAAGGGCAGCCAAGATGAGCTGAGCTGAGTCCTGGTGAGCAGAGGGGAGCTCATGGGGAGCAGGGTGAGGGTCTGCAGGGAGCCCCCCTGCAGCATCTCCAGGTTCTAGGGGAATACTTTGTTTCACCAGCTCTCCTGGGGACTAGTTCTACCATCATGCTCAGCATATGCCTCCCCAGTGCTTATATCTATGTGTGTACAAGTATATTTATGACTACATTAATTTGATGAAAGGAGATGAGGTTCTGCAGTCTGCCATGTGTTGGGGGGGAGCATCTCAGAATTTCAGAGAAGTTTCCATTCAGCAAGTGTTTTATTTTCTAGTTGGTATAAAAGACCATGGGCCCAGGCGCAAGAATAATGTACTATGCATGCTGAGACTTGAGCTTTTACTAAAATATATCATTTTATAGTGAGTGACATTTTGTAGAGAGATTTATTAAGTGGTGAAAGCTGTGCCACTTATAGCCATGTAGAAACACACAGGAGCAATGTATTTCTGAGAAGCAGGTTATTTGCTTTTCAGCCAGAGATGCAGAATTTCCTCAGGGGCCCTGAAAAGCTCAGAGTTTGGTTTAAGTGTTCATTTCACTTGTTCCAGTGACCTTCCCCCCAAACTGAGCTCTGAGGATTAGGTATGATTAGGTATCACCTTGTCTTAGAGCTTTGCCTTTGGCTGCTGTGCTGATCATCACAATATGTTTCTGTGCAGCCAACATGGGCACTGCAGAGTTTGTATTATTTGATCCATAATTACAGATCAAAATATTTCTAAGTGGTAGAAACAAAGATTTATCCGATGTGCACCAGGGGCTTTTCAAAGAACATTAGTTGGATTTCAGCTGATAACATCCTTTCCATTCCCCAGTGACCAAACATTTTATACACCAGCCTCTCCTCCAGGGGATGAGTTTCTGCATCCCAGTTACTCTTGCTCCTCTGCTCAACCTCTCCAGCCTCGACCCTGCTCCACAAGGCCTGGCCAGCAGAAGGGGGTCTGGGGATGGGACCTTGCTGCTCTTCTGAGGTGCCCATGCACCAGCTTTCCCACATCAACCACTATGTTGCTGGATTCTGGATGTCTTGCAGTTTATGTGAGCACCCAGAACCATTTTGGAAAAGCCAGTCACTCACTAGCCTTACTTTTCAGGTGATTTCTCCTCTCCAGCAATCCATCAGAATGAATCCCAGGCATCCCTGCTGTCCTGCACCAGTAGATGAGCATCCTGACACTGCATGGCAGCACTTTTGCATAAGGTGCCTGTTGAACATCCCCTGCCTGAGCAGAGGAGCTTCCTAAGCCCTCTGGCCTGCAACAGTGTGGCAGTGCTCAAAAAATTACAGGAACCCCTCTGGAAAATGAATTTTCTTCAAGAGCCCTCAGCAAACGTGTGATTCCCGTGTTTCTGCAAGATCCCAAGGCTGAACAGGCAGAACATGGGATGATGCCACACCTCTGCTCTTCCTGAAAAAGAAAATGAATGAGTGACCTCCAAGGATTTGAGCTTTCTGGATGTTAAAACAAAAGGGGGGTAAAAAAAGGAAATTATTTAAGAACAAATGCTAAGTAGTTATAAACCAAACACAGAGAGGCTTTACAAAAGTAATTCTCCACAGCTGGCAGTTCATCTCAAGGCATTCAGGTTATTTTTCACTGGCCAAGGGTTTAGTTGCTCAAAGCAGAACCTTTTTTTCTCTCATGAGGTTTACACAGTGATAGAATTTTCTTTCAAGTCAGTACATGAAGATTAAGATTTTATTTGGCAGAAAGTAAGAAATCAGCCTGACTTGCAGAGCAGTTCCAGGTGCTGCTTCCTGTACTCACCATGCCCCGTTTCCTCCCAGCATCTTCTGCTGTGCAGCATTAATCTAACCAGGTTCATCATCTGGGCACTTCCAATACATCTCTGCTAGAGCTGCTCCCTTTGGTGTCCTGAATCCAGCCATGGGGAGGCTGTCACACTGCTTTTGCATGGTATATCATGGCAGTGATTGGTTTCTTACCCATTCAGTTTATTTTAGCTGCCCTTAAAAATCACTTTAATGACTCCTCTGTTGACAGAAGGAATCTCTGACATTTGACTAGATCAGTGGAGTGAGCCAGCAGAATAATTATTTCAGTGCTGAATATCTGATTTTGCTCCAGGATGCTGATGTTTGGACTCTTGTCCTGCTGATTTCCACTGCGAGGACATGAATATAGCACAGAGCAGCTGATGGGGACATTTGATTGTCACATGCCCAAAGCTCCACCACTGAGAGACAAGCAGTGCTGGCAGCCTGTGCAGGCCTGTCACTCCCTTCTGAAGCCAGAGCATCCTTCCAGGCATCCTGCTGAAACCTCCCCTGCCCTGCCCTCTGCGCTGCCCTTGATTTGCAGGAGGGGTGGTTCAGGGTGTCCTGCTCTGGAGTTCTCTAGCAGGGTTTGGTTGCTGTCCCTCCAAAGCAGGGTTCTGGCTGGCATGGGCAGGGGCGCACAGCACCGCTGTCCTCTTTGTGCTGGCATTTGGCAAACCTCTGGCCAAAGCCATCCTCAAAGCTGCTCACAGTGCTAACACCTTCAGATACGCACATCCAGAGCACAGGTGTTGCCAAACACTGATTTGTGGAGCAGCAGCCCCTGAAATGTGGGGTTAGCTCTGGAAAGGAAGGCAGAAAACCCCACCCTTGGCAGGGCAATAAATCTCAGCAGCTTTGGTTGGTACCACTGTGTCCTGGGTGGCTGCAGGGAGGATGGCAGCTGGGCAGCAGTCTCAGGGCTGTCTCTGTGCTGCTGCTGAAGCAGTCCTGGCCTCAGAGCTGCTGCCACAGGGTGAGCATTGTCACAAACCTGCCCGGGTAGCCAACCCTGCAAGGGGCAGACTGGAGGCTTGCTCAGCTGGCAACTCTGAGCCTGGTTCCCCCGGGGACATTTTACTCTCCTGTGCCCCTTGAGTGAGCTCTGCCATAAAAATCAGTCACAGGAAGACTCTTCCAGAAGCTGCAGGAAGCAAGAGCCTGCGGAGCCCTCCTTTGCCATCTTCTGTTTCTAAAGCACACCAGTGGCTGCAGTGCCTCATCTCATGCTCACCAGGCATCTCCTGGTGCCAAGAGCAGCACAGAGCTCCCTGCTTTGGCCATGAGGATGGAACATGTTGAGAGGAATGACACTGGTGTCTGTTGTCTCACTCTCAGACACATGTTCAACAATTTTCTCCAAAATGTTGTCATCTTCTAATTGGATTATGCTCCTGGCCCTCAAAATATTTCTCAGACAGGTTTGGCAGCTGCCAAGCTGGAGCACCATGTGCCAGAGC
The DNA here is from genome assembly GCF_003957555.1 of Calypte anna. Taxonomy (NCBI): domain Eukaryota; kingdom Metazoa; phylum Chordata; class Aves; order Apodiformes; family Trochilidae; genus Calypte; species Calypte anna. Next base: position 43,625,950 of record NC_044251.1, read on the forward strand.
CACCACCAGGGTCACCAGGACAAGAGGCCATGCAGCCTTCTGATCCATGTCAGGAGTTTGGAGACTGCCTGGTGCAAAGCTCAAACTGCTGCTCCACCAAGTGTCTTCCAGAGCTCCAGGACCATCTGCACCAAGGCAGGGGGAAGTCCTCCAGAAGGATTTTTAAAGTTGCCCCAGTGGGAAAGCCCACCTGAGGACAGTGAAGGCACATCCAAACCCATGATGCTCCCGCAGAGCTCAGTGCTGCCCCGCGGGTCTGTGGGGAACCTGAGCACAGGGATGAAGCCCCCGCTAGCCCCCCAAACAGGGCTGGAGCCCACAGGTGTCAGAAGGGGACACGGGGAGCAGAGCACTGGGTTGACACCAGGAGGATACATCTGCATAGCACAGGATCTGCTCTCTGGCCTGGGCTGTCAGTGCTTGCTGGTACAATTGATTTGCTGGGGGTGATGGTCACAGATATTGATCCTGCCCAGCTGCAGCAGATGCACAGGGGTTGTGCTGCCCTTCCAGCATACCAGGCTGCCCTTCCCAAGAGCAATTCCCAGCTGAGCAGCCCGAGCATAATCCCCGAGCTCTGGTGTTAGTGCTCAGCCTTCAACAAGCCAAAGGCAGCAAGGTGTCCTCAGTAGCACTTTGGGAGCTGCCTCTTTATTAAAGACATTGTAATCATTTACACTCCTGTCTGTTTAACCCCACTCGCTCACTCTTCTCCAGTGGGACAGGGGGGGAAGAGAATTGGAAGGGTAAAAGTGAGAAAACTCATGGCTTGAGACAATTTTCATAATTGAAATAAAATAGCAACATCATCAACAACAGCAACAACAATAATAATAGAAATGAAAAGTAAAACAGCAAACCAAGAGAAACAAAACCCAAGACAGACAAGTGATGCAAATGAAAACAATTGCTCACCAGCAACCAACTGGTGCCCAAACAGTCCCTGAGCAGTGGCTCTTCACCAGACCTCCCCCCAGACTTAACTGCTGAGCACACCACCATGTAGTATGGAATATCCCTTGGTCATTGGAGTCAGCTGTGCCCCTCCCAGCTCTTTGTTTACCCCTGGCCACCAGCCCAGGTTGCTCCAAGCCCCATCCAACCTGGGCTGAGACACTGCCAGGGATGGGGCAGCCACAGCTTCTCTGGGAAACCTGGCACAGGGGCTCAGCACCCTCACACCAAACTATTTCTCCCTCCCATCTCCTCTCCATCTCCCCTCTTGCAGCCAGAAACCTTTCCCCCTTGTCTTAACACCAGAAGGTCCCTGCCCAGCTCTCTCCACTCCTGCAGAGCAGGTGCACAGAACATTGAGTTACCAAGCATTGCCACAGGATTTATCCAATCTGCTTTTGCTTCCATTTGTTTGTTGTTTTTTGGGGGGGTTTTTCCAGTCATTAATGGGATAACCTGCAGACTGAAAGGAAACCTGAAAATTCATTTCAGTGACCTTCAAGGTAGTGCAAACTGCTTCCACAAATCTGCCTCAAGTTTCCATCACAAGCTGGAGAGGAAGCAGGTGATGGGTAGAATTGTTATGCACTGAGGTCTGCACCTTAAATTATTCATCTTAATTGGTATGTAAGGCTTTGCAATATTTGTTAATTTTGTAAGAATACAGTTGCAATTTTTTTTCTTTCATGGAAGCAAACAGCATTGAAATATTAGAAAAAGAAATAAGAAAAAGGATATGTTATGCTGCTTGTTGTAAGAATATTCACTGGAGACACACAAAGTTTTAATGTTAATGTCTCTGCACCACTACTCCCTGCATGCTGAAAGAGGTTTGGAAATGCTTGAAAGGTTAAAGCTTTTGCAAATTATGAAACCAGACCGTTTTGGAGCTATAAATCCTGCTCAGCTGGGATAGCTGTTCTTGTGTAAAACCTCATGTTTTCTTGAGAGACTGAGCTGAATATTTATGCTTAGCACATCAAACAAAAGGAAGGCACAGGGGTTCACTCGTCTGCAGTGGGTATTTAAGAGTTTACTGTTGATAATTAAAACTAGACATTGTAATTAGTCACTTATCCAACCAGAGTGCCCACATTTCCCTCATTTGCCCTTCCAGCACAGGGCTGGTGTAAGCTCACTCTTTGCCCAGGAGCAATGTCTTTGTTACTCCAGGTTTGTCATTTATAATTTAGTTACACCCTGGTGGCTCCCAGGGTCCCTTTCTTTGCCAGCACACCCAGAGAGGTGCAGCTTCTGGTACCAGAGCTGACAGACCAAAGCATGAGGCTTTGGAAAGCCCCTGCCAGCAGCCCACACATTGCCCAAACCCCAAAACCTTGAGAGGAGGGCAAAGCTGACCTACTGGCAGAAGGTGGGTTCTGGTGAGACCCAGCTGGGGGCTGAGATGGTCACAGCAGGGGCACCAGGGGCATTGCAACAATGCATCCCATGGGTGTAAAGGGAAACTGAGGCACTGTGTCCAGAGGAGAATGAGGCTGAGGAGGGGCAGCACACAAGACCATGACTAAGAGCTGAGCCAGCAAACCTGTTGCCCAGAGAAGCTGTGGCTGCCCCATCCCTGGCAGTGTTGAAGGTTGGATGGGGCTTGGAGAACCCTGGGCTGTGGGAGGTGTCCCTGACCATGGCAGGGGTGGCACTGGATGGGCTTTAAGGTCTTTTCCAACCCAAAACAGCGCAGGATTCCATGAACCAAGGAAAGGATGCGAATAAGCATACTGACAAGCAGCTGAGATGCTCTGCCATGCCTCAGGAGATGTCTATACAGCTACAACCCTTTCCCATGGCAGCCCAGCCCACTGGTGGCTCCAGCCCACGATGGCCAAATCCCAGACCAGCAGCTCCCCAGGCCCCTGTGCTGCTCTCCACAATGCACTCCTGCTCACCACGTGCCTCAGCAGTCCTGTCCTCTTTTTCCAGGTTCTGTCAACACCTTATCTTTCACAAAAGCAATTGTGCTTTACCCAAATACAGTTTTGTGTGTTTTTCATTTCTCCTTAAATAAACACCTTCCTTAAGTAGTGAAATAAAATCCAGAGAGAGGAAAAAAAGGAAAAAAAAAAAAAGGAAAAAAAAAACCAAAAAAACCCTAAACCAGTCTCTTCACAAACACCTTCAACAACCAAGAACAATTTGTAGCTCTTGTGACTCTGATAAGTAAGAGCAGAAAGTATAGATTTATCGATTTGGTTGTTGCAGGGGGATTTGTAAACATTTTCTTGTCTCAGAGCAGGATTTCCCTGCTTCTCTGACTCTTACTGTTGCTTTCCAAAACAGAAACAAAACAATTCAAACCCCTGTTTGGGAAGTTTAACCTACCAGGTACCAGCCTGACCCTTCTGCCACTTTCAGAGTCAGATGGTGTTGGAGGATTCCAAAGCCCATTTTCCCCTGGTTTGTATTTCACATCCTGCCTCTCACTGGCCTGAACAGAACACGAGCAGAATGCATGCACATAAAAGCATCAGAATGGTGAAAATGTCACACCTAGATCTAACTCTAAACCCAAAGTTCTCCTTTCAAAATGCCAGTCACCCACCTGCAGAATAAATCCTGCATTTCTCTGCTCCTGAGCCCTGGTTTCTCTCTCCCCTCCAGGCACAGGTCACATCTCAGGCACAGGTCACATCTCCCTTCCAGCCGGGCAGCAGCTCTGAGCCCCAGCTCAGCTCCCAGACACAGACACCAGAAAACACAACAGAGCACTGAGCTGACAAAGGAAACCCTAACAGCAGGTGCTGTGCTGCAGAGCACCAGAAAGGTGACACACTCCTGTTGTCACTGCTGGGAACAGGGACTTCCCGTGCCACCCTGCCAGGGATCACCCAGCCAGGTCTCCTAAAGGTATCAGGGCACAGACCCACTGACCAGCTCCCAAAGTCCAGATGCAGAAGTCTTTTTGTTGGGCCCATCATCTGAGGGATGGGGATGCACAGAGGCACCCAGGAGCCCCTCTAAGGGAGAAGTGCTCCAGCTCTTTACCCCGGGGCAAAGCTGACTGAGGCTGTGCTGCCACGGGCAACCTGTCTGCACCTGCTGAAGAGTCACAAGCCGAGCACCGGGCTGTGTCCTCCTTGGTGCCACCAAGCTACAGACAGAAGCTGGTTTGGTTTTATCTCTTCTGAGCAAAAATTACTCTGATTGCTCTACTGGGGTTGTCACAAAAAAGGTCTCTCCCAGCTGCAGACACAGGACCAGGGCATCTGGTGTGCTGCTTCTCCACTGAAAATTATTACAAGTTTAGTAAAAATGAGCCTGTATATTGTGGAACATGTAAAATAAGGGGGGAAATGCAAAGTATGGCTCTGACTGCATTACAGTTAAACATGTGCATTCTTGTTAGAGCCAGCTCGGTCATACCACTGCACCTGAAGAGGGGTGGGTGTATCACTAAAACCCTTTGATTCTGTGTCTTCATCAATTTAAAAACAAGTTATTAGATTTTATGGTATTCGTAAAGGCTTCTACCCCTTTACCAGAAACATTTGAGGAATGAATTTACAAAAATATCTGAAGAAACCACAGATCAATATGAAAAACAGCAAATGAAGCTGGAATATTTTAGGGGCTGGAGGCACCCTCAGGGCATCCCTGCTCCCATCCTCAGGCATTTGGAGGAAAAAGATCTCCTCTAGTCCTTGCAGTATGCATTAAAAAATGTAAAACTCAGTGAAAAGATTATCTGAGGTAAAAAAGAACCTCTTCAGTAAAATTGCACCTCACTTTCAAGAAGCAAAACCATGATACTTTAACATGCAAAATCAGTGATACCTTGGAAAAAGCAAAGCTCATGAATTTGCTTTCACACATATGTGAAGGAGCTGTAAAAGCAGGTTTTGAGTTTTCAGAAACATGGTTGTTAGCAGATTAAATCTCAGCCTGTAGTAGGCAACAGCCAAGTAGGAGCATTATCACCATCATCCCTAATTTAGGAAAATAGTCTTAAAGAAATTGCTCCAGCCAAATGTCTGTAATGTTTGTCTTCAATTTAAATCTCACCTAAACCAATATGCTGTGGGCAAGGCAGGATGGAGTTTGAGATCTGTGCTCCTAAAACTACTGAGCTTAAATTTCTCCCAGTCTGGCAGCCAGTTGTTGCAGCCTTTGGCTGGGATGGTGTGAAGGGAAGGACCCCAGTGCCTGTTGGCTCCCAGCTTGTTCTGCAGAGCTCAGGGGGGCTGCTGGCCCCAGGCATCCTTCCAGAGCCTCCTGGTCCCCAAAGCTGCTCTGCTGCCAGGGCCCTCCAGCCCAGCTCCTGCACCTTGCACCTGAGGGAATGGTTCAGGCTCTCACCCAGCTCCCTCTGGCTCTCAGATCAAGCTCCAGCTTTGAGAACACCCAGTGGCTTCATATCTCCAGGACAAATTTAGATCCAGCCATGCTTTGCTGTAGAGATTGCCACGTTGCAGAGGAATTAAAAATAAAGCATCAGCAACGTGGCAAAGATGAAAGCAGAGTTTCAGTCATGGGGGAAGGCAGCATCTCCCCACCATTCCTGAACATGGTGATGGCTCCTGCAGGTAAGGCAGCTTGTGGGTCAGTGCCACGGCAGCAGGGCTGGGGCTGACCCCACAGCACCCACGGGTGCTCCCTTTGCCCAACCCAGAGCTGCCAGTAGGGAAGCACAGGGACCTGCTCTGCTCCAGGCAAATACTACGAAAGGCAGTAAGAGCATCACATGGCACAGAACTGTCAGTGACAATTCACACTGACAGCTGTACATGAGAATCACACACACATGGAAATCAGAAAACTGGAAACCTTCCCTTTCAGGAAACACATGGGTTTGTTACAGCAGTCTTTCATATTTTGTTCTGCCTACCACTTTGGAGACAAGTTGATTTAAAACCACAGCATATCCTTGGCCTCGAAAGAACTCAAAAATAAGGGCGGGAGACAGGTTATAAAGTGTTAACACATAAGAAGCTCTTTGCGACACAAAGTTATTAATTTGCACAATGACTGCATAATTAATACTTGGTCTCATCTCATTCTCTTTTAAATGTATTCCCACATGGCGTAGAAGTTGTTGGCTAATGAATTAAACAGTTTGATGTCGATGAATCACAACTTTGCCTATCAATATTAAAATATTTCCAGAGGTATGTTTTTCATTTTGGGTCATGAAAGTTTAAATTCTAATACTGTCAAAAATGTAGACATAATGTTTTCCCAAGCCTCGGTGGAAAATCAGAAGAGTCCAAGTTTTGTTTCCAGACTTGGGGGTTTTGGACTATTTTTGTTTGCTTTCTTCCATTTGAGCAATGACAGGAACATAAGGTATCTTGCAAAACTTCAGACATATCAATAATAGCATCTGAAGCAGAGAAACGCAGTTACCCAGGAAATCTCAAGTCAAAACTGGTTTGTTCCTTGGACGATGATTAATGTGGTAAGTGAGACCAGATGGTGAATGCTTTGAGAAGCCCCTGCTCCCAAAAGAAGAGTTAATTACTTCCAAAGCTGCAGCAAAAGGATAATGGAGAAAGAACAGGTCCCAGCCTAGTGTTACTGGGAGGCAGGAGCACGGGACACCTTGGCACAGGATCCCTGCTCCCACCAGTGCCCACCTCCCAGACAGGACCAAGGTCCCCATGGTGGGGTCTTCTATGCCTCCACACCATGCTATCAGCTCTCCACATCCCACAGGAGAGGGGGGCACTGCCCAGAACCCCTCCATGCCCTCCTGTGCAGGCCCTGCCCAAAGCTCTGAGGTGCTCTGCATCCCCACAGCCTTCCCAGCCGGGTGCACTCAGGTGATGGCACTAGGGGAGGAGAAAGGCTCTGGTGTGGTGAGATACACCACTGCTTCTGCAGCCCCTGCTGAGGTGGTTGAAATCCAGCAAGATCAGCTGTCCTGCAGACAGACAGAGCTTGTGGACTGATGCCTCATTTCATGGATCAAACAGAGAAAAAGCCACAAAAAATAAAAAAAGAGAAGATTAGGGCCATTCAAAGAGCATCATCACTGCCTTTCCACAGGGAGCTGAGTTAGTGTGTGGGATGGGGGCTTCTCACAGCCACAAAGTGAACAGCCCAAAAATGAGCTGTAAAGCAGATCTGAGAAACTGCTGTTTTATCATGAATTTCATGATCATTGTCATGGCATAGAGCAGCAAAGGCTGCTTGTGGAGGGCAAACCAAGGAGGTCTTCAGGTCCAAAGAGGAACACAGCAGGACCTGATGGGGCTGACAAAGCCAGAGCTACCAGGTCAACAGCACACAGTCCATGGGGAATAGGATAGTATTCCTGCAACTGCTTAATTCATGATAGTGAGGTAAGATTTACTTGGATCATTTCACAAGAATAAGTCTTAAGAGCAAGTCTGATGAGAGCTCTGCTGCTTCTGTAATTTCCCTGCTCAAAAGGTCACACTGCAGAAAATTCACTTCTAAAAACACCTACAGAGGTGACTGTCTGTAGTGAGTGCAAAACTGAAGTGGTGGATAATGTACACTTAACCTCTACACCACTGAGAAGGCAACAACTGAGAGCACCTGCACTAAGAGTAACCTTGAGAAATGTGACTTTCTCCCCACCAAATGTTAGTTACAACCTGGACAGTCCCCAGTGACCCCTTTGGGAACATCAGGACTGGCCTGAAAGCTCCAGCAAGAAAGCTGCATATGGGGAAAGACTAAGCTCTGAATTTCACACACCTTCCTCTCTTTGTCTGCAGCAGAGCCCCTTGCACAGCATCACCTCCAGCAGAGCTGAGGCCCTGGGCTCACCCAGGGCTTCCAGTTTCTTACCAACAAATGGCAACCCCATCAGGGGCTGAGCTGTCTGAGTGCTGTGAGGAACACAGAGCTCCTGATTCCCTCCAGACACCCAGCTCTGCAGAAGAGACCCCTCAGCAACAGGAATTGGTGCATCTGGAAGGGCTCAGCCAGCGTAACACCAGCAAAACAGTTTTAGAAGGATTAAGGATCTTTGAAATTACTCTATGGAGAATTTCAAAGATTGAAATTATACTCCTTAGGATGTACTAATTCATATAAAACTCAGTATAAATCTCACAGATCGATTTAGGAGTGAGCATTCTGGTTTTAGTTACTCCAGGTATGAGTTCTCATTGAAACCATTAGCAACATCCATGGCACCAGATCCTTCAGCTACATTGAGAAAAGCACTGCACCAAGTTCTGACTGTGTTTAGGAAAAAACATTTCTACCCCAAACTGCTCACCATCTAAGTACATCAGATAGATAGCATGGCATACCAGCTTGAATTTAATATATTGACTTGGAAGATTATATGTTAACTAATCTCTTTAAATGTCTGACCTTGTTAGATAGCACTTCGTGGAATTATTTTCATAAATAGAAACTTAATACACACTGTGGCCATGCATAACCAGAAGCAGTTTTGCAATATGCTAAAGATACTCAGACCTGAGCTGAAATAAAGGCAGGGATGAAGAGCTTTACAAAGAGGGAAATGAGAGCTTCATTAGGAAGGAGTGTTGAAATCACTGGGGTTTGGTGTCTCCTGAGCACTGCCTGCTGTCCCCCACTTCTGCAGCACTGGGGATTCAGCTCTGGGCTCTCTCCTGTGCTATCAGATACACTGCACCTACAATTAATCCACCAGCTTCATTCATCATTCAGTTTGCCAGTCATGAGTGCGTAAGGAATGAGCAGTTTGTCCTGCTGTGCATTCCAGCCATCTTCCAGAGAGTCTGCCAAAAATCACGTTATCAGGTGCTGAGCACAAGGGAAGAGGGAAACAATAAAAAGTCAAGGTATGGATTCCTCTGCTGGCACCTGAGCCCCAACAGCTCTGAACTCCACTAGAATAAAGCCACCTCCTGCATCCATGCTGCTCAGAGAGCAGTCACTGCTCACCAGGATCCCAGGGAAATCACCCCTGAAGGGATGAGGAGCCCAACTCCTCCCAGCCTCTGGGATGCATCTGCCATGAACCCCCCTGCCCAGCCCCCAGGTGTTTTGAGAGCCATCCAGCTTCCAAGTGACAGTGAGCCTGCTCTACCCCTGGGTGAGCTGCACTCCTGCTTCATCACAGACAGCCATCAGGACTTTGGTCTTACGTCAGGCCTGAGTTTGTCAGGTTTTAGTTTTCACTGACTGGCTTTGCTAGACTTTATTTCTGCTAGATTAAAAGAGCTGTTAAAAGATGTTTATATTTCTAGCTGCCAGCTCTGCAAACCTCTCCAAGGCTGTGACAACTGAGCCAAGTTTCTTCCTGGGGATAGGGGAAGCAAGAGCTCCAAATAATACACTTCATACACTAGACTTAATCTTCAGTGACACCTGTGCAAATAAAATGCCTTCAAAGGCATCACTGGAATATAATTGACCAGCCACATGAGCAGAAACAACAGGAGATGCAGAAGAAGATGCAGCTCCCACTGCTGAGGCTCTGCAGCAGCAGCAGAACTGAAGGCAGAGCAGGCAGGCTTTGTGTCACTCAGGCACCAGGGAACTGCTCACAGGAAAACATGTTTGGGGAAGGTGCCTTTTCGCATGTTGGTGCCTCCATCTGCCCCTCCCAGAGGGAACCTACAGCCCAGGAGGACACGGGACCAGCACCACGGCAGCAGACCTGGATTCTCTCCCACACTGCAATTCCCAGCTGCCCGTGCAGAAAAGTGCAGCACAGCCAATTATTTTGTGTCTGTGCCTCCATGCAATGCTCTGTTCCATTGACAAATTGACCAGAAAAAACAGAGAGGCTCTTCCCACCCTCCCTGTGCCTTGGAGTGCCAGCTTGCTCAGTGCCCAAGCTCTCTTGCAGCAGGAAGAGGAGAGCACTTGAGCAGGGTCACCCATGCCCAGAAGAATTCTTAATTGGAGATAAGAAAAGATTTTGTATATTCAGTGTGAAGGAGACTAAACCACTTAGAAAAGGATCAGACAAATCCTCTGGAACGAGCCAGTATCGTTTGATCACACTTGGTGTCTCCTAACTCAGAAGAGGGATTTTTTTTTTTTTCCCTTTAGCTGGAGGAGATGCCCCAGTCAAACCCCGGGTGTGGGATCCGTGCACATAAGTGGGAGAGTGTTATCCCCCCTGCAGGAGTTCCCAGCCCATTCCCATACAGGATCCATGGTGTTTGCAGCACAGAACCAGGGGATGTGCAGAACCCAAGGGATGGGGCAGCCTTCCCTCCTCTTCCTCACACCTTTTGCCACTCAGATAAGGGGGCAGTGGCTCTGCCTCCAGGATGCCACAGGGCTCTGCAGCACAGGCCAAGATCCAAATAAATCACTTGATTTTTAAGAAAAACTCTAGTTTGTGTGTCCATGCCACAGGGCTGGGATGCTGTGCCATTGCAGTAGTAGTTTCATTCTGAAGAAGAGAGGAAAACACTTTTCTCTATATACACTTGAAACATGAGCTGCAACTTCAGACCAGCACTCTGGGGTCTCCTCTGCTGATATGTTTGTATAAAAAGCCGTCCAGCTCCAGACTTGCTCTGAAAATGCATTCACTGAGGAGAGTGCCTCATTTAAGCATCAGGTGGAGAACAAATTCCTTTATACAAATAAACTGAGCTCAGAGGCTACTGCTTTATAATGGCACCACATTATAATGGCACAGGTGATTTTATTTCCTTTTTTTTTTTTCCCCATTTTTAAATGGAGAGTCTGGCATGCCATGTCTTGCTACTAATCTGAAAACCAAAGAAATTGAACCTTTCCTTCACTTACAGGAAGGCTAAAGTCAGAACTTTCCCAGCATCACTCTGCTGTGAGCCCACCAAATGGCCTCAGCACCAAGGCACAGCACTGCCCTTGCCAGAAGTGGGCAGACAGACATCATTTCAGTGGCTGTAGTTTGTAATTCCTCCAGCTATGCTTTAGCTAATACCCTTCTGAAGAGGAGCAAGGTTCATTTCAATGGTGCCTGTGGCACATCCTGCCACCATGTGCCCTGCATCCCAATGGTATTGCCAATGGCACACACAGTGCAAACCTGCCAGCAGGGACCCTCCAGCCCCACACCCCTCCCTGATGTACCAACCCCAACCTCTCTCCTGTTTTCAGCTGTGCTCATGGGAAGGACCTTAATAGCAAGGAAACCTCAGGCCAATATATACACAGCAACTCCACACATCTGAATAAAGTGCAGTCAGGTTATTTACCATTCTTCAAACCAAGCTGCAGCATTTCAAATTAATTCAGACACGACATCTTCTTCAATTTCTGTACACCAGGTGTCCTGCACGTCAGGGCAAAGATAACTTCTGAATGGGTAATCTGGGGAAATGGGTGCCAGGGCCTCACCTCTGCACCCATGTACAGCTCTGGAAGTGCAGGATAAATCCAATGTGAGACTGGGGATTTGCAGTCTGGGACCAGATATTTCTAAAAACAAAAACAAGAACAAAAGCAAGCAAACAAACAAACAAACAAATACGCCCATCATTTTTCCCAAGATGGGATATCAATTTGGCCTGAAGTTGAAGTAAATTCCTTTTCAGTTCAGAAGTGAGATTCTTCACAGCACCAGCTGCTGCTTCCAGCTGCACCAGAAGAATCCTCACACTGAAGTGTAAGTGTGGCCTTGGCACAGCCAGCAAGAGCTGCATTTTCTGCCTCTTTTATTTTACTCCCAATCCTGAGCACCAAAGCAGTTGCTCCACACACAGAGTCCCCGTGCCTGCCCCGGGGCTGTGCTGTGCTCATCACTGCTCATTTGTCTTAGGAGCAGGACTGTGGCTTCCCAGCTCTCACTGTGTCTGACACACTGGGACATTGCTCATGCTCTAGACAGATACAAATGGCACAGGTCAGTATGCCAAACAGAACTTGGCAAGCTCTGACCACAGGTTTACATTAACATTTAAGGAAAATTTTAAAGGATATACAAAACACCGGTTCTGAGGCTGTTTCTTATGTGTACTCTGCTTTGCATCTGTTTTCCTATCAGAAACCTTCAACAAAAACTGGGTAAAAGAAAACCTCAAATGCCAGGATGACTTTCCTAAGCTCCAAGTCTTTACATAAGTTAACATCCGGTAATGAAAATCACTATTCATACCCCCAAGTTATGCTGTATTTTAAATCCTTCCTCCACAGAGATGCCAAGAGGAAGGAAAAAAGCACCTTCCAAAGAGGAAACCTGTTCCCTGTGTGTATGCAGTCATGTAAAGGCAATCGCTTTCACACATTTGCAAAATAATCCTGGTGAATGGATTGTAAATGACAAAGCAAAGACAAAGCAAAGCTGCTGTGGACTGATGCCAGTTGCCCATGGAAAGGCTGCAGGTGCTGCCCTTGGCCATGCTGGGCTCTGCAGCTCTGCTCAGGCCTCTCCTGCCACTGCCCAGCTCACATCATGAATCCAGCAATTAGGAAATACAGAGCCACTTTTCTTCCAAGTGAAGTTCAGAAGACAAACCCCACTCCAGCCAGATGACAGTAATGGTAATTATTGCCTTACATTAGCAGAAACAAAGAGGGAATGCCAAGATATTAAACAAGGGACTCAGCAATAAGAAATTCTGGCAGGTTATCACCACTCAATGGTCACTTTCTCTGTCTATAAGTCTCAGTTCAAACAACAGCAGAGAGTTTTTTCTATAATGAATTCAAGGACAATTAGCTGGATTCATCCAGCGAAACCTAAGATACCTCAGAGGAAGTGTTATGGCTTGTCATAAAAATATATACACTTCATTTGTTATACTCAAAATCTTGTTAGGGGCAAAGGGAGCACACATGTGAGGTGCCAGGGATTTATTGCTGGTCTAATTAACATTTTACCAGCCTAATCAAAATATGAGAAGCGGTTACTATTAGCCCAGTTATGACAGCGCTAACACATGCCAAACTGTCAAGTCGTTATCTAAGAACTCATTAGAAGCACATCTAAGCCTTTGCAGGTATGTCCTGGGGTGTTTCTGCCCATGCTGGGGGGGGCTCTGCTCTGCAGACACCCTGGCTTCTGCCCCCCCCAGCACAGCTTTACTGACCAGGGGGCACGGGGGAGTCCCACCACCCAGCAGAGCTCCTTCTTAGCACTGGCAAGTAGTGAATAAAATGTAAGTTAAACTACAGCCAGAACCAACCCAGGCACCCCAGCTCTGGGCAGGCACTGCCTGGAGCCACCACTCTGACACCATCCCAGAGCCATGCAGGGATGGAGACCCCCCCCAGCCAGGGCAGAGCCTGCAGCACCACAACAACAGCAAATGAAAACTAATGAATCATTGAGTCATGGCATCATTTTGGTTAGAAAACACCTTTAAGCACATTAAGTCCAACCACTAACCCAGCAGTGCCCAGGCCACCACTGCCCCGTGTCCCTCAGCACCACATCCTCAGCTTTGAAACTCTTCCAGGGATAATACCTCCAGGAATCCTATGAGGTATTGGATAATTCGGTTAGAGAAAAAAAAGTCTATAAAAAGTGGTGAAGTGAGATAACTCTTGGACTACTTAAGAATTTTCTTTGATTTAGGAATCTTTTAAATGCAATTAACTCATAGTTTTGACCCAGCTATGTTGGCAGTGACATTTCAAAGAGCATCCTATGTGCAAAACAGCTCGTGGCATCCAAAGCCAAGCCCTCAGAGCTGCCTGGAGGAACCCACCCAGACCTTGCATCCAGCTGCCAGCTCAGCTCAGGGCTACCCACAAATTCAGACAGAGGGTATACATTTAAATTCTGTCTTCGAAGAAATTCATACTGTCTAGTGCCATTGATATCAAAGCAACTGGATGTAAATTTGATATTCAGAATGTTTTTTCTTATGGAAAATAAGTCCAAAGGGATGACTAAATTACTTTTTATTCCAGCTTGGATTTATGAATTTCTTAAATATCACATGGAGGCATTTGCCTGCCTCCAGTTTTTTTTCACCTTTACAAGGTCAGGAAAATTTTCTAGTTCAAGTTTACTTGTAAACAGCTAGGGATGCAGCATTTTTAGTATTTTACAATAAAATATCTGTAATAAACGACACAACTGTCAGAAGTTTCTGAACAGAACCAGAAGTAAAATATTAAAGCAATCCATTATGATGTGCTTCCAGCCCAGAAGAGCTTTTGATTGAACCCCATGCAAGGTCTTGAGTAGTCCATAACCCAGAGGATGCCCCCTCCTAGCCAAGAGCAGAAGTCCCTGCCTTTCCCAGGGTATGGCAGTGGGGGAACACAGCTGCTGGCTCTGCACTCACCTGGCCTGGCTTCAGCACCATATGGCAGCTCACAGCACACCATTTATTTCTTGGACTGGAGCATAGCAGGAAAAAATGAGCCAGTGCAGAATAACAGGTGACCTTGTTTGTTCCCTTCATCAGATGTCAGGGAACATCCCTGCATCAGATGTAAGCTTGCATCTTCCCCAGAAACAACACAGAGCAGCAAGTGGAAATCTAGCTCCTCTCCAGCCAGGCTGGGTTCAGGGGATGTAGCAGCACTGGAACCAGGTCAGGAGCATTTGTACCTCACCACATAACACCTTGCCGAGGCTCAGGTGGGGAAAATGCTTAAGAGGAAAGGGTAATTGCATCTTCCTTCTGTCCCACCTGTGTGGTTTGACCACTCTGTGCCCCACTCTGCGGCCTGCAGGTCCCCTTCACCCCAAGGGAGGATGCTGATCCCCATCCCACACTCTGCCCCCAGCACCAGCTCCTCGCTGATAAACATTCAGCCATTGACACTCTGGCTCCCACATTAGGGGTCTGGAGAGGCTGCTCCTGACACTAAAAGTACAGGTGAAAAATTCAGTGCCTGGAGGGGTTTATCTCTCCCATCCATCACCATTTTTGCCAAGCGTGAGTCTCCTACCACCACAAGAGGTGCCGGGGGAACATCTCACTTCAGCTCAGTGAAGCCACTGAAGGCAAAAGCCCACACATGAAAAAGCATTTCAGTGGTGATTTATTTTCTTAACACATTTTAATGGGAAAAGTGTATTTGCAAAGGCTTTGGTATCAGTGAGAACAACAGTGGAAAGCACAAGAGTATTGAAGATGTTCCAGCCAGAAAAGAGAATGAAGAAATACAAAGCAGGTTCTTCAAAAAACAAACAAACAAACAAAACAAAAAACAAGAAAAGAAAAAAAAACAAACACAAAACAAAACACAAACAAAACAAAACAAAAAAACCCACACACCCAAAATCTCCCCCAAAAAACAAACACCAAAACCAAATGTGCTGGCTATCCCACTTTTGAAACAGCTGAGACCCCTGTCTCAGCTCAGGGGAAAGCTCCAAGTACCCTTGCTAAAATAGAGAAACTGCCTCTCCTGTAAAGCTCCCTTTTTCACTGCCTCATTGATTCTGAATAGGGTGTAAAGATGGATAATGCTAAAATAAATTTAAAGCAGAGGAAGATATACCAAATGTGAAAAACTAAACAACCTTTTGGGAAAGAAATCAAAAAAAGATGAGATGAAAAAGCTCTTAAAGACAGCAATTTCTTTTTTTCACATCCGTTACATTCACCACAGAGATAATCTGGAGAAGCAGGAAGAAATGCCAGAAGCCCACTTACACTATTATTTCTTAAATATTTTTTATTGCTTCAGACAGGGTCTTGCAGCTAGAGGAGAAGGAAAAGAGGCTCAATATGAACAGTCACAGCAGGAAGCGTGGCCTATTTAAGGGCAGCTCTTAGGAAGAAGGGAACAAGTGACACCTGCTCCTTGCTGGGCAGGTTGTTGGTACTGCCCAGGCCAGGCACAGCCCCCAGCTTCAGATACACAGCAACAAGTTACTGCTCAGATTGTTAATGATGTAGATTTCCCACCTCCTTTTTGGGGGGGGGGGTTTGTTTTGGTTTGGTTTTGGTTTTTGGGGGTTTTTTTAGGTATCCCAGGGTGGACAGAAGGATCCGGTGGCAGGGGGTGCCCACCCAGAGCCAAACCATACTTCCCTCAAGCTGAAGAGACCAGATCCTTCTTAATGAACTCTCTGAGAGACAGAGGTAGGGAGCTTATTTAAATAGAAATCCTGGGCAACTTCACTATGAAATGTGTTGAGTGAAAGGAAAGCCTCCTGACTGAGCACCCACTCAGCATTCTCCACTGTCCTCATGGCTGCAGACTGGTTGGTGATGTTGTGAGTGGCAACGAGCATGTCACCCCGAGTGACAGTCACTGGCTGTTGTGTCATGCCACAAAAACACTTTATATGAACCAGAAGAGAACTCCTGAAGAATTCAAATGCTTTTTGATGGGATCTCCACAAGAGCATATTAAGGACACTGGGTGCTGTTCTGCAGTATTATTGACACTGAAACCAAGAGGAATCCACAGCTGGAGTGGCAGCCAGTACCTCCCAGTGAGCTGCCACATCCAAACTGGGCAATGGTGGTGGGACAGAGCAAGCACAGAAAGGGGAGGGGACTCGGGGGCCACCTAAATACACAGGCAAGGGAAACGTGGGGCTACAGTGTGTGCACATCCCCTAACCCTAACCCCACAGGAAAATTCCAGGACAAACACCAGAGTCCAGGAGCCTTCCACCAGGAGAAGTCATAGGAGCTGGACACCAGACACAAGGTGCCCATGATTATTCTCACAGAGCTTCCCAGCAGAGCATCACACCCACCTCACTGCCAGCACCCTTTAACTACATTTAAAAGGAGGCTGTAAGTCTCACATCCAGTCTTTGTCATGTTTCCTGCACTGGTCTCCTTGTGTTTGTAGTCACTGTCAGCATCTTCCAAACCAACCCAAGATGACACAGTGTGGTGGCAAAGGACCCATGTGCCCTGTGCATGCTGGGTGACAGGATAAGGTTGCCTGTGGCACTGCTCCAGAAGTGCCTACTCATGCACATTTGTCTTCTGAAGAAAAACCACCATCCTCAGAGGAGCCAAACTTTCTCCTTCCCACACATTCCTTCAAAAGGGATCACTAGGGTGATTTAAGACTCTTCCCCTAGATCCACCTCAAGGAAACTTTGTAGGTACAGTGGGACAAGAGACTTCATCCACTGACTTGCTCCTCATTTTACATCCCGGACGAAACAACTGCTTAAAAGCAGCAGAGGCAAATGCAATGGGTTCATGGAAAGAGAAGACTGTCCCTCAGTTCATTTGGTTTCCTTCCAAAATTAGAAGATTTCTGTTTAGAAGGAATTATTTTTTCTTAACACAGAAACTCAGGAAATGGCCTCAGAGCCCCTGACAAGCCCCCTGCCCAAGTAGGACCTGTGCCCCTCCTGGCAGAGCTCTCTACCCTGGAAGAAGCCTCTTAAACATCCAGCAGTCCTCCAGAGCAAGTTGGCCCAGGACCCCCAGCCCACCACCTTGCAGGTCACACTTCTCTACTCTGGGTCATCCTCACCACAAACCCACCTCATGTTTCCCCACCCATCACAGGCACCAAGAAGCTTATTTCCTTCTGCCTTTCATCACCATCCTCCTTCTTCCTTAGAGCACATCTAAAGATGATTACTATATTTGAGAACCCTCAGTCCCAAAATGTCACTTCTTGGTTTATATTTAACCCAAATGTTAAATCCCCTCCTCTTTCCTGAAGAGGATATTTTTATTAATGGTTAATCGTGCCATCCCTATCCCACCCTCTCCTCAGCCTGCCCACCCAGGGGGTCCTTCTTTTGGGTCCAGAAGTGTCCATGTCCCCTCTCCAGACATCCCTTCCCAAATTTCCAGGCACAGCCCGGGTGTGCAGCAGGGATGTTGACACGGAGGGCAGCCGGCTGGGCACCCGGCAGAGCCTGGAGGAAGCCTTTCCCCCGCGGGCAGGGGCTCTGTTTTGCCATCCGTGGCTGCCGGCGCTCCAGGAGCACGGCAGCAACAAACCCCAGACGTTCCTGCGGCACAAAAATACCTCTGCGTGGGCTGAGCCCTGCGAGAGCTTCCACACCCGCACCCGCGCCGTCACGACAGCCAAGCGGGACGTAAGAAGAGCGGATCCAGCGCATCTCTGAACTGCACCAGGCACTGGCTAAAAAAGCACAACGGAACAGACAAGGGGGAGATGTAATCTGAAAGGCTTCAAAACTGGCATTTCGTTTCTGCTCAGAGGCTGAACCCTGAGCCCGCCTGAAGCAAATCCTTGCAACAGCATCCAGGAGTCCAAGGGAACAAGAAAAAGATGAAGGAAAACGCTCTACCTAAGTGCACACACACTATGCACCTTCTGCAAGCCCCTGCCCTGCCACCCTACCCCTCTCTGACCCATAGGGCGTTGAGGGCAATGCCCAAATACATTCAGACCCTTTTTTTCCCCATCACCAGGATCTCCTTGGATGCACTGGGCTGTGCCGGGGAAGCCACCGTGCCGGCCGGAGCTGCCAGGAACAGCCAGAGCAGAGGGCTCGGTGCACAGGGCAATGCCCCTGCCTGCTGCCACATAGCCCTGGTTCTGGAATCACCCCTGACCCGGAGGGAAGAACCCAGGGCGAGCGGCCAGAGCCTGTCCTGCCGTGCCCCCGGGGTCTGTCCCTCCGGCCGCCCCCTGCACGGCGTTTGTGGTGACACTCGGAGCAGAGCTTGGCAGCGGTGGCAGTGCTGTGCCAGCCGGCTCCTGGCAGAGCTGCAGGAGCAGAGCCTGCCCCGGCACTGAACTCACACCTCACCAAAAAGCGAGAGCCGCCGTGTTTGCTCTGCACCATGGCCCTGCTCGGCAGGGAGAGCGTTCCAGAGCCTCCATCTGCTGCCATGCGAGAGCAGCTTCTGCTGCTGTGCGTCTAGAGGAGGCTTGAAGGTAGAAAGTCTTTAGCAGCTTTAGGGCTTTCATGGAGCAAGCACAGGAAGAGCAGAGCTGAACAACACCTGTGACTTATCCAGCACAAGTGAACACAGTGCCCAGAGTGTGTCAGAGCCAGCAGCAGCCCAAAGGGACCCACGTGCAGTTCTCATGCTCAGCAGAAGGTCAGGGTTTGCTTCTGTGTGGACAAAGGAAAGAGAACCTCAGTTGGTATGTCTACACAAACCCCCAAGCCAGCTGTTGCACCCCTGGAGAAGAGATGTTTATGTGCACCTTTGCTGCTGCCGTGTCCTCCAGCTTGCAGCAGCCAAGGGGCTTCCAGCCAGGAGGAGTGTTTTGAGAGCTCCACATGAACCAGTTGGCTGTGCACCCACCCACTGACCAAGCTGCAGGGTCTGAGTCCTTGGGCTCTGCCCATGCCCACCCAGCCAGCACGCAGGGCTCTGGGCTTAGAAGAACAACCCCACTGAGGCTGGAGAAACAAGCCACTTTGCCTCATGCTCCCTCCTCCTGGGACTCACACACCAGTGCTGCTGACAGGGTTAGAACACACAGGGCGTGCTCAACCTTTTCCAGGTGTTATTTCACAGGCAGTAAAAGCATCCGTATCTGCAAGGCCCAGCTCAAGGTTGCATTAGTTTTTGTAATGTACAGACTTGCATTTTAGACCTAAGCATGGAATAAATACACATTTATCTAAGTTTCAAAAGCTCACGTGATCTTGCCAGTTTAGGAAGAAAATTAACCAGTATCCACATTTGTGTGGTGGTTGTGTAAAAAGGTGTAAACAGGTAGCTTAAGTAGTTTAACACCAGGAGCTTTGGCACAGCATGGGCAGAAGCAACTGTGCATCCCTGGCATCCCATCACTCCCTTCCTCCAGCTGCAGCTAAGCCAGGACATTTCCCCTGCTGCCACAGCAGCAGTGAGGGAACTGCATTCTTTTGTGTGATTTCTGAATGCTTCTATTCACCACGGTTCTAGAGCATTTCCTTGTGTTCCCAGGCATGTCAGGATGAAGCTATTGGGAATGATCCCACAGCTGAACATACCAAACCTGCGTGCCCTCTCTGGAGAAGAGCCTCCTCTCTTCACCTCCATCACATCTAAGATCCAATTTTAGCATCTACATTTCAGATCCCTGGCCAGCTGGGGCTGGAAAGGGACTGATGATCTGCCATTAACATCAGTAACAGGAACACAACCTTTGTCACCAGCAGCAATCAGTGATGAACCAGGAAGTCCCCTCTGAGACACTGCCCTGTTCAAGCCAGACTACACCTTAGGGATAGCGTGCACAGAGCTGGTGTTAATGACTGATCTGCAGTGATGAGCTGGGGTTGTGCACACCCAGCAGACCCAGGCACTGTGTTCAGCTCCAGCAAAAGGCAGCAGATTTCTCCACATGGCCTCCCTGACACCCTCTCCCATAAACCATAGACCCAGTGTTTGCAGCAGGTATGAACTGAGAGGCTGGTGCAGAGGTCTGACTGCTGCATTTAACCTGTCATTGATTAGCTGAATCTCCTGCCTCCTGTCTCCTGTATCTAAAGCACTCAGTGATGTGCTGTTTCACAGTGCCATAAGACAGTGGTTTTGCCTAAATGCTGCCATGCTGGGGAGCAGGGGATGGAGCAGCACCCAACCCCTTTGGGCGTTCAGAGAGCAGGGCAGGCACTCACACCTCTGCAGAGCCAGAGCACAGTGGGCCACCATGTCCCAGTCCCTCAGGTGAAGCTGGTTCCTGATTAATAATGCTGCCTCCATTTCCAAATGAGAAACAGATTCAGCTCTTCTGTATTGCAGGGATTTTTTAAGTTCAGTTTATTGCAGCCTGTCAAAAACGTTATTTGCAATTTGTACCCTGCTGTATCACTTTGACATACAACCTGCATCTTCACATACAAGCTAAACTAGTTTCCATTTAATGTTAGGGAGTAATAGGGACAGAAAAGATACTTGTGCACTACATTTATCTACTACATCAGCAAAAATATACAAATATATTTCAACCCTGTTTAAAATGCAGGATTGTTATTCATCGGTTACAGACAAAAGTTTATCCAGCACAAGTAACAGGAACTACAACGCAGCACATTCTAAAATAGCACTCCTCACAGTTGTGCTTTATAGCACAATTATTCTCCAGAGATTGTTCTAATTGTAGTGTCAGATACATTCACTGCTCAGTGGCTTTGAAAGCTTCACAGCACACTGCTGGGAAGGCACCAGGGAGTGCACAAGCACCAAGCTGAAGCACACAGGGCTGCCACTACCAGAGCCACAGCTGACCCTGGACCCTGGCCCTCCTCTGCTTTATTTTGATGTATTTAATGAACCACTGTGCAAGGACCATCAGGTCAATCTGAACTACAGGCTAGATTTGGTAAAGAAAGAAGTTCTCAGAAAGCTACAACTATTTCTTTTTTTACTTCAAGTATGTTTTTTAATGTAATTACAAAGTTAACTTAAATTACAAAATTAACACTTAAAATGTTCTTTAAGTGTTTGCCTTCCACCTACTCACTATAATTTCTTTCAAGCTGACACAATGCTAACCCCACATATTTTATTTTAAATTTTCCCTGGTTCTGGGGAACTGCAAAATAAAAAACATACATAAGGAAAGATATCTTTCCTCTGAAGGGGTGGTGAAGGCTGCAGGTTTCAGAAGGAAGCACAGAATGCTGACACTCACACGCCCTGGGGCCAAAAACTCTTCCCAGAAGCAAACTGAGGTGACTGCAGCTGGTTTTGCAGTGAGATGCTGCAACACTCAGCACTGATCTGACCCAGGAGCTGGTCCTGCTGCCAGTGCCCAGAAGTGCTGGCCAGGCTGGAACCTTTCTCACTCCATCCCAGTGAGCCCAGTGCTGCAGACCTGGGTACTGCTGCCCTTGATACCCCAAAATGTAAAACCAGTGAGAGAATAGAGAAAGGAAAAAAAAAAAAACCCACAAAAAAAGACACAGGAGAACAATCCCTCACCCCTCTCATAGGGCCAAGGAGAGGAAACCTCAGCAGGCTGCTTGCTGGGGGGGAACACACTACAAGTCAAGAATCCTCTGTTCCTGACAGAACAGGAGCATCCCAAGGCCCTGATACCCAACAGGGGCACTGAGCCTGCCCAGCCCGAGGGTGAAGCCCAGACCCACAGACCTGTGCCTCTTGCACAGGGCAGTTTTCCTGGGGAGTCCCTGAAACACCCACTCCATAGAGCCCTGAGTTCAATGTCTGCATGAGAAACCACAGTGCTGGGGACCTTCAGCTTCCCACAGTCGATTAACACTCAAAAATCCAGAGGGGTTGTGAACTTCCATAGAGAAAACCTAAATTATTGACAGCAGTCTGGCCTTTGGCTGAGCTCACATCCCTGCAGGGCTGCACAAGCCACCTCCTGCCTGGGCTCAGCTCTGAGCTGTGAGGGGTCACTGGTGTGCCAGGGACCCTCTAAGCCAGGGGGCAGCCTGGGAACCCAGAGGGTCAGAGCTCCATGAGCACTGAAACAGGGGAGAGCAAAACCCAGGGACAGGAGACAGACATGCACACCATGGCAGGATGGGGGCTACAGAGAAGCTGGGGAGTCCAGAGCCCCCACCGTGCCCTGCCCATGCCCTCCTGCCTGCCCTCACAGCTGGTACCAGCTAGCTTTGGGGCTGATTCTGGGGCTGCTCACCTTCCTCCAGCACTTGTGTGGGGCTCTCACCAGATACCCCCAAGGGACAGGCTCTGGTATGGTCTCTCTTCCTTTTTGCAACTTCTTTCAACCCAGCAAAGCAAACTTCTCTCAGGTGTGCAATGAGCCTGGAAGCCTCTGCAGGGTAAGGCCACAACTGTTCCTTGCCCTGTTCCACAGAGAAAATCAAAAGCAGCCCCTACCCCTCTGCCCTCTTCCCTGTTTGCCTCCCCAGCCCCAGCTGGGGCTCTTCCATCCCAGATGGAATATCACCTGGGTGCCATATAACCTCCCCAGCTGCCACAGGTTTGCTAGGTGACACTGAGCCATGGCCTGGGACAAGTGAAACCATGGGAGAAAGCAAAAGTGGAGGTTTGGAATTTTGGAGATACCTGCAGAGCAGTCTGTAGGTGAGCCAGCCTCCCACCTGCTCCAGAGGGGATGCCAGGCTCTGCTGGGATCCAGCAGGGCTGCAGAGACCCACCGGCATGGTCTGGGAGCAACCCACATCCCCTCCAGGCTGAAGTGACCACCACATGACACAGGAAGATACATTGGTTTTATCTGAAAATCAGTCACCTGGACTCACCTCTTCTGGCTGGTCACCACGAAGAGCTCACAAGTGTTACCACTGTGACAAGCTGATGGGCAAAAGCATTAGTGCTGGACTTGTTCAGGAAAACAGCACAGCTGGAACATGGGCACAGCTCGTATGGGCAGAGGGGTGGGAGCAGAGGGATCAGCCATTCCCCAAGGCAGTGACATCCCCTTCTCTGCAGGTGTTTGTGCCACCCCATCAGCCCCTGTCAACGTGCTGTCCAGGCCAGGGCAGGACTGTCCCTGGGAAGCAGGCTTGGTGAGATTGAACCAAACCAGCAGAACTCTTACCTTGGCCAGGAGCATCCCCTCGGTCCTGGGCTGACTCACAAAAATGCAGAGTTGCCCCGGTGGGACGGGAACCCAGTGGTCTCTGCCTTGGCCCTCAGGATGAGGTCAGCTCTGGGCTCAGACCAGGCTGTTCAGGGTTTTGCCCTTGTGGGCTCTTGGTAAACTCCACAGAGATCCCAGCAGCCTTTGAAAGTTTCTTTCTCCCCACATCCAGCCCGAGCCTCTGGCTCAGCAGTGCTGAGGCAGTGCAGGACCCTAAGAGTCCTGCAAACCCTCCCCCCCCCCCCGTCCTTTCCCCAGGGGCCAGACACAATATGCTAATGCACAAAAACCTGTTTATCTCACTAACATTCCAGAAAGGTTCAGTCCCAGCAGTGAATTACCCACATTTGTCCTCTGAGACAGTGACAGGAGATCAGCCCAGGCACAAATTAGATTCTACATATTTTAAAATTCAGTAGCGCTTTAGGACTTTAAAGGTCAGAACATTTTTTAGGGATGAATACTCCTAAATAATGAAGATGAATATTAGACCACTTAGAAAAGAATGAATGTTTCGGAGCTGTATAATTACTGCCATTCAGAAGGATGAGCACGGATGCAGCAGTGGATATTGCAACCTGAAATCATTCCAAAGGACTACATTATTTCCAGCCTAACTGGAAAAAGGGGTTACCATGTCATTAATCAACAATGAAATGTCTGCATTGAGGCAGATGACAGTAGCATGTTGACTTTCTCCTTATCTCACACATTTTTTATTTCTGTAGCTAGGGGAGGTCTCTTCCTGTTGAACAACCACCATCCAATGGCTTGTGTCAAGGCTAAACCAGTTCACCTCAGATTTCCCGTAGAGAAAATAATTTAAGGAAGGAAGCTGCTGGGAAGTGTGGAAACTTGAAAGATGGCCCACAGTGAAAAGACTCAAGTTCTTTTCCCACTGGCTTCAGATTCTCCAGTGCATGTCAGCGGGGTGGGAACTGAAGGGTGCACTCATCACCTCTGTTCAGACAGGTCCCCCTGGAGCCCCAAAAGACACTGAGAGCAGAGAGCTGGCAGCCACTAGTGGGTAGATCTTGTAGAATCAGATACCTGAGTAGGTAAGGAGAAAAAGGTATTTACCAGAATCACAGTGATTAGGACTCAGGGCAGCTGAATAAGACTGAAGCCCTTGATGCAATCCTCTGGCTGCAGTAAGAACATGGTAAGGCAGCAGCAGGAGAAGAGGAGGAAAAATGTCCATGCTGATTCAGGGTTACACTCTGGGGCCCATATTGAATGATGTTTGTATTAGATGTGAAAAATAGATTCAAATCCCCATTCAAATCTAGTCAAATCTGGGTTTCCTGCTTCCCAGGAACTGATATGCTGCAGGCTGCTCCAGGGTTTAATTTGTCTCTGAACAGAAATTTTTTCTTCAATTAACTTTTCTTCTACTGAAAAAAAACCCAAAAAAAAACCCCAAGAAACAACAAAACCTGAACAAGAGCATGATAAATCTGTGTATTTCTGTGAACACAAGGTTTAATCAGAAAATTCCCCACTAGCTCTCTCTGCTGTGTCACACGACCGCAAGAGCAGGGTGGGGGCTGCAGAGGCAAATGCTGGCACTGTAACATCTGTGGTTTTCTTGCTGAAGATGCCCTGGAATAGCACTGAGCTGTAACCCATCACACCACTCTCATTAGGGCTTCATGCAGACCCTGAGGGCAGCATGCCAGGCTGCCAGGGAGCCTGAACACTCCAGGAGGCTGGTGGGATGGGGGCTGTTGCATCCCCATCTGCCTTTCTGGGACCACCAACTCACCACCAGTTCCTCAGTGCTCTTCTCAACCTATTAACCCAGTACTAACCCATTCATTCACTTTGGTAAGCACCAGTGGTAGCACCAAGACACTGCCCTCCAACTGGTGTCCTCACTCCTAGCGAGAGCCTTCAAAGCATTGGAGAAACCCACCTGCATCCCAAGCTGTCCAGAGGATGCTGATCCATGGATGTGTCAGCTGGTGCAGTGCCAACCAGAAATAAGAAACTGCTGTTTGTGGGTCAGAATTTCCTTCAACTTTCTCATCAGATATGACTTACGTGGTTCTTCAGTCAGTATCCAAGCGCAGGGTCTCTGTAGCAGGCTGTTTTTCCTTGTTGATACAGTAATATTCCTCTGATCTCGGAAAGTATGGATGAAATGTGCCTAAAGCCATTCCCAGCAGAGCAGTCCCTGTTGCTGGTCCATCAGCAGGATTACCACTGACTGTGCAGCTGCTCTTCCCAAAATCTGATTCACAACTTCAGCAACACTTGCCACGGTGAAAGTTGGATTTCTAACTAACATTGAGCTGACAGGTGGAACCTACCTTGACAATTAATTAAAAGGATATAGAAAGGAATCAGCAAGGGAAAAGCAACTCTACTATGTGCACGAAAGCTTGAAATTGGAGCCACTGAATGAGGGTAATAACATGGTATTAATGTGAAATGAAATCCTGAGAGCTGGTACTGTCCGTGCAGCCAGAGTCTGGTGCTTGTTGGTTTAATAAGGGCTTCAGCAGCTGCAGAGCCTGTTGCAGGATGTCAAAATGAAGCATCAGCCTCACAGATCTTCTTGTAACTCCCACTTCTGAGTCACAGATTCACTCACTGCCTGGCTGTTTCACAGACCTGAATGTCATCTGCTTGCTCTGAGAAAGGTCAGTTGTCCTGCAACTTCACCAGGGAAGTCAGGGTTTGCAGAAAGAGCAGTCATGAGCTTGTGGACTCAATTTCCACTGAACATTTTATTGAAAAGTAGTTTATTTTGGGCTTATCCTCTTCCAGAATTCGAACCCCCATGAACACTGTGCAGCAAGGAAGAGGAAGAGCAATATGTGCTGTTATTATAATCCAAAATCCAGGCTATGTGCAGCAGCAGAAAGATCCCTGGTCATGCTGTGTGAATAAAGGCCAGCGAGTCCAACTCTGATCTGAACCAGTGTTTATTCCTCTTCAAGTCCCCATTTGGCATGGCATCTCATGTGCTGGATGAACCATAGACTGTTTATCCCTGGGTTCTGTGGGGCAGGACCAGCACCATGTTTTCTGCACATGCACAAGCCCTTAGGTGCCAGGCTCCACTGGTGAGCTTGGGGTCCCCCATCACCAACACCTTAGGGTGAAGCCTGGCCACTGCTCTTGGCTCTGCAGCCATCAGAAAAGAAAGTGCAGGAGAAAACCAGAAGGGTGAGAGTCCTGGCTTAGCTCAGACACTCTCCCTGTGGACTGCCTTGATGCCAGTTTCTCTGCTGGTACAGGCAAACCACAGCTGAGTTGCTCAGCCAGCTGCCCAGCCCAAGGTCCATCATCAGCCACCAGTGGAAACAGTCTGCCATGGGGAGCAGCCAGGCTGGTGGAGCCAAATCCAGGCAGTGCCATCTCCTGCCCTTCCCCTAGCCAGCGTGAAGCCAGTCCCTATAAATATTTATACCAGCTGTAATCTGCTCCTCAGAAGTTATGTCAAAGCTGGTTGATTCACTGTGGTGTTCACAGAAGCTATAATTAGATCCGTAAGCCATATGGGATGAAGCAAAGAAGAAAACAAACCCCCTCCTTGGTCTTGTTTGCAAAGCAGGGGGTGATGGGGGGACCCACTGTCATGCTGGGCTGGCAATGAGGCCACGAGGCTGCTGCAGTGGGAGGGGAACAGCCCCAAAACCCAGGCTCAGCCCTGTGGGGGATGCTGCACAACAGCAAGTGGCCCATCACTCTGCTGGCACATGGTGCCACATGTTCTGCCTGTCCCCTGGCACTGCTGGCCCAGGGGAGGGGATTTCTGTGGGGCTGGCAGCCCTGGTAGAGCCCATCCTGGAAAGCCCAGAGCAGGCAGGGCAGATGGGTTCCATCCGCAGACCCACACTCTAGCCCAGCACCAGGGGGCAAAGCCAGGCAGCTCTCCTGCCACAGCAGTGCCTGGTTGGCCCGGCCAGGCATGGCCCATGGCAGCCACACCGTCACCTGTGGCAGTGCCAGGCCTGACCCCACTCCACACTGCCAGGCACACGGGGCCCTTCTGTAGTGAGATAGGACCAGGTGCCCTGAGTTACTGATGAGTGGGTGTGGGTTCACCTGTGTCTGGCCTCCCTCCTGAGCATGTGCAGGAGGGAGGCCAGACACAGGTGAACCCACACCCACTCATCAGTAACTCAGGGCACCTGGTCCTATCTCACTACACCCTTCCACAGAGAACCAGCACCACACATCCACCAGGAACACCCCTCCAGATCAACCAACATGCCCACAGTGTCATAGTAAAACATTTATTTGTTCAGGTGATATAAGCTACCATGTTTACAGTCTGTGACCTCACCACTGGCGACATTTAACATGACTTGGGACTGCAGCTGTTGCCACCAGATTTTTCATAATGTTTAGTTTTATAAAAACCTTGGACACCAGAAAAAAAGGTATTCAGACTAAATGTGGCAGATGGGAGATGGGCAATCTGGGAAGGGGGAAGAAAGTTTATCCGATGCAGCCAACCTCAACGGCCTCTTGCCTTCGGTGGCAGCTTCAAGTAAAGGTTTCACTGGGGTGAGCAGACACATTAATCTTCGGCAAGCTGAAACTGTACTGTTTTCTGCCGGGTAAGAACATCGGTGGCAACGCTTTCAGGAAGTGGAGAAGGGCAGGCGTCCTGCGGATCAGCCCCAGCTTCTGTGCAAAGAGACAAACAGAGACAGTGAGGGAGGAAGGAGTAGGATCCACAGCCAGGGCAGCAGCTCAGGGAGGTGCTCGGGGGTCCCAGCCTGAGGAGGCACCAGGGCACCCACAGCCCTGGGAGCTGCTTCAGAGCCACCCGTACCCAGCCAGCCCCACCAGACAGCTTCAGCCCCAGCTGGAGGCACTTGTACCTGGGGCTGCTACCGAAGGGAAAATGAAACTAACCAAAAGCTCCTGAAAAACCAGAAAGTAACCAGTAAAGCTCATTGTTGCAGATTCAAGAGACATTTCCAGTTTCTCGATGTGCCTCACTGAGGCCAAGCCTTTTTCCAGGGCAGGGATCTCAACTCCTGGAAGAAGTCCACACAAGACTGAAAGTACCACAGCAGAGCAGTGGGTGGGCACAAGTCCAGACCTCGCCTCCATGAGGTTTGCACGCACAAGAAGTCACTTTAGAGAGAATGTGTGGATGCTCCACTGACTTCCCTCAGCTCCAGCGGGACCCATGGAGCAGCAGACAGCCCATGGGGCAGCTCTTTTGCCCCAGGAGGAGCCCAGTCTTGCTGGGGATCACACCACACTGCAGGAGCTCAGCCTCTCTCCTTGCCACCCCAGCATGGCTTCACTTACCTTAAGGAACACAACGCTGAATCTGCAGTATGCAAACACAAACTAGAGACCGTATTTAAATTCAGCTGTGGTTTGCTGCAGGTTGCAGCAGCCCCGTGGTGTGCAGCCGAGGCTCAGGTCTGCTGGTCCAGCACAGTGACAGGGCAGGCAGGTACCCTCCACCAGACTCTGTCAGGAACACCACGAGGCTTACAGAACACCACAGCCCTTACTGCTTTTCCTCCTTTCCCTCTCCCAGAGGAAACTCTCCTCCCTGCAGAGAAGCCTGCACAGCTGGCACACAAAACAGGGTGGGTGCCCCTGCAGAAGCAATCTGGCACTTACACACCAAACTGGCAGTCCAGAAAGAAACCAGCTCAGTACCAGGCTAAGCACACCCACCACCTTGGTCCCAACTTCCAGACTTGTAAGAGAAATGCTTTCTGAAGTGTCGTGCCTGAAATGACCAGAGGTGACACAGCTTGTTCCAAAACAACAAAACCAGCGGAGCTTATTCTGTTCCTTTTCAGACAAAGCTCCTGACGTGGGGTGTCTGCAGCCAGCAATGTGCCACGTTTGCTTTTCTCCCTTTTTAGTTTCCTTCCTTGCAAGCTAAACTTCCTTCTTCCTACAGCAGCAGCCTTCATTTCATGCCTGGCTCTTGTGAATAAATCAATTGCATTAAAAGGCTACAGCCAGCAAGAGCAGGACTTCTATTTGTTGGTCTTGCATCACTGATGCCAGGGTGTAGGTGCTATAACCCATACCACTTCAGCCCCACCAAGACTTCTGTTTCATGGCTGTCTGTACTGTTGTGAAAGCAAGACCCCAGCCACACTCCAACAGTAAAGAGTCAGAACAGGGCACTTGCTTTCTCGTTTGCAGTTGATTTAATCTGTCATGCAATGCTTCATGATTCCCCTGCCTGCAACATGGGCTCTGGGTCAGACACCCTGACACAGAAAGGCAGGCAGAAACACAGTTATAAAGGAAAAGGAGCGAATACAGGCCTCCTGGAGGTGGGACCCTACTGACTTTGCCATGGTTTGCTTCTTCTAAACCAGAACTTTGACCAAAAATAAACCACTAAATTACCAGGGGAAGGCACTGTGTGATGTTGTGGTGGCTGTTACTGCTGTTTTGGGAGAGCATTAACTCATGCCCCTGGTTTCAAGCAGCATCCCAGAACAGGACAGTAAATGTTCTTGCAAGGCTGACAGATACTGCTGCTCCACCAGTGGTCCCTCTGAGACTCCAGACCCTCAAAACTAACTAAAGAGAGGTGGCAGCAGCTGTGACCATCCTGCTGGCTGACTCCTGGGGTAAGAAACACTCCCTCCCTGTGCAGGGTGCCTGCTGTGGCCTGGGGTATGGAAGGGCTACTCTGCACCTTCTTGGGGGCACACAGGCAGCAAGTGCTGGCTGCAGCAGGGTGCTGGCTGTCACAGCTCATGGTCACCCCACCAGCTCCATGCCAGCGACAGCACTCAGGTCCCAGGTGAGTTACAACAGAACATGACCTGCAGCCCCCAAGCAGTGACTCGCTGAACTCTCGTGGTCGCTGAGCAGGCAGGAGCATCCCTGTGCTGCTGGACAAGTCTCAAGCCTCCAGCAGCTTTGCCACCACTGGGGACAAGCCAGCCTGGTGGCATAACCTCAGCAGGACCCCAGGGATGGGCAATGTGCCCTGGCAGCAGCCAACCCTGGTCAGGTGGGCAGTGGGGGCTGTGGGCCCTTCCCAGCCCAAGCAGCATGTGCTGGTGTCCCAGGCATGGGATCTGTCTGTCACTTTCCAGGGCACTTTGGGTCACTGCAGGGCTGCCCGGGGCACATGGGGCAGGCTGCCACACTCCCCGGAACACGCTGGCAGAAATAAAGCTACATTGGCACCCAGAGCGGAGCAGTACCATATATTCACTGTAAAGAACATGCCCAGAACATAAGCAGAAAGGCAGCACAGAAAACAACTAACACAGCAAACTGTTCACCCAACAAAGCCCTGCTTCTCCATCCAAACAGCATTTGTTCCAGCCCTCTTTAACACAACACGTGAGAAAAGGATTAGGAAAAGGTGTCAAAGAAAGCATGTGCCAGCAATTTTAACAAGAGTAAACAAATTTCTCAAGTAATTCCTCCTCCTCTGGTGCTTGTGAAAAAAAGATACCATCTCATGGCTAAAACCTGGGTCAATCTCAATCTATTTTCAGGAGCACCACCAGGAGCAGACCTGTGGGCTGGGTGATGCCGAGGGCCAGGTAGGCTCCTGCTGGATCCAGCCTGTGCCAGATCCTGTCTGCAGCTCCCACCTAGCCACAGACATGCCCCCCAACACCTCACAGCTGCCCTGCCTGCCAGCACTCATCACCTGCCACAGGGAACACTGTGGGGTTTATTGAACTCACGCTCTCATTTCTGAAGCATTAGAACGTTCTGCAGTGCAGCACCCTGAAGACAGAGGTACCCATGTTACCCCAGCCAGGGAGCATCACAGCCCTCTGGGCCTCGAACCACTGGCAGTCTCTGGTTTTGCAGGACAGAAAGGATGGGGAAATTCCTCCTTCATAAGGCTTTCCCCACTTGGAGTGAACCGAGCCTGAATGAAATGAAATGAACTGTTCTGCTGCAGTCACTCCAGAGGAAACAGCGGATTTCATGCCCAGCGCGCTCCCACGGGACACCCCTCTCTGCCCAGGAGAGGAGGCTGCACCAGGTGGACCCTCAGCTATTCTGCCCTAACCATTCCTGCACTATTAGGAGAGAATTAAACACAGGGACATATGGTCCTCCTAAGCTGCTTATACAGATGCACTGTGGACAAAACACTCAGCTTCAGTGTTTAGAAAATGATTCCTCTGAGTAAAAAAATTAAAAATATAAAAACAAACTTCCCTAAACCCAAGAAATTATTAGTATTTTAGCACTTTCACAAAACATTAGACACATTTACATCCAATTTTAGACAACATATAAAGCATTTTCATTTGATATTTTTAAAATGCACGGTTAAAACAAACACCTCATCAGAAAACTTCCAAAGCCCTCTCCCTGCCCACAGTGAAGGTGCTGTCTGCAGAGAGCAGCTCCGCACTGGGGCGCAGGACTCGGTTTTCCTGTGCTTGACAATGCCTTGGTTGTCAGACTACCAGAACTTGGACAAATACACCACGGTCTCTGACAGTGCAGTTTTAATAGCTGGTTTCTGTGCTTATATCCCCTCGAGAAGAACATGGATTGCCAGAGAAATCTAAGGAGACATTTGCTTCTTTTAAACTTTTCCAGCAGGAAGGCGATATTCTAATTTTGAGGCTTTGTTTCCTTTTTGGTCTGTGTGCTTCCCAAGGGAAGGAAAAGGGCTTTCTAAAAAAGAAACAGCCTCCTCTTTTTATGTCCTTTGCACCACCCCCACCCAGACTTTCAACACCCATTTTTTTATGAGAGGCAGCAAAACTGCCCGGAGAGCAGCCCACGATGGCTGAGAGCAACCGGGCTCAGCCGGTGCTGGCGACAGCCCCGAGCTGTGGGGCAGCAGGGGCAGAAACCTGGGACTGCAGGAAGACTTTCCCTACCACAAAACATTCCCTGCCACAAAGCATTCTCTGCCACGAGACCACTGCTCACCTGCTACCCTGGTGAGAGCCAGGGTGTCTTCAGGCACCTGCTTGGGTTACATGTCCCTCAAGAACAAGCACACAAGGGGTGAAATTTGACTATTCTGTCACTTTAATGGCCACAAAGCCCATGAGAAAGCTTTTGTTTGGCATCTGAGAACGCACTGTTGTTGCAGAGTTAAAGTCATCTTTGTTTTAAACATGATGACCATACCAGTTTAATTAATATTAATCATAGCCTTTCCTTTAAGACGAGCAGAGCAGCAGAAGCACATCTATCATCCTCACAACACAGCGTTTCCAGTTTCTATCACCTGTCACTGTATGTTTACATCCTTACATAGCAGCCTGAAAGTATCCTACAGGCACTGCAAACAGCAGGTAAAATGAGACCATCTTCCAGTCCTCTGAGCAGGGATCAAAGAGAATGGAAACAAACCACAGAGTTTACAGGAAAGGTGCCCCAGATAGACAGGGAAGAAGGAGATGACCAGCAGCATCCCTGATAGACCATCAGTATGAGTCTCTGAGCAGCTTCTGCTCCCCTGTCCCCTTGCACACCTCTGTGCATCTGACAGGACACACAGGGGGCAGCTTGGAACACGGGGGGAGCAGCAAACTGAGCCTGGTGTGGCCTGGGAGTGCTGCTGAACAGAGGTGTTTTTTCCAGCGTTGGCACTAGGCAAACCACTGTGGTGGCACCCGGGGCTCTGGCCCAGGGGGTGCCCTGTGAGCAGGTGCTCAGGGGTGGTGGGCTGGGGACCCTCTCGGGGAGACCCATCAGGGGAGCCTGGCTGCTGGTACTGCTGCCAGCTCTAGTGAGCCAGACCCTGAAGGAGAAGGGGGATCCCTCGCCCCAGCACCCTTCTCCTCCTTCCCCTCCTCCTCTTTTTCCTTTTTCCCCCTTTTCCTCCTCCTGGTCCCACCAAGAGAGCAGTGCCCGCGGGCCCCAGGCCCGACTCTCTCTGGGCAGTTACCAGAAGGCTGGCTGGTGTACGGAGTGAATATTTTATTTTACACAACATAACAACACAGCGTTGTTGTTTCTGTACAGCATCTGCCTAAAAACAAAGGCAACACCATTGTCACAGAAAAGAAATATACAGGCTGACCATTTTAAAAAATATCATTTTACTGATTGATCCAGAAGTGGTTATTTGTTAGCTTGCAGGAAATTTCATTTCCTTTATAAAAGGCTTTTTCTGTGAAAACTCTTTTGTTTTCTGCAACTGCAGAACCAGAAAGCCAGTCCTAGAGTAGGGAAGGCACTGGTGCTGTTTCATGCTTTTTTTCACCCCTTAATCTTGTTTTTTTTCCTTTTTTTTCTTTTACGTTTTTCCCAATCTCTGAATGTTGCCTTCTGTTTTGATATTAAATAAAATCAAACAAAAATGAAATAAAACCCTGTGTGCACTGGGTGGCTTATACAGAACCCCGCATCAACAAGCCATTAATCAGCAAGACAACAGTGGACTTCCAAATCCAGTCCCCTGGGACAGGGAGTTTCACACAACGTTTGGTGTTTTGCTTTTCATTAAAATAAAAACTAATTTTTTTTAAAAAGAAAACCAAAAGCAAAATAAATAAATAAAAAAAAAAAGTAGGTCACACAGTGCTTTCCAATATCCACTCAGAACTGGAGAAAGTTGCTTTTCCACTCTCCACATCAGAGCGGTCTGACTGCACTAGCATCCCGTTCATGGACAGGCTCCGTTTGGACCGCAGTCCGCGGGCGCTGCCGGGGCAGCGGGGCTCCGTCAGCTCCCCGCCCAGCGAGAGCCTGCGCTTGGCTCGGGAGGCGTCAGCCGGCAGCGTGAGGAACTTACTTGGCTTGGATTGTGCTCTTTTGTAGGTGGGGGCCCCTCGGACAGAGTCGGGGGGACGGCTAGCTAACTGCAGGGCAGTGGAGTTATTTCTGTTAGTGTTCTGGGACTCTGTGCTGCTGCCAGCGTCGCTCTGTGGCTCGCTGCTTGGCTTTGGCCCCGGCTTTCGCTTCTGCTTCTGGGGGGCAGAAGTGCTGGAAGTCCAGGTGGGAGGCAAAGCGGAGGTAGTGGTGGCCGAGTCCTGGCTGGGGCCGCTCTCCGGCGAGAGGGCGGCACCGTCGCTGGCAGCCTTGCAGCACTGGACGCCCTCTTCGTGCCCAACAGCCTGCTTGGACATGGACTGCGACAGCACCCCGCTGCAGCCCTGGATCTGAGCCCCATTCGTCTGTGAGTACACGTTGCTGACCTTGGTGGCCTTCTGCTGCCCGTTGTTGTTGCACACCTTGTAGCGGATCATGAGGATGATGATGAACACGAGCACGGAGGCCACAATGATCCCACCGATGATGATAATCATGGTCCCACCCAGGAACTGGGACTGCATGAAGTGGCAGCGCACGTAATCCTGCTCGGTGGTGAACTGCGTGCAGCCCACCACCCGGGTGGCCGTGAGCGAGGTGATCCCATCGTCATAGATGGCCAGGACACACAGGTCGTATGCAGTCCCAGCCGCCAGGTTGTTGACCAGGAAGGTTTTGCTTGTGGGAGGTATCATTCTAGGGGAGAAGGAAACCAGCGTGAATAAACTCGGCAGTCGCACAGCCATCTCCCCACCATGCTGCAGCACCTGGACGTGGTGAGCACCTGGAGGACTTGGCTCCTCCACTCCTGCTGCCATCCCCACAGCACTGCTCACTGCTCCCACAGAACTGCTGCCTGCAGCAGTCATCACCAAGCCCCCTGGCACAGCTCAGCATGGCAGAGCTCCCCATGAGAGTGGCCACGTCAAAAAAGCACAAGAAATTCCCCAGCAAAGAGAGTTTAGAAGGGTGTGAGTGCTGCAGCCAGCAGTGCAGTGCCTCTGCGCTCTGTCAGCACAGCTGCACAGACACCACTGGCCACAGTACCAGGAATACCTTTACAGACACCTTTCTCTCTCTGTTTTCATAGAGCTGAGAGCAATCAAACCCATTTCACTTATCTAAACTTTAAAACTTTTCTACCAATCAGAGAAATTCAGAGGATTAGAGGTCTGTTTGGATTACCAAAAACCAACACCATTTAAAGTGATTTCCCCATTTGCAAGGAGAAAAGTGCACAAATTGTTCCCAAGGCTTCAATCATCTGCTGCCATGGGCAGGGCTCTGCTTGGTGGGCTCCAGCAGAGGGACCTGTCTGGAGCTGAGGGATGCCCGGAGTCAGAAGATGCCTGGAGCAGGGAGAAGCAGGTCAGCACCAAGCAGTGTGTCAGGGCCCTGGTAGGAAGGGACTGGGGCTGCCTTACCTGTAAACAAGGGAGTCATCGTAAGTACCATTGTACTGGATTTGGAACATACGTATCCCTGGTATATTCCTCTGAAAATTGAATTTCAGCAGAGCCGTAGAGGATGTTGCTTCTGCAACGACCACCTTCTTATCCTGGCTGACTTTAGTATCCCCATTGCTACTGCTTGCATTGGAGCCCGACTTGGTGGAAGTGGAGATATCCGAGGAGCCAGGGTCGGGCTCGTGAATGTGGTTGGTGCTGTTCAGCAAGTGGGGCAGTTTGATGATGTGCAGGTCCACTGTCTGCGTGGCCTCCCCGGCTGGATTGGAAGCAATGCAGGTGAAGGAGCCCGTGTCCTTCACCGTCGTTATAAGGATGTCGAGCGTCCCATTGTCGTATACCATGGACCTCGTTGCGTTTGAGATCAGTTTGCCCTCAGGTGAGATCCAATGAATTGCTGGTTCGGGGTCCCCCCGGGCCTTACACCGCAGGGCTGCCCGCTGGCCCTCCAGCACCCGCAGCTCGTGGGTGTGCCGGGTGATGAGAGGAGGCTCACACAGGAACTCCTCCTCAGGGATCGACCAGAAGTACCGGCCAGACAAGAGCGTGGGAGAAGCACAGGTCTCCAGGTCATCTTCCCTCGAAAGACGCCTCAGCCACAAAAGCTCACAGTTGCAATGCAAAGGGTTCCCACCAAAGCTCAACGCAAAAGTTGAGGGGCTGATAATTCCTGAGGTTGCCAGTACCTGAGCTCGCTGGAAGAGAGGATCAGGCGGTAGCTTCTGCAGTTTGTTAGACGTGACGTCCAACCTGGTCATCTTGTGGAGGTGGGAGAAGGTCCCCTTAGGGATATGGTCAATCATGTTGTGGTCCAGACTGAGTGTGTGCAAACTAACCATCTT
This sequence comes from Calypte anna, assembly GCF_003957555.1. Lineage (NCBI taxonomy): Eukaryota > Metazoa > Chordata > Aves > Apodiformes > Trochilidae > Calypte > Calypte anna. Next base: position 43,662,203 of record NC_044251.1, read on the forward strand.
CTCCACCGCATCCCAGGGGATGGTCTCCAGATTGTTGTATGATAAATCCAATTCCTCAAGAGCTAAAACATCATCGAAAGCTGTGGAAGAAATTAAAGTCAGCTGGTTGTTGTTAAGTATCAAGTGGTGAAGATTGGAGAGTCCACTGAACATGTCATTGGTGATCTTAGTCAATCGGTTGCTGTTCAAATGCAAAGCCCGCAAATTGCGCAAGTCAGCAAATGCGTGAGGTGTAATAAAACTGATTGTATTCCTGGACAGTGTCAGGTCCACCAGGCTGGTCATGTTGGCAAAGTCTTTCCTTTTAATGTTTGTAACAAAGTTGTCTGCCAGCCGTAGCTCCACGGTCCTCCTGTCAATGTTGGGAGGAACAAACAAGAGCCCTTTCTTGGCACAAAGGGTGGCAAGGTTCGGAGACAAAATCTGACAGACACAGCGCTTCGGGCAGATCTGAGCTCTCACAGCTATGCCAATGAACAGCAGAAACAAAAGCAGTTTTTCCATTGTAGATCAGGTTCAAGAGCCTGCAAGGGAGAACAAATGACTGTTAGTCTCTGCAAGATAAGGGAGTCATGTAATAAAAAAGCAAAGACAATCTGTCTGTGGCAAATCATGAAAGTAAGGTTCACGTAACGGAGTTTCATCTCATTACTTGGTGTCCTTATCATTCTCTGCATCCCAACATAAAAGCTTCTACACTACACCCGAGAAGAACATGTATGTTTGCATACACGCCCAGACACATACATAATGCAATCTCTTAGCAGCTGGTGGCCCCATATGTGGTGTCAGCAGTGCTTTTCAGGACAGAGCTCAGACCCACTGGGCAGTGCTCCTCGGCCCCAGGCCCTCAGCCTCCCCACAGATGCTCCTGCCCTCACAGTCTGGAGACACTTTGCCATAATGTCATTTATGTGTTGAACATGAGGGATGTTTCATGGGTGCTTGCTCAGCTGTAACTCTTAGTGGCATCTAAATCATGGCAATTCAATGGTGTACAGCCATCTCCACCCAACATTTAAGCTCCTAATGCTATTTTCAGAATAAACTCAGAAGGACCTTATTTGATGTCATTCAAAACCCAAAAACGGAATAAAACAAACCGAAAAAAAGAAAAAGGAAAAAAAAAAAAGCCCCCACAACTACAGGGATCTAAATAAAATGGAACATGGGCTAATTTTAGATCATCACTGTTTTCCTGGCTGTCACAACCAGCAGCACTGCACTCTTCTCCCAGAAAGCCTGACAGTTCAATTAGCTTTATCTCTTACATTGCCCGACCCAGGGTCCTCACAGAGTATGGAAACATGGACGATAACAACAGTGCCCACACCAGCTAAATGAAACCATCCATCAGTGACTATGCTGAAAGATCCGTGAGGGCTGGGGCTCCAGGCTCGGTGTTGGCCTCCCCTTTCCCTGGTGAGAGCTGGGGAAGGCAGGTGGGAGGGAGCAGCATCTGCAGAGAAGCCCGAGGAGGTGTCTGAGAGGGGACTTGTGAAGTGGTAAGCAACAGTCCTCAGCAGGACACTGCGTCAGAAATGAAACACTTGGCTCCTTTGGGACTGATGGAATTATGCACGTATAGATTACTCAGACACACTGCCATCTCAGAAACGTCCTAATGAAGCTCATCTAAAATCAAGTTTTACAGCTAGCCATACGCAGGAGTCTTGCATCGTCATGGATATTTAAAGACATGTAGCATCAGCACAGTAATTACTGCTCCCATTGTCCAGTCCGCCCACAATCCATCCACAGTGCCATGCAAACCAAGAGGAGCCAACACAAAGTCACAAAAGAGATGAGTGAAAATACCAACCTCTAAGCTTGCCCTTCAGCACTATCCATTTATTTTTTCTCCTGACACTGGGGGCTGTAGGTTTTCACGACTGCCAATTCCAACTCTTAAGTCTCTGTTGGAACTGAAGGAAAGGGATCTCCAAGGAGCACACTGCAGAGGGCACAGCTGGTCACTGCCATGGTGCTCAGAGCTGTTACCATCACCACGGTGGTTACTGCAGCAAAAAGCAAACCTCCTGAGCAGCATTCAAACATCTTTTGGGGATTCCATTTCATACAGCCCATGCCAGCACTGCAGGTCAGGGTGGTCCTCTAGGTGAAACACACCTGGAGGAATATGGTAGTGGCGGGCAGTGGAAGAGGACGCACATCAGACAAAACCAATTGCTGATGGCTCTGGGCTGGCCACCACTGGGGATACAGCACCCACTGGGACCCACCCTGTCCATGTGGGACCTTTCTAACCTAGATGTGGCACATACCAGATTCCAATGGACTCAGCAGCTCAGGGCACCCACAGCACGACTGCCAGGTTCCCCAGAGAGTCTTGGCTGGGGACACCAGGCTCATTTAGATTTGCTAACTTAATACTGCTAATTTAGATTTGTAGCTGCAATTAAAGTAATGTGCTCAGATTCCGCCAAATTCATTTGTTGAGTTATACAAGATTAAAACCAAATCAGCAAGGACCACTGACAAGTCTGGGATTGCTGTTACAAGATAAAACAAGGACATGAGGAGACGTTAACTTAAAACATCACTGGAATGACCAGGTTATGAGGAGGTTACCCACCAGTGGATGTGGGGTTTGGGGATTTTAGCAGTTCATGGTGAGGCAGAGCTTCCAGTACCAATGAGCAGGTACCCCCCAGCAGACCCTGGTGCTCTCCCAGACTCAATGTTCAGGACTTTCCAAGGAAGCAGACACAAAATGAGAACCTCTGCAGGGTTTTGCCGGGCCAGGCCCAGCAAGGGGAGAGCAGCAGCCCCCCCAAATACTGCACAGGCTGCAGGTAATGAAAATAAATGACCAGCCCTTTGGTTCTAGCAACAAATTGAGGTCACAAGAAGAGCTAATGAATTTGAAAATTCTGCTTGGAATCGATCCAAAGGACACAGGAATGAAATGCCAGGTACATCTGGCTGAGATTGCATTTTTTTTACCCAATGTGTAGCTTGCTGATCTATTTTTCTTTTACTACCACCACCACCAACTCCCCCCATCTTCTTTGGGAGCAATAGTTTTTGTGGTGCTCAGTGTAGCATATGCCCAATGCATCCAGTGCCACACAGGGTCATTTGCATGCTGTGAATTGCATAACACACGGAAGCAGCAGGATCCAGGAGAGAGTAATTAATTAGCAAACGATTTCCACTGCATCTAATTCTGTGCAGATGGTGGGTGCTACACAGAGTCAGTGTGCCAGGGAGACCCAGTGCACACACCAGCAGCTACTCAGAGGCAGCTGCTAATAGGGTGCCTGGCTCAGACACAATCAGTCATCACTAAGGTCAGGACAGAAGATATTGACTGCCTTTCCTGTCCCTCCAGGCCCCAGCAGTTTTGATTTTCAAGGTCTTTGCAAATGCAGTTTTGTGGTGGGGGAAAAAAAAAATCCAGAAGCTGATGATATTCACCTGCTGGGTATGAAGGATGGGGAAATAGCCAGCACCAGTCACCAAAGATATCCTGCAGCCATGCTAAAGTAAGTGCATATAAATGAAGATGCTGTGATATATGGCATATGAGCTGCTAAAACTACTTAAGCAGAGCACAAGGAGCTTCAATTTCACAAAGGTCAACAGTTTGTAACGCCGGAGTGTTTTGCTGATTTGAAAGCAAAATACCTAGGAAAACAGTCTGATCACAGAACCTCACCAAGAGGTTTCTATGGGGCTCTGTGGGCCAGAAGCAGGGGACAGGACCATGGTCTCTCACCCTGGCAGCATGGCTGAAGTGCTCCACTAGACACAAAGCCCTCTCAGACCAGTGAGGAGCAACATCTCCTGGCATGGGCAGCCAGAAGCCCTCACTGGTACAGCAGCTCCTGATGCCTAGCCTGCCTGGGTGCTTTGCCAGAACGAGCTGGTTCAGTTCTCTGGTGTCTGTAATCCCTCCTGTGGGAATGAACAGGTTAATCACTGTGGGAGGTACACTTCCAACAGTGCAACCAATACAGCTGCACCCCCTCCAACCTCTGAGAATCTGAAAAGCTAGAGGACACCAGATGATGCTTACTCCAGAGCCTCCCATGGTGCCTGAAGCTGCTGTAGAGGTGGTCAGTGTCCGCTGGAGGTTGTCAGTGTCCTCCACAGGTTGTCAGTGTCCTCCAGAGGTGGTCAGTGTGCTCTGGAGGTGGTCAGTGTCCTCCAGAGGTGGTCAGTGTGCTCTGGAGGTCACATTCCTGGTAAATAATGGAGCATAGCCAGGGCTGGTGGCTGATGAGCTGCCTCAGTCCCTGCTCTCATCCTCCTGCACCCGCAGCCCCAGTCCATACATGTGCACAGCCACATACTCTGGGAGACAACTTTTCTCCCCATAATGAGGTCTAAGCTGGCACAATTAAAGTGAACAATAACAACTATTTTAATTAAAGAGATTTCTAGGGATTCACAAACCCTCAGCTGTGCTGGGCTAAAGGTTGGGTGGGCACTGCCCGGGGGCTGGGGGGATGCACACCTTCTGCTGCTGCCGTGCTGGCTGGGAAGGGGATCCCGGGGACAGATCACAGCCTCGCATCCACCCCTGGGGCTCTCTGCAAGCAGCCATAGAGACAGAGTTGGGAACACGGGTCAGGCTGACCTTCCATCCGAGCAACCAAGTCCTCTCCAGACCTGTCTGAGGCGGTAACAGCTGGTTTATACAGAAATAAATAAGGCGACCACAGTGGTGCAGTGTGGACAGCAGAACTGTAACAAGAGCTCCCATGAGGCAGAGGACACAGCAAGTGATGGCAGAGAGGAGGGCACGGTGGGACATGGTGTGAGGGAAGGTCACTGTCCCCACATGGGGCAGGGGACACCTCTGCCTCTCAGTGCTGGGCTCCTTCACCCCGCCTGAGGCTGCTGAGGGCAGGAGGACAAGCAGACCTCCCACCATCCTGCCATGGCCCACAGAGCCCTGGCAGCACCACATGGGAGCCCTGCATGGCAGTGACCAGAACCAGCAGCAGGTCTGCTGGTCCTGAGCTCACTGTGGTCTGTGTTCTCCTGACCCAACACCTCAGCCAGGCCCTGAGAGCTCCCACCATCACCTGGTGGTACCAGCCAGACAGGGTCTGGGGTTCTGGCACAGCAGAGAGCAGCGCTGGCACCAGGGCCTGGGTCAGGTACCCCATCCCTGCTGCCAAACGGCTGCCATCATGGAGCAGTCACTGCTTTGTCACAGGACAAAGTGCCCACCCTGTCAGTATATTAACTTCATCGCTTTCGCAGACCCATAGAATGGTTTGGTTTGGAAAGGACCTTAAAGAACACATACTCCAAGTCCCCTGCCATGGGCAGGGACACATCCTGCTAAGCCAGGTCAATGAACTATTTACCAGATCAGCACAGCAAAATTTCTGAGGAAGAGTGCAAATCCTAACCTGCTAGAAAAAGCAGCAAGAGTATGTGCTGGCATGTCTGCTTCCCCAGGCCCAGCACGGACAGTCCTGCTGGCACAGGGCAGGACCCAGATGGCAGGTTCTGCACTAAGAAGCATTAGGCACAACCACAGCAAAAAAATCGAGGGTCCTGAGTATAGAGAGTACCAGGAAACTGCTACATGCAGCACTCATGGTGACAAAGCCATCAAACAGCAGCTGCCTCCAAGTGCTTATTGCACTGATGCACAAGCACAGCTCTCGTGGGAAGGGAAGGGATTACACAAACTACCAGGGAATCCTTCACTCAAGCACATTCCAATGTCCCAGAGACACTCCAGGACTCTGGGGTGGCTGCACCCACTGCTGGGCAGGTCAAGGTGCTGGTGGGACAGCACCAGGACACCAAGATGGTTTGTCCAGCACAGGGGGAACCATGGCCAGACTGTAACCCAGGAAAACTTCTCCCATGGAAAGGCTCAGGACTGGAAGGTAAGTGACCCAGGGCAAACAGAGGCACCTGGAAGCAAACTGGACTGAGGAGCTTGGGGAGGGATGTAAGCAACCCTAGGCTGAGGATAGTGATGCCAACACTGGGCATGACAGTTCATCTGCCTGCTGAGCAGCTCTGTTGTCTTCAACTCTTCCATAGTCTTCCACATAATTTGCAAGTTGTTACTTGCACTTACTTTGCTGATTTTTTATAACCTATAAGACAACAGTGTTTTGATATAAAGCTTTGAGAATCTCATCAGTGTAAACCAGACCAAGGATGCATCAAGAGCACCTACCAACTGCACCTCCCCAGGACACCAGCTGCACCTCCACCATCACTCCAGCACACGGGCAACCAACCCTTCAGAGCAGGGAGGGGGGTCCCTGGATGTCTGTCCCTTCTTTAACCCAGGACCTAAGTTCCTGACCCTGTACTCTGTGCGGTGCCATGACCACATGGCAGAATGCTCCAGTGCAGCTCCCATGGAGCACAGCTGATCCATCCTGCTGAGCCAGGCATGCCAGGAGACTCAAAAATTGATGAGGAAAACAGGATAATTACCCTTTATTTACTTTTAAAGCACTTTATTTTAGAAGTGTCTCACATTGTCGGGAGCACACAACAACCAAAAATGCCAAGTCCTCAGAAAGATAAAAATAACACTGGGTTCCCTGCAGCAGTGCCAATGGAGTATGAGGAGTCTCCAGCAGGAGCTGGGAAACACGGACACTTTGCAGGCCCTCAGCTCCCTCACTTCTGCTGACACAACACTTTGTGTCCCACATTTCCATAGCAGAGTGCCAGAGCCTTCCTGGGGACTACCTGAACCCCCCTGCAATGAGCCATGCACACTTCATGCACATTCCATGCACACTCCATGCACATTCCATGCATGCTTCATGCACACTCCATGCTCACTCTGTGCATACTCTGTGCACGCTCCATGCATGCTCCATGCACACTCCATGCTCACTCTGTGCATACTCTGTGCACGCTCCATGCATGCTCCATGCACACTCCATACACACTCTATACATGCCTGCTGCCCACGGCCATACAGAAGAGCCACACAGGACACTGCTCAGCTGCCAGTTGAAGCCACTGCATCTGGGATGGGATGAATTAAGGGCTGAAGGAGTCCTGGTGGAAGGATCCCTTCAACTGGCAGGCAGCTGGATGTGCACTGGTGCCACGGTGAGGGGCTGGAGTGGCACACAGGATGGCTCCAGGGGGGGTGGGTGACACGGCTGCCACTCTGCAGCTCAATAATATCTGTGCTGTGAGAAGCAGCAGCCAGGCCGTGGGACACAGCTCCAGGGAACGTGGGGACCCGGGGGGGCAGCTTTGCCCACTCGGCCATGATTGAGGAAAGAGATATTTGAAGAAGCTCAGACCAGAGTGGCTTCTGAAACATCTGATTTTGGTATTTTTCATTGTATTTCAACATTCTCCTTGTTGGAAGGAGTGTGCATCAGCCCCGCAGCAGCCAGGCTCTGCTGACACTGCTCAGCACAGCCCCCGTGTTCCCAGGCCCCCTCTGGAAAACGTGGATGAACTTCCTCCCCTGACTGCCCCAGCTACTGCCCAGCCAGCAGCCAGAGCTCCACAGAGAAGGCTCAGACAGGAACCAACCCGAGCAAACAAATGTTGGGTTTTAAAGTCAGGAGTACCAACTTACTGCGTTTCCCATCTCCTGAGGTATTGCATACTAAATTCTACAAAAATATGCTAAATGCTGACTGTAATATCAGCATTAATTACCCAGCTTTAAAAAGCGAAGAAGCCTAAATGAATAAAGTGAATTAATTGTTTAAACAAAACAGCTTTTAACTTATCAAAACATTTTTATTGAAGTGGAATACCATGGCATTTTCAAAACTAAGTGTTTTATTAAACACCAAAACACACCATGAACCTGAAGGGATTTGCTTTGACACGTCCCTGTCACCACACTTGCCAAAGCAGCACACTCCCAGGAGGCATAGAATCCCTGAAGAATCTGCCCCATGGTCTCTCAGCCACCACAGTGTCCAGGGAGCCAGTGTCCACAGGCTCAATGTGGGGAAGAGGCTCTTGGAGACCACCACCAAGGGGTGCAGGGATGGGGTGCCCAGGCCCCAGGAACATCAGGCTGGAGCCAGTGCTGCTGGGCTCTCCCACCCTATACACTGCCATGTGCATGCTCAGAGACACCTCACCTTGTCCTGTCAAAAGATCAAGATGGACATTGCTAATTAGATGTTAAATATTTTGTTTCACCTGGAGTGTTCACTTGTGGAGTCACAATTTATTTACCACTCACTGCCCAAGCCTTGCCCTGAGGAGAGTTATTATCTTCTCCATTGAATGCTGTCCAACAAGATTTCCCTATTTTCTCATATCCCCTGAGAGGGAAAGTAATGCCATCCCCTTTCACACACAGGATCTCAGATCACAGAGGTTAAACTAAGAAATACCCATTCATTTGGTCACCAAACACCCAGGATTGGCAGGAGCTCCTGCTGGTCTCAGGCACAGCACAAGAAAAATCCTGGCACAGATTTTTAATGAGTGTCAAGCAAGGAAGATGGCAAAGCCTACTCCAGAATAAGTAATCAGTTTGTTTTCTATATAAAAATAAACTACAGTCATCTCAGAAACTTCTGAAAATCACTGTGCCATATTATCAGACCCTCTTCAAAGGTCCCTTCCAACCCAAACCATTCTGTGAGTCCACATATCCAGCGGGACAGACCTTAGCTGGAGGCTGATGGGGTGCTGAGACATCTCCTATAAACAACATTAAAAGGGTTGGACCAGATGACCCTTGAGGCCCCTTCCACCCTGACATTCTGTGAGTCTGTGATTCACTGTGCTTCAGCACTAACACAGCCTGAACACTCAATGTGTAACACTGCTATAAACTGGTGAAAGCAAGGGTAAGATGTGGGAAAGTTTGACAGCCCTACAAAGGATCACAGTCCTCATGAGGTTCTCCTTTAACACATGGAGGTCTTGAAATCAAAATGCTAAAACTATTCTTAGGAGACTTTTGCCAAAGCTGCAGATCTGCTTTGCTGGAATTTTAATCCCAAGATTACAAAATTGCATAGAAAATTTAACCCAAAAAAAACCCCTCAAAATAGATTACTCTTTCTTTTTCACAAGACGGCTTCTACAAAGCCCCAGAGGGAGCCCCACGGCTGGGCGGTTTCCACCTCAACACTCTTTGACAGCAATGTTTCCTGAATCCAATTTTCCCACAAGGAAAATCTCATTATTTCTATCAAAAACCCTGATTTGCCATTCACAAAACCAAACAGAGACAGTTGGTTCCAGCTTGTTTGAATACTAGCTGGATATTTCCCACTACCAAAGGACCCCATCTCAGCACAGTCCAGGCAGGGACAGAGGCTCACAGCCAGAACAATCAGAGAAGTTCAAAACAAGACATCCTGTAGTTTAACTCAGACATTTTGAAATCACAGTTTATATTAAGTTGAGCAGAGACCAAAAAAATGCCTTGACATCTCCTGAGTCCATCCAGCTCCAGGTGCCCTGTGCCCTGGCAGGCTGCAGGATGGTGCCTCAGGCTGGGGCTGATCTTCCCAAAGCACGGTGCTCACACTGCTACTCTACAGCTACTTCTTTGAAAAAATTGGCCAGCATTGATTTTGATCAATCAAAATGCATTCTGCAGGGATGATAGCGCTTACAAAGTCAAACAAAGCCCACAAACTTCAATTCTATTCATCCTACAGCAGCAGCACCCAAAGATGCTGTTTGTGGAGCATTAGAATATTACAGTGCGGGGCCTCTCAGAAGGACCCATGAGAAAGCAAGTACCTACACCTCAGGAAGAAGGTCTGAACAGGGTACGGCCTCACAATGAGCAGGAGAAAGAAATCAAAATACTCCCTGCATTCCATGGTGTGGGCTGTCCTGTCTGCACACTGGCACACACTCCTCCAAGCCCCTGAAATGATCAATTCCTGACTGTCACCATACAGCAGTACGGGAAGCACAACTCTGGCAAGTTCTGAATTGGGGGGCTTAATCATAAATAATTTCTAGGTCTGAACAGTTTGTGGGTTTTACCAAGCAGCCTAAGAACAACTCACTTCTCCCACTGCCCCACTTCTACACTGTAGACTAAATTAAATGAAAAGTAAACTCACAACAATTTATTCCAGAAGGACAGTCATTATCCTAGTAATAATACCTCACAATTGTTGCAGGATTAACTGAGGCCAATTCTTTTCTTAGTCACAGCTCTCTTACATAAACATACAGTAAATTAGATTAACCAAAACTAGGCGGGCATTTATTAGGTTTTCCTCTAGATTTGCCTGACCATCACTTGTAGATGTGAGTCATAAAACGTAATCTGGATTTTAAATTCTAAATCTTAATCTGAAGTCAAGTTATGCTGGGTACAAACCATAGATCACACTCATGAAAGAACGCCTATTTAGTATTTAGGTCTGGCCTGTGAACTGATAAATCAAAACAGATGTGGTCAAATTAGCTCCTGGAATGATATAAGATGTGCCATGTCTACAGCAGCCTTGACACTTCAAAGAATCTCAAGGAGATAAAACATTTTCATCACAATAACAGATTATGTACTCCGGCAGAATACATGTAATAAAAGAAGGACAACAAGGGCTGAAATGGAAATTTGTTTTGCAGTAGCCAAGAATAGTAAATTATTTATATGCACTTATTCTAATTTATTTTCAGGCTGAGTGCAATTTATCTAAAGTCATCAAAAATTAATAGGCCATACAGAAAGGAGTTTTAATAAATTCAAATTTAGGGGCATACAGCAAGTACATCTCTTCTCAATTGCTATTAGCACTTAACTATCTAATTAATCCACCACATTATCTTGCCTAGGAGCCCAAGCAATGCCCCTTCACGGGAAGGGGACTGATGGCAGCAGCTCTGGCAGCAGCCCCAGCCCCAGGACAGCCAGCCAGGGGACAGCACTCCCAACAATCCTCCTGGTGTCTGCTGAGATCCAGAGGACATCAGCAGGCATAACAACAGGAGTATTTCCTTTACCTACCAAGGACGACCATTTCAGTGAAACACTGGGACCTGTATTTTGTTAAAACTTCAGATACATCTGCCAAGGTTGGGCAATTCTGTCTTAAGGGAAACTTTCAATGTGCCATAAGGGAGAAACTATTCTTGCAATTTTCCCTTTGGCTCAAAATCTGCTGCTGGGATTTTTTTCAAGAGGTAGTGCTCTGCACGTTTGAAAAAACTGACGGCGCTGAAATACATATTTATGGTTTCCTGATATAGGGAAAAACAACAGAAGAAAGTAATCACAAGTTGTATAAATGTCAGCAGAGCTCTGGGATGAGGACAGACAGGGAATGGGGATCAGTGGCAGAGTCAGGGGGATGACAGAAATGAATGGGTTACTCAGGCAGAGGCACTATACCCCAGCCACTGCCCTGTGCTGTCTGCCAGGGACAGGCCAGGCAGGAACAGGGATGCTCAGCCACAGGTAACCCTGGGGCAGGGCACTGAGCCCCAGCTCTGGCTGCACAGGCTGTCAGGACCACTGCCACCAGCCCCATCCTGGAAGCACCCAGCGAGTCACTCTCTTGAGTGACACCCAACATAACTCACTGCCCCCCTGATGGATTCAAAAATCAGGGAGTTGACACCCCCCCCCCCCAGAAAGAGTGAAGAGCAAATTTTCAGAGGACACAGCAGGAGATAACACACTGCAAAAGTCATTAAGCCTATCTCTGTGGTGCCATCAGGAAATTCTACACCAAGCCCGCCCTATCAGCTCGTATCAGTTCTTTCTGTAATTGCCAGCTTAGTATTTAGAGGCCACAGAATAATGATGTCAAAGGGCTTAAACAAGGGGCATGCTCTGGAGCCCACACGAGGTCCCTGGGTACATGGAAACACGTCAGGAAGCTGCTCGGAGCAGGACAGGGACAGGAGAAGCCTGTGAAAGGCACAGCTTTGCCCTCAAAAGAAGCAGGAATCAGGACACACGAAACCCATCCAACCAGCCCCAGATGTATGTACCCCAAGGGAGAGGGGCTCATGGGTATGGTGGATCAGTACTTGAGCTGGCACTGTCACACAGTCACCAGCAGTGAGGTGTGGCAGCAGCTGCAGGACCAGTATCCAGGGGTTTGGACACAGCATCATCACCCTGATGTCACCAGTTGTACAACTGCCCATCAAAGGTGAAACCCTCCCAGCAGCCTGGGCAGCACCCAGCTCCTGCCCAGGTGACCAGGTCTGGAGCTGCACCCCCATCCTGACCCGAGCAGAGCTGGGGGGTCCCCTCCACCAGGTGATTTTCTGTGACAGAAGGAAACCATCCTGCCAACATCTGCCAAGATACAGTAAGATCTTAATTGTTCCTAATGAGGACAAACATGAGACCCACGTGGGGTAAAGCCAGAGAGAGCAGCGGGGGACACTAACGGTGCCAGGGGGACACCTCTGCCCCAGGGAATACAGACTGCTTGGGACAGCCACAGGAGAGCTGACAGACTCCTGCTTCTCAGGTAGAGAGGGCAGCCATGAGGCTGAGGTCTGGGGGATAACCCCAGGGAAGAATGAGGAGCTGGGCTGGATGGTGACAGACCCTGGCAGGAGATTCCAGAGCTCCGCACGGCAGTGGAACCGTCAGGGCACGGGTAGGAAAAGAGCAGAGGCAGAGGGGGCTGGCAGAGAGAGGAGAGAGAACTGGACTAGGAAGAGCCAACAGAACAATTCCCCCCGGACCCAATCATATTTAATTTTTCTATCAATTTTCATTAGCCTTTTCCCATTCCTCTGGTTCATCCACAGTATTCCAGGATTTGTTAAAAATAAACCATTACCGTCTCAGGGAGCTCCTTGGCCAATTATTTTAATACTCTTGGGTACCAGTTTTCTGCCACTTTTCAAATGCCTTACTTGAACTGTCATTTTTTAACCTTTTTCTTAGTTCCTCTAGAAGCAGAAAATATCTCACTGTCTCAGTAAGTTTGCTTTCCTCTGCTTCTTTGCAAATGGCAAACAGAACTAATCACTGAAAACTTCTTTCACTTCCACATCACCCCTGATGGTATTTCTCTCTTTGCCAACAGGCCCTGCCTATGACAGGCTTTTATTTGTTTCTAAAATGTAATTCTCCTTCCACACCTGGTACCTGACCCAAGGATATTTAACATTTTAATTAGAAAACTTCCACTAACCTCACTAGATAGCTACAAAGGCACAGAGAAAAGACCCACAGTAGGCAGAATTCTTTTCTGGGGAGCAGAGCCAAGCATTAAAAGCACAGTCTGGCAGAAAGGTGGCTCACAACACAGGGCAAAGAAGGTGCCTCCAGCAGCACCTGCTTCCCTCCACCCCGAGGGGCAGCCTGTGCCCCCAGTCCTGCACAGCACCCAGGGATGGGGCAGCGGGGTCCCAGTGGCAGCCTAAAAGCACCCCACTGACTCCCCCACCTCCAGACATCTGCTCTGGGCCCACAGTTTTAGATAAGTCATCACCAAAGCAAGCACATCATTATTTCATGTGTTAATTGGCCATTTCTCCATCCTCTGTCGCTTTGTGTTAATAAACCACGTTGTTTGGGCCACTCGGGGTGGTGTTGACACAAGAGCTAACTGGTCATTAAGCACTGAGCTTGGGCTAATAAATACAGCCTACCCCTGCACACCAGGCTATTCCTTTAATAAACTGCAACTCCAAACCTGCCAAGATGCTGGATTACTGATGAACAGCACTGCTGAAATGTGGAGAAGCTGTATGAGGACTATTTTTATGACCTTACCCCATCTCTGAGTTGCAGTTTTCAACTGTTTCTGAATCTAATTATCAGAGATAATTCTAATTAATCAGGGAAAGGCTGACAGACCAGAGCTGCATCTTTTTGTCACGTTAAAAAAAAAACAGATCAAACATCTTACAGGACAGAAAAAGTAAAATAAGCAAAGTGGGTTTCCCTTCAGCTGGACAAGAGCAGAAATATATTTATAACAGATTTCTGGAGAAAGAAAAAGAAATCCTCTGCTGCTTTCAAAACTTTTAACCCAGAAGAACTAGTCTGAAAGGGTTTTTTCCCTCCTTTTCTACATTTTAGTGTATAAAGAAGATACTATCAAATCCGTGGTGTGAGATTCAGTCAGTTTGCAGGTTTTATAGCTATCTCTTCTGTGCCAGATAATTTAATGGGTCTCTTGGTCCTAATGTTCTTAACTCAGCAATGTGTCTGAGCATTTTAGATAAGAGACATACTTAAGGCTTTGGCAAAGAAGTTTATATTTTAATTGCTGCTTCAAAAATTGATCTACTGTGCTGCTGTTGCAAGATGTCTGTTGAACTCGTGAAAGGACTGCGGCTGGACAGACACCCACACCCCACCAGATCCAGCCCAACAAGAGCAGCCCTGGCTCCAGTCACCAGCCAGGGCTGCACACCTGGAACCACAGTTCCTGCACCACTGTGGAACACAGGATCACAGAATGCCAGGCTGGAAGGGACCTCAAGGATCATCTGGTCCAAACCATCCAGGCAGGACACACAGTCTAGATGTGACAGCCCAGCCTCTTGTCAATCTGAGTCTTAAAAGTGTCTGTTATTGGGGAATCCAACACTTCCCTGGAGACATTGCTCCACTCTCCAGCTGTTCTCATAGTGAAAAATTTTCTTCAGATGTCCCATCAAGATCTCCCCAGGAGTAACACACACCCATTACCCCTCATGTTTTCCACTTGAGTCCTTGTAAAAAGGGAGCCTCCACCTTGCTGATAGCCACCTTTTAAGTACTGAACATGGCAATAAGGTCTCCCCTGGCCCTTTTTTTCTCCAGGCTGAACAAACCCAGTTCCCTCAGCCTCTCCTCACAAAGCTCAGAGGCTTTCCAGTTCTTTGATCATCTCTGTGGCCCTTCTCTGGACCCTCTCCAGCCCATCCACATCTTTCTTGTACAACGAGGACCAGAACTGAACAAGGTATTCTAAGAGCAGGTGGATTCAACATCCCTGCTTGGGATGCTGGGGCTCCATCAAGACAGAGATTTTCATCTGGAATTCAGGCTGACTGGTCTTCCATGGAATACAGTCAGGTATAATTCTCTCTTATCTTAATTAGTATCAGTTACGCAGTTCCCTTTTCACAAAAGGAGAGCGAGCAGCATTATGCAGGAAAATGCTTGTAGGAACAAGAAACCTCAAACTTTTACCTCGGGTAAATTAGCATGACTTGACTGAAGCCGATTGAGTTATCCTTAAATTATACACAGAAATCAAAAGAGGTACTTTGCTCTCCCCAGAATGTCCTCTTTAAAAATGCATGGCTTTTCCTCACTTCTAGACACAGGACTGTGGTTTCCCATGCTGTGGCACACGTCACATCCTCTATCCCCAACCCCAGCAGGTTCCTCAGAAAGGAGACTGACGAGGGAGCACAGGTGGAGGCAGGGGAGAGCCCATCACCGCAGCCTGGGTACATCCAGGGGATTTTGCTTGGAGCTGTTTAACTCATGTTTCACTCTGAACTGAAGAACTGATCTTTTTTCTTCAAAATTATTACTGGGGAGCCTGAACACCTCAGTCTGCTGGAAGGCAGTACCACAGCAGCCTCCACAGGGGCACCGATGGAACAGTGTGGCTGTCCTCGGTGTCACCAAGGGCAGACAGGACCCCCCAGCTTCACTGTGGGCTGGGGGTGTCTGGCACAGCACTACACAGGCAAGGTCCCAAAAAACCCAGAATTCTGGGCCAGGCCATTCTGAAACTCATCTTAAATGTAAGGAAAAGTCATCACCCTTGAAATGTTTTCAATAGAGTATTTTGCATTAAAAAAAAATTAAAATAGCATTTTTAGCAGAAAAGTTCCGAGATATTTCCTGACACAGAGGCCACCCCTGAGTTACAACTGCAGAAAACACCTGCAGGCTCAGGACCCACTGAAACATAGAACCTGAGACCCCAGGAGTGGGGACAGGCTCAGGACCCCCATTAAGGGCAGTCAGGATTCTGCAGCCCCTCTTGTCCTCGGGAACACTGTGAGTGCTGTAAATGTGCAGTGATCATGTGCCAGCATGTCAACTTTTGTGGCAAATTGGTTTTGCTTTAAGTTTTATTGCACTAAGAAAGCAACAGAAAAGCAAAAGCAACTTAGCTTCCCATTGCACTGACAGCTGTGCCAATGCAAATACTTTTTCATGCATCTAAGTTCTGCTGCAGAGAACTGATGCTAATTAAATTTCTTTTAATGAGAAAGCCTTTTGCTGGAAGTAAAGTTTTACTTTCAGGAACCCCAAACTTTTTTTTTTCTTTCTTCAATTTTGCTTTGATATTTGCTTTTTCCATCTCTTTTCTTCCTGGTCCTCTTGTTTGTTTATTTTTGTAAATAATAATGGGGTGGGAAGACAGAAAAAATGAAAGTATTTCAGTGATTCAGCACGGAACAGGTAAGAGCAGAACAGTACTGGGGGTTGCACTTCCAGTGTTCACAGGACTGACAATTGTTTTCAAGGTAAGTTTGCCACTCAGCAGCCCCAGTGCCACTGATTCTGTGAGCATGGTGACATTACATTTCTCCCAGAAACAGGACCTGCGTTTTGAAAGATGAATGCCTTCTATATTTTGCACTTAAGCTTCTCTGTTAAGCTTGCACAGTTTACTCATCAAAGAGACTTTTTTTCTGGTAATAATGCAGCTAAGTTTGTTTGGCAGGTGGTAGCCAGGCATTGCAGCTGGGAGGAAGGTCAGCTCCTTCCCTGGCTGGGATGAGCCTTTCCACCTACCAGTTCATCCCTGGCTGACACAAACACCTCCAAAATGCTTTGCAAGTCACTGAACTGCTTCAGAGCTCAGTTCCTACTTAAAAATCTCTCGTCTGCCTGTTTTCTTGAACTGGCTGCAAGCAGCTGTGTCTACAGCACATGAGGGCTGAGCATCCATCCCCCGCTCCTGCTACGGGCAGGGTGAACACAGACCCCAGACCACTGGCACTGCCCAGGCAGACGCAGACAAGACCCACAGGTCCATGCTCCGCCACCAGCATTTGCTCAGCTTTGACAGAAGGAACAACACTGGACAGCAGCAGCAGCCCAACATCACCTTCCCAGAACTGCGACCAGGAGAAGCACCTGGAGGCATCAGCAGCAGGTTCCTGGTTGCCCAAACACCACCAGTACCATCCAGGAGCTGCTGGGAGGGGAGCAGCCATGAACAGGCTTGTGTTAGAAACAGCAGGCAGGAGCACTGCCAGGAGAGCTGCCAGGACCATTGCCCAGGAAAATTCGAACCTTTTGTTCTCAGGAGCGATACCCTTAAGGCATGAAATTGCTCTCTTTGAACTGAAGGAGAGGAAGGAAGCAATGCCTGTGATCCTCTTCAGGCGTTACCTGGCTGGGCCCCAGAACGGGGAAATGGGCTGCAGAAGATGTGAACTGGTACCAAGCCTTACCTGCCAGGTTTTTAGAGATGACATGGGGGAGATGAGTTTCTCACTCAGCAGTGCAGTAGAGCCATGGCATCAGCTCTAAAGGAATATTGCGACGCTTCACTCTGCTTTTAACCCATTTAAATTAGGGGAATGTGCTACTTTGCTATTTGCAATCAGTTAAACCCTCATTTACACATGCACACAGAAAAACAAACAAACAAATCCCCAAAGCCCTGAGCAATATCTCCTAGTGATACCACAGCGGAATTTCTTTCACACAATCTCTGAATGAGATCGGACTGTCCTTACTGCACCTTCTCAGAGTAAAAAGCTGTCTTTATGTGCAATTTCCTTCCAGCACATTGACACTCAGCACATGCACCCACCATGGCACAGCTGGAAATATATTGGAATAGACTTCACCGTTTCGAAGCCCCTCAGCTACTGAGTCCCATGAAACAACAGTGGCCACACTCATGGGGGAAGGATTCAGCCACCAGCTCAGTCCTCTCCATGACACACAGGAACACACTGGTATGATGAGAGAAACAGGCACTGTGTGGGACACGACCATCATCCCCTCCATGGAAGTCATGAGACATGGTGGCCCAATGAATGGGAGGGTCCCTGCAGAGGGAGGCTCTGTACCATATGGGACAGGGAGACCCCCAACAGGCACCCCCACCCTCCCCCTCCACTCCACACCAGCCTCATCTGCTCCAGAATATCTCTGGAAGACCTGGGACCCTGCCCTTCTCCCCTCTGCCTGACACCAGAGCCCACCCAGCTCACCCATGGATGCCCAACACTCACACCATTGGGAGGGACAATGTTGGGGAGGCACAGGGGCTCACTGCCTGCTGCACCCAGACAGACACAGCATTTGGGCATCATGGGCTCTGACCCTGGTTTGATGCTCCAGCAGCATGCAGCTGCTGCTCAGCAACACCCATCAGCCTCCCAGGCTGCCAACGGGCAGCAGGGAAGGTAGAGCTCTGTGATCCTCCTCCAGCGTGGCCCCGAGGAGTAGGAAGGCCCCGCTGTGGATCCCACACCACCCCTGGGGTCCTGCTTGTCCTCCAGGACCCCACTCGCCCCTCAGGATCCTGCTCACCCTCTGGGATCCAGTTCACCCTCTCCCACCCAGGTCCTGGTTAATCCCAGGTGCTGCCGGCTGACCCCTGATCTCCAGGACATGCCCCACTGCTGGGGCTGCCATCTGGGCACCCCATGGGACTGCCCTGCTCCATTTTGGGGTCTCCAAGGGTGACAGATGCAGCAGGGGAAGCACACAGCTCCTGCCCCAGAGGGTGATGCCCCCCACAGCCCCTGGGCACAGCAACTGGAGCCAGGGTCACACACAGAAGACTCAGCCCTGAAGGTTGGGTTCAGCATGGTGGGCACAGAGGAGGGGGCAGGGGCATGGGCAGAGGAGTAGGGTCACAGGAACCATCACACCTGGAGAGCTGTGCATGAGGAGCTGCCACTGAACCCATTGGGCCAGCCAAGACCACTCCTCTGACAGCCCAGAAATGAACATTTGCAAGGATGGTAACACAACATTTAAATCAAGTCAGGGATGCTGGCAGATTGCTGTTTCCATCCCTGTCCTCACTTGCTGGGGAACTGGCTTCCCTCCATTGTCTTTTTCCTCTTCGTTAACAGGTAACAGGTATCATCCCCCCCAGCCCCTCCAACTGCCATCCACACACCACACATCACCTTGGCTGTCTGAGCACCAGTGGGTAATTGGGAGCACAGCAGAGAGCGTGGTCCTGGATCCCAGAGGTGGTGTATCTGCAATTAAGTTCATGATGAAGCAGCACTGATGCATCAACACGAACTGACAGCATTTAGACACCGTCACAGTGCAACACAGCTGTATCAGAGTAGTGCACAAAATCCTCCATGGGAACAAACGCCACATCCACACTCCAGCCTTAACCAACAGCACATTTTAAAGGAAGCAGAAAGCAGAGGTGAGAAGAAAATAATATCTCTTTTATATCAAAGACAGCTGATCCTGCCAGCACATGGACATTCACCCCAAGCATCACGGGAGAGCTGCAAGGCTGTGACTCACCACGGGGGTCTCCAGATTTCATTGCTGCCGTGCAAGGAAAGGGGCTCAAATGTTGTAATTTTGGGAAGGACTGGAAGAAGCTGCTTGAGCTCCATGGAGAGAAGCAGCACCTGGGAGGTTTGAAGTATAAAAACTGTAGCAGATGGCATCAGTGCCAGGAAAACAAGGCTGCCAGGACAGAGGGGGGAGCCTCACGTCCCTCCCACCCCCCCTTCAGGGGAAGAGGCACAGAAAAACCATCTCCTCTGCTGATACCAAAGTTGGGAAACCTGCATTTTAACCCCTTGTCTTTGAAGCCCGGTTGCCATGGCTACCACAGAACAGCCTTGCAGCAACTGGGAAATCAGCATTAATTTCCCCCTCCACCCCAAAAAAGTACGTTTTTCTCCAGCAATGGGCTTTTCTATACAGAGAGACAGGGTTTTATGATCTAATAGCTCCCAGGCTGCCAGGGTGGAAATAAAGGCCCCGTTCACCTGGGGAAGGCAGGAATTGGTCTGCCTAGAGCTTGGGCTTTCCCCTGCCCTGAGGTGTGTGAGGGTGGGCAAGGGCAGGGGGGGCTGGGGCAGCTCCTCTGCATCATCCCCAGCGCATCCCTTCAGCATCCTACGGCAGCCCTCCCGCCCTCCTCTGCCCTTTCCTTTTTTTGGCAGGGGGAACAGCTTACTGCTGGGGCCTTCCTTGTTCTACCTTCTGTGCCTAGTCTGCTGTAAAGACAGCTGCCAGACTGCTGGCAGTTTGGGGTTTTCCTCCTGACAAACACTAACTGGCAGAAAAAACAAACTCCCCGCAAAGCACAACTGAGGAATAAGTGCTACAAAGTAGAAGCAGTTTATTCCAGTGTTTACAAGTCAGTCTTTGGTCCTCAGAGATAACTCTCTGCTGCTGTCAGGTACTGTTATTACACCAGCACTGCCGGGCTAAGTGAGCCTTCATGTCTGAATCTGCTCACACATGTTCAAATACCCTTTTTTTCACATATTTGCATTCAATACGAAAGGAGGGTGGCACTGCCTGCTCTGTGCTGCAAACTAAACATACTTTTGTCATGTTATTGCACAGAAAACCACAGCATCCCTCTGACCAGTATTTGTCATTCTGGACAGTCCTGGTACTTTTGTACCCACCCAGTCCCAGCTATGCACTGGAGTTGGGCTGGCCGAGTTGCATGGTATGCCTCTCATCTGGGAGCAAATCACCTCTCACAGAGGTTTAAACTCTGATTTATCATCTCCAAATCCACTGAATTACCTACGTTCTACTCTGCAGTTCCTCCTGTACAGTCTTCCTCCTGTTAAGGAGTTTTTACATCTTTCTTTTCCTTTGCTGGCAGAGCTGTGCCCTGCCCCCGCTGCCAAGGCACCACAAGCCACAAATCCCTCTGAGCCCCCCACTCCAGTTCTCTGTCAGCTCCCAGAGAAGGCACTGTTGCTGGGCAGGACCCGGGCTTCATCTCCCCAGAGGCTGCAGCAGGCTGATGGGATGGGTGAGAGGTGGTCCCAGGACATGCATCCTGCAGCGTGCCCACTCCCCTGGCATCCCTCAGCTCTGGCCTTCAGAGTCCCACCAACACCCATCATGCTCCACTTCCAAATAATTTCTCACATCTCAGAGAGGTCCAAACTGCTGACCGGACCCAACACAGCTCTAGAAAACACACTGAAATGCAGCTTTATTGGACCTTGTGTCTGCATGCAGAAAAATGCCCCTGAGCCAAACAGGAAGGGCAGGGAGAGCCCCAGGGGGGCAGCTGCTCCCTGCTGCTGCTGCTGCTGTCTTGGTGCTGGTCCTGAGGGCAGGCAGGAAGCAGCCACCATGCTGGAGAGCAGAGTGTGAGACTGACCTGGCTGGCATCCACATCTTGACATCAGCAGGTCAGCCTGTCACTAATTGAATTATACCTGCATTACTTAATAAACAAAGAATACTCTCCACATTAGAACGATGTAATCCTTTAATTGGTTTATGAGCGCAGAGTCCCATGGGGAGTGTCACAAATCCATCAGGATGCCCTGAGCACTGCAGTTCTGAGCTGGAGAGATAAGGGGTGTCACACGTCTGGGCTGAGCCAGCCAGGGAGCCGAGCCAGCACCCCGCTCCACCCCTTGCTGCTAATGGCACCAGCACCGGCACCAGCACCGCTCCTGAGGGCTGCAGAGCCACCAGCAAACACTGTTCCCCCAGCACAGCAGCCCTGCCTGCCAAGGCACTCTCCATCACTGGCTGCCCAGCCCCCCAGTAGACCCCACCACCACGGTGCCCCTCACAGAGCCATCCTGGAGCAGGCACATGGGACCTTTCCAACAGAAACACAGGCAAGGCAAGTGCTGAAAACCCCCGAGTGCACCCCAGCCCCTAATTCACACTTGGCCCATCCAACCTCACCACTGCTGGTCCCACCTAACTCCCCAAAAACACACAGTGGGAACATCAGGTACTTGTCCCCCATCACCTCAAGGTAAAATTTCTCTCTGTTGCACCACACAACTTGCTAACACAGATTAAAACCAAGACTATGCCTGTGAAACTCAGCATGCTTTGAAACAGCAAAGGAGCCCTGGCAGAGGAAGACCACACTTGGCAGAACTCAGATATGCTGCTCCATGACAGGGGGTTGGACTAAATGACCTTTAAAGGTTCCTCCCAAC
Source organism: Calypte anna (assembly GCF_003957555.1). NCBI lineage: Eukaryota > Metazoa > Chordata > Aves > Apodiformes > Trochilidae > Calypte > Calypte anna. Next base: position 43,684,229 of record NC_044251.1, read on the forward strand.
CAAATGCATTCTGTGATGTCTCACACGTGCAAACATCAGTTTAGGATCAAGCCGCCCATGCAAAAACCTCATTTTTGCATCTTAATCCTCAGCATTACCTCCAAAGCCTGTGCTGCCGCCAAAACCAGAGACTGAGGAGGGGGCAGGGCACAGAGGCTACAGGAAAGATGGAAAGGAACTTTTTACAATGTAGTGATGGGAGGAGGCAGAATGGTTTCCAGCTGCGAGGGGGGAAACTGAGATGAGATATAAGGAAGAAATCCTTTGGTGTGAGGGTGCTGAGCCACTGTCCTAGGTTTCCCAGAGAAGCTGTGGCTGCCCCATCCCTGGCTGGTGGGAGGTGTCCCTGACCATGGCAGGGCAGTAGAACGTGATAATCTTTAAGGCATTTCCAACCCAAACCAGCCTGTGGTTCAATGCCCTGTGCTGTGCCATGCTGCTGTGCACCGTGCCACATGGCACCGAGCACTGTCCTCTCACTGGAGGCCATGTGTGCTGCTGCACAGGCATTTGGTTTAGATTTTCTGTATCCAGCATTACAGAAGAAACACACTGTGCCCTTGGCGCGGGAGTGATTCTTCTGATCCCTGTGGGCATTGTAATGCTGTTGTGCCCTTCGCTCTCCTCTTTTATCCTTCACCTCTCTTCCCATTCTCCATATAAATCAAGGAAGCATTACTGACCAACAGGGAACCATTTGGGTATCTGATTTCACGTACAGCCTGAATTTCAGCTGCAATGAGCAAGTCTTGCCTCTGTACAGCATTCTGAGTCTCACTTCCTGCTGGTCACAATTTTGCTCCTTGTTATTGTTATTTATTTATTATTATTATTATTATTTTCCAGATGGAATTTAAATGCAGTCACATGGTCTGTACATAAGCTTCTTTAATTTTTTCTTCTCAGAAGAAATTAAGCTTATTCAGTTCAGCTCTTTGTAGACTTCAGTGAAACCACAGAAGACAATAACCCAGCCCGTGTGTGAGCAGCAAGGGGCTGCGATGCTCCAGCAGAGATGCTGTGGATCACGTGCCCGAGCAATGCAAGCAATCTAAGGGCATTTACCTAAGCAGTTTATCTTTTACTCATTTTTATATACCACACAACGCTACGCTAGTAAAGATCATTTAAAACCTGTTTTCCTAATTTGCTCTCTTAGAAATTAATACAATCTTCATTTGGAACTACCAGGCAGCTGTAACTATTCATCCTGAACTGTGGTGTTCTTTTCCATGGTATTTATCATGTTTTCCTTCTATGAACAGGGAAGGACAGGGGGATTACTTCAGTCCACAGAAGGTGTTTGTTTGCAGAATGCTTCTTAAATAAAACAAGTTAGAAACAGAGTGTCTAATCCAGGGCAGTTATGGGTGATAATGAGCACAACAGAAATGTGAGCCCTGGGGTAAACAGCCTCCCATTTCAACCACGCCATAAAAACGTCCATAGATCAGACAGGGTGTGCTCTGCAGGCTTCCTGACAGCTGGGCAAACAGAGCCCCTGCACAGGATGGTGGGGAGTGAGGCTGGGGTGCCCCGGGGTGCCCACCATGTGCCCAGCCAGCCACCTGCCAGTTACTGCTCAGGGGAGGCTTGGCACATCACTTCGACCCCCCTGGCTAGCCAAGTGACACTCTGGGGGGCTGGGGACCACACCATGGCTCTGTTAAGACTCAACACTAAGGCCCAGTGCTCACTGAAGATGCCATGCCATGCAAAGAAACACAAGCACCCCCATAAACTGGTAGCCTCTGCAGAGATGTATTTCACTGCAAACCTCCTGCCCCACATAGACAACTGTATGCACTGGGATTTTTATGGCTTTCTATTAAATTGCCCGAAGCCAGTGCTTTACATCATACACAACTCCTCTGTGATTTCCAGGAACTTCTCCAAACTGCAGGGTCCCAGGGAATGCATCTTGCAGAAGCAGTGCTGCCCCATCACCAACATTAGGTGTGATCACACACACATGCAGACCCAGGGTCACAGTATAGCCCCAAGAGCCCAGAGCCAGGAGCAGCCCCAGGCACAGGAACAGCCACACCACCTGCAGCAGGACCACTCCAAGGGAAGCCCAAGGAGGCACGGTAAGTGCTGGCCTGAAGAAGACCAACAATGCCTGTGCAACCAGGCTTGGATGGTTCCCACCAGTCACAGGCTGGTTTGGGTGGGAAGGGACCTTTACAGAGCACCCAGCCCAACCCCCTGCAGAAAGCAGGGACATCTCCAACCAGATCAGAGTGCTTAGAGCCCCATCCAACCTGACCTGGGATGTTTCCAAGGATGGGGCACCTCCCATCTCTCTGGGCAACCTGGGCCAGGGTCTCACTATCCTCACATCTCCTCACATATAGTCTGAATCCACTCTTTTAGCTTACAATCATCACCCCTTGTTCTATTGCCACAAGCCATGCTAAAAGAAGCCACATACAGCTCTTCCACCAGGGAAGCATTGAAAGAGTTCCAGTGGAAGCTCTCCACTGGAATGACACTGGAGGTACAAGAAATACAACCTGAGGCACTGAAGTTTTCAGAACAAACTATTAGGAAAAAAAAAAAAGAAAAAAAAAAAAGACTGCTTAATACCACTATGATAAGACTATAAGTACCACTCTGTAACTTCCAAGTCTAAAAAGAGCTGTGAGGGCAATGGCAGGCTGAACAGCCATGTACACCAAGGTGTTGGGAACGCAGAGCCCACCCAGTGCCACACACACACATGAGCTACGCACCCAGTCCTGCTCACCAAACCATGAGCTTAAACTTCTGTCTGAACACGAGCAAACCTCCTCATCTCAGGCAACCAAAGTGATGCTACGGGGCAACTAGCCGCTCCATAGGAGTTTCCAACATGCACAAGACTATGATGGGAGGGCTCCTTGCTGCCTGCTGATGTGAAGAAGCTGAGAGGGGAGACCTACGTGGGGTCCTCTGTGGTGCCCACCTGCAGTGAGAGAGGGGTACATGCAAGGGAACGAGAGGAGATGGCACCCACAGAACTGGTCACTAAGTGTAGTCCTTGCCATGTGCCTTTGGACAAGAACAGAGCTGTTTGGAGCTACCCAATCCATCACTGCTAAGGCCAGAGCATCAAGTGGCCAGCAGCCCAAACAGGAGGCCCTGTGCAGGTGCTCTGCCACTGGAGCCTGGATTGGGGTTTGTTCTATTCTCATCTCATTTCCTGACACCACAGTGGTGCAAGATGCTCAGCTTTCTGTCAGCTTGCCAGGTGCATCCATGGCATCCAGAGCCCTGCTGTTCTCCCGAGCAGGTGCCCCTGGGCTGCAGAGCCCTCTCCCCAGGCTGAGGCTCATGGGGGCAAGAGGGAAGCACCCATTGTGGCTCTGCATCTACAGCTCGGACCCTGGTCCTGAGCCACCCAAGCAGCATCGCCGCAGCCAGGCATGGATGGAGATGAGATGCAACACTGACATGTCAGGAGGAGCCTGAGCACAGCAGATCTGCCCACAGCACAGAAAAACAGCTCCGTACCGCGCAGCAGAGCTGAATCACAGCCCCACAAAGAGGGCTCTCTTGTGAAATACCACACACCTGGCAGAGCCACTGAGTCACAGCTGACAAGGAGACAAATCCTGCTCGCCTTACTCAGACCTGCTCCCACAGAGCCGTGTCAGGGGGTCGTAACATCAAGTATTTAAAAAGCATGTCGGTGAAAACAAAAACAATGCAGCTACCAGAGCACCGACAGCACTGTTGACTGTGTTCCTTTGCTGGGGCAGGCACTTCACAGAACCAGAAAAGACTCTCAAGTATGGCTCCGTCCCAGAGGAGTTTAACCCACACCTCAACCACAGGCAGCTGAACATCTCAGCATTACCTCTCAGTGTTGTTAAAGAAATCTCATCCCAAATCCCAGCCCCAGCAGAACTGTCACCAGGATACTGAAAACAGATCTGGGGGACTCCTCTCTGTGTGACTTTTTATACTGTGCTTCTTCTTTCCTGTATGTCTTTTCCTTGCATGTCTGCTGCTGGTCAGACTTTCTGAGACGGGAGGCACAGCTGCCACAGCTCACTGCTGCCAGCTCTGGTGTCAAGCTCGGGCCTCCTGCTTCGCCAGCCAAGCGCAGAGACTAAGCAGAACAAAGAATTAGAAATAAATACCCAGGGAATATCAGATAGCTGGCAACAATGCTGAGGCAATGGAAACTGAAGACTTTTATCTGTCACCATTCCAAAAGTCCAACATGATCTTGACAGAGAAGCATGAACAAAAACTTAAAGAGAAAATAAAGCTATTTCATTTTAAAGTAAAGCTGGCTAATCATGTGTTTTCATGAAAATGTTTGCTAACAGATAGTGAGTCCCTGGTGAGAAACTTCATCTAGAAGAGCAACCTCAAAAGCAAGGCACTGGACATAGGTTTTGCAGCAGCATCAGGACCCAGCTTCCAACATTCAGAACTACCACTCGCCACATGCTACACAGTGAGAGAGGCATCCACTGAGGCTCCCATTACTGCTGGAATTAGCTATTTGATAAATCACCTTTTGCATTATTCAGCCCGCTTGAGGCAAATATTATTTGTAGAGTGATTTATTTCAGGGGAACACAAGAGCTATGGCCCAGGTCAGGGATGGTGGGCAGCCAGAACAGGGCAGGCAGGCAGGGAGCCTTTGGGCACCACTCATTCCCTCACACCCTGCTAAGTTATGGGTCAATTCAGCAAAGCTACTGACATGCAAATCTGTGCCTTCCAGTCCTTGGCAGGACCACAGGCTGGAGCCATCCCAGGAAGAGTGCCCTGTCCTTGGGCTACAGCAGCCCAGGCAGGATCCCCCTGGAGAGCCCTGTTTCCACTCTCCCCTTGCCTCATTTATCCCCTGAACACCAACCCCTCTCCTTCTCTGCATTTCTCCAAGAACTGTCAGTACGAGCTGCCACAGTGAATAAAGCCACTGCCATTACTATTTCATGACAGGCTGCAGGACAGTCACACAGCCATTACTGTCATCACCACAACACAACCAGCAACCCATTTTGTTGTCTGGGAGCACACCTGAGGCCTCTAGGAACCCCATAAGGCCTTCACTAGCTCCAGACAAATGTGTACATGGACTCCAATGCACCCCTCTGCAGATGGGATCTGTGGGAACACTTATGGGGGCCAAGAATCAGAGCACTGTCTTTCTATTTCAGTGCAAAGTCCAAGATTATTTTATACATATTTCTAGAAAGAATGGTTCACTGTTAGGCAACCTTATACTGGTTTGTATTCAGCTTTCTAGGGTTGAGCATGTCTCCAGCATTGCTCCTGTCCAACCACATTTCTTTCTGCTGTTCACCTACATGGACAACAGGCTTTTATTTCCAAAGCATCTTAGGTAACTATCTGAAGCATTGTTTTCATTTAAAACACACACCCCTCCCCTCTCTTAGCACAAAAGTCAAACGGTGTCAGCAAGCACAGTTTAATAGCATGATACTGAAAAGTAATTTTACTAGAAATTTTACTAGCTAGAAAACTCTGAAGCCTGCAGAGGATATATTTAGATGTGTATAAATAGACAACACTCAGTGATGTCTGGTCAGAGTACAAATCTTCCCTAATGCATGGAATATGCCTGGCCCAAAATGCTTGAAGAGCACTTAGACAAGCCTCTTCTATTTGGCTCAAGTTCTGCAGGCCCGTTAATAGCAAAGCTATTAGAACGATTTTCTGGACCAGCTGCTTGCTCAGAGAATATTCAAAAGATTGCACTGTAAAACTGAACCTGTTACCACATCTGAAAGCACAGGCAATATTGATCAGCAATGGAAAGCCATTAGTTCTCCAGAGTCTGAAATATCTCCATGTGCCCCCATGGATGGACAAGCCCCCCCCAGGCACCTCAGGTGCTCCATCTTCCCAAGGTGCAGGCACCCTTGCTTGCCAAGCCCATCCTTCTTGGCACACCTCCCTGTATCTCCTCAGCTCTTGGGGAGAAACCTCACACTTCAGCCACCACAGTGGTAGGAGCTCACAGGAACCCTGGTTGGGGGAGACCTGGCTCCTTCTTGCCATGCTGTTCTGCCACATTTCCTCTCAATTCTCTCTGCTTTGTACACCCACCAGCCCTGCTCCTGAGTGGGACAGCCACCCCTTGCCCTTCCTCCCCTCTCTGATAACTCTGCCCTGTCACCATTCACTCCTTTGGTGACCGACAGCACCAGCTACAGACAACAGGAGCCGTATGCAAACCTCAAACCAAGCCCCTAGAAAACCATTCTGAACAGCACTGCACCCCAGTCCAGCCCTGCTCCTGGTGACAAACAGGACAGGAGCTCCCAGCCCAGCAGCTCTTCTGGAACAGGACAGCTGGAAACCACTCCTGGAGCTCCATGTGGCTGGGCCAACAGGTGAACTTCTTCAGCCTTGGACTTGCACTAGGTTCCCGAAACACCCAGGGTTTACTTCCACTGACTGCACTGCCGTGATAAAACCAGTCACTGCTCTTTCTGCAAGCAGAAAGGCGAGCTAATATGCCAGGAGAAGCTTCTTAGTGAGGCTTGTGACTCCAGGCCTAACTGGCAAGCTCTGATGCATTCTGATACAGTCTTACGCATTTAAATGCATTTATTATGCCTTTAAACAAATGCATAATCCCTTGAGTACAGTATATATTTAGAAACATAGATCAGGAAGGTGTTTGGGCACTGAGAACACTTGGGCTCTGCTATGGCTCCCTGCGCAGAATCAAACCTGACTCCCAGCCCAGCAGAGGTTGCCGGGCCAGGCCCCAGAGCCCAGAGCACACCTCCACCTACCAGGACAGACCACAGTAGCACCACTGAGATGGGGGCTGACACCAAGGCAAAGCCCAGACACAGCTCACAGCATCAAGGGAATATCTCTAAGCCACTGTGAAGCCTGACCAGAGGCAGTTCAAGATGCATATAGCCCGAAGTACCCCAGTTCAGGGAAGCCCAGGCGTGCTGAGATGCAGCAGAACCATGGCAGCACTGGTTCCAGTAGCATAGCCAGTTTGGGCATCTCACCACCATACTCCTCGACACATCCACAGCCAGGATCAGTGCTGCCCAAGCCATCCAGGGCCCCACCATGGACAGGCAGCCACCTGTGCATACATCACAGTAGCCAAGAAGGCTCTAAAGACCCAGGATGGATCCACCTTGTCTCACTAGTTTGTTGCCTGGCTGCACTGACTTGAGCAGGCCTGGGCAAGCCAGCACTCACTCCAGAAAAGAGGAAGAAAGCAAGGGAGTGGGAGAGAAAACCCTGCTGCCCGGTGCCACAGTTGGCACTGAGAAAGGGCAGTGCCCACGCCAACACAGACCATGTGCCTCCCAGCCCATGCTGGCCAGCAGCATCACTGAAGGGCTTCCATAACTGCTCCAGCCCAACCATTCCTGTGCCTCCTCAGGCATGACAGCCCCAAACCGGGCCTGGGCCTGTGCACGTTCCCCCTCTGTGGCCTCTGCTCAGCTCCAGCTGCTCCTGGGAGCCAGGACATTTGTGTGCTCCTGACATCAACATGGCTGCAAGGCTTGCGCTGGCTCCTCTACAACTGCTCTGCCATCTCCCCTAACGGGAACCTTCCAGCAGAAAAAAAAAAAAAAAAAAAAAAAAAAAAAAGGTTCATCTTGTCCTACATTTGCTTTCCCGCAGAAGAGAAGTATTCACTACACAGAGGAGGGAGGGGAAAGGAGAACAGAGCAGTTCACAGGTATCCTGGTACGGTGGGGACCACCGGCATCCCTCCAAGACAGAGGAGCCAGGGGAGAGATGTGCGCCTGGGCAGGAGCTGCGGGACGGGGTGATCCTCGGGAGGGCAGGGGGCAGCGAGGGGCGGAAGCGCGGATCTCCCCCTCCCTCCCTACAAGAGAGCCCCGTACGGGCCGGGGCAGCCCAGCTGTCCGCGGCCCCGGGCGCCGCCGGAGAGCCCCGGGTGGCTCCGCGAAGGGCGGCGGCCCCGGGCAGCGCCCGCCTCGCCTCGCCCCTCTGCAGCGCTCCGCGGATCCCCCGCCGAGCTCCCGCCCAGGGCTCGGCCCGGTCCGACCCAGCGGTGGCGGCGCTTCCCGGCCGGCGGCAGCAGCGCTCCGCGGCGCGGAGGGGGCGGCGGCTCCACGGCACCGGCGGCCCTGCAGCACCCCCAGCCGCGGGCGGCCGCCGGCGCCGTCCCGCGGGCAGCGGTGGCAGCGCGGCCCGGCCCGGCCCGGCCCGTCCGCGGGGCACCCGCCCCGCCGCGCAGCCTCCGCGCCGCTCCGCACCCCAAGCACTCCGCGGCCGCCGCCCTGCCGGGAGAGGATCCGGCAGCCGTCTTCCCCGGCCCCGTCTCGTCCCGACGCCGCCCGCCGCGCTGCGGGGCTCGCCCTGCCCGGGGCTCGGGACCCCGCCGCGGCCGCCCACCCCCCCGCTCCACCCGCGCCCCTGTCCCCTGTGAATAAGTACCGCGGGCTGCAATGCAGATGGAGCCGGGCACGGCCGCCCGCCGCGATTACCTGGCGCCTCCGGGGAAGGACGGCGTCCGGAGCGCTTCCCCTGCAGGTGCGGCTGGGCTCCGCCGGGCTCCGGGGTCTGGCGGCGGGCAGGCTGGCCGCCTCTCCGCCCTGTGCCGGCGCTCAGCAGCCGCATCCTAGAGCGGCCGAACGGCGGCCGGCGGCCGGGGCGGGCAGGGCGGCCCCCGCGGACGGCCCCCCGCGGCGGCGGGCAGCGCACATGCACACGCGATGGGGCGGGGGGGGCCCGGGGCAGGCGGCGGCGCAGCCCCCCGCGCCCGCCGGCCGCTGACCTTGCCGTGTACCTGCGCCAGGGTAATCCTCGCCGAGCGCTGCCGCCGCTCCGCGCCCCGCTGCGTAATCCTGCGCGCCGGGGCGCTGCCGCTGGACGGACGGACGGACGGACAGACGGACGGGGACGGGGGGCGAGGGAGGACTGCCGGGGTCAGCCCTGCCGCCGGGCCGGCGACTCCCGGGGGGGCGGGGGGGTGCAGCTACAGCGGAGCGGCCGCGCAGCGCGCAGGGGCGGCAGGGCCATGCGGCTCCGCGCCGCTCCGCGCCGGGCGCGATCAGGCGGAGCAGCCGCGGCAGCGGGCGCTGCGGCGGGGCAGGGCGGGGTGCTCGGCGCCCGCGGCTCGGCCCTTCGTGTCCGCAGCTGCTGCGCCCATCCTCCGCGCCGGCGGCTGCCGCCCGGCCCCGGCCCCGGGCAGCCGCGCCGCTCGCTGCAGCATGGAGGCAGCCGCCGCCTCCCCCGCGCCGCGCCGGGGCGGGCCGGAGGACCGGGCGCCTCCCCGCCCCGCCGCACGCACGGCTGAGCCGCAGCCGCCCGCCCGCCCGGCCGCCGCGCAGACGTGCCGCCGGGCCGCCCCCCGCCACGCCGCGCCGGGACAGGGAGTGGGACTGCGCTCCGCCAGGCGGGGACCGGGCAACGGCACCGACACGGACACCGGCACGGACACGCCTCCGCCTGCCCCGCCGGGAACCGAGAGGGGCCGCGGCCGTCTCCCTCCGCCAGGAGCTCCGCGGGGCAGGAGCAGCGCGCGGGGGCCGCTGTGGTCCCGCCCGGTGCCTCGGGGTTCGACCTGAGTGTTTCTCCGGAACGTGCACCGGCAGAATAAGCCCGCCGTGGCGGAGCAGAGGCGGAGGGTAAGACAAGACGGCGGCGGCAGTTGGGCTGTGCCCGGGATGGTGACGGGCTCCTGCGGCGGGCGGGCACCAGCACCTATCCGCAGCCTGCCTGCGGACCGCACGAGCCGTGACACCGGACTTGCAGGAAGGGACGATTCCGGCAGGAAAAGGAAAGGCTGGGTTATCGTTGGGGTCAATGTATTTGGAAGCCTTAAGTAATTTAGTGATCGTTGTCTGGCTCCGGGGATCTCAAAGACAGAGAGCGCATTTCATGCTACAAAATACGGACACCCTTCTCTAATGCTCTTTTGATAAGAGCATTAAGAGATAAGCTGGAGGTGCTGTTGCAGGACCCGAAGCAGAGCCGCAAGAGGAGCCTTGGAGAGGAGCTCCCAAACCTCCTCAGTTGCGGGTGACCCTGAACCTGGAGGGAGGCAACGCTCGGAAAATTGGTCGCCATCTCCTCGGACACCCTTCTCTCCAGATTGCAGGCAGCTGCCCACTCCCCTGTGGCTCCCAGCTCTGACTGGGTTCTGCAGTCCAAGCACCGAGGGTAGTGTCGGCTGCCGGACCAGCATGGGGGGCATCACTGCTGCAGGGTGCAGGGGAGAGCTCGTCAACTGCCCTGGGCACTGGGAGGCAACAGAAGCAATGTTGCTGGGACACAATGGCGTTTTGCTGGAGATGCATGTGGTGGGAGCCCCATCCCAGAAAAGGAAAGATACAGGGACAGTGCTCATGCCTCTCTGCTCATGCAGTGCAGAAGATGTTTGTGCCTGAGGATGCCACGCCTGGTGTTAGTGCCGGAGAAAAAAGGGAACGCAGCACTTCTCTCAGGCAATGGTCTGCCCATGCGACCTGAGGAAATTGCTCTCCTTCCAATTTCTGAAGCAGAAAGAGAGTTTGTTTCCGTGGTCTCCAGGGTAGCGTGTGACCCCAGGTGAAAGGAGGAACACTCTGCCCAGAGCAGCAGCCTTCCAGCAGTTCCTGAAGCTGCCCAGGGCCTGGCAGCCATGCTGGGTTGTCTAAGTTAGTTTTTATCTCTATGTCCCAGCTGCAGTTTGATGGAGCTGGCTCAGGTCCTTGTAGGGGCAGGAAGGATAAAGTGCTGTCAGGAGGGAATGACTCTAAATCTTCTACTCCCTTGAGGGAAAACTCATTTTTGCTAGGGCTGGCTCTGCGGTTACTCTCCCTAACACTCAGTTCTATCACTCTTGTCCTCTGGAGCTGGAGACAGTCACATACTTGGCCCTGGTTCAGTTTTCACAGCATGCTCTCCCCTGGAGAGGGCTGAGAGACAAGAAGATGCTTGGTGGTAAAATGTCTTTTATCTTGGCTGATGTCTACCAGATCAGACAGTTCTCTGCTGCCCCAGGAGCAGGATAGCTGGCTTGATGGTGACACCAGCTGCGTGGCTGGCACTGGGAAGGGAAGCCAGTGTCTGGGTATGGCTTCCCTGGCTGAAAGGAAATTCAAAAGCCCAGTGGAAATTCGGTGGAAGCTTGTGCTCAGAACTTTGAGTATTCTGGAGAGTATTATTTGCTTCTGCCATCCAGCACAAGTACACTGTGAGGATTGCTTCAGGACTGCTCTGAGTTGGTACCATTACAACACAATGCAGAGACTCGGAGTCCTCACAGACAGCTACTGTAACGTCCTGTGCTCCCTGGCCTCAGCACTATGAACAAGAGCTGCTGCAGCCTCTTTGCCAGCCTGAAATCCATGTTGGATGTGGGACTGAAGTGGCATTACTGCCTTGTTAACATCCTCAGTGGAAGAACTGCTCCTCCCTGGAGTATCTGGGAGTTGTGGACATGTTAAGGAGGTTCACTTCCTGCTGCACGAGGTGGACAGCCAGTCTGCCATGTCACTGGATGTATCCACAGTGACAGTTCTGACTTTGTGTATGCACCTGTCACTTCCAGCCACCTCCCACTCCCTCACCTTGTAATCAGCCTGCTGTGTGGGTGCTGTCCCACAGCAGCAACAGGGCAGATGCTAGTGTCTTCGTTTGAAAGCTGGACAGCCTCGAGGGTGTTGGGATGCTCTTGGCTGTGATCTGCCAAGGTCAGAAATCCAGCCACTCCAGCTGCAGGAGATAGTGTGTGTCCCTTCCTGCATCACAGTGTTGGTGATGACCATCTGAAGAACCTGTCACCTTCAGCTGCTCAGTGGGGTGATGCTGCTGAGTGGTCCAGATGTGCACAGCTGCCCCTGGCCTGGAGGCTCTTTGTGCAGGTGTAACTGGGCACTTACACAGCAGCTGTAGCTCTTTGGCTAGAGTAAAACCCCAGCATCTCTCAAACTGGATGACAATGTTGCAATTTAATCAATGTCTGAGCACATCAGTGACTCCTGACCTGTGTGACCACATGTGACTGTTGTGATGTTTCAGGTCATATCCTGAAACCATCCCCCTCCCTCTGGTTACCCCTGCCCTGGGGTCTCTCCCGGAGGTTCTCATGGCTGCCTGGGCGACACCACAGAGGGTGTCTGCCTGCACACTCCCTTTGATGTCAGGGGATGGGCTGTTTGGGGAAAGACCTCAGTGCCCAGTGAAGGGGCAGCTCTGTGTCCAGGGGGGGAGAGCCATAGTGTGCCTTGCAGTGTACCCCAAATGCCTGGCAGTGTACACCTTGGGGATGCTGTTCTTGGGGACCCCCCACTCCTGCCAGGGCCCAGCCATCATGTACCTCACCCATTACCCTTCCTAGTAAGCAGTACTATGAGCTTTGTCTTACTCTAGCATCCAAGCGTGGTGTTAATTGCTTTTTTCCTAGTAGACCCAGTAATTCCTTAACCTAAAATCTTCCCTTTAAAAAATAATTTTATCCCGCCCCCCCTGAAAAAAAAAGGGGGAGCTTCTTGAAGAAAATGCTTTGTACAAATAATACAGAGAGCACTCTTTATGACCCTTAACCACAGACTTGGGCACAGTGCCACCTCACTGCAGCTGGCTGCTTACAGTATGCTCTGCCCCCTGAGCTGGTTCCCCACACCTCCCAGACCCACACATATGCCCTCCACGGTGGTCACAGAGGGCTGCTGGTCCCTCACCCCTTCAGACCTCCTCCCTGGTCCCACCTTACAAGCCAGAGGCATTCTTGGAGCTGGGGCTGAAGCAGGTAGTCTCCTTGGGAGTCACTGCCGGGCAGGCAAAGCTGAACATTTCCATCGAGAAAGGAGAAACCCCTCCTGAAGGAGTGAAGATCTAGGCATGCATCACTCCCACCAAGCCGAGTGCTTTACATGGGTACCAGCATCCTTGTCTGGCTGGGCAGCTCGGCGCGTTATCCGCCGTGCTGCGTGTGCAGCCTAAAGGCTCCGTGCAGCAGTGCAGCAGCATCGGGATGCAGCGTGCAGCATCCCTGCTGGAGCTCGGGGGCAAAGAGGCAGTAAATGTTGCTCTTGAAGACAAACTGTTGTACCTCATCAAAAGATATTTGGAAACCGCTGTGTTTGCTCATCCTTACAAGAAGGAAATTCAGTGTCTTAATCACTGAAATATCAAATGCTGCTCTGGGAGTAGCAGATCCCCTCCCCCGGAGCACCTGGGAAGGGGGAGCTATGCGGGCTGGAGCCGAGCACCAGCCTCTCCCCGCGGGAGCACTGAAGCGTGTTGCGTTACCCCGGTACTTGTTTCCTGGGGAATTTTTTTTTTTTTTTTCTGTTTTAAATTCTTTAGTCTGTAAGATGGGGGAGCTGTTGCATTGTACAAAAAATGGCAGAGACCACTCCTGCTGGTTCCAGGCTGCAGCAGGCAGGAGGTGAAGCAGGCACCGGCACTTTGCAGAACCACGGAGCACTCAGCTATCACCCTCACCAGCTGGGGCGAGCATCGCATAAGCCTGGCCCAGGTTAACAGGTTTTGGAGAGGCCCCTTCCTCATCATTAGTTCTAATTTTATGTAAAGTGAACTGGCGCTGCATCTCTAGCCAGGTGAGTGGTGAACACTACCACATGGGTCTTTGGTGCCTCCTGGAAGCCTTGCACACACACGAGGAATAAAGTAAAACACAGATATACTCTTTGTTGTATTTTTGCTGGGGTTTTTTTGTTTTTTGTTTTTTAAATCTCCTGTATGATTATATCAAGATTTCTACCAGTTGGTACCTGGCTTTCAAAAAAAGTGTTTATTTCAGTGCTTCTCAATTGGTAGATATAAGTTGGAGGACTAACAGTAATGCTGATACAGTAATAGTGATCTAGCACATGCAAGAATTATGCACGGCTTGAGCCTTTGTCTGGGAAATACCTTGAGAAAAGTTTGTTGAGCCTGCTGAGAGCCTTCCCTCTTCAGCCTCAACCCCTGTTGGCTCTGGTGAAGGGAATGGAGTGGCTGAGGTAAGGGGACCCTCCCCTGCCTGCCCCTCCCTGCTGCTGGGAGTATCTGGGTGAGTCCTTCACACCTTAATAAACTTCTCCCTTAACAATCGCACTCTCCTGTCAGGTTTTTGGGATCTGGTCTTTTAAAATCTTTCTTAGTCACATTTCTTTCTTCCGCAATTTATTCCTTCTTTTTCAAGGTGACTTCTCAGTAGAAAATAGCAAAATCAACATCACCAGCCTGCTAAAATTCCCTGAGCATGCTTGCTGCTCTGTAGGAGCCATGTGAAGGGCTCGTTTCCATAATAGACCAACAAATTATTTGCTCGTCTACCAGTCTCTGATTTCACTGTTTTCCTTAAGCCAAATCTTGCATGGAAAAAACTATCCAGTAATTCAAGCCATTTGCACTGCCTTCCTTCTCTCCCTGTCCTATCTCCTCTCTTATGTCCAAGCCACATGCTGAGAGCTCATGTTCAGTTGGCTGATGGGAGAGTAAAGAACTACTATTTATGCCTACAGGGAAAAAAAAATAAATCTTTTATTTACAGTCCATAAGTATTTAATCTACAGTCTTTACAGTGACAGTGTAAAGCCTGGAGAAGCGCACCCATGCCATAACCACATTGAAGGAAAAAAGCAACATACAAATGAGTCAATTTGTCACTGCAAAATTTTATTCCTGAATGCAGACAAGGTCTAATTTTATCTGATGTTTTGCTCCACAGACCAGTCATGTGATGTTTCATTGGAACAGGAGGAAAAGGCAGATTTAATGATTATTAGGCTTTAGTATCCCAAACAAGAAAAACTGGAAAAATAATAAGGTAACTAATATTTAGGGAAAGTTGCTAATTGGAAAAAAAATAGAGATGGAGGCAAAAGAAGTCTAGTCATAACTCTTCAAAAGAGAGGGAGCTGGAGTCTGGCATGGATCCCCACAGCTTCTGAGCTTGTTCAATTAAAATCAACACTGAATGGGTTCTCTTTCATTTCCATTACTCAAGCTGCATTCTTCAAAGGGATAGCAAATGAGTGATATGCATATGAAAGAACCATGGAGTATGAAATTACAAAATGATACAGGGTTTGGATATTTGCACTTTGAGATATTAAATCTTCTGAAGGAAAATATTTGAGCAAATTCTGAATAAAGAACCCTACAGAGGAAGAAGGAAGAGCTGCGATATAAATCTAATAAGGAAGACACTGAGCAATTTCCAAGCACTATTGAATTACTTGGTCTAACCATGACTCCGTAATCCCAGATTTATTCCTCTGTCTGGCTGGGGCAGCAAGCACATTTTAACAGCCTTTCCAGCCCCATCTCTCTGTGCCCAGGGGCAGTCCGTGGGGAGTGCCCACACATCCTCCTCCAGCACCCCACAGGCCTCCCCTGTCTCACACTGGGACACACAAAGCCTCAGCTGCCCGGCTGCTCTTGGATCCACTTCCAAGGCCTTTTGGGAGAGCTGATGTTTCGTACCCTCCAGCAGGGGAGTTGGGTTAGCATCCCCGGTTCTGATGAAGCTGCCCAGCTCTTGACCTGCAGCGGTGCTGGCAGCGGGGACAGCAAACTGCAGGGGACAGCGGTTGCATCGAGGACCTGTAGCTTTTGCTGGCCACCTCTCCTGCTCTGATGCAACCGTGCTGTTCCAAAATCAGCCAAAATCTGAGGAGGAGTCATGTGAACAGGCACGAAGTGCCAGGTATCCCCATTGTTTCTTACTTCTGTGTGGGTGTGAGGGGAGGGCTGGTGCTACCTGCTGCAGAGCTGTGCCTGTTCTTGGTCTCAGTCTGACAGCCTGCTTTATTTGTAATATTATGTGCAGGTTAAAAGGCATTAAAAGTCACCTGATTGGCAGCAGATCATCAGGTGTTTTCAGGAATACACGGCATGGAAAACACTTAGACAATTGCCTTAGAAAACTCCTGGTCCTGGTGGTCACTCTAATCACAAAAGGCTTCCATGCTGTGTTTAAAATTCTCAGAATGCCATGACTGGATGGTAATTAGTGGTAATTTTCTCACACACAGGCACTGTATTTGACTATTAACTCCCTTTACAAGAGTCAGGGAGATCAGGGATGCCTGGGTCAAGGACCATCACTGTTAATTACCCTTTTCCTCCTCCTGTTGCTAGCACAAGCTTCTCAGCAGCTTCTGCTGGGATTGACCTTTCAAGGAGAGGTTGCTCAGTCCTGCAAGGTCTTGAGCACCACAGCACCATGCTCGGGCAGCAGAAACACATTCAAGTGTTGCATCCCAGGTTCCCTTCAGAAGTGGCAAGCACAGATTTTTATTTCTTAAGAAAAAGAGGCAGGTATATAGTCCCTGGTCTGACCTGCTCCAGAGCTCAGGCCAAGAGCCATATGCTTGTGCTGTTTGCTGCCGTTTGAAGTTCTTCTGGAAATGAACCCAGGCTGGGTTAAAAAAAATAGTTTCAATAGACAAAACTTGAATGGCTCCTTGGGTAAGTTGCTCCAATGACTTAGTATCCTAATTGTTAAAAATGTGCACGTTCTACTTTTAAGTCTCCTGTTGTAGCTTCCAGACATGGATTTTCTTTTCTTTTTTTCAGTGTTTAGTGCCTGAAGAGAAATGTTTCTCAGGCACAGCGTGACATTTGCTAGTGCGCTGTGTGTGGCCATGGGAGGACAGGAAGAAGCCAGGGCACATTGAGGGCTGTTCTTCAGCCAAAGCCCAAGAGCCGTCCTGCCCTGGCTGGATGCCCGTGAAATCCACACAGGGGAAGCTGGAGGCCAAAAGCATTGCTGAAACTGCTTCAGAGGCTTGATAAAACATGGCTGCTAAAATGGGGCCGATCATCTGAAAACCCTGTGGACCTCTGCAGATCAGGGCTCCTGGAGAGCCCAGGGACCCAGCAGCCCACAGGCACCCTGTCCCAGCCCTCAGCCACCACCCTGCTCCCCGTTCCTGAGCATCACCCTCCTCTGCCCTGGTGCTTGTTCCCTGCCTGCTCAGCAGAGCCTCTGCCTGGCCCATCTCTGCCCTCTGGGAGATGTGTCAAGTATCCAACAACCGGTCAGATGCTCTGTCTCCTACAACCAACACCTCCACCACGGTAATTTTGCAGAAGGCAAAGATGCAGGGCCTTTATGAAGTAAGTGAGCAATATGAATCCACAATGAGAACATGTGTGCTGTGTACAGAAACATGAAATTATGCAGGAAATGGGAGTTACATCTCCAGAAAATGTCCTTTACAGAGCAGTGACCGAGCTCTTCAGAAAGCTGTGGGGAACAGCAGTGGGCCCTGCGCACCGAGGAAAAGGCAGCTACCTCCCCTCTGTGCTGGAGGTAACCCCCTTCAAAGCTGCCTCTCCTCTTCCCCAGCCAGCCCTGCAGCAGAATCCTCGGCTCAGCCCCTGGACCCGCAGCGCTCCCTGTGTCCCCGCAGCCCATGCTGCGCTCCGCATCGCCAGCGGCAGCAGCTGCATAGAGAGCATCTCCCGCGCATCTCCCGCCTGCCTCTGCTGCTCCTGCAGCTCTGAGGAGCCGGCAGAGGAGCTGGTGCGGTCCTGACACTCTGTTTACCCCGGTGGGAGGGGGCTGGAGCACCGACACCCAGCACAAATCCCCCTGCTCAGCCCCACGCACAGGCAGCACTGCGGGACTGGCTGCCCAGGGGACAGGAGGTGGCATTCTACAGCCTCTGTCTCCATAAATGCCTTCCCTTTTCCCATCATCTGTCTCCATTGGTGTTCAGCACCTCAGCCTCACCAAACCCCCAGCCGAGCAATAGATCAGCTCTTGTTTGGTGTGCCAGACACCGATCTCCTCCCCAACCCTAGCACAGAGCAGGACCCTTCCTCTCCTCTGTGTTGCTGATCGCCCTTCCCCTGGTATTCAGCCCGCTTTGCAAAGACCCTGTTTTCTTTTTCTTCACTTTCTCTAAGGAAATCTTCACTTTCTCTAAGGTTTTCACTGTCTCCAAGATGTAGTTCCCTTTGGTGGATAATCTTATCCCTACCCTTTGCAGGTTTTCTCACTCCTTATGTTCTCTTTACAACCATTCATCCATTTGAGGCAACTTCACTCAATTTCTCCCTTTTGTGGAGGAGCCTAAATAAAGCTGTGCACAGATAGATTTTAGAAAGGCATTTTTTGATATTCAAGTGGGATTTTTATCTTTATCCACTTCAGTGGAAAGATCTCATACACAATAAAGAAATAGGTGCTATTGTCTCCATTTAGCTTTCTCTCTCATCACTCCCCTCTCCAATTTCAAACTACAGAGAAAAAGAAGCTGCTGCCAGAAAAGCTTTTTACCTTCTGGAAAACTACAGACACTCATGGATCAGATGTTCTCAGTCAGTAGAACAAAAACCTGCCCCATCCATGGACACAAAAAATCTCTGCATCTCTGAGACAAGCTTGTTGAAGCACTGGCTCAGTCCAGGGCAGGGTTGTATTGCTGATCACATCCCAGAGAGCTGCATCTCAAGGAGAGCTCTGACTCTGAAACAACGAGTTAATTTTCTTCATTAAAAAAAAAAAAAAAAATTTAAAAAAAAAAATTTTTACCTTGCTCATCTGACTCAAAAAGCATTTCTAGATATTTTATTAACTCTACCTGATTTTAGATTATTTTTTTAAGGCAAATTTATCATGGCAATACAGTACATTCCCCATAGAAAGTCAGAAGAGAATTTTGCCAATCCTGAAATTATCTCCAAGCCTCAGAAACACAAAAATGTGCAAAAGAGCTCACACATGAAATACCAACTCTTGTTTCTGCAGTATTCCCATATTTAACATAGGTTTAATTAAAAATGTGTAAAACTACCCTGCTGGCCCAACTACTTTGCTGCTTCCTGGGCCGGGCAGAGCAGGTGCTGTGGGAAACAGTGAGAGCTGGGGTTGCTGAGCCTGACCTCCTGTGGGCTGGGACATCCAGACCCATGCAGGCTGCTGTGATGAACACCAGCTCAATCCCAGACAAACCCAGCACACTGTCTAATTCACATACTGCTGCTCCATGATTCTCAATGCTGCTGCCACATCGTTGGTAAAAAACAGGCTATTCTTGGGTTAATGTTGGAGTTAAACTCCCCCTAAGGCCAGAAGATGGTACCAACAAATCTGGCACCTCCTTCAGCCCTTCACTACAGGAGAAACAGAACACAGCCAGGAGTAGCAGCAGGACAGGGTGGAGGTGGGTGAGTGATGTTTCCCCTTTCAGTGGCAAACACCGGGTGGATCTGCTTGGCCTTGGTTTGTGACTTCACATGCAAACACTCTGTGAGGATGCTGAGCCACTCAGTGAACCAGCCCTGGACTTACTTTTAGCCTGCTTTTCATCAAATGCCAGTAACGAGATGTATTCTTTAAATCATTAAAGTGTTATATGGTTTATATAGTAAAGAATTCTACATTACAGTTCTACAATTAGCAGTTCTACATTGCTAATAATGAATTTAAAACCCGTGTAACAGCTCTCAAGGGTTTTCATTCATCCTGGAAGGTTCATGTTTCACTATAAAAACAAGTCTATATCCTGGCCAGCCAGCAACTGACTTTGCCCTGGGATGGAAAGGAATGACATTTCAGTAATAAAGTCAAAGCTAATGACCAATGTCTTCTATTAGTATGGAAAGAGCAGTTCAGACCTAGAGCCATGGTGGTGGTCACTCACAGGAAATGTGTGAGAAGGCAGTAGTACTGTGTGATACCCAGTTCTGAGGGCACCTGCAGCCAGTCTGGGTTTATTCTAGGCAAATTTTGCAAAATCTTCAGGGATGGAAACATGTCTGAGAGAATCCCATTGAAACAAACAAGGCAACATTCCTGGAGCAAAAAGTACTTAGAACACTACTACAGCCTGACCTTGTGTTTTCCTTAAGTAACAGCTTGCAAACACCAGATTCCCTATTAGCTCTACAGAGCAGATTTTGTGGGCAGTCTGTGGTTTATTTAAATAATCCACCAGCACTACTACAGCTCTTTAATGGTGTGAAGACTGACACTGAACAAGAGTTTATTTTTTTCTTTCCTACTCTGCTTTCCCAGAACCCAGTACTAAAAAATATAAGAAATCCAGTCATGAAATTGTACTTCTTTTCTCTTTTTTGCTCTCTTTTCTTTGCATCACACAGAAGATGTTAATTTCTTCCATAAAGAGCTTGTTGCCACTGCTCAGTGCTAAGTTTGGGACCCGCCTATGCCCGTAACCATTTTAAGCACTGCTTTTCTGCAGCACTTGCACCTGGAAGGGGAATGATTTGGTTTATCTGCACTCCCATCAATGACACTGCTTTCTTTGTGCAGAAGTGACATGAGAGAGACTCTGGGTGTGAGACCTGTCTGCCTTCCCCATCCTGTGTGACCCCCAGTGACCCTGAAAGCAGAACCGGGCCCTAGAGATGTCAACAGTAGGTGACTGCCATTTGGCAACCTCCTACTTTGGGAACAGATCCCTTAATCCTGGTGGTTCATTAATATTATACAGTTTAGCTACGAACCTTGTTGCTGACACAGTGAGCTACCTGAAATAATCCCTCTGCCACTGCAAGGGACAGTCTGTCTGTTCCAGTGGCTGTAGGTAAAGTCCTGTGCCGTAGCTCTGCCAGGACACGGAGCTATTGCCTTACTCCTAACACTGAAGAGAGGTTGCCAGTAATCTCTGTGGGATTATTTGTCTCCAAGACAGCTCCACAGAACAGCTCTGACAGTGCCAGCCATCTCCAGGTCATCCCCTGGGGACAGCATGGGACACCTGGACATCACAGCAGTCCAGGCAGGGAAAGGAAATACCTGGGTTTGGTTTTATCCAGGTCAGTTTTGCAGTAGAAGTGGCACTGGTCCTGCTCTGGGATCAGTCCCTAGCTGCCACTCCGCAACGTATCAGTGCAGAAAGTCACAGTGATGGCACCAGATGAGGCAAAAGTAACATCTTTGAGAGCAGCAAGAGGGGAAACAGGCAGCTCTTCCTACCTGGAGTCAGGGATGAGATCTCATGGGATGTGAGTTGTGATAGAAGCGGCAACCCAGCACTCAGGATGTTTATTTGGGGGGAGAGGCAGAATCAGCTTGGAAAAGCTCTGACCAGGCCTAGTGTTTAATGAAAAAATTATTCTGGGGCAGAAGGCGAAGCCTTATTGTGAAAAGTAGGAGTAGGGGTTCCTCAGTGACTTTCCACTTATGCTGAAAGAAGAACTGAATACTAATATCTGCAGTATTTTTATTTCATTTTTCCATTCCCTTCTTCTTTTTTAATATCTCTTTCCAGTAGAGACAGTTGGAAATGAACTGGGAGGCACAGAGAAGGGAGACCTGAAATTGCAAGTGGAAAGGGCTTGGAACTGAAAACAGTATCCACATAAGAGAGAGTTCTTCCCAAATGCTGGATTCTTGTTTTATAAAAAGTGCAGAAAAATATTGTAGTATATATTTACACTATATGTGTGTGTTTGATTTGTAGAATTATGTATTTATCTAACAGAAAAATAGGATGTATTTCTGAGAAGCCATTGTGGCTTATGACTTATGTTCAAGGCAAACACAAGACAAATGAGGTACCTCCAGCCAGCTGAATACCAGCCAAGCAGAGTTCACTGCCATGTGACCATGTGATAAATAATCACCACTATTCAGTATAGACTGAATAAATGCATAAAAAATCAGGA
Organism: Calypte anna; assembly: GCF_003957555.1. Taxonomy (NCBI): domain Eukaryota; kingdom Metazoa; phylum Chordata; class Aves; order Apodiformes; family Trochilidae; genus Calypte; species Calypte anna. Next base: position 43,705,793 of record NC_044251.1, read on the forward strand.
AAAATAAATAAATCATGAAGGGAACACCTGAACAGGCAAAACCGCACAATATTGCGGCTCATAAACTGGACTGTGGGGTTTAGAAAGCTGTGGAGGACAAGCCTGCAATAAGTAATAGTTTCTCTGATGTGTGCAATATATCAGACCTTGGTTGATGTATCATAAGATACAAGGTGTGCTTTGTATCCCATTAATTATGTCAGCAGCTGAAAGTTTAAAATAACATCTGTATGATGATAAATGCTGGTTTCTGGGAGGCCAGGCTGCCCTGCAAGGGCTGCATGGAGCTGAACCAGTGACCAGCAGGACAACCTGCCACCCCCAAGGCAGGACAGTGGTGTCCATGGTATGGCTTGGGTCACAGGCACTCATTCATCCACAGCATTCCCTGAGTCTAACTCCTCCCCAGGTGCCCCTGCAGAGCTATAGAAACCCTGCCCTTGCCCCAGGAGGAGGCCTGGGGTGATGGAGGTTCCATGGGGATGTGCCACGGGAATGTGCCATGGAGATGCACCTCAGAGCAAGAGCAGAGCCTTCTCCTGGGGGCCAGGTGGCAGGAGCTGTGTGGTGAGGGGCAGTGTGAGACCCATCTGTGTTCCCCCCATGGCAGAGCCACATGGGCAAGGCAACAACCTGTGCTGGTATTCATTGTACCTGTGTTAGAGCAAAACAAAACATGAAGAAAACCCTGCAACATTTTATGTTTACGGCATTTCAACATCTTGTCCTTATTTGCAATGAAAAGCATGCAGTCAACCAGAGCAACCCTCACTCTGTGTGATTCTGACAGGCAGAGTGCAGTGCCAAATGTGCAGAGGGCTTCTTCCTGAGGGCATTGCTATAGCATCCAGAGGGGAGCACAAAGATTTCTGTCTTACAGGACATTTCTAAGCAAATTAGCATCCACCTAAGCAGCTTTGTGAGCCTATCTTTAAAACCACTGATTGGGATTCCCAGGCTGCTGTGTTTGCCCTGCGAGGACAGTGGTGAGGTTGCTCATCTCACATGGCAGGGCAGGAGGGCTGCTCAGCCACCCTGCTCCACGGGCATCAGCAAGGGAGATTTACAGCAGGAATGGGAACTTTTCTTTTACTGCCTATAAGAAGACAGGCAGTATTTAAGAAACAAAAGCTCTTCAGATCTCAAATTTCACCTCCCCTCTCAGTGGTTCTATTAAAAAATATAGCCTCACTCTTACAGATTTTGCTTTACTTATATATTTAGATTATCAGAGCTGAAAGTGTATTATTTCTGCAGCATGGAAAGATAATCATGTTTTCCACTGTGAGAGATAGAGCATAAGACACAGACAGCCACTGGGTGCAACCAGGAGTCCATAGAGCCATTTATCCAGCATAAGCCGTGTCAGAAAGCAGCAATGTGCTTCCAAATCCCACATCCTAACAATCTGTGCAGATCAGTGTACTGCATCATGAAAAGAACTGAAGCCTAATGCTGGGAATAACACAACACAGGTCTGGAGAATGTATGCTGACTTTGCAGATGAAATTCTGAAGCCAGAAAATCTGGCAGTCTGTTTTTCAAATGCAGAAAATACACCAAAATTAATGCAAAACATGGAGAACGCATGAATTAGAAAGACATACAAGCAAAAATGTCAGACTTGCACTCTGGCTCGCAGCACTTAACTGGAAATTAGATTAAAGCATGCAGTCCCACAACATTTTTCCAGTATCTAGTAATTTGTGCTTCCAATGGTTTTGTTTTTAAATAAAATCTGGGATTGTTTTTTGACACTCTGGAGTTTAAAGTGAACCTTTAGCATCACCAGGAGCAAGTTCTGAAGCTTGTGCATGAAGCACAGCAGGCTCCCCAGAGGATGTCTCATCCAAACCCTCCCAGCAGCATCACACAGCTCAGCACTGCTGGGTTGCACCAGCTCCAGGCCTTTTCTTCCCTCTTTTCTGATTTTCATCACGTCTCTGGAAAGGTTCCCTGCAGTGGCTCACAAACCAGGTGCTTGGCAGTGCCATGGGGCCTGCTCTGTGCCCATACCAACATCCCACCTTGCGATGCTCAGACAGGACCCCCATGCTTTTTTAAAGCTTTCTGATTAGCCCATTACTTCAATATTTATACAGATAAATCACAGGGTTATAGAGACATAATCTCCTGACTTAATTCCTTTTCATGCAGAAGGAATCTATAGAATTATTCCAGCTGGAGTTAGCAGTTAGACCTTAAACATTCATTTTTTTAAAGTGATAAACTGAGTTTAGCACAGCTTGCTGTCCGCGGGGAACTTTCTGCTCTCATAAGCAAATAGAAAACTGAGGAGGGTAAAAACAGGGGCAAGATTTGATGTTATAAAATAGAGTGAGAAGTTTACAGTGATTTTTGAAGAAGCCTGATATTTTGCTAAATATTTGAGATTCGCATTGGTGAACTGACTGTTCTGGGTAACCTGTAAGGGCAAGGCTGTAATTGACTGCCAGCTCTGCATTTTCAGCAGTGCTCACAGAAACCTTGCATTTGCCCAATGGCTAAACTTTTCAGCCAAAGCTTTACTATTTCAGTGAAATGTCATAGATGTCAGGGACGACATTTCATACGTGATGGGGTTTGCAGTGCTCCACATCAATGTTGCACTTACACAATTATTTAAAAAGGAAGATGAGGTGGTTGCATAATGGAAACTCATTAAGCTAAATCTGCTGCAAAGAATGAGAAAGCCAGTTTTTTCCTCTTATTCCAAGTTTAAATGAGCCACTAGTTTGAAATCCTAAGTTTTTTTCTACAAGATCATTTTTCTTTACCTTTCCTCTCATTTGTCCAAAATTTTGTCCTATTTCTTCAGAAGATCAAAACCACTTGGAGCATGTTTTGTTTGGAGAACTTGGGATGTTTTCCCCTCATGGAAACACCATATGGTTTGTGTGGCATTTTGAGGAGCTGCAGACATGGCTGAGCTGGTGCTGCTGACACAGAGACCGGGCACAGCTCACCCACAGGCCTGCCCTCCACTGCTCCATCCTAGGAAAGGACTTCCATTCTTAACTGAGGTGGTCACTTTGGCCAACGTCTCATATTTCTTAATGTTTTGGGTCCCTAGGCAGAACTTCCAGTCCTGAGGAGTGAATTTTTGTCCATTCCTGGACACTGGAAGTCTGCAGGAGCCCTGAGATGTGCTGTTCCAGCTAGTGCCCAGCAGAGATGCCCTCATGCCCCAGGAGAAGCCTGTTTGAGATTGTTTGAGGGTGAGGACATTGCTTGGAAACTGTTGCTGTAAAACCCTGAAAACCATGAGGCAGGTGACATGAATTCTCTCACTGAATGCTCCCAGACAAGAGCTGTGGGTCCGGCAGCAGAGCAAGGGCTGCCTTGCCAAGTGTTGTCCTGCAAGTCTTTTGCCCGTGGGTTGCAGGGAATCCATCCATCCATCCATCCATCCATCCATCCATCATGTTTGGGTGTTGATGGAGCCCCTGAGCCAGCCCCACCATGGATCCCCCAGCAGAGCCACCAGAGCACCTCTGGGGGTGAGAGCTGTGGCCTGCTGCTCAGACACCCTTCCTTCTTCCCCTCAGTTCAGGCAGAGCTGATGAACAGGAGTGACACAGATCCCTCTCCTCTTGTCAGCGCTGCTTCTGCTGCTGCATCATTTATGACTTGTCAGAAATAATAATTGCAGGATTGTCCAGTGAATTATGTGTGAGGAGTAATGCACATTTACTGTTTCCTCAGTGCTTCCATCTTGCTTCACTGGGAAGAGCAATTTGTTGATTGCATTTGAAATGGAAAGCCTGTGAAGGGGGAGCAGGTGGAAGCCTTTTTGCTCAATCCCTTCCCAGTGCACAGCCACAGCCCACAGCCTCCTGGAGCCCATTGTGTACCAGTAACCCTTGGCTGGAACAGCCTGAGGGACACTCAGCTTCAGAAAGTTTTCCATGGGGAGGGCAGGAAGGAGCAAGCCCTGCCCCAGTTCACACACATGGTGTCTGAGGGGTTTGTCCTCTAAGTTTGCCCAAGATTCTCTAATGTCAGTGCCCCTCAGCCCAGAGCTGTTTTGGGGACAGCACAGGAGACAGAGGGCAGAGGGACACGGACCCAGCATGGGGCCTCTCCAGCCACCTCACAGATGAGCAGCTCTTGAACACCAAGCCTTGTGATGGGTTTGGAAACCTCCAACTTAAGTTCTTATCTCTGGCACTTACCACAAAGAGTAAATAAAGTGGCTATGCTCTCGTGGGTCACAAATGGAGTGTGAGCTCCACTCCCTGCTTGCAGACTGCTGAGGGATGGGGATTGCACACATTAAAGCCATTTATTCCACACTGATTTCAAGTGCACACTGAAGTACATGAGAAGCAAACACATCCCTGTGGAGCACAGCCTGCAGAAGCAGGAGCTGGTCACTTGCATAGTCCCTGCTCCTGGAGGACAGTGCTCGGAGATGCTCAAAGCTGCTTCCCTGTGGTAAATGCAGTGATCTGCCCTGCTGCCACCCTGCTGCCTTGCTGACTTAAGGATCTGCAAAACACTGATAAAGTCATGTTGTAAATCTGAAATGGGAAAGTCTTACAAAGCACAGCCATCTCTGTCAGACAGGATGGAGCTGAGCATGGGCACAAGTGGGAAAGTGGGTCAGCAAAAAGCAGCCCTGAGGAGCATCCCAGGCCAGGGCTTCCCCTGATGCAGAGCTGCAGGGAGTTTCTCAGTCATGCCACAAACCGCTGTTGATAATTTAGTGCAACACCAGATTGTCACATGAAAATTGGATCAGACTGAGTTCTGTCAGCCGTGTGGCTCTGCTTAAAAGTATTGTGTCTCTGTGCAGAATTGAGACCTCTGGCTTGAAAACACTGCCCTAGAGGCTGCTTATTGAGGATGGGTGGAAATCTGGAAATTTAGCAACTCCCTTCTGAGAAAAAAAAAAAAAAAAAAAAAAAAAAAAAAAAAAAAGCTTTAAGTTTTTACAGAAGATTTCAGTAGAAATAATTTTCATGGTTTTTTTTTTTTTCTTTTCTGGGAAATTTCTGTGGGAGAAGGCACAATTTCTGATTAGCTCCAGTCATTAATCTGCTCTGCAGGGAAAGCACAATGTGGAGATCCATCCCAACGTGTTGGTCTCCAGTGGTTTCTTCTACCTGCAGCATTGCAGGAAGGTGGGATGGAGATAGCTGATCCTGACTAGAGCATCCCCAGTGTGGAGGTGAAGTTTCCTTTCATCTGTTGTTAGGTTCAGTTATATTTCTGGATTCTAACTTATGTGATTGCACTCAAACTCTCATGTTAAGAGACAGAAAACAGCTGGCTCTCTTCTCTCTCAGTATTTTACACATTTATGCTACACACGTTCTTACTTCTGTCTCCTGCAATGCTGATGCTCTCCGTGTGTCCTGCTCAGTATTTGCTCTGCCCATGCAAATGTCACCATACAGGTGTGTCCTGGTTTGGGCCAGGATAAAGGTGATTTTCTGTCTTGTACTTTTGCTTTCAGCTAAGTCTCTTGTAAGTAGTTGCACTTGCTGAAATTGACAGCAAGTTTCTCAGTCCGTGTCTGCTTCTAGGACTGATAACACTGGCTGTTTATAGGTACTGCTCCAGAGTGGTGTGCAGAGCCAAGGCCACTGCTCAGCTCTGAGGAAAGCTTTGACCCTGCAGAAGGAAGAAAGAGGTCCCACCTGCAGCCCCCCTTTGGGGAGGAACGGACAAGAGAGATGCCGGAACTGACCGCACAGAGTGTTCCATCCCATACAGCTCCTACTCGGTATCAATTGGAGGCATCACGAGGGCCAAGTCATGATTTCCTGCTTCCAGCTTCCGGCTGCCTGCTGCCCTTCCTGCCTTTTCCTGCTTCCCTTCCTCCCCCCGGCATCCTGGAAGGATTCCGTCCGTTCCTCTGCCTGTGCTCCTGATCCGTGCCAGCCCATAGCTGTGTGTGTTCCTGCCTCCAGCTCCCGACTCCAGGATTCCAGCGTGGACTTTGCCAGGGCTGCCCTGCAGCCTCGGTGGGGACGTGAGAGTTCTTGGGGGAAAAGGGGGGAGGCACGTGGTTTCCATTTTCCTGTCTAGTTGTATATATTTAGTCATTTTTTCCTGTTTATCACGACTGAGTCACTAAAGTTGTGCAGTTTAGTTTCCAACCCATGAGTCTCTCTCCCTTATTCTCTCTCCTTTCTTTATCAAGGAGGAGAGAGAGATTAATAGAGAGCGTCTGGTACTCAGTTTAATTGCCAGGCCAGTGTTAAACTGTGACAAGGTGTCACATTTGCTGTCATACAGGTGTCACTATACAGTGTCACCATACAGGTGTGACAAGTGCCTGAGTGGAGGGAGAGGCAGCAGCACTGCACAGGGCTCTGCAGCTAAGGCCAGACTATTGATTTATAAAATATTGATATTAATTACAAGCCCATGTTGTCCACACCTCCAGAATCTAATATTTTCCTGGAATGCAGTCACTCAGTGATCTTTAATGAGATGATTAGGGAGACATCACAATGGCTGTCTTGGTTGGATGCTCAGAGCCAGGAAAGGGCCCACAGTGATTTTTTCCCCTGGCAGGGCAGTTCTGTCTCTGTCTCTCCTCGCCCAGGATGATAGCAGTTCTCGTGGTGCTGCCCATCACTGGGTCCCCATGGGTCTCTCAGACCATGTCTCCCACCCAGCCCCCAGGCAGTTCTTTAAGTCCCCAACCCTTCAGCTTACTGCCACTTCTCTGGGGAGTTTGTGACTGCTGAAGCATCCCTTTCAGTATCTTTCCATTTCAGAAATTGCATAAGGATAACAGGAGACTTTTGTAGCAAAGGAAGAAAAGGAAATGTAGATACAGATGGAATGAGGAATGTGTGAATAGAAAGGCCTTGTGATTTAGCAAGCCATGAGAGAAATAAAATTTAAATTGAGAATATATGAATAAAGTCTCAAGCCTGGAATGAGTTATTTTGCAGCCAACTTCAGTTTTCCTGAAAGAAAAGAGAGACAAAATTATGTGTATTTTATGTGTGCAATATCATTAGCACTTAAATGTTACCCAAAAAAACCCCAAAACTCAACCGAAGCATCATCCCATAACACAGCTTTTAAATCCTGTGACACTGCACCATAAGAAACGTGTCCCTGAGCTGTGTTTGAGCATCCTGAGCAGCACTGTGGCTCCTTCAGCACTGGAACATCTGCAGCAGGAGGCTGCTGGGACCCAGCTGGGCAGGGGCTGTGCCAGCAGCATCCCCAGCACTGAGCACTGTCCTGGGTGGGGGTACCCATGTCTGGGATGGGGCAGCCTATGCTCAGCCACCAGTGCTTTTACATGTGCAGACCATTCCTGCTCTCCATGCTTTGGGCTTTTGTATCCATCCAATAATTCAGACAAGGAGAGCTTGGGCATGTGGCTCCTGCACCCAGCTAGCAGCTCCTTGCAGCCGGGGGAAAAAAATCTCCCGAGGAGCCTTGGTGTATCACTGCATTATTTGGCAGGTACTTCAAAGGTTGTTAGCTTGTTTGAAGTCACAATGTCACCTACATGGTGTGCAATTGTGTTTCATAAATACTGATCATTATGCAGATTCATTATTTACAGACACCATTAGGCCAGAGAAACAGTAACTGAGCTGCTGACATAGGGAAAAAAAAAGATTTGACAGAAGGCAAAGTAGGGCTTGGCCAAATGAGTGAGAAGTAATCTGGAGAACGGGAACACAGAACCTGTTTTGTAAAGAGGCAGCAGCTGCAGATGGCAGCAAGGTGAGGGTGGGAGCTGGGTGGGTCCCCCTCTTGCCCCCAGCAGCTCCAGGTGATGCTTCAAACAGAACCTGAGGCTACTGGAGCCCAGAGCAGACACCCCTCTCCCAGCTGCCCCTGATGCAGACATGGCCTCTGTACCCAGCTGACGGCCAGCAGCAGGGTCTGCCAGATCTGCTGGCACTTGGCTGGAGATGCACATTCCAGCACCCACATCTCTGTGGAGGAAATGTACAAACCCATTAAACTAATTTAGTTTGAGGAAGCCTGTAGCTTCATGGTTTAGAAACTTAACCATGGTTCCCACCCCTTAAAGCAAACATGTTGACTGTTTTGGCTGTGCTTTTTTTTTTTTTTTTTTTTTTTTTTGGCTTCTTATCTGCCTTCTGTGGGGGAACCAGAGGAAAACATTAATTTCCTCAGCACAAAGGCATCAGCTGGAGTCTTGCAAGCAGGCTGGCAAACACTTGGCTGTTTGTCCCTTGGGGTTGTCATTAGACACAGCAGTGGGTCCCAGCCCTAGGAAAACTCCAGGGAAGCCTTAATGTAACACATATATTACATTAAGCCAGGATACAGCATGGATGTGGTCTGGGGTCTTTCCTGGCAGCAGCAGTCACTGGAGGCTGGGGCAGTTTTAATACATCATACTGTCTGGGGGGCTGCTTGTCCTGATAGCACTGGTGGGCCACAGGAATGAAATTACTGATTCCTTGGTCTTCTGCTGGTGTAAGAGCCAACGTTTCAGATGAGCCAAGGCTGTGTGATGACAGCACCTTGACCCAATGTGATGCTTTGGTTCCTGCCCTTTGCCACCTCTGCTGATGTCGGGGAGGACCCTCAGTATCATGGCCCTGTTTCCTCTTCCCTTCAGACACTGGCTGTCATGAGAATGTTGTCACAGCTGCTGGCAGGCAAATGGAGGTGTCCCAGGTTGTCTGTGTAATTCTGGGCCCAAGACAGACAACGAGCTGTTGACCCTGCCAGGCTGGTGTCATCCCTGGGGCAATGTATAAAACACTCTTGGGCAGTGCTGGACAGAGTCTCCCTGGCACAACCATGAGTGAAGTTGCTGTCCATGAACCAGAGTCACAGTGATGGAATTGTTGATAGTTGCATGCTTCTAAATCCATAATTAACTCCATAATATTTTTGTCTTGCTGGGTGCTAATGGTTGACAAGGAACAATCCCCTGTGCTGGCAGTGTCCACAGAACAACAGGAGGCTGCAGGCTTTTAATCTCCAAGGGAAAATAAAAACCTTTTACTTAGATATATGCTAGTGTTATTTTTTAAAAATTAACAAAAAAAAAAAAAAGAAAAATCTCTTCCCCAGAAAATCCTCAGGCCCATTACTAAAATGCCTTACCATTTTACATCTTATTTCATTTCACTCTTCCCATGTCCCTAGGCAGCCTTAATACCAACATGCATAATGACAGTGTCCACTTAAAATCTTATTACAATCTCTTCTTTAGGGTTCACTGGAGAAAAATACAAGTTTTCAGCATGTGTGTGCAGGTGTGTCAGTCCACTCAGCTGAAGAGCTACATAATGTTTCACTTGTTCACAAGTTTGTCCTTCATCCCCAGAGCTGAACAGTGCTCTGGCATGGTCCCTGGACATAAAGCCTTCTCCTGCCCAGCTGAACCTTACACAGAAATCTACTTTCCATATTCACTTGGTTTTCACCTGTAATTATACCTTCAGACTTGACAAATAAACCACTCTTTATTACTGGTGCAGAAAACATCTCTCGCTCATTTTGGTGTATTGTAACCGAAGGGAAGTAATGCATGCTTTTAAAAATGCAGCTTTAAAGCTCTAGTGGCACTGCTGGGCTTTATTTAGCAGCACTGCAGTCAGCACAGCGTGGAGACAGGAGTTATCTTTCCCTCCTTCAGCCAGCATAGAGACTACCTCCCTTGTAACCCTGATCAGTTTTGGTTTAGGGATCCAAAAATAGCCACCCAAACCTGCAACTGCATCTAATGGTGAGAACAAGAGCAGGGTTATTCCTTGTCCCGTTACTGGCAAAATTTCTCAATAATTTGTGGCAATTCCTGACAAGCCTGGACCAAGAGGAATTTCTCATAACCTTCCTTGCAGATGTAGGAGGCGGCAGCAGATGAACTCGTGTGTCTTTCTTATAACTTTGAAACTGCCTGGAGAAGTCTGGGTTTAATGAAACTGTTGAAAGTGGAAGTCACACTAGAAATGATGACATCTTGCTTCTGCCTTTTTCCTTGCATTACTGACTTGGCCCAAGCCAGGCTGTGAATCCAAAACACCCTCACAGGAATGAGGAGCAGCAGAAGCCTCCATGTCCCATCAGGGTGCTGAGAGCACAGCACCGCCACAGCCCCTGTGCTGACATGGGGTGTTGCTGATAATTAACAGCAGGCTCTGTTAATTACACATCTAAAATAACACACAGTATTTTTTCCTCAATGTTTGTACATTTCAGCTAATTTCAGTAAAAGGTGTGCCTGATGTGGGGCACACATGTTGTTTCAGATGTTCAGCTGAAGCACTGGAGTACCAGCCTGCAGAAAAATTGTATTCAGTCACGTAGCATAAAAGACCCCCAGGGTGCATAAATATTGCAGCCCAGTGTAACACCCTCAGCCTGGATCGTAAACCTGACTTAAACAAAGCAGACTTCTTATTGAGCAACAATTCCATCCCAGACAAAGGTGCCACCACAGGAGAGGGTCTGCTCCAGAGCCACCCTCCCTGGCCTGGGTCAGTAACTCCTGCCACAACTCTGTCTCCCATGGCTGATGCAGGGCCAGGGGTGGCAGCAACATCAGCAGGGTAAAAGCTTGTGCCTGGAATCCCTGTTGGCAGAGAGTACAAGGGTGTGAAGGGACTTACGACTCAGAAAGTGTACCTGGTTATCATACAAACCTATCTAGCAGCCTCCTGCGTGGGGCACATTGCCTTTTCCTTGGAGGTCTGTTTGTAAAATCCTATTACAGTGGAACAGTAAAAGAACAAAGTATGCTCTCTACGAAATTTGCTAAAAATAGTGCAGTAATAACGCTGCTGCTTTCTACAGACTTAAAAAAAAAGACTTTTCAAAGCTGTAATTCACTAATACAATCAAACACAATCATAAGCAAAATTATTCACACTGCCTTGATTAGTAAAAAGAGGATGCTAATGAGATGTCCTCAGCATCTTCCTCTGCACTTGGAAGTGACACTGTAGCTCTCTCTGTGCTGCTGAGCACGGATTCATCAGCTGCAGGAAAACAAACCCCCCCTTCCTAAAACCTGGGTATCTGCTGGTTTCTGAACGCCGAGGGTGTTTCTGGAATGCTCCTCTGCAGGGCTGTGTCTGGGCTGGGGTGTGAGCTGCAGTGGGTCACTTGCCTGGCTGGCAGCTGTGGGCAGGGATGCAGAAGCTGGTGACACAGGTGAAATGGCAGGTTCTGAAAAATAAGACAAATATTCATATGTCCACCATGCTACACTGCAGGCAGTGTCCTCTGCTGAGCAGGGCTGTGCAGGGTGGACACAACCCTCTCACCCCTCAGTAAAGCATCTGGAAAACCTGTGCTGGCCACCAGTTACCCAGCAGCCACTCAGAAGCAGAAATTATAGCTACAAATCAGATAAATAATGTGAATTCCTGGTCATCTTCACAGCCACCAGCACAGCAATCCAAAGGGGAACAGCAGGAAACCATTTTTGTTGCAGGCCAGAGCAGCAAAGCAGAGCCTCATCAGCATGATAAAGCCCTGTCTAGACAAAGGTTAGGGGGTAGTCCTCAGAACTACCAAAGATGAGGAAAGCAAGGTAAGGTTTGTGAAGATGGTGCATCAAAACTAAGTGAAAAATACATTACCTAGTCCAGTCATACGATCAAGCACTTCAAACTGCTCTGTACAAACAAGTGCAGTTTGTACAAGGGGGATCTCTGAGGCAGTGGGGAGGGCAGCACTGCTGTTAACCTGTCCACAGGGGACATGGCATCACTGCCAGGAGCACAGAAAACCTAAAGGCAGTTCAAGTGTGTTATGAAGGACATCATTGACCAGCAGCCTCCTCAACAGAGCACTGGTTGAAACAGATGTCTTGAAACCTCTTCAGACCTTCTTGAAACCTCCCTGCTTGGCACAGAGACAACAGTAACATGCAGGTATACAAATATTTTACCCTGGGGAAGCATGCAGACACCTACAGGGTGAGCATGGAGACTGAGTTATCAGCAAACGAGTCAAGAACACCAACATCAAGAGCTGCCCAAGGGAGGAGAAAGAGGGGAAGCTGAGGCAAAAAAAACCCAACAACTCCCATTTCTGATTTTGGGCTTATGTGGCTTTCCCTGGACCAAAGAGTCCACCTCCCCCTGCACCCACCAACAGCAGCCAGGAGGGAAGGGCCCTCCCCAGCCATGGAGCACAGAGCCAGGACCTCACCTGGGCTGTGGGCCAGGCTGCAGCAGGTCACAGCCCAGCTTGCTGAAGAAGAGACAACATCAAAAAAAATCAACATTTGCTGATAGACTAAGCAGACTCCAAGCTTGCATAAGTAGTAAGATGAAAATCAGAAGGGAAAAGTAAATTAATAGAAAACACATGGGAAGCAGGGCTGATTCCACAATCAAGCACAAGATAAGAACAGATTGACAGTTCTATAAGACTAATTATGAACAAAAAGAGAGAGTAACCATGTGGTAAGGAGCTTTCCTAAAATCTCCTCCAAATGAAAAAGCAAGAGCTTGGAGAACAGTGGGAAGGTCTGGTGCTAATGAACATGCTATGTAAAAAAAAAAAAAAAAACAAAAACCACTCATGAAAAAAATGAGTCTCATTTATGGACACAGAACTGTGGAAAGAAGTTACAAAAATAATAAATTTGAAATAATGAATTAAAATATTTGATGAGATGAAATAGGGTGTGAAAATCAGTAACAGCCACTAGAAAAAGTAGACCTGTTTCATCTAGCCAGGTTAAAGACAGACATACCTGAGCCTGATGGTAAAAAGCTCAGAATGACAGACCCCTTTCTGAAGAGGTACCCAAAGAAGAGTTCATGCGTGGATTACACTTCCTTCTAATTTCACTCAATTGTTACAAAAGGAATCCAAAAAGTCTCTGATCTTCTAATTCCTTAATACACTGTTCACGAGGTTTGGGTTTGCTGTTGCCTACAAATGGCAGAGCAGTTCCCAAGACAGCTAATTCCTAACTCAGTAACAGGTAATGTTCCCAGGGCCCTGTGAAGCATGAAACAAGAATTACAAACCTGTCAATAGCAACCCCTCAGCCCTACAGACCCCTCCCTGGGCTGGGACAAGGAGCCGCAGTGCCAGTCCTGCCCACCACTGGCGTTGCTGGTGTCCAGCAGTTCACAGAACACAGACACCAGCACCTGGAAAGGCTGAAACCCCTCCTGGAAGCCCTGGGTGAGAAATTGGGGTGAGCAGAGACAGATCCATCCCTGTGTGTTTACACCCAAAGTGCAGCCCCAGCTGCAGAGCCTGTCCTGGGATAAACAGTAGCAGAATGAGCTAGGAAAGGATTTTGTTACTGGGATCCTACTACAGGGCCCATAGGCAGCTTCCCACATCAAAACCAGAAAAACTGGGAAAAGAATTCAAAGCCTAAGGCAGCTGCTGCTCTGTTTCCAATATAAATATGAGCACAGTTGCCAGGCCAGGTGCTGCAAGGCAGGAGGGTAGCTGGAGAGCATCTTCCAGGAAGTTTTTCTGGTGTATTCAGTTGCACAAAATCTCATGTTTGAATTTGTGGATAAATAACAGATTAATGGAAAAGTCTATTTTCCTGGTCTAAATTAAGACAAGTATCAAATAACTGTAAAGTATATCATATATATGCTTAAGATATATTTTTAATTACAGTAAATATTATTCATTACATTAAAAATTAACCCTGCCCAGCAGCAGCAGCCCCCTCCCCACTTCCAGTGTGTTGCCATGCTTAAGTAGTAACAGCCTTAGCACAATGCATTTCCTGGGGAATAAATACCTCATTTGTAGGAGTTTAATGGTCCCCAGCTCATGCTAAGGGCTATTAACATCAGCTGCTCATTAACAGCAGGCATTGCCATGGGCTGCTGTTATTCTTGCTTTAATGCAGAGAAGGTGGATTTAATCCTGGACATAGGTATCCTTTCCCACATGATGCTGATTCAGGACACAGCATCTCTGACAGCAGATCCACTCAGTAGGGTGAGTGGGGTAGGGGCTGAAAGTGGCACCAGGAGCTGAGCCTGGGAGGATGCCCCAGGCCTCCCCAAGGCATCTCTGCCCTGAAACCCTCCCTGACAGATGGGCCCTGGTGGGAAGGGTGGAGGGGGATGGAATTCCCCTCCTTGCATCCAGGGAGGGTGAATTAAAACTAACAGCTGGGAGGAGAAGGAAAAATTGTGACCAGAAGCAGCAAGGATGAAGAACCATAGACCAGCCCTCTAGAGGCAATGGGTAACATCTGGGTCTGACCAGGCTCCATCAGACAGCTTTTTCTTGGCACAGTGTACAGCAGCTGTAAGTGCTGGGATGGGAAACACCAGCCTCCAGGTCATGGACCTTCCTACCTGTGTGTGAGGAGAGGAGCTGGCCTGGCTGTGCAGGGCTGTGCCTGTCCAAGGAGCCATCCCCATCCCTGTGCACCCATAGTGGCTTTGTATGTCTGTCCCCATGCTGCAGGCTGAGCACAGGCAAGCTGCTGACATGCTTGCAGCAAGCTCCCATGCTCCACTGGGGTTTATGTGTTTGGTTTTTTTCTTTTCAGAAGTATTCATCCAGCTCTGTCTGCCCAAAGTCTCAATATCAATCGCAGCTCAGAGACGTTGCTGTTCCCCTCTGTCAGTGGGGATTTTGCATGGATGGATAGGTCAGGATAGGTCCTTTTCATCCCATTGTCTGTCATATCTTTCAGTCTTCACAGAATCTAATATTTTTCCTCATGTTTTTGAAATATTCCATTTGCATCTCTTTTTTCCTCAAGCTGGCTCTACTCTCCCAGCATTGCAGCTTCTCTCTCATATCTGCCTGCTGCAAGAGGCATGGGGCAATGTTTTATACGTGATCCAGAACTTTCTCGAGCCTTGGAGCCTTTTGCTTAGATACCCTTCTGGATCTGTCAGACAGATACTTCCATTACACAACTCAAATATTCAGTAATAATAGTCTGGATCTTTTCAAATATCAAAACTTACTCCCACTGGAAATAATCATCAAGCAGAGAAGAGACAAGTAAGGTAGCTGAGAACTGCTTGGCAACTTTCACTACAGAAGCTCATGAAAGCAGGCAAAAATTAAGAGACTTGTCAAAGGCAGCTTCACAAGAGGAAGCAAGAATGTAATTATGGCCACACAGAAGCAAAGTGTTTGCAGAGATATGCTGCAGGGAAGGCACATGTGGAGAAAGTGTCACAAGTGCAAGGATGTGCCTCTGGCAGGAAGGATCTCAAGTCTCCCTCTGAGCAGGGCTTCCAGGAGGCCCCAGCAAACACAAAGGGCAGGGTAACACACTTGGCAGCATTGTGCTAAGAGCACTGTGGGCCTCAGGCTGGAGAGCAGTACTGCTTGCCTGACCAAGCCCTCAATGGCCATACGTGGTTGTGGTCCAGTTCTGGTCCTCCCAATGCAAGAAAGAGGTGGACAAACTGTAGAGTGTTCAAAGGAAGGCCATGAAGATGATCAAAGGTGTGGAGAACCTGTCCCATGAGGAAAGACTGGAGTGAAGTCTCTTTACTCTGGAGAGGGTTCTCCAGTTATCCCTCAGTTATGTCTGATATATTCTGTGCTCCTCAGTAGTTTTCTGGGCAGAGACTCAAAGGTTTCCTTTGTTCCTTCCCACTGTCATGTGCACTGCACTAAAGCTGTCTGCCTGTCATTAAACACCTTTTTATTTATGCATGAATAATTGAAACCTTGCATTATTAATGTTTTAATTAACCTTTACACTGTTAAGGTATTATTTAATTCCTGCTTCCCTCTCCCTGTCTTGAGCCATCTTTACAAGCTGTTTAATTACTGACTTCCTCTCCTGTCTCTTGTATGAAGTCTTTGACTCTTCAGCATGTGCAGGGATCATCTTCAGAAGAAGCCACTGCTGAAAACCATGAAGAGTTCACTCTTCATAAAAATACTTCACCATTTGTGATTTCTGCCTGTGCTAAGTTCTCACTTGGGCAGGTTAATGCATTTTGTCCTGTACTGCTGTAGCTTCTCTCATCTTTTCTGGTAGCTTCATCATTCATGAAGAGACCAGATCACTTTCCTTGGTTCATAACTGCCAGCACTGGGAAATAACCACATGCTTTCCATTAGGAAGAACAGCCTAGGAGCTAGTAGCTGTGGGGGGCTGAATTATTTAGCATTTTGTTTAATGTTTCTGCCACACATGTAGAAATGAGCTAATCAATCCACCATGAAGCTGTGTGTCTCTTCCTAGTGATAACTTGCGGAAGATAAAAGGACTTTGTCAATGAAGACAGACTTGGGAAAAGAGGGAGAGGGGAGAAAGGTACAAAGGAGCTCAGAGATTCCTCCCCTCTGTCCCCCTTCCTGGGCTGGAGCAGCTCTGCAGCACTCCATCTTTCATCACCATGATCATGAAACCTCCAGTTTGATGCCCAAAAGCCACCTAATGACTGAGTCTTCAGGTGTTAGCTGCTGCAGCTCTGGCCCCCAGCTAGCAGTTGTGGGAAACCCTTGCTGATGCTCAAAAGGTCCAGGCACAGCTGCCCACCAGTGTCACTGTCCCTGACCCATCCTGGCACCCAGCCTGGCACTGGCTCAGCCGTGGCTGCCAGGATTCATTGAGAGCAAACTGCTTGGCATCCATTTCTAATCAACACCTGCCTGTCTTCACTGCCCTACCAGCTCTGGAGAAGTGGTTGGTGTGTCTCCAATAGAGCCTGACCACCCTTCACAGTGAGGATACCTTGGCTCAGGTGGGAACATGGCAACTCCTGCAGGTGATGCAGGTAAAATCCCTCAGCACTGCTAAGGTGGAGAGGTATAAATGCCTGTTTCCAAGGAAGCCCACCTCCTCTGCTCATTGAGGTGGGGTGTGACAGCCCAGGGGAAGGCTGTCACAAGCACTGGGGAGCTCAGCAGGTCCATGGCTCAGTACTCCATGGAACCTTCACTGGCATCACACACCTGCAAAGGTAAGAAGACAAGCTCACCTGCCCTTCCTCCTCCACAGCTCTCCTCCACAGTTATTTCTTTGTGGGCTGTAGTGCAGTGCAGCGGGAGGAGCCATTCTTGCTCCTGAGGCTCGACGAGCTGCTGGTCTCTTCCAGGACTCCAGCCACCACACAGCGCTTCCACAGTAGAAGTGTAGCAGGAGGAGCCTTTCTTGCTCCAGAGGCTCGACAAGCTGCTGGCCTCTCCATGCCTCACACCAGAGTGAGCTGAGGTGAGGTGCCTTCTGTGGGTGTGTGTCCCACCTTTATTGGCCCCCTGGTCTTGCTCATGCCCAATAGGGGCCTGTCCTAATCAGGCACAGGTGGACTCACACCCACTCTTTGGCAACTCAAGGCACCTGGTTGACAATGTCTCTCTACAGTGCAGCTAGCAGGAACTGGGCTTTTCTTCTCTTTATGCACCCAAATTTTACTTTTTTGACACCCCAAAACTCAATGCTGTTTGGAATGATCTGAGAAAATTAGCACAGAACCAGTGCAGAAGGGAGACTTCCTCCTTGCTCAACTCGCCCCCTGCTTCAATTGCTGTTGTGAAGTCCTCAAATAGACACCAACATACATGGGCAGATTAATTCTTACTATTTTTTTAATGCAAAAACTCCAGTTCAGTTTTTGCTCCACATGCTCACTGCTGACAGGAAGAGAATGAGCCTGTTTCCTGCAGCTCCCACCATGAGGCTTCTCCATCATGCTGTACTGGGGTAACCCCAGGCCTCTCTCTTACCCCATTTTCTCTGCTGTGAAGGACCTGCCCTGAACCACAGTTCAGGCTTTTATTTATTTCAAGCACTTTAAAGTCTGTAGAACGTATCAAGCAGATATTAGATGGCCATGACCTGTACTGCAGTGATTTGTCTACAAATTGTTTTATTGCTAAGTGAGGGTGGTGGTGTGCTTGCTCCCAGACTCAAAGCTCCAGTCAAAAGACTGCTGCTTAACTGGGTAGAAATAACAGGACAGGAATTAAATAAATGGAATGAGGAAGGTATTCCATTAACTGATCACATATGCCAAGTAATTCAGCTTCAAAATCTGTCATTGTCGCTTTTCCCACATAAATTTAGAAAGAATGGTGCTTCATTAAATCTGTAAGGCACTTCCAGAGTGAGCAGTGACTGACCACACACAATAAGTTAATTAAAACTGTTTCATACTAGAAAGAGCAAGTGTTGCTGGAGATTAATTGATTTCCTGTTATTGCGTAGTCAGGACTGACTGATGCACTGAAGATGCTTTATCTACATCCACTCCATCTAAGTCAAGTGCCGCCTTAACATGCAATTAATTTCATTTTTTCTTTAGAAAATACTATTACAGCAAAGTTAAAAATCATAACTGTCCAAGCTATGGTTCTAGTTTTTCCTCTTGTTTACCATGCAGTCTCCAGGTAATTGGTTTTTTTACAGCTAAAAAAAGAAATTAAAATTGTGGTAAATCCTGATGGTTTATTCACATTTTCTGTCCCTTTGTCTTTGCCATTTGTCTTTAATAATGCTCACCATATGAGCACTGCTGCTTATTCTTTGCATCTTCCAGATGATTTCTGAGGTCAGAAGGGAAGCAGGGAGTGCAGTGTGGGATGTCTGTCACTGCGCAGACAGGAGCAGCAGTGTCCACGGAACCCCTGCAAGTCCTCTCACCCTTCAGGGATGACACTGAGCAGTGCCTGGTATCTTGCTCTCAAACCGAGGTACAAAATAACCTTCATGGTGCATGAACACCAGACAGCTTCTGCCCCATGAAGTAAACTGTCCCACTCCTCCTCCACAAAATCCTGTAATTTAGCAGCAGCTGCAAACATTTAATCTATCACACACTCTTAAAAAGTGATTTTCTTTAAAAAATGAAAAATATTTCTACACCTCCTGGCAATACCTGGTCTATTTTTAAACTTAAATACTTCATTAATTACAGAAATACAGTAAAATTGTGTGTAAATACAGATGACAAATAGCAGTGAGTTTCTTTCTAAAAACAGAGGAGAAGTGAAAAAGATTAAATGCTTGTAAGAGTTTTCTGTGAGCTCTGACATCTGTTGGAGAGGAGACAGTGTTGCTTGTACCATTCCTAAAAGTTCTTAATTTGCTTTGGATCTTTAGCGTGCAGAATTTTGGATAATATAGCTGTATTAAATTCCTCCTTTAACGAACAAACAGCTGTGTAATTACAGCAGTGTGCTCACACCTCTCTAATGGTTGTTTAAGCATTTGAATTACACATTCTCTTCCCAAGTGTTGGGCTCTTCTCTGTCAGCACAGTCCTGGGTGCAAACACTTCCACTGGAAATGCATTTTGCATCTGAACAGTGTGGGAGCTCAGGGCTGTGCCCAAAGCTGTGATGAGTCTGTCAGCCCTCTGCTTGCCTCCTCTCTGCCTTCTGAGTAAAGGTCCTGCAGGTCCCAGTGGGAACCTCCAGCCCTGGAGCTCTCCAGAGGAGACTTTGGGCTGTGGCCAGGAGAGTCACATTACTGGGTTTTAGTGCAGTAGAGTAAAAAAGTGTGAAAGATGTAGTGACTCTGTCCACACACAGCGGCAATACAGAGGTCCAGAAATAATTTATTCATTCAGGAAAAAAAGTGATTATCAGCTCTCTATTCTGCTGAACATGTCAAGTGTACACTCAGGAAATTCTTCATTCTCCAAGTCCCGTGTAGCTCACCAGAAGTTAATGGGCTGCAGCTTTCACAGATATTTGCTGCCAATGCCATCTATGATCAGGGCCCCAGAAAGGACCTGTTGGGCTTGCTCTGGTACCTCATCCAAGAAGCAGGAAGCCCGGACCCCAAGTCCTGCCTGGTGCTCCCAGAAAAGTTCAGCAGTGACATGGTTTTTGCCCAGTGCCAAAGCTCTCGTAGGTGTGAAGAGCAGACTGGGATGGTGAAGTGGGAGGCACAAGGGAGCTGCTCCATCATCTCCCCACCATGTGGTGTCATGTTCATTTGTGCTGGTGAACACCTCCGACTCAGAAAATGCTTAAATAAGCAAATGATGGGAGGCTCCTCCTTATTATTTTTCTTTTTCTAAAGTAGAATTTTTTTTTCTCTGACTCAGGGAATTATCACTTGAACCTGGCTTTTTCCCTGCTGCTCTCCATGAGTCAGGTCCTCAGCTGTGTCTACCTAGGCATCTACTTAGTTTCCCATTAAACCCTCTGGCTTTACATTAATGGGAAGTTTGGCATTAAGTATTATTCAGATGGCTTTAAAATTGCATTCTTTGTTTTCTTGTGAACAGCCTGTTATCATTCATATACTTGTATGACTTTTGTGTGTGTGTCTGAGAGAGCTATATTGATCCCTTACAATATGCTGCTGAATGCTGCCTTTCCTCAGGTCTTCCCCTTAGAGTTGTCTGATTCCTGCTGCCCAGAGGCTGAGAACAAAATCACTTATTGGAGAGCTGTGAGCTCCCTGTGACACCCCACCCCCTGTCCCTGCCAGGGCATGTGATGTCTTGAGGGGCTCTGGGATGGTGGGACACCTGCACCCATGTGAAGGTTTGGGTCCAAGTGTTCATTCAGCTGCTTCAGTCCTTAAGACCTCATCTGTCACCCTTAGCCTTGCCAAACAAGACAACAATGTGGTTATGCTGCAAAGGCAGCTTCATCCCACCTCAAAAGCATCTGGCTAGTGAGATCAGAGATGAAACCCAAGATTTTTATTTCTTCCCACAAGGAGGCAAACACCAGCATGACCCCAAATGCACACTCCAGCACTGCGAGGAGGCAGGAGCTGCAATTCAGCTGAGAGCTGTGTCCCTTCATGTGCCAGATGAGACGTATTGTAACCCCAGACTCATCTGCAGAACTAATTGTGCCACTTTGGCAAATCACTATAAAACCATTCTCATCTGCAGGAAAATGATGATGGTATTTCCTCTTGCCCTGGTGGCAGCAATCTTTCACATCCTCTCTCTGAGCAGACTTTGCCAGAGAAACATTTCCCACAGCAATCTGTACAGTGTTCCACTGCTCGCCCTGACTCAAACCTGGGCCATGAATGCCACAAACCCTTGGTTGTCTTTGTCTTTTGGCAGATGATGAGCTTGGTCAGAGACAGCTCCTGCCCTTGCCCCTGCAGATCAGGAGGGAAGAGGCTGCACAGAGGGGACATCCAGCAGCAGCCCCCCAGACCGTGCACAGGGAGAGGCAGAGTTCAGACAAACCCAGGGTGCCTGTGCCTCAGCTGTGCTTGAAGTTTAGGCAAGAGAGACCCAGGGCTTCAGTCAGGGTTACCTCTGTCTGGGAAAAGATAAAGACCCTAGGAAGTAAGCAGACACACAGCAGTTCTGGAGCAATGAGGGGAACATGCATGAAAAGCTTACAGGAATAATGTGTCCAGAGGTGCTCCTCTGTCATTTCTTAATCTACATTTCTGTAATACTGGCAGGCTTTTTAACCAACTGAGGCTGGCTGAAACCTTTATATTACACCCATTTATCCTCATATTGTTCCTTGCTCTCCAATTTCCAGTTATAAGGTCAGTCTCCTTAAATACTCTTTGCATTCTTTCCTTGCCAGTTAATTTCTCTGTCTTTAATAATTTTTGTACTTAAAAATCTGAGGTTTTTTGAGTAGATTAGTGCTGTTTCTATTATTTTTCTCTATACCTCTAAGAAAGAAATATGTACTCATCCTTCAGCTTATTTTAGATGATGCTTCAAAGGAATTTTGGGAGCAGTTCCCAGATATGACTATTCAAGATTATTAATTTGGAATATCCCATCTCAAAAATATTCAGCAATATTAACTAAAGATGCTTCAAAAATGAGCACCCTCACATATACATGCATTAACTGAGATGCTCATAAAAAGCTGACATATGCAAAGCTAATCCTATTCATTAGAGCAATGTCACCTCGAAGCAATCAGTGCCACCCCAGACCTGGTGTCACCCTCTCCCTTCTCCCTGCTGTCATCTGCCTGTCCCAGGCACTGTCCCATCCCTGTCCACTTTGAAGTGGTTGTGTTCTAAAGAGTAAAATCACCAGAAATGGACCAATGCTGGGGGCAGAGGGAGAAAAAAGGGAAATTTACGCTTATTAGAAGCTAGTACATCAATAAACTATTGGCATACTTTTTTTGGAAAACAGATTTAATCTTCAGCTTCTGGTGTCAGACAGCAGCCCCAGACTGGCCCAGCACCCTGGTGGGCTGTCCTGCTGTCTATGGGATATCCAGGCTGGTTGGTGTTGGGGGACATTTCTTGCCATACTGGTCATTTTTCTTGATCAGAATTTTTCAATGTTTCTCACCTGGAAAGCAGGTGCATTGGAGGCATCTTGGTGTCTGTCAGCATCTATTGCACCCAGCTTGCACAGTGCTCTCTGGGCAAACTGCAAGCATGGCAATAGAATCTTGGGTTTTGTACTTAAGCACGTGTTTACAAGTTCAGGGCCTGTTTCCGAGCTCAAGAGACATATTTTTATTTATTTCAATGCACTTGATGCATTCAGACCATGCTGAGAAAAGTGCTTGGTTCTTGTGGGGTTTTAATTAAGCTTCAGACTGAAGTGACTGTTCACCATGCATAGGCTGCTATTCATGCACATGGCTTCTCACATCTTTCTAAAAATCAAGCCATGTGCGACCCACAGAGACATAAATATGTCTGTGGCACATTAAGTGTTTGTTGCTTATGCTTATTTCATCTTTGTTTATGCTGAGGGTCTTTATTTCATCACCTGCCTTCAGACAGAGTGATTTGGGATTTGTGCTGAGTACAGAAGCCGTTCCCCCTCCTTCCTCCAGATCAGAAGAACCTGTTGTTATCAGAATTTTTTCAAAGGAATTAGAATGATGAAAAATGAGCCCACTGAGTCAGTATGTTCAAGCTCTGGCCGACACAATTCATGTAGAAATCAAAAACAACCTTCTCCAGCCAAGACCCTCTGACAGAGATGAGCACTGTGCACACACTGGGTAACAGATCTTCATGCTGAGTGATTGTATAGCTCTGGCTGTGATAAAAGGGATGTCAGAGAGAAAGATAAACTCTGCCAGTCCTGGAGGCTGCCCTGGCTCTGTAGTGGGTGTCCTTCCTCATGGCAGTGGATCCTGAGCCTGGGAATGGCAATGCTATGCAGGGGGGCAAATTTTTATAAATTATTAGGCTTTTTTTTTTTTTTTTTTTTTTTAGAAGGGGTGAAAACAACAGAAAATATGTCTCTAAAAAGTTATCAGATGAGTTGTTTATTATTGTTATTTAGAGATTGTAAAACCTGGAAGGCTGAGTCCATTGGCACTGGTAGGACGAGCTGGTGCTGCTGGCTACGAGCATCTGTCACCCTGTGATGGGTCTGGTGTCAGGAGTGTCCCCAGGTGGGGCCAGGGAACACATGGACATATCCCAAGTGGTGCCAGCATACTCTGCAGGTTCTAGAACACTCATTTCAGAGAAAGACTGGTGCTGAGAAATGTAGAGGAAGTGCTGTGATTAGCTCAGTTTAGGCCATGAGCATATCTGTATGTTCTTGCTCCACTCTTTAAGAAAACAAAATCAAATCATATTCTCGAATGCTCTGCCAGAAATAGCCAGTTAACACTGGAATTCAATGTACCAGGGAAGAAACTTCTATTATCTTTGAAGCATGTTAAAATAACACTGGCAGACAGAGGCTAATACCAGTTTTATACACAGTGAATGGGAAAAGAAGAGCTTGAAATTTCACAAAGAACTGAAAAGAAAATACATTTCTGATCTCTTAAAGCAAATACTGGGTCACTTCCTGCAGCACAGTAATTCAGAAATAAAATGGGTCTCTAAAGGGA
The DNA here is from genome assembly GCF_003957555.1 of Calypte anna. Classification (NCBI taxonomy): domain Eukaryota; kingdom Metazoa; phylum Chordata; class Aves; order Apodiformes; family Trochilidae; genus Calypte; species Calypte anna. The sequence goes on from NC_044251.1 coordinate 43,729,457, forward strand.
ACAATGGCCTTCTTTTCTCTGGAGAAAATGCTCAATAAATCCTTTCCCATTTCCAAATGTGCAAGGGTCAGTCCTGTACCTGCCCTAATTGTGCACAGTCTGTAGGTGCCTGAGATCTCCTGCACAAGCTCACTGGTGTGGGATGCTTTGAGGGCTGCTTTTTGCAGAACATTCTGCTGGGAAAAGCAAACCTTTGCTATTCTTCCATATGTGGTTTTCTACAAAAGGCTTCTCAGGGAGCTGAGCTGAACCTTCACTGTGAATGGTTTGAACTATTATTATTATTTTTAAAAACTTCATTACCAGAACTAAATCTGAACTGTTAATTCGAAGTTTCAAACAGAAGGAACTTCAGCCATAGCCCAGCACAAGTTTAATCTTAACCTAAAGAATCACTGTTCCTCTCCCCAGTTCCACTTATCTTTTTGGGGTTTTTTTAACCACTAAAATACTTCTCAAGCTTGGGAGTACTTTAGCACAGGTCTTACTGACAGCGCCCTTCCTTCAATTATATTTTAATAATCAAAGAAACTGTGAGCCCAGTATAACTAGATAAAAGCCCTTCAAAATGAGAACCCTCCTCTATGGTCTCATTCCTGATCAGAAAAGCTTCTTCATGGCAGCCTGCAGACCTTGCAGTTCATAATGACAATGACATTTTTAATTGCACTTCTGTTTCCCAGCAGAGGTGAGTGGCTGAGGGCTCAGTTACACCACGGTGCAAGTCAGTGGGAAAGCAGGTGGGGATGGCTCGGCCTTGGTGTGCTTGGGGAAGTGCTTCTGACAGCAGATCAGTCTGTCTCTAAATAGTCTTCACAGAAAACAAGATTTGTTTAACAAGTGTGAAACAAGAATTGCATCCTTGGACAAGATAAATATTATTTTCAGGTCAGTGAAATTAGGCATATTAACAGACAGTTCCTGGCTGCTGCGGGCAGAATTGATTTGCTCTGCTCTGCCTCGCCCAGGGCGAACTGAGAAGTGACTCACGGGAGCCCAGGCAGAGCATCCTCCTCCTCGGGACCACGCTGTCCCCACCAGCCAGATGGGGACCAGCCCCATCCCCCTCCAGCTCCTGACACTTGAGTGACTGTCAGAATCCCGGCACGGGGACCCTCGGGCTCAGAGGGGAGAGACACTGAGCAGGTCCATGGCTTTTGCTGTTCTGGTCTCCCTGACTGCTAACCTGAAGATGCAGGATTTGATAGAGAAATCAGTGCAAGGCACCGACGCCTTCCTGGTCCCAGTCTGGGACAGTTTCAGTGCTGGGGGGGGCAGAAATAAGCGAGGGAACAGCTCTTACCCTGGGGAGCACCGGGGTGGAAGATCACAGCCCAGAAGAGAAACTCCCAGGGGAGTTCCCACAGGGCAGCAGGTACTGGGAGGGGGTCCCAGCCATGGGAGGGGTCTGGGTACTGTGAATGGGCTCTGTCCCCGACAGCTGAGCTGCAGTGCCATTTCACTGCACTCCTAAATCTCAGCAAATCTTCAGTCCAAGAGTGTGACACTGAGAGCACTGATTCCTCGTGAATCCATGGTGGGCAGCTCCAGAAACAGAGCTCCCAGGCAAAGACCACCGATTTCTTCCCAGCCCTGCTCCTACCCAGAGAAGCCTTTGGTCCTCTCTCCCTCTCTGCGTGCCTATGGCTTTCAACAGGGATTGCAGTAAGCTCTGGCACTTCAAAATGCCATTTCTGTGCTTAACCAGCCAGCACAACACCAAAACCTTCATGAAAGAAAAGCCACTTTGCCTTAATTCAGGTGAGTCAGACGCCCTGTTCCCATGAGCACTGCTGAATAGGCAGGTTGTGTTTTTTGATGGAAATGTTCAAAAGATGTTGCTTAACACAGAGCAGAACAAAACCACGTGTAACTAGCTTTAGAGGAAAGGAGACCGTTCAATTCACAAGAGTTTTGGTTTCCATTCTTCAGCATAGGGTGTTCTCTGATAAGAAGGGTTCAAACTTTCTAGCAGAACCCTGCTGGCATTTTTGGCAGCTTATTTCCATGACCTGATTGCCAACAGTGGTGGAATTAATGACAGTGTTATGAACAACATACACCTGCACATTACCTCTTGATGTGTCAGGCATGCATATATCACACTTGCAGTGAAATTAATTACAGAATGACACAGGAACCTCATTACGAACATAACAACACACTAGGCAGTCCTGTCAAATTTTAATGCATGTCATAGTCCCAGCAAACCCATTTCTTTCAAGAATTCGCAGCTTGTTTCAAATTGTTGCACATATCCTTCCATTTAAACAGTTTGTACAGTTAAAGTGATCGACTTTTAAAATAATTTCTGTTCCAATGATGACACTTTTTTCTCTGTTTTCACATCTTTTTGAACTGTTTATTGTAAAGCCCTCTCCCCATTGCGGTGGTTCTTGCTTCATGTTTTCTTACACAGTTACATAAATAATTTTCCCTTTGTATCCCTTGCCATTATAAGTTTCTAAAACAAGCTAGGCTTGTAACAGTCTGTGGCAGAACACGTTTCCCATGAAAGCTCTGAGACAGACAGAAAGGGCAACAAACACCTGCCCACACCCAACAGCCACTCATGTTATCTCAGGGTAACTAAATGGTTATTTGGTTAAAAATATGTAGTCATCCTTAACAATGAATTTAGGCATAGAATTATGCATTGCTGTTTAACATTACTTTATAGGTATCCTATAAAGTTATAGTTATATGGCCTTAAATAAATTCTGCATCACAGCAGAAATCTGACTCCCACTTCACAGGCCCATGGCCATTTGATGGCTCTCACCTTCCCTCACACTCTTGTACAACAGCTGTAATTCTGCAGAGAACTCTTTTATTTGGCACAAATGATTTTTTTTTTTTTTTTTTTGATGGCTCACTTCCCACTGCCTTTTCAGCCTTAACTTATGCTGAACAACAACAAGTGAAATTAACTTGTATGTAGAATAACCATGATGGATGTTATACCTGTGCCAGCCTCTAAGTGCGCCCCTAAGACAGGATTATTATTTCTTTTATGAACAGCCTGTTTCCTCTTTCCAGCTATATATATTTTATGCATACATAACTCAGCACAACCCTCTGTTTGGGAGATAAACTGCACACTCTGTCAGTCAGTAATATGTGTCAGTGCTGCCAGCTGGGTGGAAATCCTTACCCATAAAACTCATACCAACAAATGAATATTGGGTGGCCTCTCCACACAGAGTTGTATTTGGGCTATCAGAGTTGTACTGGGCTATCAGGCTATCAGACAGAAGAGCAAGTGTTTCCATGAGGTGTCTCCCTGTGGGACATGGGGACAGGGGAGGGCAGGAGGTTTTGCTGGTTTTACTCTGGGTTTCTTGCTAAGACCAGTAATATCCAAACACTGAGGCAGAAATCGATCTATTAGTCCTTGATAACACCAAATAGTGTTGGGGGCAAGCTGCTGCTTGCACTGTGACTTGTACTTTTAATCCATTCGGAATGAAAAGGTGACAGAGGAGTCACGAAGAGCACTTAGTTATTTATTGTTTTGTCTACAGAGCATCTGGCTACCATGAGCAATGGGTGGGCTCATCAGTACCCCCCCGCCTCCCTTCTCACTAGCACCCTTAGTAAAGCTTTCCTGCTGACCCCAGAGAAGCTCACCCTGAGCTCTCCTGGTCTGAAGTCTAGTTGGGTATAACCAAGGGTGTTTAATTTCTGTTTGCTTTCTAGTGTTTTGCTGTGGGGACTGATTTGTTCTGAATGGTGCAGTCCCAGGGTGAGGCCCCTGGCATTGCCAGGAGCTGGTGTGCCATGTGGCTGTCATGATGCTTTGTGTCATGACATGGTTTTCAGTGGACACCTCTCACCAGCTCCAAATGATGGAGAGGCTAAAAGAAAGGCACAGAGAGTGAGAGCTGTGCAACTGTGTTTTCTGTGAAAAGCTACAGAAATTTCACAGTAAAATATATTGATATTCCAATGGGTTCTTTTCCTTTTGCCTGGAGACTTGGTAATTGAAACTACAAGAAGTGATTTTTGCTGAATAGTAACATTTTGTACACATGATGTCATGTTTTTCAGTACAGTCTGTCCTCTAAATAACTTTGTCAAAGATACATGAAGCAGCCAAAGAGACTTTTAGTCTGCTAGCCAAAAGCTTGGACTATCAGAAAGGTATCAGAGCAATTTAGAATGAGTTGTCTTCTATCCCTTTATACAATCCCTGTGCTACAGAAATGGATGAAGGCATAACCAGAGCACTGATAGCCTGGTGATGGTGCACATGTACAAGTACATATTTTCCAAAATCTCCCATGTTGCAGCATTTAGAAGCAGAGGGGTGAGGGACCCCAGATGGGAGCAGCAGTGACATGTTGGAGGTGCCCACAGACCATGGGGCTGCCCTGTCCAGCTGCAGGGTGGGCAGGGTGCAGGACAGGGGTGGACAGGGGGTGAGATATGTGTGGTGAGATGCCAGAGCAATGTCCTGGAGAGGTTATCCCATCCCTGGGGACATCCAGGCTCAGCCACCCTGCCCAGTGCTGAGGTTGGATTTGGCCTCCAGGCTGGCCCCACCTGAGCAGGACATGGGAAGGCTCAGAATCTCAGACACGTGGTACAAGTGCAAGTATATATAGGTACAAGTATATATAGGCATATATAATTATGATATGTTTATATATGTAATATCTGTGCACGTACATTGACCACTTTTACAAAACCACAGTATTTTCTTCAGTATAAATAATCAAATATTCCAGCCTGTGGCATCATGTTGACATCTTCAGTGCTTAAAAGATGTCTTTTAAGGTTGTCTCTCTACTGGAAAGATATCAGAAGGTTTTGCTATTGAAAAATTTAATTAGCACAGGAATAATATTTTACAGGTATCTTTCACTAAAGTGTAAAGGAAAATATACTGGAGCCTTGATAGTCTTCCTTACAATATTCTCCACTAAAGCCCTTTCTTCTGCTAAACCCTGTCCTTTGGATAACACAAATGTATTTCCTTTGTGGCTGCATATCAGGTTCACTAAGGATTTTTAGACAGATGTGATTTTGAGGGTGTCCTTTACCTAGAAAATCATATCTCAGCTCTGTTGGGTATGACTTGCCTCCAGTGAATGCATGCTGCATGTAAAACCCATGTCCTTAATTATCCTTTCCTTCTAAATTGCTTTAAGATATTCCAAATTGTTCAAGTCACATTCAGAGACCAGTAGCTGCCCACATTGATCAGGAAACACCAGCCTTGACAGGAGATGCTTGTGGCTCCCAGACCTCCAGCCAGAGCATTTTAGTGGAGTGGGTTCACTTCTCCTTATGTGTAGCCCAAACTACAATGTGTGAATACTTACACTGGTGATCTTGTTGCTTGCTGTGTTCCAGTTCATCTCACTCCTCAGTTCCAGGCAGTGTCCATAGCTCAGGGTGTTTCTGGTTTCCCTGGGGGAATCACACAGTGATTTCTGAGGACTGGCTTGCTAGACAATTCCCTTTTTTTTGATGACTATGTGGAGTGCACATGGCACCATGGTTTCCTTTAAACCATTTTGAAGAGTCTTTGCTTGTGAACAGATTGAAGTTGTAAACCCCATGCTTCTTCCTAGAAGACAAAACCACCTCAATCGCTCTTCACATGGGGCCAGGTGCATGGGGGGAGGGGGGCTGTCACCCCAGCACTGTCACCCCAGGGCAGCTGCATCTCAGTGGGCAAATACACACCAGAAAGAGAGAAACAAGAGGAGGTTTTAGGGAGGTAGGTCCTGGCATCTTCTCTCAAATGAATGATGATAGGGCCAAAGGAAATGGCCTGAAGCTGCACCTGCTTAAGTTTGGACTAGACATTAGGAAGAATTTCACAGAATCACAGAATCATCTGGGTTGGAAAGGACCTCTGTGATCATCAAGTCCAACCCTTACTCCACTACTACTGTGGTTCCCAGACCATGGCACTCAGTGCCACATTCAGTCTCTTCTTAAAAACCTCCAGGGACAGAGAATCCACCCCCTCCCTGGGCAGCCCATTCCAATGCCTGATCACCATCTCTGTGAAGAATTTTTTCCTAATCTCCAACCTAAAGCTCCCCTGACAGAGCTTAAGCCTACGGCCTCTTGTCTGACCAATGGCTGCCTGGGAGAAGAGCCTGACCCCCCCCTGGCTCCAACCTCCTTTCAGGGAGTTGTAGAGAGTGATGAGGTCTCCCCTGAGCCTCCTCTTCTCCAGCCTCAACACCCCCAGCTCCCTCAGCCCTTCCTCACAAGACTTGTGCTGGATCCCTTCACAGCTTCCTTGCTCTAATTTCTTTACTGGGAGAGCACTCAGGTGCTGAACGGGCTGCCCAGGGAGGTGGTGGAGTCACCATCCCTGGAAGGATTTAGAAACCATAGAGATGAGTCACATCAGGACATGCCCCAGTGAGTGATACAGATATTGATACACATATTTTATCCAGGGGGATGTTGGCAGTTGGACATGGTGATTTTAGAGGTCTTTTCCAACGGTGATGATTCTGTGATTCTGTGACAGCTTGAGCCTGGACTGCTGAGTCCCCAACCCCTCCCCGGGAACTGAGCTCACTTGTATCAGACCATGCCCAGATTCAAGCCACCAGCAGGCACAGAGGCCTTCATCTGGGAGTGTTGTTTCAAGATATTTTCTGTTTTATTGAGACAACTTCTGCTCACCCTCTGCTGCTGTCTGCCAGAGGTAGAATTTTGGGTTTTCTATGGAGAATTTCTGTGTTTTCCCAAAAAGCTGCTTTCAGGTAGCAGAGAGCAAGACTGTCTGATGAAAGCTCTGAGGATGCTTTCAGTGGGTAACATTGAGATGGGAACAGGCAGATTCCCTTTTTATGCAAGACAGTCAAGGGAGCAGCTGATCTCTGCATGGCTGAAGCCAACCCAGCACAAAATCTGAGCTTCCTCCTCACATTCCCCCTCCTGAGGACATCTCTACTGCCAGCAGAAATATTGGAGAGGATCATTTTTTTTTCTAGTTGTGTCCCATTCTCTTTTCTTGGTGCATGGAACATAGTCATCCTTTTCAAAGGAAGCTTTATTGTTGTATCTGTAATTATTAGATGCCAGGCAGATATTCTTTACTGCTAAATTTTTAAAAATATTCATGAAGGCTCTGTAACTAAATGCAATCCAAACACCAGTATTTTAAGTAATTGGTGATATTCCTGGTATACAGTAGGAAAAAAAAAAACCAGTATCACATTATTTTCACTTACTAGGCTGCCTGGAAAGTGTCACTGTACCAGAGTATGGCAAAATATTTTTAAGGACTGGAGTGAATTGCAAACAGGACTGTCAGGCCAGGCTGGATCATGCTCTCAGCACAGGAGCAGTCCTGTTCTGTCCTGAGCAAACATTTCACATGTGGGTATTGCTCAGCACTGCAAGACTCTGCCTTTGCCAGGGGACCATGTGTTCCTCTCACACATGAAGGACCTTCAGTAGTTTAACAGCATCAACACCGTGGGATTCTGGGCTGTCATTCAGGGAACCTCCTTCTTCACACTAATAATTAAATTACCTTCTGCAAGAGATTGAAATCAGCCTTGTCCCTTGCCCTGGGGCACAGTGAATAGAAGGCATTTTTTAAAAAATTTATATTTTAAAAAGAGGTAAGGGAGCAACACCATATGTGTTATCTGCAGCTTTATTTTGCTTGACAGCACCACAGATCTGTGTAACTCCAGAGGGGGTGGGTAGAACACCGGGAAGAACTGTGAGGTCTTACCCTGCCCCAGCTGCCTATTAATCTACGAACAAAGAGGAAATATTAATTATTAATATCTGGTCTTACAAGGCAAAAAAACCACAGAGTCCAGGCAGAATGAAAATTTCAGCCAGGCATGCCTGCTCCCATGTTGGCCAGGAGATGTTCAGCATAATCCCTGTGTCTCCTGAACATATCTGTAGGCCAGGGATCTGCAGCAGCACTGCCAGACCACGGAGCCTCAGCTCCACACAGCCTGTCTGAAATGAGGTGTGGGGTGATTTGAGCACAATGTATGCAAAATTTCTATCAGCATTCAGTGCAGATGAGCAGCAAAACAACACACTACTGGTATAATGTAAACAAGATATTATACACTTGGAGAGGGACAGAAAAATCTCTTCAAGCACTTAAACCCACACTGTGGCTCCAGGTGATGTGTGTGTACTGAAAGAGGATTTGCCCAAACGCAGAGAGATGCCTCCAGCTCCAGGAAAGAGCAGCAGCCTGGAGAAGGTCTGCCCCAGATTTATGCACAGAGAAGAGGAGAGCTGCTACAGGACACGTCAAAAACTGCTGGGCCAGTGACTGGACCTGGCCCATCCCTTCAGTTGCAGCTGCGTGAACCCCTCCTCTCAAGAGTCATTCTTGCTTCAGTTCATCAGGAAAAGGACAATTCTAAAAATCAGAAGCTTCTACCGAAACACCAAACACTATGGGACCAGGAAAAGAAAACAATCCCCCAGCCCTGTTCCTGGTGAGGAGCTTGAGGTTGATGTCCACTATGAGCTAAAAGCTTAATTCCCTCGATTGGCTAAATCGTTAAATCCTAGAGTGTTAAGTGCCCTGAGAAGGGAAAGCAAGGCTACTATTAATAATTCTAATGGCTAAAGAGCATATTATTTTCAAGTGGCTTGTTAATCAACATGGGGTCTGCCTACAGCTATTGCAATCAGTCATCCTTCTCCAGTTGTAGCTAGTGTCTTAATAAGAAACAACAAGGCATTCAACAGAGCTAAAACCGTTCAGGCTGAAAGGAAGTTAACAGAAATGATTAACCAACTTGGCTAAAAGCCATTGAGCAAGATGAGAATGCCACTGAAAGGGCAGATCATAAAGCCTCGATGCAAACAGATAAAGCCAGGGAATGAGCCTGTAAGAAGGGCTGTTGCCAAGCTGCTTACCTCTGACGAAATTCTTATCAGGACTTCAAAATGGGAGGAAGGATTTTCTTTCACAATACATCTGATAATTGCTTAACGAGAATGGGAGCATTTCTCTGCTTTTGGCAGAATAAAATTCATGATGTCCATTACTCACAACCTGGCAGGTAAAGATGAACCCCTGCTTGTATTACTGCCCAATCCTTGTTCCTTTTCCACCACCACTTTAAGGAGGGAGCACATGAGGGTGCAGCTCAGTGCCTGCTGGCACATAGACCACGAGCCCTGGGATCTGGGGAGAAGTGAGGCCATGCTCTTCCCCCTACCCACCCCTGAGTCACTCACTGGTCATTTTGCCTCCTTGGCACCTCCCTTCAGTGACACAGCCTAGTTCTGCCTCCCAGAAACTAGGCACAAGGATTTGAGGCACCACCACACCACAGCACCTCTGAGGTGAAACCCAGGGCTGAGAAATGCTCCACTGATGGATGCAGAAACCATCAGAAATCTAGCGAACCCCCAAGGAGCTGTGGCAGCTGACCACAGCTACTCACCAATGACAGATTGGAGTTATCACAGAAGATAGAAAATGTTAATTCAGTGCTCATAAGTTGACAAAAAGAAAGTTCCCTGCCAACAATTTTTAAAAGTAGCATTGTGTTACTATGCATACAACAAGATGCATCCAAAAGAGCTGGAGTGGGGATGATGCTGCTCTCCAGGACATTGCCCACCCTGGGCTGGGTGAGGGATGGGCAGGGACAGCAGCCAGGCAGCCTCCCTGCAGCCCTGGGCAGCGATGGAGCTGATCCTGCTGGCAGCCAGGCCTAGGGGACACCAGGCCATGGATGAGGGAGCACTGAATGGTGTCTATCCTGACTCCAGCAACACCTCCAGCACAGGCTCTGCAGCACTTGGGAAGCCAGAGCAGGGACATAGGATCTGGAGGGGTGGGTAACAGCAGGTTCCACAGCAGCCTGAGCTGGCTGGGGTGTTATCCCATCTTGAAGAAGACAATTGGACCAGAAGCCACCAAAGTCCTTTTCAGCCTAAATTAATCCATGGTTCGGAAGAGAGAGATGGAGAACAGAACTAAAAAGTGAGTGAATAGTACAGTTCTTTTCCAACTGTGAAAGAAATGAGAGCAAGGAAGTGCTAGAGGTCTGGGAGAAATAACCATAATGGAGAAAGAAAATAATCGCCTCACCTTCTTGCTCTTTATTTTGTGCAGGAGCAGGGAAGATCAAATAAAGATATCAGGCAACAGTTCTGAAGCAGCAGAAGTAATTTGTAAATAAACGGTGCCTTTTGCTGAGAGGACTGTTACAGAGACCAGAAGTATAGATAACTGAGAAATCAATAAGACAAATTCTCAGAAGAAAATTCCACTGAGAGCCTTTAACCTTAAATGCAGAGAGCCTTCACCCTGAGTGCAGAGTGGTGGAAAGCAGGAGATGACACTGTGGAAACCAACCTCTCCTCACCCCTCTGCTCAAGGAGGGAGATGGGCTGTGGGACAAGATGGACTTTCTAAGGGTGAGGTGGACCTTCTGAGGGCAAAACAGCTGTTCTTAGGGTGACATCTTCTGTGCCACTGACTCCTTTCCATCCCCAGCTCCCCTTTCAGCATCCCTGCTGTACTCCCAGCTCCCCTGCCTGCCCAGCCCAGCCTCCCCCAGCAAGCAGGAGACTGTTGTACCCCGGGGAAATGCTGCTCAGTCATCACCTGCAGGAGCACTGGATGATTTTGAGGTATCCAAGGATGTGACTTTTGAACTGTGCTGAAAACTAGCTGCAATGGTGACTTTGTCTGGGATTTACCTGACATGTTGACTTTTCCAAAACCTGAGGTGTTTCACCATGCCCTTTGGGCTGCACGTTTTGGGAAAGAAAAGTCCAAAAGGCCCCTCAGTCAGAGCTCCCCATGGGTGCTGAACCCTGGGCAGCAGCAGGCAGCTCTCCTTCCTTGAAACAGAGATGAGAGAACAGGCATAAAAACTGTGGAGGAACAGTTTTAAATAATATGAAAGTTCTCCTCTTTTTTTCCTGCATACCCTCTGTGTGTGGATGTCATATAGTTAAATTGCTCACAGTAAAAATTGGGGATATCTTTAGATGTCTGGCATCCAAGAAAATGAGATTTCTTCACTAAACTTCCTTTAATGAAAGCACAATAAGCAAGGGACCACTTTAACGCACTGGTGTGCACAGTTGGCTTTCAAGCAGTGGCCACCACTTGCAGCTCTTCAGCATGATTGAAGAGCTCAGGTGTGCAGGTACAGTGCTGATTATTTGCCTATTAATTAATACTCCAGGCAACACATTGCTTTTAATTATACCACACATGACAGCTGTTGCCAGCAGCCAAAGGATTTCATGATACTGAGCACTCTTAGCATTTGCCCTTCCTTATTTAGTCACATTTGGAGCATGAGAGCTCGAGGGAGCCTTTGTGAGTGGCAGTGAGGGCTCACGGTGGGCAGGATGGCATATGGGTTTGCCAGGGATAAAGAGGAGGTGATATGGAGGATTGCCTGACTTGCCAATGGAATACTGTGAACTGATGGGAAGATCCTTCTGCTGAGTGTGGGGGATGGATCCACCCAAGGCAGGTGCTGAGAAAAGTGATTTCTGACAGGGGAGGCAGCAGGTTCCAGGCCTGAACCCTCCTGGACACTTCCTTCCCACTCCAGGCATCTGCTACTTGGGTAACCACAGACCCAGACAGGACTTTTGGGAATGTTTCTGCAGGCAACTGACATCTTAGGAGGCTGCAGCACCATGCTGCAGCATCAGCCCAGAAGCACCCTGCAGTACTGTCCCACCACACTGAACCACTGAGCTGGCATCGTGGTCCACGGAGAGGCCAGACACAAAGCACTGCTCCTCCTGGTAGCACAGGGCTACATGAACCCTGATTGCTCCAGAGCCCCCAGGGCAGAGAGCAGGTGAAGCTGTCTCTCCTCACTGTCTGACAGCAAAAAACGATGAATAGGGCTGATGGGAGCAGGGAGCTCTGTGCTGGCAGCTCCACACAAGGCTACAGCCCGGCTCCTGGCCTGATGTAGAAAGCAACACCAAAGTGGCAAGGCACATGAGCTGGTTCTGCATAGAAATAAACATGTAATGCTCTGAGGCTGTAATGTGATAGCAGCATCTGTTGCACTCGGCACCTGCAGCTGAAATGAAGGACACTGCAGCAAGACATCTCTCCAGAAGATGCTGACACAGGCTGAAGGGGCTCCATCTCTTGTCTAGCTTTGGGCTGGATAGGCTGCTGAGGGGCTGACTGCAGCCTGCAGTACAGCAGCTCACAACAAAGTTTGCCTTCACACGTCAATCAGGGACAAAACCAATCATTACTTCATGATCAAGAGTCTCGTTTGGTTTTGGAAATTCCCCAGAATTGCAGAGATGAATGTGACACAGTAAGACATTTGGCACAACCAGCTCCAAAGCCTGTCTTCAGAGAACAAGCTCACTGTGCAGCCTCCTCCCAGGCTATTCTGAACAACTCTGCGTGGCACAACTGTTCCCAGAGCAACCTTTCTCTCCAGGCAGACCAGCTGCTTGCCCAGTGCTCTTAGCAGCAGCCAGAAAAGGGAGTAAACAGCTTTCTGAGCTGTCTGGTTAGTCCAGTGTGCCTCTGCATGAAGACAGTAAAGAACTGCCTAGGCTGAAAAATGCATCTCTGATCTGACCCGCAGACTGCCTCTACCCCTCACCAACACCCTCCCATACATTCTGCAGGACCCTGGAGCAGAGGCAGGCAATGCACTGCTGATGAGAGCCCATCTCTGCTGTAGGGCTGGCATTTGTTCCTCGGGCTCATCAGCTTTATTCCCATTGCTCCTGTTTATCAGCAGAGTAGTAGTCTTATCTCTGTTTCTCTTCATTTTAAACCAGGCCTCCTCCCCTTGTTGCTGTCAGACATCACAGTACATTGCTTGAGGTCTCATGGAGCGAGACCCAGCAGCGCTGTCCATCCATACCATGGACAGACCAGGTAGAGCTGGGAAGGAGAGGCTGGGGTACAGGGAAGACTGGGATGCCTGATTTGCTTCTGTCCAGTTCCAGCTTGACTCACTTGCCCTTGCTTTATGTTCCTCAGTTACAGCCTGCTCAGTTTCTCCCTCTACTGACCAGTCTCAGGACTGACATTTGGGAGACACAGGTGGAGGTTCACTTACAAACAGCAAAGTCAGTAACCTGGTGCTGCTGCAGACACAGCCAGGAGCACACACAGGCCTCTGGGGTCAAACATCAGCTCCTGGACCTTCTCTGTGCATCACATCCTGGCTGGAGATCACGATGGGACACTTCATCAGTACACTACGAATTCACACTGAGCACTGTAGCAATTCCATTGAACAGGAGATAAATCCATGATTACTGTGACTCTGTCCTGATGGATGGGATTGCTCGGGGAATTACCAGCCATTTCCAAACCCTTTTATGAAGATACCATAAACCACAGCAGACAGAGTGACCCTTTAGGAGCTGTAACCAAAAGAGAAGAGGACAAACTTTAAGGAATAAAACCTAGATGCCTGCTAGCACAGATCAGAGAAGACTGATGCAGTGTCAAGATGTGAGGTGAAGATGTGCCATCAGGACCCTCCTAAGGAAGGAAAGTGAAGATGCCATGATGAGAGAAGTAAAGGGCTCAGGACTAGTGCTACTGGGCACTGCTGGGGAGGATTATGTGTGCATTCTGGGAGAGCTCCATCCTTCAGACCTATTCTCCTGGGTCTGAAGATGGCAAATAAATACAAAATTAATGCCAAGGAAAAGGAAAGAGCAGGGAGACACTGACTACTTTTACACAGAGGCAGTGGAAATCATGTGAGTGAGAATTTAGCAATGGGAACAGGAATTATTAATTCCTGGAAACAGCAACTAAGTCAGTGTTGGGGTCAATGACCAGGGCAGTTGGCTGACAAGAGAGGGAGAGGGTACAGGTGGGCAGGATCATGGAAATGACTGTGTTCTTCTGACAAACCCGGGCCCAAAAGGCCTGCAGGGTACTAGAATTCTGGAGTGACACATGAGACCTGGTACTCGTAGCAGAAGGAACACAATGGAAAATCTATGATGGGTAGGACAGTCTCACCTACTAGCATGAAAAAAGTGGTATGAGTAGGAAGTCATGAATACAAACTACTCCAAATCAACATCAGCCTACTGTACCACTTTAAAAAAAATCATCTGTGGTGTCTTCTTAAGAAAAGACAGGAGAATTTTGCAAACCAGGAGTCTGTAGGAGCTCCTGTGTAATTAATTGGTACAACAGGTATTGTGTAGAACAGCTCCAAGAAAAGCATTCCACAATGTCTGTCACATTTCAAGGCATCAGAGGAACCAGGTAAAGCTGTCATTCAACTGTGTACTAAGCGGGACAAAGATAAAATAAACATTCCATAGTATCCTCTAAATACAGAAGTCCTTCAATTCCAGACAGCTCAATAGTGTTTCATTGCAGTGTCAAAGATATGAAACATCATCAAAACCACAATTCAGCTGTGTTAAGAAGAGAGAAGGGAAGCTCCTAGAAAGAGCTTGGCTGACTCATCTGCACTTTTGATGCCAGCAGGAGAGCTGATCTCAGATGCTGGTAGCACTGAAAGCTGTGGGACAATGGCCCAGGAAGCAGAAACATCAGCTCAGCTGGGGCTCCAGGGACGTGCCTGGGGACACTGGCCTGTGATGGGGAGGAAGGGGACTCAGAGCAGGGATACAGTCACATCCCTACTGGGTCAGATTTGTTTCTCATCCCAAATTTTTGTAACAACCTCCCTGAATCATTTGCTGTGCTGTAGTGCTCTTCCACTGTCCTCCTGGGGAGCTGGGCTGCTCGTGTAGCTCTGCCAAGGAGCAGTGCTGCTGCTCAGGGTGTAAGGAGTCCCAGTAAAGTGACAGGCTCCTGCCTCTGCCAAAGAGCAGCATGGGAAACCTGTCAGAGAGGTTTTGGGTAGGTTTTGAGTAGGTGGGAGATTTTATAGAGCAGGGTTGGAGTGTGTGTGAGGAGGCCATCCTCACACTGGACACTGTATCACTAAGGGAAGTTTCAGAGATAAGGAATAAATGGCACCTGCGACAGTGTGGACCCCTTGAAAGATATGTAGGGTAATTGTTTGTCCAAAGAGGATAAACCATGTTTTTTTGTAAAATAGCATGGGCAGCATGGAAAACAGGAATTCATAAAAGTTAACTGGATGGAGTGGTGAGTGTGCCTAGGGCATGACTCCTAAAGATGCACTAAGAAATCATGGTTGTTACTGCACAGGTGTTGCCAACACCTGTAGCTTTGTAAATAATGCTAAAAATTTCATTACTAAGAAAGACACTCCCACAGAAATGAAAATGGAGGAGACCTGCAATTGCAGGCAGTGACTGGATTAAATCAGCCAGAGTGTACTTAAGGAAAGAGTAATAGGGTCCTGCCAGGAGCAGGGAGTGAACTCCATGGACACATTTGCAGGGATCACTGTCTGCATCTCAAAAGTTCTGGGTCCTGCATCTTCCCTGGGTGCTGCAGGGGATCAGAACAACCACCCGGGTGCTTTTTCTTACTCCAGTGTCAATTTTTCTACAGCAAGCTAAGTCCCATACTACCAGCACCCACCTTTCATCAATTCCTGCAGCATTCGGAGCACAGGTCCTGTCCTGTGCAAACAGCTCTAAAAAGACATTTTGTGCCTAGTGGAAGAGGCAGGGTAATGGAGTCGTGCAGTCTAACTGCAAGCCACATGCCTGAGCACTTGGAGGGTCAAGGGAAGGAGAGATGCAGTGCACCAGCCTGCTGACTGACACAGCTCTGTGAGGCAGAAAATGGGATTAAAGCAGGCACAGAGACAGATAACAAAGTTGCCTCTCAGAGCTCTACTGAACACATGTCCCAAGCTAAGGAATGGCATAAGAGAGTCAGAAGAGATTGGTTGAAAAGTTGGCAGTGTTGTGCTGAAGGCTGCTCTCGTGAGCATTTTGAGAAGGGAGCTCTGATCTCAGCAGCAAGGGAACATCAGACAGAGGAGTCTGGGTGCCAGGAGCCCTCTGTGTAACAACAGGCAGCTTATGCTCCACATGACAGAGAAATGGGTTCCAGTGCAGATATTTAAAGAGAAAGATGACATGGAGTAACAAAGATCTTTGCAACAGCTTTCTGACCAGACACTGGTGGGCCAGGACTGCCATGAGAGCAAAGGAACCTGGACTAAAGGAGTAACCAGAAAACACTCCCTGCTAGACAGAAGGCTTCTCCATGCTGGGTGTGGGAAGCTGAGAGGACAGAGCTGCTCAGCAAGAGGCAGGTCTGGAGCAGAGAGTCCCCATCTGTCAGTCATCAAACAGCACAAGTGGATTTGCCATAGATGAGGCTTCACTGGGATGAGGGCTGAGGGAATAAAGCTGCTCTGAGGACACTGCTACCCCAAAAAGTTGCTGAGGAGAGGAAAAGTATCCTCCAACAGACCTGCTTAGGAGACAGAAAAGTAAGAGGAGAGTCAGGAGGCAGAGCTGTAGAAGATGAAGTACCAAACAATTAGACACAAAAGAGACTGCCAGGCCAGTCTCAAAAGGGTTGAACAGTAAAAGGGGAAAACAAACCAGAAAGGGCTTAAACAGTACAGCAAAGTCTGCCTCAACTTCTGTCACCACATGCAGATGCTCCCCTGGTGACAAGGGCTCAGACACAACACCTCCACTGCCTCCACAGTCTCTCCTGTAGAGAATAATTCTGTATCCTTTACAGATGGCTACGAATGCCACGTGTAATGTGTGCTTTAAGTATTTGTTTGTTCTTATTTGAGTGGAGCTTTTGATGTGGCTCTATCCATTATTTAAAAACCAATAAGTTGGAAAAGGATGAAAGAAAGTGAAATGGTCTGTATCATATCATTCTGTACAGTATTTTTGTATGCTGAATATTTCATTTATTCTGTGATCTGCAGATGGTTTTAAATTGAAAAGCTGGGCAATTCCAGTGGCAGCCCTTTTGTTCCTGGAATGAGCTTGGCTTATTCAAGCAAAGAAAGTGAACACCTGATTAATGGCAACATCTATCTTTAAGGAAAGAGGTTGTCATTAGACCGAGCTACTATGCAATTCTAAAGTGTTTTAACATTGTGCTTTACACAGCAGGGGTTGGAGTGGGTTTCTCCCTTCTGGTGAGATCAAGTCTGAGGGATCTTCACTGCCCTCTTGGTGGGGTGGGGGCAGCCCAGGAGCAGCAGGGAGCAGGGAATGGCCCCAGGTGCAGACCCCACTCCCAGGTGAGCAGACAGGGCCCCATCCAGGGAGAAAAAGGGTTGGACCCAAGGCACCTGCCTAGGGAAAACCCAGGGTGCAGCTTGCCCAGAGGGTCACCTGCAAGGGCAGAGGGGTGTGCTGAGCTGTCTGCAGCATCCCAAGGGGCTCTGGGGTGGCTCCATCCAGCAGCCAGGCTCCCTCCAGCACAGCCTCCAGACTCTGCTTTGGGGACAAAGTAATAACTCACTGGAGTATTCCTGGAAATCTGCTGTTGTTTCCAAACCACACAGCTTGCCTGAGATTTCCTGGAAAGGCAGGAGGAGAGTGTAGGTTTAAAGAACAAGTTGTACTTTGTTCTTTCCATGTGCAAAATGGTTTGTCACCCTGATAAAAAAAGTTAAACAATGGACATTGAAGAAGATATTTAAAATCTTTTAATGCTACTGGAAAAAAATGACATTATAGAGGATGAGCAGATTTAGTTTTTTTCTGCAAGGGATTTTCTTTTTTTTTTAATAGGTTTAAACAGGAAAGTTTTGCTTTCTTATTGTAAGATAAGATGCAGATCTTAGTCTTTTTTTCTTATGGTGATCTGCACTGGAATTAAAATTAATCTCCCACTGGCTTTACAAAATGACCCAATGATCAGCTCAGCATCACTTACCTCTGCTCCTCTGAGGGAATCCCAGCTTCCAGGAGGCATGGCTGTCACTAGGCCTGAAGTACAGAATTTTGCAGTTAGGTGATGATCACAAGAGATCAGTTGCCAAGTCTGTGGCATCTTCACACTAAAAATGATGTTCCGGGTTATAAAATGACCATTTCTTTTTCTAAGCAAGAACTCCCGTTCTGCCTGGACAGAACAACAACAAACTGTTGTTGCTCCCATGATACTTCACTTGAGGGGCTGGGGACTGATATGACAAAGTGGGTCAGCACATACAAGACCTGCAGTTGAAATAGCCCATAATTAGGAGAAGACAGAAAAGAAAAAGTGTACAAAATCAGAAGAGGGATGGAGGGAAAAAATGCTTTGGAAAAATCACTATTTGTCAAAAACTGTCCATTTTGCCTTTCTCACAGCAGTGTGCTGACCTTTCAGGCTTTTTGAAACCAGTCAGGGCTTGTGCAGTGCAGGAATCTGAAATGAAGAGACTGAGGCAGGGCAGCTGAAGTCTGCACATGAAGAACCCAAACTGGCAAAGACAGACCTGGAACATCCATTCTGATGTGTTTATGACAGAGGGAAAAGAGGCTACAGAAGCCACATTTTCCACCTCATGGGGTTTATAGGATTTTAGGCAATGTCCGTTGAATTTTACTGAGTGGAAAGGACTTGTACATCTTTGATTATTGCAGTTTCTGAGAGACGTCTGCTCAAATTTCCTCAGAATCTTGTATTCAGAAGTCTGTTCAAAATTTTTCATGCAAGCTGATGAACTTCAGCTAAGGTGAAAGTTTCTATAACAGGGAACAAAAGTGTCAGCCAGTGGGGGATGAGCTCAGTAGTTTTAGCAGTAATCAAAGTGCAGTGGGCAGCAAAGGACATAGCATAACCCTTTCAATGCTGCAAGTCAGCTGGACCAGGTGAAACAGAGTTAAGAAGAAGGTCAGGAAACAGTCACTTCTCACTGTTTTTTACTGCAGTGAATTCTGCAGAGCTAGCATTGCTTTCAGTGAAAATACACCATTAAGTAAATGTGAAATACAGTCCACAAGGAAGCTTAACTCCAAAAGCTGACCATACCCTGCACTCCTGTCCCTGCACCAGGGCCATGTGGACTTCCATGTAGCAGGATGAGCCTTTCTTGCTCCTGAGGCTCGATGAGCTGCTGGCCTCTCCATTGCCTCACACCAGAGTGAGCTCTGCTCTGTGGGTGTGTGTCCCACCTTTATTGGCCCCCTGCTAATAGGGGGCCTGCCCTAACCAGGCACAGGTGGACTCACACCCACTCTTTGGCAACTCGAGGCACCTGGTTTATCTTGTTTCTCTACACTTCCACTTCTTCACTGACCAGTGCTGAACTGAACTTGGTACCAACAGAACTAGCCAGTGAAAAAATAAGCTGTCTGTTAAATCATATCTCTTGTGCTATAGATATGGAAAAATAAATTTATATAATAGAATTACTATAAACAAATTTACCACTAGTGGCTTGTTGGCTTTATTTTTCAGTATGGAGATGAAACTGTCTCCAGAGAAGAGAGAAAGAAAGCTGAAGTGCTGAATTTAACATGGAGAAAAATGGCCTGCAGGTCATAGAATCATAGATGGTAAAAACTATTTAATAGTCCTTAAAATACTTCTTCTTAGTTCCAGAGTAGACAAAGTAGATATTTTATATGTCAGGAAAGACATCTCCTTTTTCCAAATGGAGATATTATTTGTACCTTCTAAACACCAAAGCTATTAACAATAAACAATTCCATGCAAATAGGAGGTATTTATAAGCAGAGAGGCACTCATGGGAATGAAATTATGAACACAGAGAATGTCTTATTTCTAGTCTTGAAGTAGTCTTGATTGTATGCACATTAAAATTTCTGGCATTGTTACAGCTTGAGCAGGAAGGAGCCTGCATGTTCTGCTGTGCAGCCTGACCTCCCTCCATCAGTCCCCACTGTCTTGGGACTGCCAGCACCCAGCCTGGCAAAGCCAGCACCAAATCCCTCCAGCTCCAGCAGTAGCCCTGTGGCAGGGATGGTCACACTGGGCTTCTGGGGCTCTGTCCTCTGGCTCCTCAAGGGCTGCATCCAAACCAGCTGCTCCCAGCACCCTGGCAGTGCTTACTGTGTGCCAACATGGCTCAGCATATTCCATCTCTTCTGGTTTCATGGATATTTCACATGTTTCAAGCTGCAATAAGTCAATTCTCCCATTATTTACCTTTCCATGGCATTAGATGCAGGGCAGCAGCTCTGCTGCTCTGTGTGGCATATTGGTTTCTATCCTACATGAGTGCCATAATCTACAAAATTTATCATCCTCATTCACCTGTGAGAGGGACACCAGAAGATCAACACACAGGGCCTTATTCAACCTATCAGCTATGATTTTTAAAATGCTCATTTCCTACTAAGTAAATGAGTTTTAAGATGCCATTGAAACTTGCTGTCAAAATTGATTCCTTAGAGATAAACCATGAAAATGCATCAGAAAGAAATTCTTCTAGGCAAGGATTTCATTTGATCTCTTTGAATTGGGTTCAGCATTATTTTTTTAGGGGGAGAAATAGGAAAAGAGAGGAAAACCAGAATTGTGATTAAACACCTTTGTTGTGGGAGGAGCCTTTCTTGCTCCTGAGGCTCGATGAGCTTCTGGCCTCTCCATTGCCTTGCACAAGAGTGAGTCCTGCTCTGTGGGTGTGTGTCCCACCTTTATTGGCCCCCTGGTCTTGCTCATGCCCAATGGGGGCCTGTCCTAATCAGCCACAGGTGGACTCACACCCACTCTTTGGCAACTCGAGGCACCTGGTTTATCTTGTTTCTCTACATACCTTGATTATGCTTCAGTGTTTGGAAGAAAAACTAAACATCCATTTGAAAGAATCCTCTTTTGGTACAGCTACCAGTAATAGTGATATCTCCCCCACGGCCCTGGCAGCATTTGCGTCAGGCAGGTCTGACTGCTGGACATGGGGCAAACAAATATAGCTCGGCATTGCCATTACAGAATCTGCTACAGCTTTGTATTCATGGATAGGAAGACACTGGACTCATCAAGAACTTCATCAAGTTAGAGCTGTTCTTCTCCACTGTGCTCTCCAGACCATTCTAGTAATAAAATGTCATTCACCCTGATCTTCACAGCTTGTCTTGCCACACCACCACCACGCCAACCTTTTTTAGGAGACTGAAGATGTCCAAGAAACCCTCCTGGGGAATATTTATGGAAGGTTAGGCAGTGCTCCTCAGGCTCATCTTCAGCTTTTGTTGGTATTTCAAGCTGAAAAGGGCACAGGGTGGACAGCTCAAGGTGTCTCATGGCCACAGGGATCCTCTGGGCACAAGGGACAACCTCAAAGCCCAGCACCCCAGCAAAAGGCTTGTAAAGGACTGGCACACTGCACCCCTGCATGGGTGTCCAGCAAGGTGGGTGGTGGTTGGTTTGGTCAGGGATAATACTGACAACTCATCATTAAACAATTGACTGTCCCTGGCATTGAACTCTGAGTCAGCGATCGAAGTGGGATCAGGAGAGTTGCCTTCTGTTCCCATCTCTGCCACTGACCTGCCAAATGATTTTTACACAAGTCATACCATTTTTCTGAGCTTGAATTTTAATAGAACTGGGTTAAAGCAGCAACCTGCCACTGCCATGAGCGCTGCAAGCCCTGGAGGAATAAATGTGGTTATCCAAAAGACATAAATTCTCTGAAATATGTTCACGAAACACTAGTAAATATTTTAATAAGGTATTAACAGTTGACTTAAATGGCATTGAACTAATCTACAAGGAGCAGGACAGATATATCTACTTACACATAGGATTCTAGCCTCTTAATAGTCCTGTACATTTTAGCTAAAGCCTATTTCCAAGGATTATCAATTGCCTCTCATGGGCATTATTTGTAGGAAGTTCTCAGTAACACCATGAGTATTTCAGCAGTGCCTGAATTACACAGAGAACACACCTTCCTGTCATCCACAGAGAACCAACTGGTTTATGAGTATGCATCACTTGAAAAATTGTATGCATGTGTTTTAAATTCTGAGTTATTACATCAGTATCATCCAGGAGCCTTAAATATTTGTAAACAAATTGCTTAGTAATGACTCTGCATTTAATACAAATGGTCTTCTTGATGCCTGTACCAGGAGTAATTAAACAGAAATTCTCATAATAAAATACAAATGTTGGACATATATATCCTTATTTTTGCTATATAATATTTTGTAGCTTGCATCCTGCAAATTATTTATTATACCAAGTAAACTTTGAAAGAAAGTGATGACTCAAAGCACAAAATATATGAAATTAAGCAATTCATATAGGATTCAGTCTGTGAAAATCTACCAGTTCCCATTTCCCTAGGATATTACACAGAAGCAAAGGTTCGAGGGGTCACTGGCCTAACCTGTTGCTTACACCAGGGCTGTCCTCAGCTCTCCATCAGGTGAGGCGTGGCACAAAACCAGAAGGGACAGGGACTCCGCTTGGTTTTTTGCAGGTTTGGAAAGTTTGCTTTCCTCTGTCATTACAACTGGAGCTATGCCCGGCTCCCCGGAGCACGGCAGTGAGGACAGCTCTCCACTGACATCGGGCACAGGCGGATCTTTTTGCTGAGTAAATCAAAAGCTGGAAGCCTGCAAAGGGACGCTCCGGAGACTCGCCTGGGTTGCCATGAGCTGCAAGCCCGGACCTCTGACGCCCCTGGCTCCACGCCCCAGCCCCCACGGCCCCCTGGTCCCCGAGCCCCCCTGCAGCAGGACTGCTGCCCACCTCCCTCCGCCGTAGGCAGCGCCGGCAGCACGGGGCAGCCGGGACGCGCTTGGCTGCAGGTACCTTCCCTTTCCCTGCCAAACCTCCGTGCATCTGCCGCATGTCACCACTGCCACCTACTGTCGCCGTCCCCTCGGCGGGGTGCACGGCTCTGATCGCCCCCTGGGCTCGCGGCCGGGGCTGCTGGCTCTGACAGCCGGGGACAGACGAAGGAGCAGAGCCCTGCCTCGGAGCAAGCGTGTGTGCGGACCTGCCGGGACCTGCCGGGACCTGCCGGGACCTGCCGGGAGCGCAGCCCCGGTGCTCCGGGTGTCCGGGGACACAAAGCAGGCACCACTTTGCCCCGGGTGCTGCAACAGACACAGCCAGGGCATCCCACAGATTGGCTGCCGAGCCCTGCGGTAGCGAAAGGGTTCCCACTGCTCTGGCCGTGGACCCTTTTTTTCCAGCGGGTCCCCATGTCCTAGGCTCTGGTCCCACGGTGACAGAGTGACCTGCCAGGCTCCAGGGATGGATCCTGTGCCCACAGTGTGTGCCTTGGGCAGCTGTGGCATTCCCCCTGCCAAAGCAATGTCCTTGTTGTCCCCCTACCCACCCCGGCTCAGCCTGCCCAGGCCATGGTGCCACACTTGTTACCCCCTGGATGCTGGAGGGTGTCACCTCCTCAGACCCAGTGGGCTGACCCCGTTGACGCTCACGCAGCCCTGGTGAGCATGGCATAATGAACATTATGAAATCTCCCGAATGATGGTACCCTTACATTTTCAGGTATCACAGCCACAAAGCAAACCCTAACTCTTTCTTAGCACCCTAAAACTGCCTGAAATCTACTCCCTTTCCATACATGTTATTTGTAGCAATATATATAATTAAAAATTTCTAATTAGATTACCCAATGTGTGACACAGAGCTAGTGAAAACTTGTTGTTAAGGAGATTTGACAAGGTTTCCATTCAACAGAGAAGTTTAAATGGATCCCTTATGTTCCCCACTGCCCCCCAAATTCAAATGGATTTCGTAATGCCATTATCAGAAATAAAATTGCCAAGAAATTTCAAATAAATTAACTACCAAAAAAATCCTGATATTTATCCTTTTTCCAAAAATATTAATATAGATTCCAAACACTGTGCCCATGCAAATAAGATTTTTAAACTCAGATTGGAACGGTGCATTAGGAGGTGGAAGCTCAATAGAGTGGCAAGAATCCCCTGGAAGGAATGGAACTTTTAGATTCAGGCTTCAATAGAAGAGTTTGAGGTCAGATGTCACCAAACACCAAGAACTGTAGGAAAAGCCCAGAGTGTGCACCGAGCAGGAATCATCCTTGGGAAAAGTGGGTGCAGCTTCCCAGTGTCCCAGAGCACAGTGCACAGCAGGACCAGGAGGTGACTGCAAGTGGCTCTGGGAAGGCCCAGAACCAGAGCAGGGGGAGCAAAAGCGAGGGACATCAAGAACACATTTATTGTCAGTTACCAGTCTTTTCTCCAAGTTCATTAATTTTGTGTATCTGGGAAAAGTTTGTTTATAGAAAATTGAAAAAAATGTCTAAGGAATGTAATGGACTGAACTAATCCTTGCTGTAACTTTCATGACATGCACATTTCCATCAGGCAATAAGAAGCCTCATTTTGCCTAGTATTAGCCTGTTGTAGAACTCTTTAAAATAATTTGCCTTCTAAGCCACCTGAACAGCACTGTTTTGACAGCCAGCCAAACTAATGCACATAAAAGCAGATACACACATAAACACATCCTTAATATGCATAAAGGTAGGAAGCAACAGGTCCATTAACTGGGAGTGGGTTTGGAGTGGGGGCAAAGATGTAAGGGCTGTGTGAACGAGGCTGAGTGGTGTTGCTGAATTTCATAGTTTATAGAGAGATTTCATCAAGGAAAACATGAGAGCAGGAGGAAAGCACGTAAAGATGTAGCAGCAGTAACACTTAAAAGAGCAAGGGGTGCTGTGGGCAAAGCCACAATGGAAAGTACTCTGGGTATCTGATTTGAGTGCAAAAGGAATTGTTATCCAGGGAAGAAACCCCATTGTGTGCAATGGGAATGGGACAAGACACTGCAGGGCAGAACCAGGGGGGCTGGGACCCCCACACCTGCCCTGGGTGAGCCCTGTGAGGTTGATCAGCTGAGCCCTGGCTTCTGGGGACAGCATGGTTGTTGCTGAGATGTCCCCTTGGCCTGTCCCATGTGTACTGTAGACATCCTAAGATCCGCAAAGACCTGGTTACACTGCTATTGACAGGAAGCTGAACAGGAGCCAGCAGTGTGCACAGGTGGCCAAGAAGGCCAAGGGCATCCTGGCCTGTATCCAGAACAGCGTGGCCAGCTGGTCCAAGGAAGTGATTCTGCCCCTATACTCAGCCCTGGTGAGGCCACACCTCGAGTACTGTGTCCAATTCTGGGCCCCTCAGTTTAGGAAGGATATCAAGGTCCTGGAGCAGGTCCAAAGGAGGGCAACCAGGCTGGTGAAGGGACTCGAGCACAGACCCTATGAGGAGAGGCTGAGAGAGCTGGGGCTGTTCAGCCTAAAGAAGAGGCGGCTCAGGGGAGACCTCATCGCTCTCTACAACTACCTGAAAGGAGGTTGGAGCCAGGTGGGCATTGGTCTCTTTTGCCAGATGACTTTCAACAAGACAAGAGGGCATGGTCTTAAGTTGTGCCAGGGGAAGTTTAGGTTAGATATTAGAAAGAATTTCTTTACAGAGAGAGTGATCAGGCATTGGAATGGGCTGCCCAGGGAAGTAGTGGATTCTCCATCCCTGGAGATATTTAAAAAGAGACTGGATGTGGCACTCAGTGCCATGGTCTAGCAACCACAACAGTGGTTCAAGGGTTGGACTCGATGTGAGGTCCCTTGCAACTCAGCCAATTCTGAAGGAATTAAAAAATATTTGTTTATTGAAAGCAAAAACAAATCAGGTCTCCCCTTGTTTCAGACTGCTTCCTGCTCAGCACTGATCAGTAACACTCAACAAGAGCTTGTGGCACTCCTGAGACCAACAGTATCTAGGCCTCCTCTTGTATAAGGGAAGGCAAGAAACACTAAGTGGTCTGTGGTCACTGGAAAAAACAGAAAGGAAAAGAAAAAGCATCCAAGGACCCCAGCCAAATCAACAATGCTCAACATAAATCCACACCATGGGCAGTTCATACTAAACCTTTTACTGAACTGTGGATGCTGCAACAATTTATATGACTTGAGGGGGTTGGGATTTTTGTGATTACTGTTTTTGTGGGGGTGTACTGGATTTTTGCTTTTTAAAAATTTGTTTATCTAATATTGCAAAGGCTTCACTTCAGCTTCCCCAGCTGTAAGAACAAGTACCTTTCCCAGGTGGTCAGTGTGATGAGCCAGAGGAACCTGGGCCCTGGCTTGTTGGTATTCATTGATCTGAGGGCCACAGGTGACAAAAAACTGACAGCTGCTGTCACAGCCTTTCCTTCAGTTTGGTCACAGGCTCTGATATCTGAAATCCATGTTTCATCCATTCTTCTTGCAGTCAGAGCAAAAGCAGGCCTCCAGTGCAGCAGCACAGAGAGTCCTCCAAGGCTGCAACAGGTACACAGTAGTTCCAAAGGGAATTCCTGCAGGCTCAGAACTCTCTGGTCATCAGTCACCAGCAACTTGGGGGAAATGACAGAGAAAGTTGAACCTGATGCAGAAAATATGAAGGAGGCATGGTTTTAGTTTACTTTATTTTTCTTCACAATGATCTTTGATCAGCTGATATTTCTATGCCATGGGGGAGTAAAAAAAAAAGAAAAAAAAAACTTTAAAATATTCTTCTGTCACTTCAAACCATCAATTTTAGAGTTCCATGAAAAGCAGCTAAGTTAGGAAAGACCTTCCCATCTTCTACATCTGATTTTATGTTCTGCTTTTATTTTTGCTTCTATGTATTATGGAAGATGGAAAATTAATGCATTAATGTCATAACCAATGATGTGTTAATTATTAAGGACTCTAAAAGGATGAATTCATTTGTACTGAATGAGTGTAAATTATATAATAAGCCCTTTGATCGTGATTGGTTGCCTTTCCTCAGCTCTCCTCTACAAGTTTAGTCTTCTCATTTATAGCCTTGCCTATGATCTCTATTAGTGCATTCATCCTTGTTCTTTATATACAGAATAAATTATGTTCTTCAGAAAGCCCCACATTAATATGCTTTGTAAGAACCTACTAATCCACAGGTAAGGAGGATCTGGAAATAAGCCATCCTCTTCTGCTGATGTACATGCAGAATGGTTACCTGAGGAGCTTTTTGGTGTAGAGTTTAGCAGTTTTAGAAGCCTTACAAATTATCAGGGAATTTAGAGATCCAGCAAAGATTTTCATGTGTATGCAGTCTATATGCAGTTATATGGTTTTGTGGTTTGGTTTTGGGTTTTGTTTTTGCTCTTCAATAGTGTTTTAGATAACTGCTACCTTCCTTTCTTACCCTTCACAGAGGATGACTGTACACAGCAAGTATTTTATCTGAATCTTCTAATGTGGCTTATTTATATGAGTGGGTCTTTTGTGCCTGAGATAACAGTCAGTGTGTGATACATCTACCATCTGAAGGAGAGACAGTTCCTGCTCCCATTAAGAACTCTGTGTAGGAAAACTGGCACACCAATATGACTGTTAACTGTGTGCTTGCATATATTTTATGCCTACAGTTACAGAAGAAAGTTGTATGTGAAATTACCTAAAGAAGAATAAAAGGTAACCTCTTCACACAGAAGAAATTTTTCTCCTTGTTCCACTCTCTGAAGCTCCAGGGTTTGAGTGAACTGAGTTTCAATAGCACAAGATTGTTCAGAACAATTTTAGAATTGCTTTCAGTCTCTCAATGTGATTTTGTTTTACCATAGGAAATGCCAGAACCAAAACTACAGAGGGAAGTTAAGAAGTTACTAAATCAAATTTAAAGTAACAGCAAAGGAAGCATTTGAGAGAAAGTCACCTTTTGATTTCTTCCCACCAGTGCTCAGGCTTTTCTCAGAGGAGCCACCTGCACAGTTTCCTCAGACAGAACTTTGGTGTTCACAGTCCAGGCACAAGTAAGATGGGTCCTTGGTTGAATGCTGTAGAGCAGTTATTGTCCTGCTGCAACAGAAGGCAGGGATCTCAGAGCTTCCCTGGTAGATCCGAGGAGCAGTTTGTAGGAAAAGAAAAGCTACAGATCACTTTTACACTTGCCTAAAAAGTATTATTTAAGTTCATTCTTCATCACTGCTATTATTATTCACGAGGGTTTTGAACCAGCCCATAAGACGCTCTTAATGTCTTCAACTTCCCAAATAACTAAGGCTGAACACTGAAAGCAGGAGAGGATTTCTGGATGGACAGAAAGAACAGGTCAATGTCCAGAGATTTCCAGATACTTGCACTTCTTTAAAACATGTTTTAAAAACCCTTCTGTCCACTCACTCACTCAGGAACAGCATTTCACATCCCAACTGACAGTGCCTTTCCTACAGATGATGGTGCAGCTCCACAGTTTACAGAATAAGCCTTTAAGGCCTGTAATAGGAAACGAGACAGAGTTTGTCCTCCTGAATTTTAATTTCAGCTGGCACTCTCCTGTGAAATACACACAGTCCATAACTTGAGTGTAGCTCCACTTTTGTAGAAGTCACAAGTGATCTACTTTTACTGGCCCTGGAAAATGCGCTTCTCTTTACTGGTTTGGAAACTGAGCCTGAATAATTTACATACAAGCCTCACTTCACCCTCATGTATAAAATATGTCTTCTATGAGTAAGGGTTTCAATAAAAAGCATGTGTTTACCTGGTTAGTACTTTTATCCTCGACACTGAGGGGCAAAACGCAGGAAAATTGTTACCTTTAGAATTTTCCATCTGGTTGACAGAAACTCATGTTTCCAGAGAGAGCAAGAGCTGTGTCTTTATTCCACCTTCCAGCAACACAAACATGCACAAACACACTTGTCTTTCAAGTTTTCCTCACGGGGGCTGCTCCCAGTCCCCAAGATGTGACCATGTCCCCATGCCCCAGGGTGCTCTGGCTGGAGCCTCCTGTCTCCCCACCACATCAGCCCAGCCCTGGGACCCAGCAGTGCAGCTCCATCCAGCCACAGACACAAGTCCTTGCCTGAAAGCAGCACCAAAGCAGTTCTGGTGGTTCAGTGTGCTTATGAAGGGGATGGCATCTCTGCAAAGTGACACTGTGCTGGAGAACGTGACCTGGTGGGACAGGACCACAGAATCCTCTTGTCCTGTGTCACCTCATGGGCAGCACAGAGCAGCTCCACGAGGCAATACCCCTTGGTGTGACTTGCATGGGACATGCTCCAACAGGGAGAACATGGAGCAGCTCATGGTGTTTGCTTCTCTACCCCAACTCTTAGGGAATTTGTTCTTTAGCTCCTAAGTTTATCTATGTAATTGCAAATGATGGGCTGTGGTTGAAGTAACCTCTTATTTTGTTCTAGATCTGGAATTACACTTTCCACAGGCACATTGAATTTCATAGAATCATAGAATCATAGAATCAACTGGGTTGGAAGGGACCTCAGAGATCATCAAGTCCAGCCCTTGATCCACTACGGTTGCAACTTAAAAATAACAATATATTCCATTTATGTGTGTGTGTGACAATAATTATGTCATTCCTGGAACTGGAACACAGCTTGAAAACAGATGCAGCTACCTTTATAGCTTCCTCTATTGTTTTTCTTAAAGATAATGTAAACTAATCAATAGCCATGACACACTTTGACAACCAGAGCAGCTGACATACTGTGTATCCACCTTCAGACCTGTAGAAAGTAAGACAGAATTCTGTTCTGATTTCTACCTTTTATCCAGTTGCGTGCATACATTAAAATTAAATTGAACACACTGGCTTAGAAATCCAGACCTGATTTACATCTGCTGGTGCCAGATCTCTTCCAGCACAACCCTAAGGAGAAGCTAGCACAGCCAGGGCATGCTGTAAGTGAGAGGTCCAGGAGATGAGATCCTATCCTCCCCTAATATTTGCCATCCCCTTACGGTGCTGTGACCTTCCTGATGCCCCGAAGAAATGCTGAAACAGGCATTAGCTTCAGCACTTGAGCAATAATTATTGAACTTATTTTTTCTCCCATATTTTACTCCCAAGCTTTAGAAACCTGAAGGCATATTTTCAGAGCACCAAGCATGAATTCATATTGGCATAATACACCTGCTGAACCCAAGTTTCTTCTGTAATTAAGCACGTGGCATGCAGAACAGCACTGACCACCTAAAGCCTCTGAGACATCAGTCCTATTGATCTGGGCACTAAGCAGGGGAAAGCTGCTACAAGCACTAGTGGATTCTTATCTATATACCCAGTCTTTTCTGTGCTGAAACTCATTTCTCTGTTTGGGAAGTTGAACTGGAATTGAAGAGCATGAGTTAAATATTTCATGTTGTGCTGAAATGTATAATTCATAATCAAATCCTTCAGAAAGGAGAAGATAAGAAAGAGCAGCAAAAGCAAAAGCTTTTAAAAAGTATTTGCTTTAGCTTATAGACAGACGGCTGCAGAGGGGCTTTCCCCCTTTTCTGTTGGTGTTGTGAAGAAAATTAGAAAATACCATTCTATGGCAGTAAAAACAGAAACCAAGTAAAACTGAGAAATTATTTGTTATTTTTTTCAGACAGATGCAAGTAATGTTTTATATATGCTTCTCCAAGGGCACTCTGTTGCACTAAGTTCCTCCACATTTCACACCCTCCCTTAGGAACAGGAGGCACTGGCCTCACATGCAAACAGTTTGCAGATTGTTGGTGGTCGCTCCCACCTCAGGAAGGCAGGGACATGGTGTGCTACAGCACCCACCCCACAGAGCAGGCTCCACTCTGGTGAGTCCCAGCAGCTGGGACTGGAGGGGTTTGTCATGGTGATGCTTGGGATGGTGGAGAGGGTGCCTGTGCCCACTTGCTGGTCCCCAGCAGCTGGGTCCTGCTCAGGACCAGGCATAGAATGGCAGGACCCCTCTGCTGACCCTGTTGTGCCCAGCATCCCAGCAGCTGCCTGGTTGCCTGCCCTACCCCGGAAGAAGACCACCACTCTTCCACAGCTTACAGTCCCATCAGGACAGCACAGCTGTGAGGAAGCCCAGAGTCATTTATTTCTGCAAAAAGCAAGTGTGCTGAGGCGTCTCCCTGGCAGGGACTGTTACTGACGTTGTTTAACACTTGCTTTGCTTGCCCTGATCTGTGATGTCCCTGAGGAGGATAAATCTGCTCCCAGCTACCCAGCAGGACAACACTTCGTTCCTGTTCTGAGGAAGCTGGAGAAAAGGGCAGGAGAAGGATGCTGAGTCCGATCTCCAGCAGCTCTGAGAACCTGTACCTTTTCTGCCAATAGGTACCACTAGGAAGAACCTGGCTCTGACCTCTTTGCACCTTCTAGATGTGTAAGATTCCCCTCAGACTCCTCCAGGCTGAGCAGGCCCAGCTGTCTCAGCTTTCCTTTGTACAAGAGATGTTCCAGACCCTTTATCGTATTTGCTGCCATTCATTGGGCTCTCTCCAGTATGTCCAAGCCTCTTCTGCACTGGCCCAGGTCTGGATGCAGTTCTCCAGGTGTGGCCTCACCCATGCTCTGAAGAGGGGAAGGATCCCCTCCACATGCTTTGCTTGAGCCCTACCTTCACAAAAACATCTGAAAGAAATTTTTTTTAAAAACCCAACAAATAACAAATAATCCAATCAATAATCATTTTGGGGGGGTCTTTTTCACACTCACAGTGTCAACAAAGATCTTGGATGAGAGATCTTCATTGTTTTCAGCCCATGGTGGAAGCAGTTTCCAGTGTAATGGGAGCCCTGGGGTGCACCTGTGCAGCAGGTCATTGAAGAACAGCTTACTTTTGGAAACTGAAAATATTTCTGACAGAATTGTGCTCTGTCCTCTGCCACCTCTCCAAGGCACGCAGGCTTTCAAATACACTCTGAAAGCACTGACTAGTGCTTAGCTTCCCCCAAAAAAGTGTTGTGCTCTGCTGTTTCTGTAGCAGAGATCTAGATTGTCCACTGGCAGTTTACAAAAGCATCAAGTTAATGCTGTGCTCTCTTTGGGCTCATGTAGAAATAATCACAGAGCTTTGACAGCTGAACAATAGAAAATTGAAAAATAAAAAAAAAAAAACCCACTCAAAACTAACATCAGCAAGATTTTCACATGTAGTTAATCATGCCTATGAGACACTACCAAAGTTTTTTGTTATTTTTTTAAGTTGAGGGAGTTTAGGATGGTGTGGTGATGCTGCCATGGTAACAGATGTGCAAAGCAGACAGAAGGTATCAAACTGCAGGGAAGCTTTTCTGGATACATAAAATGAGAGAAAGCATCAGAGAAGAACTCAGTAATTAGGGCACATTTATGGAAGTGCTGGAATTGTAAGCACATGAGAAACTTGAAGGTGAAGCGTGTTGAAGGTTCTTTCCTTGCCAGGTTGCAAGGTGCCTGGTGTGGGTGACTGCACTGGCAGCCACCAGGTGCCCCAGGGCTGACCCCATGCAGGTGCTCAGTGCCAGCCCAGCCATGGTCAGGGCCTCTGCCATGGTGCTGGCACCACCATGCTGGCCCTCTCATAACGATTCCCCTCTACCTGTCCACATAGATATTTGTCATCTGGGTAATTAGTTGGAAGACAAGTAAAAATATGAATTGACTTTTAAAAATCACAAACATAACTACACCTGTGCCAAAGAAAGCCCTCATGAAAACCAAACATCTCCAACTAACACGTACCTCAGGGCCGGCTGAGGTAAAATGTAAACAATGGTATTTACTTATCAAAGGTGCCAGAGACAAGACACTTTGAGAAAGGTTTATAAAAGGCTGAAATGCAGAAAGGAAAGGAAACAAAACTCAAATTCATACAAAATATCATATTTTAAAGGTTTTCTTCCTGTCTCCAGGTGGCTTATTGCTGGGTGTACCTGCCCCATCAGAGATCTCCTTCCTTCAGACCAGACTTCATGGAGGCACCTTTCTCAGCAAAGCATACAAGTGGTGGTATCCGGACCCTTCCTGGTGCCCTCTAGGGAATGTGGTCCCATCCTGGCTTAAGGACATCACTAGGAAACTCCCACACTTGGCACAGCCCTTGCAGATCTTCCACAGGGGTGGTGATAAATCCACAACACATTCCCTCAGAAGTGGGAGATGCAGCATCTTGGAAGAGAAGGCACTGAAGACCACATCTTTGTCTCACAGATGCAGAGAAATATCTCCCCACTGTGCCACACACCAAAGCAGAGGATTAGCAAAGTGTCACGGGCTCTTTTGCTTTAGCTAATGTGGTGAGCCCCAGTGACTCCCACAGACTGCAGGAGACATCAGCATTTGACATCAAGGAATGAAGAGCTGCTGGCAGCTGAGGCTGGCTTGGCCTTTACCACCGAAAGCAGGGAAGAAAGTCCTTCAATCAGAAAGCCAAACCAGAGTGTCTGAAGATAATTTTAATGGATTACTTTTGGCCCTTCCTGCCTGTGTGGCATGCAGAGGATGCCCAAGTCCCATCAGGCTCAGATGGTGAGGTAGAGATCAGGCTCAGAAGAAAAAGTAGAAAATTTCTCAAAACTGAAGACCCTATCAGAGATCTTCTATAAACATTAACTTCTTTTTCAAGCTTCCCTGTTGAGATTGCTTTCAACCTGCAAGCTCCCCCTATATATGAAATGCTATGTATGAAATTATCTTTACTCAATGAATTTGGATGCCAAATCCCCTCTCCTCTGCTGAAGCAGCATCTTGATCAATGTTAGCATGGAGCATCCACATCATTCTGCCAGTGTCCTTATCGACCTTTTCTTAGATCTTTAAACATCTGGGGATGAATTTACACTTGAAATTTAATAGCTTTTTTCAGCTCAAGGGTGTTAGTGCATTAGAAATGTCAGCCTTTGAAATAGATATCACAAGGCATTTAGTTATAAAAAGCAACACAATTTTATTACCTGACAAAGGCAAGCTTGAGACATTTCAGTTAAGAGACACTGCTGATTTTCACCTAAATACTGCAGGAGAAATATGCTGCAAGTTGTTTTTAAAAGCCAACTTACCACAAAGCTGATGTAGCAAAATTGTGCTCATGAATTTCTGTGTGAAAAATATTTTTTTTATTTTCTCCCTTCTAAAAAAGCATAAGAGCAAACAGCAAGTGCACAGAGCAAGAAAGATAGCAGACAGGATTGTGGAAGCAACTGAAAGAGGTCATGAAGAAATCAAGCTTGCAATGCTTCACATTTCACTAATTTTCTGGTAAAGAAGCCAGAACCCAGCTCTTTGTACATTCACTGGGGCTTGAGTGGGATCACAAGGCAGTTGCTGCAGTTGTTTTGGACTGCATGCGCTACTCCACTATCCAGTTACCATTGCACCATCATTGTACAGACACCTTGTCATAACCTACAACACAGACATGGCATTGAGTTTGGTGTAGGGATACAGCTCCCATCAGTTAGGTTTAAATTAATCGAAGTGTTTCCAGCACAGACAGCTTCCCTTCTCAGTCATAGGGGAGGACAAAATGCCCTGATGAAAGCTGCTTACACCCTGCATTGCAAAAATTTCAGGGAAAACTGCATCAATATTATCTGGTGATAACCAACATCCATTCCTGTTATGATCAATATTCTCCTGCATTTAATTTTCCTCTCTTTGTGTTCTGAGGCTTTGTTTCACTTCACTCATTAGAGGCTACAAACAGCTCCTTGATAGTCAAGATGTAAGATGCTGTGAGACCAGATGCCTCCCCCAGCCCTTGGGGTGTGTAGTGTGCAGCATTGCTGTGGGCATTCCCCTGGGAACAGTAACCCACTCCAACAGGGAGCACACCTCCAGGCTGACTCTGCTACAGGCAGGACCCTGGCTGCCTCCACACTTGGTGCAAGGGGTGGAATTGCTCTGTCTGCCCAGTACCAGCTCAGGATTGTTGGCTTCACCCTTATCTGTCCTGCTCACAGCCTGTCCTTGCCCTGCACACCATTCTGGTCCCTGAGATCCTCACAGCCTCGGCATGCCCAGGAAAAAGCTGTGACAGATACAGCAGGGTCTGGTGGTGCCTGCACTGAGGGCACCCCAGCTCACCTGGGGATCCCAGCATCTCCTACCCACTGCACTGCTGAGGGGACTCACAGCTGAACACAGTAACACGGCTGAGAGATACCCTCTTTGTTACACTTCATCCGTAGATGAAGTGCCAGATCAAGGGGCACCAAAGAATACTATTCT
This sequence comes from Calypte anna, assembly GCF_003957555.1. Taxonomy (NCBI): domain Eukaryota; kingdom Metazoa; phylum Chordata; class Aves; order Apodiformes; family Trochilidae; genus Calypte; species Calypte anna. The sequence continues at coordinate 43,764,254 of NC_044251.1, forward strand.
AAGGAGCTCTGTGTTCTGAGCAATTTAAAAAATAGCTAGAAAATTGTAATGCTTGGGCCTGGGAACTACCCACAAGCTCACCATTCCTCTCCATGTGTTCTGTGTTTTGCTTAAAGTTAGTGTATGAATGTTATTACTTCACAGGAGAGCAACAGGACATTTCTTCTATGAAAGGGAAAATATATTCCCCATACTGATGTGGAATAGAAAGGTCATTTTCTCCATGGCCATGGCAATTTTTTTCTTTTTCTTTATCTGTTTTACTTCTTGATTACACCAAGGTTCAGCTTCAAGCTGTGAGGTATGCATAATTTCTACTTTTTTAGGAAGGCACAGCCTCACTTTTTCTAAATACATAAGTATCCTGTCATACTAAATTTGCACTAAGAGCAGGAGAGTAGCCAAGAGAAGCCAGTGGAAAAACTTAATTACTGGGACCATTAGGCAGTGGTGAACACAGCCATGTGTAAATGACGAGTCCCAGGTTTAAGTTTATTGACATTTGGATCAAGCTGAGAATTTGTGAGTGGGAGGCAAACTACAAAGAGCAGCATTCATCAGCAGAGATTCTGATTCGAATGTGGTAATAAGTAAGAATATTAATAATCAGCTGTGAGGTAGAAGCAACTGAATTATAAAAGCAAGCCTACAGATACTGTTACAGTTCTGGAGAAAACTTTACCTATCCTAAGACATCTCCAAAAATAATGTGCACAGGTGTCTATTGAGTGGTGGAAAGGATTTTCAAAGTAATAAACTGTGGTAAACTGATAATACAATTACCAGAATTTATTCAGCAATCAGAACTGTTGTCAAACACTGATGCTCTGTTTTTTTCAGAAGCTTGACAAAGAGATTGCCAGTCATCCTAGGGAAGTGAAACAAGTTTTATACGATTTAGTCCAAGTAGTCCTGCTGTCCATTCTAGTGGTCAGTCAAATAAATGAGGAGCGTTGTGTGCTGCATGCACTGCTGGCTGAACCTTGTACTCTAAAGAAAATACTTCCCTAGGACACACGGCGTAACAGTTTGACAAAATAAATAAATCTAGACCTTTCTATTGAGGACTTGTCTACCTTAAGGGCAGGTTGAAAATGCTGCTGCTTCCCTTTCCTCCACTCACCACGAGACCTACCAGTGGGTCCATGGCCAGGAGGCTTGGTAGACCTTAATTTGGGATTAATAACAATAATAGGAGGAGGTGAAGGAGAAAACATCGGCATCTTTGCTGAGGAGAAGCACCTGTGCTGCAGGACACAGGGCCAGGTATCCACAGCAGGACAGAGCCCGTGGTGTTAAATCTATGTGAGACTCTCCACTGGGGTCAGGCAGCCACCTCCTCACCCTGAGGGAGCTGTGTGCCTCTGGAAAATCCCCTGCATCCTTCATCACCCCCAGAACAGGCCCTGTCCCCTCCCAGGGTGCAGCTGTCAGGAGAGGGACCAGCAGGGCAGAGAATGGGCGGGCTCAGTGCACGTGTGAGATTTCCCTTTATCTGTGGCAATGAAGGGATGTGGAGATCTGGGCTGGTTCTGAGCTCACGTTGACTGGGAGAAGCTGGTGCTGCTAGTGTGGGGAATGAAAATCTTCTTAATAGGGAATGGTACCATCCAATGATTTAAGAATAAGAAGGGGCTGTTTCCATAGCAACAAAAAGAAAAAGAAGAAATGGTCAATAAAAATTCCAACACTCTCTTCCATGTGAAACCAATTTTCCCCAAATCTAGACCAGTAATGGACTCTTTATTACAACAGAATGAGAACACTGATAAAGTGATTATTCACTCCTTAAGAGACATTTCTGAGCATGCGCACCTCATGAAGAGGAAACAGGGTATTTCTCAGTCTTAGCCAACCAAAGGTGTGCCTTACCTATTAATAATGTATTTAACTACATATCAGCCACCAGAGTGCTTGCAGCAGAAGTGGGTAGAGCCCTTCATAAATCTTCATTCACGAAGCCAAGCCATGAGTAAGCAGGCACATAATTATTTTTATTTTTGTAATAGGAGAAAAAACAAGACACACATGGGTTAATTAAGAAACATGGTTTATACTTGGCTAAAAGCATCTTACAGAACAGTGTAGATTTTTTGTGTCTTGTAAATAAAACCAGTATAATATTTGACTAATATCCATAATTAAAAGTAGTACCTGCTTATTTTGATTTCTAAGCATGCATCTCCTCCAGCATAGCTATAGTACACCCAACATGTGGCAAAGCCATCTTTGGTTTATTTCTCTTTGGTTATTCATTTATTATTATAATAATCAGAGAAACAGTTTCTGAGCACAGCATGGAAATGTCTGGCATCACTATGCACTGACTGCTCAGTGAAGACAACTAATAGGATAAATGACAGTGCAATAGAGGAGGGAAGGGGAAGAGATTGTCTGTCTGACAATGAGAGGATGCCACAAACTCAGAGAAGCAACAAAAGTTAGTGTTGCTCTTGAATTGCTCCAGCACTGAATCTGTTTCTGATGTCAGTATTTATGTGTCCCAGGCACATGTCCAATGTGAAGGTCTTTCTTAGTTTTTTATATTTTGATGTGCCCCACTCTCAGACTTTGTAATTAGCAGTCTTGGGGGAAAAATGTTTTCAGAGATCAGCTGCCAAACTTCAGAAGGAAAAAGAATTTGGACAAACTTTCTCTCACTGAAATGAAAACCAGAAAGCATTTCTTTCATGTTGACAGAAACCATCTATTCATCCTAAACCAGGGCCCTTCAGGAAGGCTCTGGACTCAGAGACCCTCTGAAGGTCAACACCTCAGCAGGCAAGAGTCTCACCACACCCATGTCACCTTATTCAGCCAGTGACAAGGGACAGACCCTGTACTTTCCATGGCAGTGAGGCTGCCTCCTTGTCACCAGCATTTTTTTCTTCAAAGCATTATACTTCAGGATAGTACTACAAGGTTTGGTCCGCTCCCTTTCACCCAGGTCTTACTGCTGTGCATGGGATAAAAGCAATATTTTATGCTTGTCCTACATTAGATTGTACCTTACATCTTCACATGGAATCATGCAGTCCTCAGCAGGCACCTTCTGCCATATGTCCAAGATATTATTATTTTATATATTTTTATTATTATTATTATTATTATTATTATTATTATTATTATTATTATTATTAGTGTGTGTGTGTGAGAAACAATACACTGAAGCCCACAGAACTGCTGACCAGCAACTAGTTTTGGATTTGCTTTTCAGGTTGGGCAGAAATGCCTTTGGGTTTCCCTCTTCTAACCAAATGACTAATTCTACCAGCTGAACATGTGGCACAGATGCTCTCTTTTATTAAATCAGTATTAAAGCTCTCTAATGGAATCAATACTAAGTACAGTCTTGTTCATTATTTATATTTTTTTATGTTGCTGAAAATGCCAGACACTAGTGCACTGTCTCCAGACTGCTTCCAGGGCTGCAGCACAGTTGAACAGACTCTCCCTAATGGGCTGAATGAAGAGTTGTGAGCCGAGTTTCCCTCCTGTCTTCTTCCACTCAGCCTTGTGCCCCCATGTCCCATGCAGACACTGCTCACATACATCTCACACTCTGGAGCAGGAGTCCTGGTCTCATTTCTCTCTGTGGAGCTGTATCAGGGTGCAGCCCTGGTCCCCAGCCTTGCAGCTCTGGGCACGACACACTGCTGACATTTGCTTTGAGGTCAGCAGCACATCCCCTGTCTTTTTCTACTTTTTAACACAGGCTGCAGCTATGACTTTGTGCCAGGACATTAATGACACAGGAAGATTTCTGGGTAGTGAAAAAACCCCTTGATTGTACAGTTCAAACATGAAGGAGGAATCCCACTTCCCAGGGCAGCCCACTCTTCCTGTAATTAGTAAGGAGGTTCCCATCTCCATCATTACTCTGGCACTCAAGCTCTCTCCAAGCAATTTGTTGGGGATTTTATACCCAGCAGCAGCATGCCAGGAGTGTTTACCATGCTGGTCACAGACCGCTCTTGCTTCAGCTCCCTCCAGAACCAGCAAAGGGCTGCAGCTCATGGCCCTGGAGATGCACTGGCCACTGGACAGCTGCTGTTTCTGGAGAGCTGATCTCATGGTAAATACCCCAGCACTGGATTCTCACCATGTTTATCAGTGCCAGGAGAAGAGCTTTACACAGCCAGGCTTCCTGGCCTGACTCCTGTCACTCCCATCCCCATCACAGCAGCATATGGAGGTTTCAGAGTTTCGGATCCATCAGTGAAGACAAAGCATCCTCACTAGCACTTCATTGTCAGACCCATTTAAAACTTGTTTTTCACCATTTGATTATGAGGTATCTATGATTTTACCCAGATGCCATTGCCTGAGATTTAATGTACTTTTGGTCTTTTCTAACTCGTTCTGGTCTCTAATGGTTGGGTACTCTGCTTGCAACAACTGTTACCTTAATGCAGAACCATTAGTAATGATGGTTCAAGGACTGAGAACAAGAATCTGGATGCTCTGCATGATCTTCAACACTGTCATTGAGCACCCCTCAAGGCACCCCAGGACAGTCCCTGAGCCCTCATGGAGGTAAGGAAGGAGTGAGAGGACATACAAACTTGTATCACACTTGCCTGCCTGGGCAGAAGCAGCAGTGGAATGAATGGAGGAAGAGTTTACCATTCAAAATTAGCACATGTATTAAAAATGCCCTTATTCCTCTGCTGACCTGAGCTGGACAGGATGCTCTGTGACCTTCCTGACTGAGAGGAAAGAGGAGGAACTGGAGAAAAGGAAATAGGAATCCTAGTAAGGATGCCTAGTTAGTTCAGTTCCTTGAACTGCTGCAATTATTCAGAAGTGACAGCAACCTTGCAATAGGACAAGGACAGAGTAAGACAGAGGAACTCTCCATCTGGACTAACAAGCATCAGAGGGTCATTCCTATCCTCAGGGAATTTGCACTGCTCCATCTTCACTCTTGAAGCTCTGAGAGGTGGATGTAGGGCTCAGGAGGACAGCGGTAACCAGGTGAAGTTCCCTCCTCACCACAGCCCCCCCTTCCCAGTCCTGCCTGGCTCCCAGTATTCCTCCCAGCTCTGCAGCCTGCTGCTGTGGAGATGCAGGCTCTGGGCAGCTGGTTCCCAGGACCTCCAAACCATCTTGCTTACAACTGCAAATAATCCTTTTCAAAAGGTCCCCCAACAGCTAAACAGTGTTTCCAAGAGATAACTATTACTTGTTCCCAAAATTACACCAGGTTGAACCATTGAAAAATCTTCTGTGCACTGAGTCATGCTCAATTAGCCACACAAGGTAGGGGGGGAAAAAATTAAAACTGCCCAAATATTAACCATTATCTGTCAGCATAGATTAATAAAACCTAAACCTCATTGCCTAAAGGGCTATGCTTGACTAGTAAAACAGCAATATTTCTAATGTGAGACCTCACTTTAATCTTTCTTCATTCCTGGGTTGTTTAGACTGCCTTGCTTCAAATGTCAAATCTAATCAGTGTGCCACTTTCTGTTGGAATCATGCTTTTTAAACCAAACTTTGATAGACATTTGTCTTACATAAAACTTACTCTTCCATGCAAAGATCAAAAGAAGAACACTGAAAGGAGGATTCGACTAAAATCAAAGAAATGTTCTCCCTCTAGCTGTCTGCTAAGTGCCTTATCCTCAGGGTTCATTCCACTTCCCTGACACATCCCCCTGCACAGACACTGCCACCACCAAGTAAGACAATTAGGAATTCATCACCGTGCCCACTGCCCACAGCCCAGCAGCACCCACATGGTCAGGGCTCCCACCAGAGTCTGCAAGTGTCATCTGCCTTCTGAAAACAGTGAAGCTGTGGGGAGCTGTGTTCTCCCTGCAGACCTCCGTGCACAGAAGGAACACTGGGGATGAAAAAGGGAGAAAGAAAAACCCTGAGGCTTGAGTTCCTTATGGATGGAGCTCCCTGTGCAGAGGGAAGGGAAGGCAGAGGGGGAGGGGAGGGAAAAACATGTACGCATGTACATTTTTCCACTGTATGCTAAGCTACAGGAATCCCAAAACACATTTGGAAACATATCCTCTATCCAATATATTTTGCTTAACAGTAAGTGTGATGAAGGAAATGAGGGCAAGGAAATTGTTTCAAATTTAAATAACCATGAAGTAAACATAAGGTTGTAAATATGCATCTGTCATTTGTCACTGTGCAAAAGGGCAGAAGAAGCCACCACAGGCTGTTGATAATGGTACCATCACTGCAGAAGGATCTAATTCTGCTGAGCCCAGGGAGTGCACACACTGTGAGACTCTTCAAACACTGACACCAGTTTTAATCAAATTAAACTTCAGTCATTTCACTCACTATTATTTCAATAGAAGAACTGTGCTGTGAAAAAATAATTTTCCTTAATTAAAATTTTTCTCAATTAATTATTTTTCTCAGAGGAGATCTGAACTTTATTAAATTATTTGAAAGAAAGAAAACACACTTCAATATGGATGTTGTATTAGATCAATGCAGCCCATAAGCTTCCATTCCAATAGTGGTTGTCATTTATATTGATCTGTGCAAAACTTCTCAAATCAAAAATCTTTCCCAGAGGTTAATTTTTGCCTTAAGGCAGAGATCATATGAAGAGAAATGTCTCAGACTGCTGGAATGTCTTGCAAGCATAAAATAAGACATGAAAAAGAGGCAGAGAAGCAGCAATGTTATTTTGGCCTGGAGGTACAGAGTTCTGTTGATTTTATTAGCTGTGCAGATACTGTGAAATGCAGGCTCTCTGTTCAAGTTACTCTGGCTCATTTGACAGCTGAAGCCTCCTCTGGATCATTCAGCCCCTTGCTCCTCTGGAACATGTATTTCCTCTACATCAGAAGAGCATACATCAATCCATCCATCTGTCCCTCCATCCATCCGTCCCATCTCCTTTATATGTTTTCATGCACTCTGATTCTTCCACCACTGTGGTGGGGCTGTGTCCTGCAGCACCAGCCTCCCCCAGGAGATAGCCCTGCTCTCAGTTCACCAACACAGCCATCTAAAGAGAGTGATTAGTATTCACATAAAGTACCTCTGAAAGCACTCCATTATGCAGAATCACACAGAATCACAGAATCATCCAGGTTGAAAAGGACCTCTGAGATCAACTCCAACCCTTAATCCACTACCATTGTGGATCCCAGACCATGGCAATCAGTGCCACATTGTCTCTTCTTAAAAACATCCAGGGACAGAGAACCCGCCCTCCCTCCCCCCCCAGGCAGCCCATTCCAATGTCTGATCACTCTCTCTGTAAAGAATTTCTTCCTAACCTCCAACCTAACCCTCCCCTGACAGATCTTAAATCCGTGCCCTCTTGTCTTGCTGAGAGCTGCATGGGAGAAGCGCCCGACCTCCCCCTGGCTCCAGCCTCCTTTTAGGGAGTTGTAGAGAGTGATGAGGTCTCCCCTGAGCCTCCTCTTCTCCAGCCTCAACACCCCCAGCTCCCTCAGCCTCTCCTCACAGCACTTGTGCCGGATCCCTTCACAGCCTCCTTGCTCTTCTCTGGACCTGCTCCAGCACCTCAATCTCCTTCCTGAGCTGAGGGGCCCAGAACTGGACACGGGTCCTGGAGCTGGTTCAAAGGAGGGCAACCAGGCTGGTGAAGGGACACGAGCACAGACCCTATGAGGAGAGGCTGAGGGAGCTGGGGCTGTTCAGCCTAAAGAAGAGGAGGCTCAGGGGAGACCTCATCACTCTCTACAACTACCTGAAAGGAGGTTGGAGCCAGGTGGGCATTGGTCTCTTTTGCCAGACAACTTTCAACAAGACAAGAGGGCATGGTCTTAAGTTGTGCCAGGGGAAGTTTAGGTTAGATATTAGAAAGAATTTCTTTACAGAGAGAGTGATCCGGCATTGGAATGGGCTGCCCAGGGAAGTGGTGGATTCTCCATCCCTGGAGATATTTAAAAAGAGACTGGATGTGGCACTCAGTGCCATGGGCTAGCAACCGCAATGGTGGTAAAAGGGTTGGACTCGATGATCTCTGAGGTCCCTTCCAACCCAGACAATTCTATGATTCTATGATTCTATGACTTGAGGTGTGGCCTCACCAGGGCTGAGTACAGGGGCAGAATCCCTTCCTTAAAGACTAATTAGCTCCTGACTGGTTGTTCCAGTAGTTCTGAAGCATTTTCCTTTGATGGGAGTCACTCAATGCAGATTAGATGCTTATAGGGACTGTCTCTGTATAATAACCAGGAGTCTGGGGCTTGAGATAGGAAGCCTTTCCAAAGTCTGGGGCTTTTCCAAAGGAAAAGGAATGTACAAGGAATTATTGCACAACGAGGTCAAACAGACCATTCTAGCCTTAAAATCCAGCCTACCCCTTCTGAAATCAACATTCCTCTAATTATTCAAGAAGTTATGATTCCATCTCAGTGAGATATGACACTTTAAAATGTATTTAAAATTAAATAACTTACAATATTTGCGGGAGCTAATGATGACAGATGCATCATGGCAAGTAAGCATGAAGAATCAGAAGCTGCTGCAGAGCTGTGATCTGGTGGAGGTCGCAGCACCGGAGGGTTGGCACAACTGGGCAGTGCATGGGTACTGGTGGCCCTGGTGGGCTGGAGAAGGCTTCAGGCTCAGTAGGAAGGAGCAGATCAAGTGTCCAGATCTTGGAGTTCAGAAGGGTGCCTGCAGCTTAGCAGGCAATAAAGGGGAGGGTAAGGTGAGGTGAGGTGAGGTGAGGTGAGGTGAGGTGAGGTGAGGTGAGGTGAGGTGAGGTGAGGTGAGGTAAGGTAAGGTAAGGTAAGGTAAGGTAAGGTAAGGTAAGGTAAGGTAAGGTAAGGTAAGGTAAGGTAAGGTAAGGTAAGGTAAGGTAAGGTAAGGTAAGGTAAGGTAAGGTAAGGACAGGACAGGACATACAGGGGCAGGGAGCACTGGAGAAGGTGGGTGAGGAGGGGTGTGCAGTGCTGAGCCCCCCACCAGGTCTGACCAGGTGTGATGGGACCCCATGGGGACAATGAGAACAGCCAGAATCTGTTACACAGTGGGCACAAATTCCTCTGGTGCAATCTCTGGCTGCATCTACACTGCCGGACCACCCAGCTGTCCTTGTCCCAAAAACCAGACCTGCATCTCTTCTTTGCAGATATTCTTTGCAGATACTACACATCAGATCACACATAAAATTGCCTGGCAGTTGCATCATGCTAGAAGCATCCTTGCTCCTGGTGGATGTGCACAGCCTTGTACTCAGCCCACTGAATCACAACTTACTCCACCAAAAAGCAGGAAAAAAATTCACAGAAACTGTAGCCCAAGCAATGTCATAACCACTTGGAGCTGTTATTTCTGCAGACAGCACTGTTGACAGTGTACTCCATTAAGTACATTCTTCCCTCCAGCCACATGTTGCATGTATAGGGTTATTTTTATTCTGTATTTCTGCAGGTTTCTGGAGAAGTTAACACTGTGAACATGTTTCATCTCCAAGACATGCCAAGAAATACAAGGGGAGTGTAGGCACCCATCTTCCCTTGTTCTCTGCAGCAGCTGACACTGCTATGGTGAGTGTGAGCTCTGTTCCTCACAAATCTTGTAAATCAGGTAGAGCAGAGAATATTGCTTTTAGCAGCCAGGGACAGATGTCCTTTGACACATTTCCTGTGGGAGCCAGGGGCCAAAGCCCCCAGATCTGGGTGCTCATCTGGCAAGCAGAATTTCACTGGAGCTGGTTTCCAGCTGTGCACCCCGTGAGCACAGGGACACTTCTGAGGAAGGGAAATCAATGGATGTATGTCAAGGGCTGACTTTCCACTCCAGATGATTCTTAAAGTACCTGCAAAGGCTCTAAAGGGGTGAAATAAGACTCTCCAGTTACAGGAATTGTTTTCACCTTTGCAGCAACCAAGTACACATGTGACAGCTGTTACCCAGTAGTGAAATCCTGCCTTTTATTTTCAAAAAACATATAGAAGTCTCAGAAAGAACGCTCAAGGACTGTTAGAGGTTAATTGTTTTCTGTTCTTGTCTGATAATGGCAAATGGGGAAAAAAAGACCATCAACATAAAACCTTAGATAAGACAACCTTCCCTTACTGTGCACATATCCATACTTTTCCTTGAGAACAATCTGGTATTTGAACAGTTTTCTTTACTTGAGTCATAACGGTGTTTGATATATGAATGATTTATCTGTTTCTCTTTCTGTTCTTCTGACACATTTGGTTATATATATGAGAATAAAAATAAGATGCTCCACAGAGCCTGAGAGAGTAAAAACTGCACAATGCCATGCAGAGATAACCCGTTATCCTCATCAACTTTTCCCTAACTGGAGAGCAGTAAATCTTAATCTGTTTTCAGAGAGCCACACACTGCACATTTTTTAGAACTGCTGTGAGATTTATCTGATTCAGCAATACCATTATTAATGGGAACTGGAAACATCAGCAAATGTGTCTCTGTGCTGGTCCTCTGATGATGGTATCTCACAGCTCTTGTCAGATGGCACAATGGGGACACATTCTCCAGCATTTCTTCAGCATGAAATCAGATGAAACAGGAGAGATCATTGCAAGTTCTGAGCTAGAGACTGAGCTGGCACCAGCTCTAGCACTGTGGGAGGCTCTGTAGGATCAGCTGCTGGGGGTCACCCAGCAATTGGCAGCAGGGGATGCAGGAGCACCCCCGGGTGGGTGCCACAGCCTGGGCTCTGGGGGTATGCAGGGGCCAGTACCTGCCCTGGAGCTGCAGCATAGCCAGGAAAACCTCCTAGAGGAGGATGTGCAAGAAGGGACAGTCACCCTGGGCTAGCTGTCCCCCATAGACCTGGTGTTGAGGAATCTGGGCTGAGTTTGAACCACGCTGGGTGGGCAGGAGGGAAGCAGAGCTGCACCACAGTTCAGGGCAGCAGCATCTGATTGGTTCCAGTGACACAAAAAAGCCAAATAAGACTAAGAAAAATTTTGGTGAGATGATAGGGAACTGTGATAGGAAGCAAAGCAGAATTTAGACTTTTTCTCTAATCCTCTGGATTTTTCTGTTCCTTCTAAACTACAAGTAAAACTGAACTGTTGAGAAGGGAGGGCGTGCTTATGAAAGCAAAGCACTTCCTAGTTCGTGGTGTAAGGAAAGCTCATGTAAAAAAGCACAGCTCTAATACGAGAATGCAGGCTTGCAGTTAGCTCCTTGGACTTCGGTGGAGTTTGCCAAACATTAATTAATTCAGTGCTGCCATATATCTGAACACTTGACACAGGTGGATCTCTTCCTCTACACTAAGGCTGTGTCCTTGTGGGCCATGGGCACACTGCTGGGGTATCCAGGTGGCTGGCATTGGATCCACACCTCAGCTGGTGTCTGATCATCCCTTCAGAAACCCCATGCACATTTTGTTCCTCATGACTGAGCCATAGGTGGCTTCCCACTCCAGTGTCACTGCTCCAGGAGGGTCCTGTCCCCTGCACAGCCCAGCACGGAAGATGAGTGCACTACTGCTCACACACCAGCTTGTCCTCCGGGCTCAAGACAGAGAGTAATGGAGTAATGCAGGAAGGGACAACACATATTTGCTGAGTGGCATCATAGAATCATAGAATTTTCAGAGTTGAAAGGGACCTGTAAGATCATCTAGTTTCAGGTTGAACTACGTTGATCAAGTTGAATACACACTTTTGCCATCTTTGTTTTCCCTTTGATGGCCTCTAATGCACTGCTAAGTCCTCCTGTGGGGAACACAAAGCACACCAGAATGCAAACAGTCCTGAAGCCTGCATTCAGAGCAACCCCTCTGTGCCCAGACAGATGATACTCACTCTCACAGGGTATTTCTCCAAGCCAGAGGAGCTACCCACTTTGTTAAGGCCACTAATACACATCTGTGTTTAATTTGGGTTTTTGTTATAAATAATTGACACTTTCTCAGTACAAGACACTTTCAGTCAAACCCACAGGAAGGTCTGAGCAATGCAGAGCCCTGGGCTACAAGTCACAGACTACTAAGGGTTGCTTCTGAGTTTGCCCCTGGGCATTGCTCAATCCTGTGCAGTGCTCACACAGCCAGGACTCCCTCAGACCTAGGCAGACCAAGTTGGGAAAGAAGAGTGAATAAAAGCAGGTAAGCATCAGAATATTACGTAATTTTTCTTAATTGAACAGGTGGCTTTTAGGAAAGATGCTCATCCATCAGTGCTTTCTACCCATGACTTCTCCAGGAGAGTGGAGGACTGGCTGCAGCAAGCACAGTGCCCTGAGGTTCTGCACTGCCTGCTTCTTTTGCTGCAGGAGCGCCAGGCTTGATGATGATGATGATGATGATGATGATGATGATGATGATGATGATGATGATGATGATGATGATGTTCCCAGGGTTCTCATTGTCTCTGAAAATGTCCCTTTCCCACCACTACCTCCATGACCTTCATGGAGTGGGGCAGTAAATGCTTTGTGGCTGGACCATGTGAGAGGTTTTCTCCATTCTGTTTTTTTATGGCTCATATATCTAGAATTCGTTCTGAAACTCTCTGCTTATACACACACAGTACATTTGATATATAAACCTATATAAATACCACTGGCATATAACGAGGCACTGAAATTAATACAGCCTATGTGCTTAGTGCTGCTGGATCATATTTAATCAAAACTCCAATTTTACTGGTGATAAGGAAGAAATCTTTATTGATGGAGATATAAAATATGAAAAAACTGCCTCATAAGAAGGCATTAAAAACTAATTCACAAAAAATCTGGCTCAGGAAATGGATTGCAATAGGAAAAGGAGGGGAGTGAGAGACAAAGGGAGAAAGGGAGAGAGCAGCAGAGGTAGAAACATGCGTAGATGTACAACATACTGCAGAAAAAATACTTCCTACTACCACTGCCAAGCAATGTTGTACAGTATTTGCTCCTGATATCGGTGTTTAGTGGCTATCAGAGCTGAATGAGCAGGTCACAATCAGTAGCTTGATCTCTGCATTGTGCTCCCCTTGCTGCCCAGGCTGTTAGCAGCCCAGCAGGGTCTGACCCGGGTCTGCAGGAGCAGCCTGGGGACAGGGTCCTTCCCTGTGCCCACAGAGCCTGGGGTACAGCTGAGAGCTCCTGGACAGCGTAAAAACTTGTGAGGTCTGTTTTGCTGCAACATTGTCACTCCAGTGAGGGGCCACAGGGCAGCTCAGCCCAGCCCTGCCCAGCTCGGCTGTTGCTCCCTGCAGGGCCGTGCCTGGAGATGGGTGTTGAACAGGAAAGCAGAGGAGCTGGGAATTCCCTGGTAAATCAACTTCATACCCACTGCAACTGGGTGGCTTGGAGAAGGTTCTGAGGCTGTGGGAGCCTTAGACAAATGCAAAGCTCTGACTAAGCAGAAAGGTGCCAATTTTCCACCTAAAGGCAGATATCATCACTCTGAATTTGCACCCATTTTCATCACCTGTTCCCTACCCTGCAATCTGACCCACCAGAGCTGCAACCTGGCTGGGATGAGGAGAGGAGAGGAGAGGAGAGGAGAGGAGAGGAGAGGAGAGGAGAGGAGAGGAGAGGAGAGGAGAGGAGAGGAGAGGAGAGGAGAGGAGAGGAGAGGAGAGGAGAGGAGAGGAGAGGAGAGGAGAGGAGAGGAGAGGAGAGGAGAGGAGAGGAGAGGAGAGGAGAGGAGAGGAGAGGAGAGGAGAGGAGAGGAGAGGAGAGGAGAGGAGAGGAGAGGAGAGGAGAGGAGAGGAGAGAGGAGAGATGCTGAGGCCACTTGGGAGTGGAGCAAGGTGAGGATTAAGCCTTGGAAGGAGGACCCTGGGGATGGTGGGTCACACAGGGGTCACCACACCCAGATGTCCCCTCACAGCCTCGGTGTCACTGCACCTGCCCAGCTCAGCGGCCTTAGGCCGCAGTTTGCCTGTGGTTGGGCCGCAGTGTGCTTGGAGTGGGAAAGGGGCACCTGAGGCTGAACACTGACCTGCAGCAAATAAGGAATCTTCTCTGAGCTTTTCCACACCCGAGCATGTTCTATAAAATAGCAATTTCCATAGAAATGTCTAATCAAAATGCTGGGGGCATTAGTGACTCTATATTCTGATAAACCCTAAGGCTGACTTCACACTTGTAGCAGTGAAGAATGCACTGTGCATAGCAACAGGGAAGTCTGATGGAATACATTGATGGAAAGGATGAAACCTTGGGTGGAATCAGTAGAAGGCAGCCTGTTACCACAGCAGACTGCAAACAGTGTGTCCTAACATGAATTACAATGGCAGCCCTGGTATGGGCTGGGACTGATGAGTGTATGTGTGGCAGGCAGGAGTTCCTTCCACAGCCCCCACGGTGGTTACTCTCTACTGAAGTACTCACTTGGAAGAATTTGTGACAAGCTGCTTGCACAATTATTTTCCTAACAAATTTGACCTTTGAAGTAAATATTTCAAATGCCAGTTGATTATTTTTTTAGAACAGCAATAACAAGAAAGCATTCTGATTATATTAGAAATCACATCTGCTCGGCTCAATCTGACACTTCTAACCTCCACACTACAAAGAACCTGAGGCAACATCATTCTTCCTTCCCTTTTCCTCCAGCTGTGCCAGAGTGGGACCCACCTGTCCCAGGACCCAGGCAGCTGATAAGCCCAGTGAACAGCACGAGAATTTTCTCCTACTTAAAGCACAGATTAGAAAGTGTAAGTCTGAAAACCACCTCTTGCTGACGATGGAGATGAGTTCACATAGCCTCCTCACCTTGTGGAATCAGAGGTACTCCTGCATGGTCTGGACAGCTTGTGGCCTTCTGAACTGCTTTCTGTCTAAAACTGAAGCTGAAAAGCATCATTTGAAACCAGTTCACTTGGTAAGTGAGAAGTTGAAAAATATTAACTGAAAGTGTAAGAGCTGCTTACCTTTTGCTGGCCATTCCTCCACCCGGTTAACAATCACCTAGTTTAGGGCAACTAGGCTGGTGAAAGGACTCGAGCACAGATCCTATGAGGAAGGGCTGAGGGAGCTGGGGCTGTTCAGCCTGGAGAAGAGGAGGCTCAGGGGAGACCTCATCACTCTCTACAACTCCCTGAAAGGAGGTTGGAGCCAGGGGGGGGTTGGGCTCTTTTCCCAGGCAACTCTCAGCAAGAGAAGAGGGCAGGGTCTTAAGTTGTACCGGGGGAGGTTTAGGTTGGAGATTAGAAAGAATTTCTTTACAGAGAGGGTGATCAGACATTGGAATGGGCTGCCCAGGGAAGTAGTGGATTCTCCATCCCTGGGGATATTTAAAAAAAGCCTGGATGTGGCACTCAGTGCCATGGGCTGGGAACTGCAGCAGTAGTGGATCAAGGGTTGGACTTGATGATCTCTGAGGTCCCCTCCAACCCAGCTAATTCTATGATTCTATGATCACCCTGTCAGTTACTGTGCCCAGAAAGAAATGTTTCCTCTTTTGACTGTCCTTAAAATTAACTTTTTAAGCACATGTCAACCACTGAACATGGAATATGTGTGTTTTGATGCATTTTGCCTGAAAGTAGAGCATGATAGCAATCAATGCCATTTATTCTTGTTTACTAGTATTTAGCAGATTAATTTTTGTCTGCATTAAACATTTACAAGCCATAGTCTGTTGGCAGATGCCAACAGTGACTTCAGGTGGCTTTTTGACAGCAAAAAAATTCTCAGTGTCATTTAGGTCTGGGGACAGGTGCCAGGCAGGTGGCCCATGAGGCTGGTACAAGGAAATGCTCACAGCAAGGAGTCAGTGCAACCTCTGCCACCCCCACGACCCTGTTTGCTTTCCTCTGTGCAAGAGGTTGTAACATCAATTTTGCACACTGGTGCAATCCCTTTATTTCTTTTAGATATCAGACACCATGCGAGGCCTAAGATAGAGGTTGATGTATGGAGCAGCAAGTGCTCTCAGAGCACAAAGCCAGGCTGGCATGGAGAGGGGAGCCTTTGGCTTCTCAGTGTCTCCTTGCAGAGCAGTCAGGATCATGCATTTTGGACATTATATCAGCTGCAGACAGAGAGTGAGATAAGCAGGCCTTGAGGTAAAACTATTTAATTAAATCTAAAAAGCAGTGCCACTAATACGGGTGCTTTGGCACTTTTGCAAAGCACATACAAAATGTTCATGTTGTGTTTGACTATACTGAAATGCACAGAAGGATAACACAATTACAAAAAAATATTGCTGAGTGTATTACACCACAGCCATTACATAGCAGCCATAAATATGATGTATCACAGCATAGTCAGCCATTTTATCAGGCAATGCACTGTATTTTCCAAACCTTACTAGTTGTTTTTTTCTGAATACTGAACTTCTGTTCCTAGCATGATTTTTTAAACCCATGTTCAACATTTCTAATTTGCCTTGTGTTTTCTAAACAAATGAAGTAGTCATCAAATTATCAACTCATTGTGAGACTCAAGCAAACAGTATTTGGAAATGAAAGCAACAAACAGCAATTAGGAGGAGATGGACACCACTATGCTTCTGTGTGTCTGAGCCTCTGAGACCGAGACCAAGGCCTAGGCACGGGGCACGGGGCACGAGGCCTAGGCCGAGACCGAGTCCAAGGCCTAATACAGAATTATTAATAACAACCTCACGTTTTAGGCTACAACGATTAAAACATGAAAGATAAAGAAATTATGAAAATAATAAAGTTAGATTATGTGCTAATTTCCATCTGCTAAGTAAATAATGGATGATTGCCTTCTCCGACTGGATGTGCCAGGCAGGAACCAAAGGCCTAGTGAACACATCTGACTGGAAAATGCACTGGGATGTTTTTCACTGCCTCCCATCCTTCCCTGCTGCTCCAGGTGATCCCCTGGGACAGCAGCTGCTTGTGGGGAAGGGACTGCTGGCTCTGGATGCTGTTCAGGCAGCTCCCAGCCCTCCATGCTCTAACAAAGTGTCATCATACTTGTGCTGTCTTCAACACTGCCAGTGATTTCTCTGGAGCAGGTGCATGTTGAGCACTGCAGTCTTAGATCCAGGATGATCTACATTCTGGATGGTGGAGATGCCCTTCCAAAATTGGTCCGAGATCTCCTCTAGGGATTCTAGATGCCCCAAAATCCATTCAGAGCTGGGTACAAAGAAAGTTTCTGTGTCTGGTGTGATGCTGGGACGTTGCATGGATTACTTGCCCCATTGAGTTCTGCCTGATGGCTGACTCAGTCACATTTGTTTCTGTTTTATTACTGATGCTATGAGTGTGTCTGCCAGACCAGCTCAGGAAAAGATTAATGTATCTTCTCTTTTGTTATTCTCCTCTCCATTGTTATTAGGAAATGCAATCAGGTGAAAGAAACTTAGTCCTGGCTTTTCTTACAGCTCTTTCTAGTCTTTCTTCTTAGCTAGATATTACAGTCCTGAGCATTGTCTCTCTGGATGGGTACTTTTAATATTTGTCTCTCTGTGCTGCCAGGGGTTACATGGGGCTGGGGGAGCATTCAGTCTTTGACAAGTCTGATTTTGAGGATGTTGCCCTCCAGCTTTCTTCTGACATTGGCTCACAGCTAAGGCAGGACTAGGGGACACCATTTCCCTTGGAGAACACAGCCCAGGGTCTGCACCCAGGGGTAGCCAAAGCTCTGCACCCACACAGGGTGCAGTCACCCTAGGAAGGTGTCCCCTCTTCAAGAACAGCCATGGTGTGGGAAGGAGGTGGGTGGGATGAGAGGTCCTGCCCACTGACATCTTGGGGATTCAAAGGTTTGTCACCAGCCCCAAGCTTTGGGGCTGGGTGCTGCTGAGGGCATCCTCCACCCCCCATGCCCCCGACACACTGCTCTGCTCCAAAGATGGTCCAGACAATGCAGAAAGTATTAAAAAAATATTTCTTGTTTAAAGTAGAATGAAAATTTCAAAAGTAATTTACACATCTGTTATGCCTCCTTCCAGCACTCTGAAAATCCATTTTTATTCATCTGCCCTTGGCATACAAGCATCTGTGATTAATACTTGTATTTATGATGACTCTGACTAACACTGCCATTTGTCCCCAGGAGAAAAAAAAATACACAACAGGAAAAAAACTTTCCTAGTAATTTTAAATTAATCTTGCAAGCCTCAGAATTGCTGGTGATAATTCATACATTTTCCATGAAATTAATGCAACTTCAGAGGTGTTCTACTCTCAGAGAGGCTTTTGAAGGGAGGATTTGTCCCCCACTGCAGGGGACAGCTACCATTCCCTGTCCCCTTGCTCAGGGTGGAGGCAGCACAAACCTCAACAGACACTTAGAGAAGCAAAGTAAACTCTTGATAAGATGAAACAGAGATGGTTATGAAAAATTAAAGACTTCTTTCAGAGTACACTCACCCTTGTGCCACTCAGGAAAGGGGTAGTGCTCCTGCCCCAGCATTTGTGGGAGGTGAGTGCAAAGAATGTGGTTTTTTTAGAGAGAACAACATGGGATAATCTATTTACATATCTTACACTCTGGGACCTGTTAAAAAATGGCAATATTTTAAAAAGAAGCCATGGACTTCACTGAGAAGCTTTGAGGCTGGAAGGCCTCATCTTATTTCTGTATTTCTCTGAGCAACTGCAGGCACAGAAGGGTGAGCAGCCAGGACTGATCAATGCAAAGCCAGGCTGGTTCCTGCTTTGGCATCATCAGCCGACAAAGCACTTTAAATTGTTAGAGATAAAGGAAGAGGTGAGGAATACTGGTGGTCTGCACAACAATGCAAAGCATGCTGCTTCATTGGGTAGTCCTGAGAGCATTGTCAGTAAAAACAAATTAGAAAAAGGAGCAATGTTCTTGTGGTGTCTGAACTCTCCCATAATATTAACCAAGTGTTCAGGAAGTAAATTTAAATTTGTCCTACTACTACTACATGAAAAAATATTTTTGTAGTAACCTCAAATTCCAGCAAGTACTCCAAGATTTCCTTTTGAATTACTCTCAAAGTTACTATAATAAAACCTCACAGTTATCACACTGGCTTCTACTCAGAAGCTGTTCAAACAAGAAAAAAATCTCCTGGTAAAAACCCAAGTCAAGGCATTTCCTCCCCTTTCAGGCAACGTTTATCACCACTTGACACTAACTACTTCAAAATAAATGCACTTCCTAGGAAAAAAAGACATTTCAATTTTCTTCTGACAGTAACATAAGAGATACTTGCCCAGAAATTTTTCCTGATAGGTAACAAGGCCAAACCCATCCCAGATGCATTTACCTGTTTGTGGATTCCCTTATTCAGTGATGAACTTTGTATTCTTTTATATTATTACAGACTGGGACCACAACTGAGAGCCAGCAATGCTTTTATAAGTAATGTATTCAACAGCTGATAGAGGCTATCATGGATGCATTAATTATTCCTCTTTCCTTTACAACAGTGATTTTTGTCTCATTACTGAAATAACCAAGCACAGTTATGTGTCATGGTACATAAGCTCTCTGGATGAAGCCTCTGCTGACCCAGCACCCTGCAAAATGTGGGAATCAGCAGCAGGACCAGACCTTCATATCACCCTCACCTGCAAATTCCTCCTGGCTTTCCTTCTCCATGGAAACCTGGGGAGATGGTATTTCTAAAATAAATTCCATTAAATGAGACCAGTTCTCCTAGCTCATGTTCCTAAAACACAAATGCTTGGAACCAGAAATAAGTATTTTACGTGGCACTGAATAGGCACAGTGATGGGTTGTCACAGTTTAACACTGGCCCAGCAATTAAACCAAATAACAGATGCTCTCTATTAATACCCCTCTCCTCCCTGATAAAGAAAGGAGAGAGAATAAGGGAGAGAGGTTTATTGGCTGGAAACTAAACTACACAGCTTTAATGAAACAGTAATGATAAATAGGAAAAATTACTAAATATATACAAATATGCAGGAAAATTGATACCACATTCCTCCCCCTCTCCCCCAATAACTCTCACGTTACCATATAGGCTGCAGGGCAGCTCTGGGAAAGTCCAGGCTGGACTCCTGGAGTCAGCAGCAGTCGGGAGCTGGAGGCTGGAACACACAGATTCAGGCTGGAATGAGTCAGGAGCACAGGCAGAGGAAGGGATGGAATCCTCCCAGGACACTGAAGCAAACAGAGACAGGGGAAGAAGGGGAAGCAGTAAAGGGTTTGACCCTTGTGATCCTTCAAATTTATACAGAGTATGAGGTGTATGGGATGGAATACTCTGTTTGGTCAATTCTGGCATCTCTCTTGTCTGTTCCTCCCCAAAGGAGGCTGCAGGTGGGACCTCTTTATTCCTTCCAGAGGGCAAAATGTTCCTCAGAGCTGAGCAGTGTCCTTGGCTCTGCACACCAGGCTTTAGCTGTAACTCTAAACATCGAGTGTTATCAGTCCTAGAGGCAAACACTGGCTGAGAAACTTGCTGTTAATTTCAGCAAGTGCAGCTACTTACAAGAGACTTAGCTGAAAGCAGAAGTACAAGACAAACTTACCTTTATCCTGGCCCAAACCAGGACATGGGTCCTGAAGGCTTTTTGGAAGGTGACAAGGAGCACCTGGCAACAAAGTATATATAAGTTCCTAGAATGCAGAGCATTATATATTAACAGTAAGAGTGATGAATTAAAAATAATAGATGCAAAAAAACAAACAAACAAAAAAAATCCCAAATCCACAGGACTGTCCTCCATTTGAATTCTATTAGTGGAAGAAACGTGCAACTGGATGTTTTAACTTAGATAAATATTCTTTTGATCTAAATTAGTTCTGTGCAGTGTGTCTGTCTGTGTAGTTTTAAAGTAGATCTGCCCTCAGCCAGCTAGCCCTGCCTCCATTAGCTTTTACTTTTTCCTGCTGTAATGTGACTAAGGTGCTGTGGAGAAATTAGCAGTCAGCAAAGTATTCATGGGAATAAGAAGTGACAGTGTGGGGGTTTTGGCAAAGTGATACACAGGGCTCTCAGTTCTCAAATTCACCAACTCTGTAGTCATTCCCTCCGTGTGACAAAATTTGTCTCTGAGTAATATATTGAAAGAACAATTTTTCACAGTCACTCACACATGCTAACAGAGTGAGCAGAGATGTGTTTATGAATTCCTCTTCCATCAGCATTTGAAATTTATGAAATTTCAGTGTATTAGCATAAGGCTTATGCTTACTTTTTTTTTCTTTCCTTATATGATATGAAAGGAAAAGAGTGTCCTGAAAACATATACCCGAGTTATAAGCATAGTGTTCAAAATGTGCTTGAGGTGTGTTAGAGAGAATTCTAAGACGAAACCACCAATAAATGCCATTGCATCCATTTCATAGGAGTGCTCTGACAGCTGTTACATGTTAAATTTAATAAGAGTTTGCTGTTAAGAATTCTTTCTAAAGCTATTGCTTGTGAACTAGGAAGGGCATAAAGAGTAATGTAGAGCAAAACTGCCACCATCTCTGGGGTGGAGAAGTCTGTAGAAAGGTGTTAGGCCTCTGCTTACCTGCAAGTCTGGGCCAGACTCTTCAGTAGATTTCCCTCTTTTCAGCCTTTCTTTTAATCTTTTAGTAGTAGTAATCTTTTTTTTCCACACCTCCATGGAGAAAGAAGGAAAACCAGAAATGAGGAATGAAACCCCACAAACAGTTCTGTATCTCAGGGATAAAAAATATGATTCTGAAATCCAGCAAGGGGTTTTGAAAGAGTGTGAAATGTGTGGTCTGTACCTTGTCAATTCATTTTTTTTGCATTATTACCTATAAAAGACAGTCCCACTTAACAAATAATCACCCACATGTTGTTTACCATAAGAGTTCCACCATAAGAAGACAGATACATAAGAGGAGAGATCCCAGAGATGTCTCTCTGTTCACTTTTGCATTTTGTCCTTAGGAACATGGATTTTGAGACCAAAGAGAAGCATTAAATCATTTGATCTGATGTACCGAGTCAACATCAGTCAGAGAATTTCACTTCTGACATGTGCATGATCCCAGTAGCTCATTTTACTAATGTGTTCCTTTCAGGAGGGTATCTGGTCTAGCTTTGGAGCCTTAAAAAGCTGCAAATCTATTGTTTCTTTCTAGGCCACTGCCAGAGGTTAATATTACCCAGCATCAAAAGTCAGTGCTTCTGACTGTCATTAGCAATCTCACCGTGCCTTTTGCTTTTATTTCAGTGTCTTTATTTCCTGCTATTCTCCTGCCACCACGGGGGCAATGCCTTCCTTTTTTCTGAATTAATGTTTGTGGTAGCTGTAGGTTCAGCTTTCCTTTATCTAGGCATGGTGTTTCCTGTGCTCAAATATCCCACAGGGGCATCTAAGAAGCTGCAGGTGTAAGTGTTGCAATTTGCACACAGGGCTGAATTAGTTGGCCAACACTGACCTCCAGGTCATCCCAGTCCTCCCACAGTTCCCCTTTATCCCAACCACCTGAGCCCTCTCTGTTGCAGCCCACAGGTCCATCTGAACTGGCCACACTGGCTTCTCCTCTATGTTGCTTTGTGAAAACTGTATTAATTGACACCACCAAGACCTACTCCCCTCTTCCTAAAGTCCCTGAGCAGTGGAGGAAGAGGCCTCTGGAGGCCTCCCCATCACTACAGGAGAGGCACCCAGAGCAGGTTGCTCAGGACTGTGTGCAGCTGGGTGCTGCACATCTCCAAAGATGGAGACTCCACAGCCTCTCTGGGCAACCTCTGCCAGTGTTTGACCACCCAGTCAGTGAAAAAAAAGCAAACACAAACCATGACTTGAGGCTCTACACTACTATTGGTGGCTGGTAGCCACAGCTGAGAGTGGTTGGGAATGCCAAGGTGGAGACCCCTCATCTGAGGCAGAGACAGCAAATTGCAGTAGGCAGCAGGTGGCCAAGAACAGGCTAGGTGTAGCAAGTTTTGTGCCACCACATCTGTAGGGGCTATCCCTTACCCTTTAATTCCCAGGTTTGCACAGCCAGCTAAGCTCTCTTGCTGCCTTCTGAAATGCACGCATACAAATCAGACCCAGGCATTTGAAAATGCCACCTAGCTTCTATTCCTGGGTCTACACAAATTTTTAAAATCAGTGTTACGAGCGTCAGTGATGTTAAAGAAATTACTGTTTCAGACTTGGAAATTGCTTTCTTGCCTCCAACAAGTGTTTGGTGAGATGAATTATTGGAACTCAGTCTGCTGGAAAAAAAGACATCTTTGGTGATAGAAAAATCCAGATTACTTTGCAGAAAACTGATCCACCTTGTTAGAATTCTGTAAAGGAAATTCCCTGTTCTTACAGCAGCAACAACTTTCACTACAAATATTTCCTTTTTTATCTGCTGTTCTTTCTCTCTGCTTTGTAAACTAGCACATTGTTCTGTGTGCCTGCCCCAGAGTATAACTTGGGGAAATTAATGTTCCCATATTTTAAAAAGTAAATAACAAAAACGCATTGCACTTCTGTTATGCAAACCTGTAGCTCAAACAGGACCCTAAACCAGCTTCCAAGGAGATCATCACCCTTGTTCACTTTGCTGATTTTAGCTTAATAAGCAGGTGGTTGGGAGTGTGCACAGTCTCTCATACTCCCTGGCACCCTCCCTTGGCCAGCAGTGCCCTTCCTACTTGCATTTGTGAGGCTCTGGTTTTCTTCCTGCATCTCCGGCCAGTCTCCCTCTGTGCAAGCCCCCTGTCCTCACAATCAGTTTTCCCTTGGAGAGCTCACTCAGCTTCTTACAGGCACTGTCTCAATTTTTCATCTCAGCTCTGCTAAATACAGTGCAAATTCTTGGTACTGATAGAATGGATGGTCCAAGAGGAAATGGCTTCAAGTTGCCCAGGGGAGGCTTAGATTGGTTATTAGGAACAATTTCTTTCCCAAAAGGGTTGTCAGGTCCTGGCACAGGTTGCCCAGGGCAGGGGTGGAGTCCCCATCATCCCTGGAGAGGTTTCAAAGCCCTAGAGATGTGGTGCTGAGGGACATGGGGCAGTGGTAGCTTTGGCAATGCTGGGGGAACAACTGGACTTGATAGTCTTAAAGATCTTTCCCAACTGAAATGATTCTGCAGTTCACCTGTGTGGTGATTTACTTTGCTTTTGCAGCTTCATTAGGCACCTTCACCTGGCCTCTCCTCCAGCACCCTGTAGTTAGCTGGACAATATCAGTGAACAAGACCGAGCCAGAAGGAGCATGCAAACACTCAGGTTTTCTCACATGCACTCTCCTGGACATTCCCTCACGTAAGAGGAGTTCTGGGAATAATGTCTTCTCTGTCTGCTCCCTTTCCTGCACTTGGCTTTGAAGGGCCACAAGTGACAGTGTGAGACTTTGCTGCTGCAGTCCATGGAGAGATTCACATCACTTGACTCACCTTCAGCCATCTCCTGTAGAGGATAATGGAGAGCTTCATTAGCTCAGCTTAAAACACTTTTCAAACTGCCAGAAAGGTTACGAATCTGCTCAACAGCAGGAGATGTGAAAAGGCAATTACAGAAGCCTGGTGGAGTGATTTGCTCTTATCTGCAGGCCCAGGAAGGAGAGGTGGCACACTCACCTGGTGACAGCCAGCGAGTACCTGTCGCTGCGGCACAGCCATGCACTCAGCTCCACACACATTAATTCTGGCTGGCATGAAAGAAGTGCTCAGGTTGAGCTGCTTCTGACTGAGACATTTGCTCAATCATGCAAAGCTCCTCTTGGGCTGAAGGGCCCCCAGCAGATGGCTGAACCCAGGTGAGCTGCTGTGCTAATGATGGGGAGTGATCCATGGTGGAGCTGTGGCTCAACCCACTTGTGTGTTTTACATGCTTTGGTCTATCTCATTCCTTTTCTCTTCTAGCTTAGCAAAGAGGGATACTCAGCAGTGCAGAGGTTAGTACCTGTGAGCAGTGGCTGCATACTGGCTGCTCTCAGGGGAACAAATTCTCAGGACCAAGCTGCTCATATGTATTCCTTCATCCCCAAGAGCACAGGATCACTGGGGACCGGGTGGGCGGTCACATGCAGCCCATGCAGCTGCACACTCCCACCATAACAGCCTTCTCAGCAATTCTGTGCTTCCAGGGAACAGAGATTGTGTGGTTTGGCCCCAGCAGTTTGCTAAAAGACCCCTTCTGAATCTTAGCATATTCCTGATTAAAAGCTGTCAAAATCACAACTTGAATAGACCCATCTATCCACATTCCCATCAGCTTACATTGGCCAAAGAGAGTCCTGGTTGCCCCCTGATGTTCACCTCCATGACTATTCCCACTCAGCCACCCAGCTGTCTGTGCCTTACAGCATCTTTTCAAGCAGATCTTTCTGCAGAGAAACCACCATAAAAGCTCTGCCCCATGGTGCCCCAGCAGTCTCACTGTGAACCCAGAATTAACAAAACATCACCTCACAGGCCTGCCAGGAGCCCAGCCCATTCCTGTGGTGCTGTCAGCTGCAGGAGCACTGGCACTGCCACAGCCAGGGGAAGAGCAGGGAGAGGAGAGCAGGGAGGACACAGCCTGCAGTCAGGTGCTGGTAGGAAGAGAGCTGCAGCCGGGCAGAGACCTCTGGCTTGCCACCAAAGCAAGCACTTTATTTATGACATCTGCAGTTCCCTCCAACAAGAGTGGCTTTTTATACTCAGTATCACCTTGTCACCCGCCTTGACATCTCCTCCTCTTCAAATGAATCTTTTTGGACATAGATGAACAAAATTATTCAGTCTTACAGACCGACTTGTGCATCAGGACAAACTTTTTTTTTCCCAGTAAAGAACTTCCACATTCATTCTAGGGCCACTTTGCCTGCACTGTGTATCACTTCAGAGTACACACTGATCCATCTCAGCTGATTCCAGCTAATGAGATCCAGCTTATTTGGAGAAATTCCTACAATTTACTGCTCAGGGCATGGTCTTGAAATTTTTAAACCTGTCCTGCTTGCAATCTCTCTTCTTGTTCTTGAGGTCAGCCAATACCTCTAAAATGACAGCTCCAATTCTCTCCCTGGTCTTGGCTGTGTGTCCCAGCTGTTTGTTCAGCAATGTTGTGGCCATGCTCCTGACTTTACCTTCAGGTGCTGGAAAACATTTCTGTTTGGTGGATGAAGAAAATGTCACATTGAGGAAAAAGCAGAAGGGTAACTTCATTTTATTACCTTTCTCTTTAAGCCTGATTCAAATACCTTCAAAGGATAACGGAATGCTGTAATAAATTCTTGGGAAAGTGATGGATTAATAGTTCATGTAGAGAAAATCAGTGATAAATGCAAAACATGGTCATTGATACTACAGTTACTCTGTCTAGACGTATCATGCATTTTGTTTATAAACAAAGCAGTGCTTACGCTTTAGAATTCAATTTCTTTGTGTATATTAGTTGCTTTGAACAATAAATAAACCCCACAGTTTTCTGAGTTAATCCTCATTGCTGAATCCAAATAAAATAATTTATAATGTGTTGATGCCATAATCACAATATGCTGTGTACTTTAGTGATAATATTGTGTATATCTTTCTTTGCAAGCCTTCAAGCTTTTCAAGGATATTTATTTCTTCATCTGCATATGAAGAACCAATCTCAAAGTAGTATCTATCCAGGCTGCTGCACCTTCATACAGACAGAATCCCAATTAAAGAGCAGCTACAATGTAATGAACAAACTGGGGGAGAAGGGAGGAACGAAGGAGAGGGTGGAGAAGAGCAGCAGGTAGCTGGAGTTCCTGCTGGTGGGGCAGGCCCAGGTTCTCCTTGTTCTGTTCCTTGGTGTCCCTCACATGAAGTTCTTCAGCTGTGAGCATCACACCACCTCTAAAACTCATCCAGCAGAATATCCTCATGCTGGTTTTGTCTGGCATCGAGTTGATGTTCTTCACAGCAGTGTGCATGGGTCTCTGGGTCTGGATGTCCCAGCCCACAGGGGGATGCTGGCAGTGGCTTTGGTGTTTGTCCTACCAAGTCAGGGCCAGGTGTGCTTGAGCCCCCCTGCCCTGGGACAGCCCAGCACCTGCCTACCACAGGGGAAGAGGAGGAATTCCTGGTGTAGCTCTTCTGGAGCACAGAGTTTGGCTTTACCTGTGAAACTCTCTTTATCTCAGCCCTCCCCACCCCAGGGGTGAGCCAGCGGCTGGGGGGGATGCACTGCCCACTGGGGTCAGACCGCTACAGCTGCAGGAATCTTGAAGTGAAACCACATTGTTTTCTGTACAGAAATAGGGTACAGGCTTCTCTCCTGTTTCACAAGAACAGGAAGAAAGGAAGGGACAGAACTAGCTGCATGAATTCATTCTATTGCCAAAATAACTGATGAGATTTACCCTGCAAAAGCCATTCAAGGCTTCAGCAACAGCAAGAAAATAAGCTTCTGTCCTTTTTTAGTATCCTTTTTATGCCATGTCTTTAACACTATCTAGGTTAATAAACATTAAATTTTATCTTCCTTTTTAGCTACCAAGGCCTCTAATTAAAACAATTTCATAATTTTTTTTGGCATTGAGAACTTTTTTCCAGAGGCAAAATAAGCAAATATCATAAAAGAAGGAAATCTGAGCCTCTTTAGATTTGCAATAATGTGGTTTTCTATAAAGAAAAGGAGACAACATTAGTTTACACTGTGTGTGGCACTGTTCTGTTCATTGTATATCTGACTGATGATGCAATTGAACAAAGGAGCATGTGTTACAGATTTTGAAATGTTTCTGAAAGAGAATTGGGTATTTTAGTTATGTTTTGTCTTCATAAATATTCACTCTGTTCCGCCAAAGCAAAATCAAAGGTAGGCAAATATCTGGAATCTATCTTTTATTCTAGTTCTAAATGTGTGTTCATTGTTTTTTTCCCCTCTTATTACTTTGCTAGAGTTTCTAGGAATAACTGGAGGCAAAAATTACTACCTTACTTTCCCAGATCATGAAACAGACATGAAAGTGGTTTACAAGATTTATATACCTCATTCTTCATACCAAAGTTCTACTTGGAGTCATTGATAGAGGACTGATAAGTGATGTTCAGCAGGATGTTCAATAGCTGAAATAAAATATTCACTAAAGGCATTTGTAAGCTCGTGTGCAAAATGTCTTTCAAATTGTTATAAAACATCAGTAACAATGAAAAAGCATTAACACTACTGATATTTTTAAAGGATTTTATATTTAAGTTGTCAAAAATTTTATAGGCTGTAATATAAATTGCACTCAGATTCCAAAAAAAAATGTTAAGCATACATTTACCAAAACTTAATTAGTGATTTACCTCATCTTCACAGTAGATAGCCTCTTAAACAGGTTTCTAAGGGTCAAAAAAATTTGCTTGTTTTTGTTTTGTGACAGAAAAGTAAACAGAAATTTTGGCTTCCAAGCCAGTGTCTAGAACAAGTTTCACATGGATGAAAATATGGGTAGATGGGGAGACTCACACTGACTTGCTTAATCCCCCTTCTCTTAAAAACAACAGTACCAACTGAGGTAAACTGCTCCCAGATCCTTTCCACTGCTCTTAAAAGGCTTCAAGCTACAAGGTCACTGTGTGAATAGTTTTCTTTCCCCGACCCTCACTGAGGCATCCTCCTTCAGGAGGGTGTTTGCACTTGCAGACAGCCTCAGAAATTTGATTTGAATTCTGCAATTGTCAGGAAAACAAGTGAAGAAACAAGTGGAGACATACTTGCATTGCTTCCCACTCCCAGCTGCTTGGAAACTCACTGTGGCAGATAAAGTGGGCTGAGCTGCTCTGTCAACAGCACAACAGCAGTTTTAAAAGGAACTCCTCAGGCTTTATCACTGTGGAAATGCAGAATTTAAAGCCGATGTGTGGTTCTACTGAAATGAAGAGGGTTTTCATTCATTTGACTGATATTATGTGAGATCTTCCACAGAGCTGTGGCTTCCAACAGAAATGTGTGGGAGTGAATGGAGCTCCACCAGTTTTGATGTTTAATTGGTAGAATTAGGAAAAATACTCCTCTTGGCTTTTACATTCCATTAGCTCTGGTATCTTTTTTCAGCACCATGCTGGCCTGGGAAGGATGCCATAACTGTGCCATCTGCCACGCACTGCTGCAGGTCACCTGCCCCAGGGAGACACAGGAGATGGAGCAGGAAGTGGGGTGGAGGATGAGGGCCAAAGGGGCCCTGTTTAGCATGCAGGGGTGGTCCTGCAATGCCCCTCTGAAATCACATCTGTATGTAAGCCCTGAACCCCCTGGCAGGCTGAGGGAGAGGCACTGGTTTGGGCTGGTACCATCCCACCAGCGTAACCTGGAAATCCTCCTGCCTCAGTGCAGCAAAACCTGCAGATCTTCAACTAGATCACAGCCCTGTCCCACCTGGCCTGGAATGTTTCCAGGGTGGGGTATCTGCCACCACTTTGGGCAACCTCTGCCACTGTGTCACCACCCTCAGTGTAAAGAAATTCTTCCTGGTGTGTAGAATTTTATAGTAGTGATGTGGCTGTCTTTAAACTCAATAATATGCTTCTGTGGCTCTCAAGGAGTTCTCCAATTTAGATTTCATAGGATTAGGCAAGAGAATGAATCACTTTTGAACTCTACACATCTTGTGAGCATGTGGAATCTCTTACATGAGAAAAGCCTTTATCTTTGCACATGGACGAAGCTTTACACCCAGAGCGCAGGTCCAAATCTGTGTGCACAAAAAATAAATTAATTAAATGCACTGATTCTACAGTGGCTCTGTGAATTCCTGAGTCAAGCAGAATCTCAATGGAAGTGTCTTGTTTTTAAAGATGCAAGTGTGAGACCTGAGAATACCCTTGAGCCTAAATTGCAGAGGTAGGGATTATGGAAACTGCCAGAGAGGAACAAGGCAAGTTATACCTACAAAAATGGATGCGATTATCATATTTTTTCTCTTAGCATATAAGCTTTTTCTGTGTCTGAAGATGTGTCTTCACTCCTGTCCAACCTGTCATGCATTATTAAACACATGGCACTTACATGTCTACACAGCAGAGCCATTTTAGAGAACACTGTGATTTCTGCTAGGGCCAGCTCTTGCTCTGTACATATTTTTTAATTCCTTTGTTCCATTCTAATCTGGAAATTACCAAGACCTTTGCTGAGGCTCCATCCATAAACACTGCTTCTTGCTGGGATGGGCATATGGCTCAGTTTCCACTTTAGTGTCCTGGCACTAACCCCTGTCCACAGCCAGGGAATGGAGACTTGAACACAAACAAAAAGGATTCCTAAAAGTTTGTGGTAAATTCAAATTCATATGCAGGGAAAGCTTGAGACAGAAGTCCATGCTAGTTCTCTCTAATGTGAGTTTCCCTACTCACACTGGCTACGTCTCAGGCTGACCATAGCACCAGTCTGGGACAAAGCCAGCAGCAGCATCTCCAATGGGACGAAAGGATGATGCTGTCTTCAGATAGGGATGCTCTCTGTCACCTGCAGCCAGCAGCTCTGCTCAGGCACCTTGGTCAGCTGCAGGGAAGGGCAGAGAGAAGGGCCTGGGGGTCCCTGAGCCCAGAAGCTCAGACAGGGTTAGGGGTGCTGTGACACTGACACAGTGTCCCCCACTCCCTGGCTAGCTCTGGCAGGTGCGAATTCTAATAACCTTGTGCACAAGGCAGGCAGGGAACCATTGCAGCACCAGGAGAGGCCCACACCTTGGTGGGGCTGTCTGGAAGGCCACACTAGTGAGCCTCTAGAGTTATTCAGGATCTAAATTAGGTGGCAGCCAATTATTGACTGCATGGTGGAGACCTTAGTGCTGCAGAATGACTGAGCCTCTGGAGAAAAAAGCAAGAATTCAGAAGATGATATATCACTGCTTCTGTCCCACATGGCCATTTATCTCCAGTTAAGACATAAATAATGCAGTGAAAGCTTTTTTGCTGACCGCCACATTTTCTTCATCTCCCTCTCCTGAAGTCTGTTAATTGTGCTCCAAGTACATGGGCAAGAAGGAGAGTATTGTGGGCTGTCAAGATTCAGGGTTAGTTCTGCTCACCCAGAATGTAATGAGTGAAAAGCATCTCACACACAAAGAAAGATGAAGCCAGACTAAAAAAATATAAATGGAGATGGTAATTTACAGCATTTTAACAACCAATTGCAATTTAATGGAAGTGGTTTTCACCCATTTGTCTCATTTAAGCATCAGTACATCCAGACAAATCTAGGTCACTGGCCTCATCACCCTTTAAACAAGTGCACGGTTGTCTGCCATTATCTCCACACTCGCCTTTCCTGTTCCTTTAGTTTGACAGAATTCTGAAAAAGCCTTTGTAAGAATCTGCAGAAAGCCATTAAAAAAGCAACACTTGAGCACTATTGGATTAAAAACACTAATGTCACATCACAGTCATTGCACATCATCACCATACAGCTGTTGACTGAGAAAACCTCTACAGACATACTTCACAACTGGGGTAGTACAGTGACAACACTATGTCAATCAATTTAAAAAAAAGAACAACTCCAGTTGATGAAAGTCCTTTGTGGGGATCTCCCAATGCCACTGATGGTGTGAGAGGCTTTGGCTTCATTCATGTAACATGTCCTTGTACTCCTTGGATGAGATGACTCTAACAGCAGAGCTGGGCTGGCATTGGATCCAGAGCCAGGCTGAGGTGCCCCCTGCAACTGCTTCCAGGACTGGTGATGAAGTGGATATAAGGAATCTGCTTGTGATGCATCTTGCAGACTTCATGTGTTAATGTAGAACTGTTCATCATAGCTCAATGCACTTTTCATTAAATCTTTCTTTTATATTTAAGCACAAACATGTGTTCAATTCACCTCCAAGAGTACCATAGAGTTGTCTCCATTTTATTTCTTTGCACCGAGATTTCCTGAAATCTTTCATCTTGAATAGCAGAGGGATGCTTTACATTGCAAAGCTGCAGAAAGCAAATTGCTTAATTGGAGACAGACATATCGAGTGGCAGCTGTTTGTGTTCGATAGCATTGATAAGGAACTGAGAACTCAGTGAAGTCAAGATAAAGGAATACACACAGAATAAAGCTGCATTGTTCAAGTGGTTATTGTAATACTTCCACATGGAGTTATATAGAAAGGCAGCAATAAGGACACTGTTGTAAAATGAGGAAAGAAACAGTATGCCTAGATGAATACGTGTCAGAAACTGGCTTTAGGACAAAGGAATAAACCAAGAGAGACCTATATGAATTTTCAGAAAAGGTATAGTGAAATGAACTGATAATAACTTGCTAAAGACAGCTGACATTCAGCTTAATATATCAATTGATCAATTCAATTAATTTCACCAATAACCACTGCTGCTGAGTACATCAAAAGAGGCACAAAAGAGAGAAAAAAATTCTTTTAAGGCTTCTACTTAGTATTTTTAAAATTCTCTTTTAGCTTCTTTTCGGTAGTTCAAATCTGGTAAGAATGTATACATTTCAAACATTTGTAGCACCACCACTCACTTTCACTTCTGCCAGCTCTGTAGGTTACAAAAGGAAAATAAGCTTCTTAATTCTACCAAGACAATCACAAAAACCTTATAATAAGGAACTTACTGAAGATGTTAGGTATTGAAAAGGTTTTTATATTTTTGTTAAAATTTTCAGTGGGTCTACCAAAATTGGACATTTTTTATTCTGTGACTGCAGGTCTGAAACACTTGCTCACGATGTGTGTGTGTGTGTATGTGTTGTGTATGTATATAAGGAATCATAAAGGGGTGAATCAGAGCACTGGAGAAGTCCTCAATCTCAGTCCTGAAGACCCATAGATAAATCTTTCCAGAAATCTTAACAGTAGTTCCTCTGGAGCACTGTTTGACTAGAGTCATAAAGCCTAGACCTTGTATTATTCATTAATAAAAGTTCCCCTGCATTAATGCATCATGGAACGGAGGCTTTTGAGTCTCTCTTAAAAGTACACACTTCAGTGTATAATCACTTTGACATGGCTCCCTGCTAAAAGAAAGGCTTATCTGAAAAACCTCAGGTCATTAGAAATTGTTGTGAGTAGGGATGATGAGCATACTGGTCAGTGAGATAAATGAGTGCAGTCAGGCTATGAAGAACACCAGAAGGATGTTATTAAATTAATACCTGGGGAAAGCAGGCTTCTGCCTAGTTTTCTATTTTTGTTTCTGATTTCTCTGCCAACAGAGCCAAAGACACATCTCTGCAAACATTTTCTTGCAATTTTCTCTGAAAAATGAATGGTGTTTTACTTTGGAGACAATAAAACATCAAGGGATATTGAAAGAGGCAGATGGGTTGGGGGTGCCTACTGTAATCAAGAAAACAAACAAAAACCCCACAAATACCCCTGATCTATTCTTATCTGGTTTCTTTCCACGCCCTTGGACCCAGAGAAATATAGTCTGTTCTGTCCTCGCTGCAGTAACTTTCTGGAGGAGACATTCAGCTATTGTCTCTCTGGAATTATTTTGGCAACTTCTCTTGCTTTTACTTTCATTTTATATGATACTTTCCAGAAGTCATATTTTTATGTCTTCTCTGAAATCTAGTTCTCCTGTAATAGAAAATCTTTCACTAAACCAACTATATGTTTCAGACAGCTGTTTTACTATCCATTCTCACCCATTTGTTCTCTTTATGCAAATGGCAGCAACAAATGAAATGAAAGCTGTAAAGCTGACAAATACTAGCTATCACACTGCAAATTAAGAGCATCACAACAACTTCTTACAATGAGTGCTGAGTCAATAAATAGTAAACTTCAATCTTCTAGTGGAGAAAATGGTCTTCCCTTTTCTGACCTTCACCCCTTGTCAGAGAAACAACCAGAGGCCATGCCCACCCTCCTTTCCCTAAAGAAAGAAATGCAGATGTTTTTTCTGGGGTGGGCCTGTGACCATAGCCAAAGCCTCAAACACAAGGCTCCCTGCACAGATACTGATCATTGCCCTGTAACCTCCACCCCACAGCCCCCAGCACTGCAATGCAAGCACAGTTCTAAACCAAAGATGTTTTGTTGTAAATTAAAGCAGACAGAGAAGGGATGTGCCCTGGGTTTGTGTAAAGCTGTATTTCCTTTGGAATCAAGGTGTGTTCTCTTTTTCCCTCAGTACAATTGGTTGCATCAAACACTGTTGAAAGGAAAGCAGAATTTGACTGACAAAGCAATAAGCCACCTTTCTTAGATCTCCTCAGACCAGGGAGCAGTGGATGAAACCCCTTTAAATAGAGGTCTTAAAGCCAAACAGAGAGAAAGCCCTTATCTCCATCCAGATGTTGTTTCAGAACAAAATTGTTTATATATAGTTGCTTATGAGCATATCTTTCAAGTGAAAACAACTGTTCACCCAAATCTTAGGAAGAAAAAAGTGAAGAGCTGAATGAATAATTAATGAAACCACACTGAATGTTATAGGTCTTCTGGATGTAGTAAGTTGTTCCTGGAGCCCATGAATTCATGTTTTCAATGTGATTTACTCTATATCTCTGCAACTAGAGCTGATACTAAATATGTCCATGCATGTGTGTGTGTGTGTCAGTTCTTTTTCCTCCCAGCCTCTTTTAATCACTGTGTTTATATGGCAGCTTTCTTGCGAGGATGCAGAACAGGAATGTTCCTCAGTCCCGTTCATGTGACCACTGGATGTGACAGAGAGTAATGCAAAGACTACAATGATTTTTTCCCTATTTTGAATAGAAAACCCTTTCTGGTTTATAACTAGGTGATTATTAGCTTTCAGCAAGAAAGATGTAGTCATGCAAAGACTTACCTTGTCTTTTCTTCCTTGTTTTGCTGTCAGTTTCCAGCAGTCCAAACAGACTGCTCTGAATTAATGATTCTCTTTCCTTCCCAAGTACTATGGGCACACTGGGTTGTGATCCATTGTTCCATATTCAGGGGCTCAGGAGACAGCCACACACATTCCTGTGTTACAAGAGATCACCCACTAATTAACAGCATTGCACATTTTTTAACTACTTATTTATACAGGACAAGTGCATCCTACGTTTAACTCTAATTTCAGGTCTCCCTTGAATAAGCTTGTGACTGAAGAAAAGCCCAGTGCACCCTATGAGCATTTCACAACTGAGAGTCAAGGCACTGGCCAAGTGTTCTTTGTAGCTTCCTCTTCCAGCACTATCCATTCTGTCCGTAGGGTCAAGTCCCAGCCTGTGCAGCAAAGGGGATGATTGGCCCTGATTCAGATTCAGTACATTCAGACAGTACTTCTTGTTTCCCTGAGATGTTCTCCCTCAGCCTGCTTGGCTCAGTCAGGCAGGGGGAGAAGGGGATGGAGCCAGCTGTACCCTCCACAGGCCTGGTACACAGAGGGGAGATGCCAGGCATCCTGGTGCTATAAAAGTGCTATAAAAATTTAGACATATCAACTGTTTATTGGAAGTGCAGTCTCTTCCTCCCTCTGTCCTACTTAGCAGCTATACATAAGCAGGAGGAAAAGAAAAGTCACTATTAACCTTAGCTTTCTTTAAACATGAAGCTGATCCACAGATGGGGCATTGTTACCCTTCAGACCCAATGAATAAAAATGCTGAGTGGGCAGGTGTTATTTACATGCTATTTCCACATCTTGAGACTTGCAGGGGTCTCTTAAAGCAGAAGCATTTATGTCATACATTGCAGCAAAGGCTTGTTTGGGACAAATGTTGCTATAAACCAAGCATGGGGATGGCTTTAATTTGTTCAGTTCCAGTGCATGCCCCTGCAGTTCCCTTGATAGCATTCTTTATGAAAGGATCTTTGTTTAGCTAATTCAAAAAAGTCCATTCAGATCTAATTAGAAATTCACAGAAAATCATTATTTCTGCATCTGGGCTGGTCAGAATAATAAGTAGAGACAAATATTCTCTGGGCAGCCCTTGATGAATTAACACTAAAATGCTCATCAGACCATCTGGAAGATGAAATTGCCAGCTGTGTTTTAGTGATGCCTATCATACCTGAGAGTACTCTCCTGGTTCATGCCTTTGGCAGAGTGTTAATATCAGAGTTACAGAATCACATGAAGAATTGCACAGCTACAGTGGGAAGGTCCTTTCCTGCCATAAATCAGCATGTATCTATCCACAGCAGAGGTGAGTCTTTGCTTTTTAATGTCTTCTGTGTAGAAGGAAAGCAAGTTGTCTGTCAGTGCATGTAGTGACCCAGATGTGTCACTTGCTGTGAGGTGAGCAGCAACCAGC
The DNA here is from genome assembly GCF_003957555.1 of Calypte anna. Classification (NCBI taxonomy): domain Eukaryota; kingdom Metazoa; phylum Chordata; class Aves; order Apodiformes; family Trochilidae; genus Calypte; species Calypte anna. Next base: position 43,800,174 of record NC_044251.1, read on the forward strand.
AAGTCTCCCACCTCAGGATGGGATGGGCTCCTAGCTCAGCACCTCCCCTGCCTTCATGTCTTCACCATCTCTGCATTCTTTGTAAATCTTGCACCAAAACACAGTACTCTATGATTTCAGCCTCCATTTCCAGTCCTTTTCAGCAACATACCCATCCAAAATATTTTCTCTTCCCACACAAGTGGTGTTCTGCCTGTGTAGCTCTCAAAGCCACCTTCGCTACCCATCTATAGGAAGAAAGATGAAAAATTGTTTTTAGAGTCTTTTAAACCAGTCTTAAATGAGTCATTAAAACTGATAGCGTCATGGGGAAGCCTGGCACGCACATCTGGCTGGAAAATTCATGGCTACCTGAGAACAAAAAATCATAATATTTGATTCTGAAGTTAATAAAATTTGCTTCTTCTGTTATTGCTTCTACTAAAATATACCATTATATCTTTGGCAATTCCCAGATAAGGAATGAAGCAACACTTTAATTTTCTCTGAGGCAGTCTGTATATTTTAAAAGGTCTATAAACATGAGTTTTCCAAAGCATAGCCGTTGTTCCTGTAGGCATTAATGTTGCAAACCAAGCAATAAGGCTTCAAGCACTAATAAAAAAAAAATCAGAATTGCAACCTGGTAACAAACATATCAAATCCCAAATAGCTGTTAGCACTAAAAATAAATCCAGACTTGTCTGGGATCTCTGTGGGGCTTTATACCTTCCAGACCATAAGTATTCCTCCATTTCAGCTTTCAAATCAGATGCTGTGCAGGATGCTTCAACATCTGTGGAAGAACCTTCCCTGGTTGGGGAAGCTAATAGGTTTGCAGAGCTTCTGGTTGCTAAGGTCTAGTGATACCTGCAGAAGCTCTGATTCCAAAAGCCAGTCCAGTAAGTTTTCCTGATTTATTACTCTAAAGTGTTTTTCATTGAATACGCTGAAAAAACGTAAGTTGAAGAGCAAGACACAGCTGGTGTCTTAGAGCATCTCTTGTTAAGCTGTTCTTTTGGCAAAAGCAGAAAACTGAAGGGATGTCAGGGCTGTGGGGTAACTTTTCTAACAGGGAGCTTTGATCCAGAGCCTCGGGAAAGGTTGCCAAGTTGAGCCACCAGTTTTTCCAAGAACGAAAACTAAGCAAAGACTTCAAACTGCCCTACACTAAGGGGAAAAATCCTGCATGGCTGCACAGCTGAGTCCTGCCTGTAACATAACTCTGAGGGCACCAAGGTCCTGGACTCTGCCTGCCCTCAGGCAGAGCTATCACCGATACTTACAAAGCACTTGAGCTGGAATGTTCCACAGTAGAAAACTTCTGCTTGAAGCTGTGTTATATATTTATAATTCGCTAAGAGATACCAGCTGTTCTCTTTTTTTTTTTCCTCTGTGACTAAATCCCAAGAAATGTCAGTTGTGCTGATGATTTTTCAGATAGAAATGAGATAGTCTGTCTCCTTCCCCTTCACACCTTTTTGCTGAATTCTATTACCTTAATGATCATCCCACCACACCATGAGGAGTAAAAATACTATATAGTTTCATGAAAATAATCTCTAAAAAAATACCTTTTGCCTCTCTCTTTGCTATTATTTTTGAACTGCATTTTGACAGTTTATCAAAGCATACCCAATGACCCGAAAGAACATCACCTATCAGAAGATGTGCAGCTTTGCTCACAGCGCGGGCCAATGCAGGCTGATGGGATGGTGATGTTCACTGAGAAAACAAAATGCATCCTGGAGAAAAATACCCTTAATTTCCTGCTGCTACCAGACAGCCCCAAAGGGTTCCTGGAAAGCCATTGCCCAAATGAATCAGGGCAGCCTCTCTTCTGCCCCAAACAACTGATCACCATTTCTGCTGAAGCCCATGGGGTGGTCAGGACAAAGCCTGGTCCCACAGGCTCACCTGGCACCCGTGCAGATGAGGTCTGGTGCTGAATGCAATCCTGGTCCCAGACAGGATCTGCTGGACACTGGGACATCTTGGCATAGCTGTATCTCACTCTCTACCTGCACTGCTCAGCATTGCTGGCTTCTGCCCAGGAACCAACCTTTAGTGACACTTTCTGATCTCATTTGACATGCTCATGAATCCTACAGCACCTTGAACCTCCTGCCCTGCACAGCTCAGCACGCAGCAAGGACAGCATCTCTCTCCAGAGCAAGGACAAGATCCCTCATGATTAAGAAAATGATCAACATTATTGTGAAAACAATAATGTTTCAGTTCAGCTTATTATGTTCAGTTTATTATGAGACAGCTCTTTGGGTTTCATTTCAGCTGGGCTCAATGTGACAAAACTGAAACAAATTAGAAAATATGCACATCTAAAGTTGAAAGGAATTCAGTCAGGAGACCGATAAAACAGAATTATAAGAAATATTTAAGGAAAGGATTTAAGAATATGTATTAAATATTTTTTTCTCTGTCCATGTATGAAATGCAAGGAATTTGGAATGCCATTTTGCATTTATTTTTAGCCAGTTGACATGCAGGAAATGTACTTTGGCTTTGCTCACGTGGAAGAAGTCAACAAATCCAAACTCAAAGCTGTATAGCATTGGGGCATAGTTAGCACTATAATCTCAGACCAGTTACCCTTGTTATCTGTGCTGCCTACTTTATCCTTTTCAATTAGATATAGATAAATAAGTGAAAAATAAACTATTTCTCAGCTAAAGCCTTAAATTAAGCATTCCGGTAGTTATCACCAACTGTTTAAAGTTAGTACCTCTTGCATTACTCACCCATTTTGATTGCTTTGCTAACAGGCTGCTCAGGGCTCCCCCTTCACTGCTCCTGTGTGGTACCAGTACTGTACCCACAGCACACCAAGCCCTTTTCTCCTACGGTTCACTGTTCACAGTACTCCATTCCAACATCTAGCTGAGTATACTCTTCCCAGAAGCAGCTTCAGTTTTGCTCTGAGTCTTGGATGTAGCTTTGCTTAGCTCTCATTGAGCAAAAGCTATAGATTTTATTTCCTTCTGGCATTTTGCCTGCTAGGAAAAACATTTTCTTCCAGTTCTCACTATGTCTACAAAGCTTTGGTTGACAGTTCCCTGTTCCAGCTATCTATAAATGTTCAGTAGGCTTTCTGAAGAAGCATTTTTTTATTGGCAATATTTTTGTTCATACACAAATCTTTTTCTTTACTGACTGTGCTGATAACTTTAGCTCCTCCCATCTACTGCACCACCACACATGATATGGGCTTTTTCATGAAACTCCATTACCATTAGTCTATTTTTCTAGTCCCTCTTTTTTATTGGATACCACTGGCTTGCAGCACCAACTTCTTTTAAGTTCATTTAAGCTCTAACATAAAACATTGCTTACACTCACTGTCAGAAGTGTTCTTGCTCATTACTACTGCCCACTGCTCTCTTGAATAAAGACGCCACTAGAGTCAGGGCAGAATCAATTGTAAAATAAAAAATAAAATATATATAAAAAATAATAAAAAACCCACGTCAGTTTGTGTTAAGGAAATATATACACAGAAAAGTATCATTTTATAGTATGTGTAATAGTCAATGAGTAATAGTATATGACTGGGGCTCTCCAAAAGAGTCTGTCTCTCTCCAAGTGTCAGTCAAACAGTTGGCAGTGTCAGCCAAAACAGTTTGTTTCCAATAAATCTATCCAAGTTGTTTTGTTGTCTTATGGGGAAGAATTCACATCCAGACACACACCTGTGCATGAACACAACCACATTCACTGGCCTCAACACAGACACCAAAAGTGCTGGGTCCATGGAATGACTCCTGCCCTCAGGAGCACCCATGTCCCTGGCATAGGAGGGATGATTTGAGAGGATCCCCCATGGATACACAGGACACCTTCACAGGGCAGCCCCAGAATGTCAGAGAGCGGATTGCCTGCTAGAGAGGAAATCCCTCATTAGCAGGTATTTCAAATGCATAAAATAGAAACATCTTCCTCATAAATGGCTGGTAGCCACTGGGCATTTCACACTTCAGAGTTTTGAGAAGATATGGGGGGATTCAGATGTCCAAAGCAGGGTCCCCTCTTGGCTTTGAGCTCACAGAGTGGGAAGCAATGATGGGCACTGGCTGTCAGCTGCTGCAGGACCCCTGCACCTACTGGCCCTGAGGAGCAGAGGCTGGGATAAAGCTGAGAGAAAAGCAACAACAGGGCTACCCAATGAACTGCATGGAGAAAAGGGAACCCACAAGCCAATAAGTAATTCCAAAATTCTGATTTACTACAGCATTCATTTTTGTAAAGAACTAAACTGCTGTGTACTGCCAGATCACTTTGGCACCACATATATGCCTTACATATACTTTCTGTACTCATCTGAGATGGGTAACTTCCCTTCCTTTCTCATGCATCCTGAAAGCATTCAGGGAACATGAAATTTTTTGATAGAATCCATATTAAAAACAGTAGCTTTTAATAGCCTCCTATTGTAATCAGGAGGGCATCTCCATTTCTCTTCTCTAATAAGCTCTTCAGAATACAACACTAGTGTATTTATGTGTGGCTTCTTAACATTTACATTTGAAAAGACTGAAACACATAGAAACCTGTGGCTATAACTCACTCGTTTTTTCCCCAATCTTTTTCTAGTGTATGAAGTAGAAAACCTGCAGCTGGAGCTGGGCCTTTGCTGTTGTATTAGTGGTTAACCTAATGAGCCTATAATTGTTTTTTCAGCATAACACCTTTGAAGTTTATTACTATAGTCAGGATGGTCAGGGTCTAGGAAAGCAGAGAAATAATATGAACTTTATTTGAAGGCAGGAAGCACAAAGATAAAATATTTTCCCACTTAACTACTTGGTTTCCTTGTATCCTTCAGTCTCAGTCAAGAGGCAGTAGTAACATGTAAGTAATATGTTACTATGTCACTGTAATGAAAAACAGGAAGATACAGTATTTATTCAAACAGAGGAGAGTAGGAATGATAGCAAACCCTTACTTTCCTTCAGCAACAACAGACTTCTAAAAGACAATATGGATATAAAAGATGTTCAATATGGATTTAAAAAATGTTGAACTTAATAATGTTTTGTAAAATGCCAAAATTCAAGCAATGTTGCATTACTGTCTGGATATTCAAGTTAAGTTTTAAAACCTCCATACACCAGTTTTCTACTCAGAATAGACATCTTCTGATGCTAATGTGTTTCAGTTGCACCCCTGGGAAAAGCCAGACTCAGAGAAATGTGCTTACCCATCCTGCCTGGTGCCATCAGGCTGAAGACATAAAAGGGGAAAATAGCAGCTGAGAAATGAATGCATTTCTTTTCATTCTATAAAATAAAAAACAAACCACCTTTTGCTGAAAAATGTGCAAAATATTTATTTAGAACAGAAATGCCTGTTGTGATTGTTTATCATCATCAGCAAAGCTCTCATGCCAAAGCATCTGGAGCTACAACTAAGATGGATCAAGGCTTTGTCTCCTCATCTGCCAGCTCCCAGGCTGTTGCCAATCATGCTTGTGTTCCCTGCCTGGACTCATGGACCACCAGCTGCAAAAACAGCCACAGGCAAAGTTATTAAGATCATTCCTGGACCTCATTCCTGCAGGAGTGGGCTAGCATGGAGCATGTGCCCACAGATTGCCCAGGGCTCCTTTGTGCCAAGGTGGGCACAGGTTCCAACATCATGGCCAGGAACGGCTTTGCTTGGATGGGGAAACTTCAGAACCAGAGCAGCCACCCACTCCTCCCAAAAGGCTCCCCACAAGACTCCAAGGTTTCCACATAGTCTGGCAGAGACATGGTTTGGCATAAAGACTGTCATGTGCTACAGCAAAGGTGGGGGAACAAAATGGGGAGGTTATCTGAATCAAGCTTTCAAGTTACAATATTGTAATGCTCCCGTGCTGGAGAGAGATGAAGAGTAGGGTTAAAAATTCAGAGCTGTACCACCACCTGCCTCCCAAACAGATGTGTACGAAATATCAAGGATTTTAATGCACTTGAAAAGGGAGCATTAAGTGTCCGAGTAACCAATCTCGTTTAGTTTCCTTGAAATATACATTTCGTAAGAGGCTAGGAAAACACATCAGCTGGAGGCACAGGACCAAACCCAATTCAGAAGAAACAGTCCAGCAAATTTGTCTGAAATGGGTTGATTTGAGAGGAGAGAAACCTGAACCTGTAGAGGGACTTGTGTCTTGATTTTCTAATTCATACATTGCACAGGAGACCAATTTTCCTCCACGTACAAAAAGTTGAGTGCAAAACAGAAGGCATTTTTGGGTTGGTCTTTTTGAAATCTCCTGTCTGTATTTACTCATTATTTTATAAACAGGCAATAGGTTCAAGGCATTACCACAACCCAAAACAATTTATTTACATGTAACAGGAGTGGTCTGTGTAATTTTTTATATTTTTTTTTTTTAGGAAAAGGTAATCTTTTCAAACGATCTTTCATTTAGCATTTCAACATCTCTACCACAGAAGTCTATGGGGAAGCTCAAGGCAATAATATCATAAGCTGTATCTCCACAAAAGCCTATTATTTTATTCTCCCAGATTTCTTAGGAGTTTTTCATGACTGTCAGCTTCAGCTTTGATCCTTCAGGCAATGCTCTTCTCCTCCTGCCTCTAAGACCACTGAATGTGTTTTTTGAAACACCAGCTTAAATACCTTCCCCATGGCAGCTATGACTTTACTTCTCTTTGCTACTTCCATATTTTCTAGCAACCACTTCCAAACTAAAGCCAGCACCTTCTCTGTTCCATTCTGCTCTTTCCCCTTTAGTTCCCTGTACACTCCTAGCTCAGGGATGCAGTTTCCAATGTGTCACTTTTGCTATGTGATCACTCTGTTTGGACCCAAATCTGAAATGGGAGCAGCTCTCAGCCCACCCAGTCCTGCCTTCTCCTCCCCAGTGCTGTGGGAGAGAGATCAGAGAGTGGAAGGAGAGACCAGGTGACCAGGACAAGGAGCATAAGGACCCTTTCCACAGGGAAAAATAAATCTCACAGAGGAACAGTCTTGTGGCAGTACAAGGTCAGGATGAGTATTTCCTCAAAGTCATTCCACATGGAAGCCTCTTTGGTGAGCCATCCTCATGGCTGCATCACAACCTGATAGCAGAGCAGGCTGGAATTTGGACTGTGGGGCTTTAACCAGGACATTTAAGGATATAAAAAAATAAATAAATAAAAATAATTTTTTACTCTGAAGCACAATATTAATCACAGAAAAAGACATGACAAAACATGATTTCCATTTTGATGGTGCCAAGTCCATAACCTGTGTATAAAGGATAGAGCAAGTATTCCTTGTGACACTGTCCTTTTATGGTTCATCAGTTCCTGGACAAGGCACCAGGTATATTTTTACTGGCACTGTAATGATGACAGGTACCACTCATTCCAATCATTCTTTGTTGCCCTAATTATTTATACAGCAATTGTGCAATGAATTGCACCAAAGGAAATGAAGACATGATCTTCAGAATAATTTTTTGAGACTATTCTAGTTCACACAAAAGTCAAATTAAGATGTCATTATAGTCTATACCTAAGGGGGAGTTCTCAGCATGCCTTCAGATTTCCATTGTTATGATTTGAAGCTTGGAAAAAACCCAAGAATTTCCTCCTTAACAGTCTTGGTCATTTCTGTTTGACAAATACTGTTTTTTCCTCATTTCCATTTGACAAGTATTGGTTTTTCCCTTCCTTCCCACAGCAAAAGAAACAATTCCATGTTACTGGTACTAGAGAAAGGTTTTGGCCTTATTCATAGCTCTCAGCAACAAGTCTCATGAGCTAATAGTGCGAAAACGTATTTCACTTGGTATGTTTTCTTAAACCTACTCCTGTCTGTGTTCAGTGACCAACCTGTTTCCTGTTGTATGATAAAAGGTGTACAGAAACCTACAATTTGGTTTCACAACACTGCTCATTACTTCTTCTATTTATCAAGTCTCCCATTTAATCATCTCATCTCAAAATAAATCAAAGCCATCCCAGCCCTGCAGACTCTGTAGAATTCTCTCCAAGCACTCATTCATTTCCAGAACTCATCTCTCAATCCAGCTATTTCATCTATGCCCTTTTTGAGATACAGTGACCAGAACTGAATACATTATTTGAGGTGAGCATGTCACACTGGTTTATATGACACCTTTCTAATACTTCCAATGTTATTTTATCCTGTTCCCTCTGCATTCTAATGATCCTTGCTTGTTAAAGAGTGACTACGTGTTGAGTCTTCGAGCTTTCCCAGTGACGCAAACTTCCTTTTTTTCTGGGTAATGACAGTTAATTTAGAATCTAACCAGGAGTATAAGTGGTTCAGATTAATTCCACTATGCATATTACTTAGCTTTTGTCAAAACTGATTTTTTTCTGTCATTTTGTTACCCGTTCACTCCACCATCTTTTTGTACCTTTGGAAGATCATCACAGGAACCTCTGGTCATTATTTACCTAAATAATTCTTGTGCAGTTTGCATTCCTTGCCTCTCCTCCATTAATCTTCTCTTGCAAACTATGTGTGTGCGTCCATATGTTTATGTGTATGTAAATTAATCACCTGCACCCTTTCGGGTACCTTGGATACATCACTACCCAAAGTCTCTGCAATGGCATTAGTTTCCCTGTCCATTTTTGAAGATTTTCTTTACGTAGCTCTGGCAGACTTGTCACTCATAATTCCTCAGTGATAAATACCTTTGTATTGCTGGGGTGATGGGATCTAAAGTTTTTACACAGTTCAGAAGTGCTTCTTTAAAGAAAGTTGGGTATATATATCAAAATATCTTAAGTCATTACTGATATATAAATTCATGTGCTGGAGGAATTTTTACAAAATTAGTCCAAGAAGTATTGACAATGAAATCTTCAGCTCAAAAATAAGTTCTATATTAAAAGGAAAAGAAACCTGTTTAAGAGCTTTTACTATAATTGCTACACATCCCTTAAAATCTAGGTTCTCTTTGGGGATAGGGGCCTACAGATAAAAGCAGCATAATGAGAAACTCCTACATATTTTTGGTTCCTACAATACAAAAGTCTTAGTGGCATACCACCTTCTTGTCACCCAGGACAGACAGAAGAGATGGCTTCACTGTTATCCCATCAAGAAACATACAACTATCCAGTGAGGCAGCATTCACAATGTTCAGAATGGCTATTTATAATTTCTAGTTTCATAAGAATCATTCAATTATAGAATGGTTTTGGTGTAAAAGGAATTTCCTGGCTATCTAGTCCAACCCCCTGCAGTGAGCAGACACATCTCCAACCAGAGCAGGATGCTCAGAGCCCCATCCAACCTGGCCTTGAATGTTTCCAGGAATGGGGCAACTCCCACCTCCCTGGGCAACCTGGGCCAGGGTCTCACCACCCTCAGTGTAATAAATCTCTTATATCTAGTCTGAATCCACTCTTTCTTTAGTGTACAGCCATCATCCTTTGCTCTATCACTTCCTTTAGAGACTAATTCTGCACTGTGCTCCTGAGGGCTGTAAGGGAGCCTTACCTGCAGAGGAGACAGTCCATCTCTTCTTCTTCACCAAAGAAATGAGTAATGGGGAAACCTAGATTAACGTATTATTTGCTGATTAAAATGCTACAGAAACAAGGTCACAGTGAGGCAGGCTTTAAGCAGGTGCTAACTGGAATAAGCAAATAAGTCTGAATCCATTTCCCTTCCCATTCTCTATAGGTGCCCAGAAGCATTCTGTTCTTACAGGACTGTGAAGCAGTGCTGTGCAGAAGCAGAGGAGCTGAGCTGGCTAAACTGCACATAGAAATGCAGCAGCTTAGACAAACTGTTTGTGTAAAGTATCTTAAGAGAATGAAAAATACTTCCACTTTTTTTGATTGGTTTTTTTGTTTGTTTGTTTTTTGGTTTTTTGTTGGGTTTTTTTTTGCATATGACTATTTTTGTAGGAGATTCAGAAGCATGAGGTACTAATAATACAATAATTTTTGACCTCTCATGTAAAACCTCTTTCACCGATACAGAGGCAAAAAAAATTAAAACCAGTTCTAAATCACCATGTTCTTACTGCCTCACATCAGGCACACTGTTGAGGGAAGAAGATCATTGGGGAACACCAGACTCATGTGCAGCCAAGCAAGGGAGGTCTGAGAGACTATGACTGAAAGAACCACTTCATCTTACTTTCCTTTTCACTTTCACAATTAATAAATGAAATAAATTTCTGTTTATCCTGAGGAGCAGGTAAAGCTAGAGGGACATAAGATGTAAGCAAACAGCAAGCTATTAGAATTCAAGGTTAAGAAGATACATCTGAAACATTTGGAGCCTCTGAAATCAACTCTGGCTCTCTGGTTCAACTTTACATTCTGCACAAACTCTTTGATGAGCAGAACTATCCTTTATTGATTGTCACAATTGATTTTTTTTTTCTTCTTGCAAGCAGCAGATCAATGCTAGGGACTTGGAAACAAGAAGATAGTGTCACCAGAAAACAAATATCTTCAACAATAAAGTAAGAGCAAGTTAAAATTCAGATCATGTCTTTGTTCACTTGATGTTGATTTTTTTTTGTCTGTTTGTTTGGTTTGGTGTTTGGGTTTTTTTTTAATTGTTGAGCTCTTTGAACTATATTCTGCATTACTGTATTAGCTTTCAAAAATTAGTGTAATGTTAGAACGGAATATATTTGTATTAAATACAGAAAACTTGTTAGTAAAGAATGGTTTCCTGAAAAATGTGAGTTATACATATGAACAGAGTATTCCAAAGTAAAAGCATGTTGACTTTTAAGATGCCTTTCTATTGTTTTGCATATGACATACATTCTTGACCTCTAATAAGGCTTTCTTGACAGAAGTATTTTATACCTACATCGTTTCTTCACAAGTACAAATGCAACAGTAAGATTAATATTTTGCCACCCCATGCTTGGTTTATAGCAACATTTGTCCCAAACAAGCCTTTGCTGCAATGTATAACATAAATGCTTCCTTCTTTAAAAATCTGTACCCATAATATCCTTCAGTAATTCCTGCCCTTAATATGATTCCTCTTTCCTGACAAAAAAAAAAAAAAAAAAAAAAAAAAAAAAAAAAAAAAAGAAAGGAAATTTTCAAATTTTCACAATGCTAGATTGCATTTATATATCACATAACAGGTTAAGACCAATCCCCTGCCATTAAAAGGCTATCAAATAATTAAATTTCTGGAGGACAGAAGCATATTTACAAACAATGTATTGATAATAATGATGTTTACCAAGACTGTTTACCAGCTCTCTGACCACCACAGCCCAACCTATGACAACAGGAAGGGTCCATCTGTGAGACAGCAGGTGGAAACCTGGAGTAATTTCTGAGCCATTTGTAACCCAGTCCCCACCCAGAAGTGATAAATCAGTAATCACAGCCCCCTGCCCCAGGCTCAACAGAGTACTTCTCAGCTTCCAAAGCAAGATGGGCAGCAGCATCTCCCCAGCAGGTGGAACACAATGTGGCAGATGGCAGAGGCAACAGGCCAGCTCCTGCTCCTGTCAATAACCCATCCACCTCAATACCACAGTGCAACAAGGAAGGTTATCCCAAACTGCATTATCTCTTGGAATCTATATTCCTCTGACAGAAGTGATGATGCAGTTGCCTGCCTGGCTGAGCTCAATGTTATTTATCTGCACTTGATCTCTCCCAAGGCCATTAAGAGAAAGATAGATAGAAAAACATTTATTCTCTCTGTGGTTTGTATCATTTTCATGTAATGTCATCTCATCCCCCAGCTGTCTATCACATTTCAAAGAAGAGTAACGTGAGGTGCTCAAAGAGTAAGATAAAGCTGACGAAAATAGCAAATTTTGCAGAAGTATTTTGTGTTTGCTGGTTCCCAAACCCCACCCACACTATTATCCTGCATTCAGCAATATTTGTTCCCTGACACTTGGGTTTTGCTACATCACCCAGCCCATGTTACTCAGGGATGGGTTTATTGGCACACATCCAGCATCGTTACACACAAATGAACATAGTCAACTCTTTGAAACTCAAATTATGAAATATATCAAGTAAAGTATCAAGAAGCAATCTATACACATCCAAATCCATAAAATGTTAGCCAAACACCAACACTGGTACAAAAGCTTTATACCTCTGACTAGCTAATTGGTTTGCTAACTAATTTTTCTTCAGGATAAAAAGGAAAAATCATCATAGCATTTACTGGGATCAAAGCAACTGATTAAAAAATACTTTTCATATTAAAGTTGACATTTAATTAGCTTAGCTCTGGTGAGCCTTCACTGCCTGAAAAAGAAATCCCTCAAAAGACTGGATAAAGCTTCTTTATTAATGTTTTTCTGTGATTATATCATGTGTTATCTGCAACCATTCTGTATTATTTGAGTAGTAATTATATTATGTTTAAATGACACTTACTGAGATGGCAGTTAAACTGTCATGTAAAAGTGCCAATATAACTGTTCCAGTAAGTCAAATAATACATTTAGCTTTTTAAAAAATATACAGCCTTATCCATATTTTATTAAAGCAGGAAGACACAGTGCCAACTATGAAGGCTGTAACTTTGTGTGGATCCTCTGGAGTAAATTGCCAAACAAAGATTCAAAGTACACAACAGAGAGAAGAGCAGAGCCTGCAGGTTTGCTAGCAGGAGAAGCAGCAGAGTATTTACCAGCGAGAGCTGCGATACCCAGAGCATCTTTTCTAACAGGGAGCAGTGTTGAGGGTGCTGCACTCACAGTGTCCTCAGGAAGGTGCTGCAGCTCAGGAATTATCTGACAGGAGCCATAGGGAAGATACTGGCTGGCACCTGAAGTATCATCAGAAACTGTTTCAGGCATTTTTTTGTGATTTCAGTAAACACTATAGGCACTGGATAAAATCTGAATTTCAGTGTTCTGTTCCAAACATCTCTGAAGGCTAGCACTTTTTACACTTTGAAGTGCTTTGTAAATTCCAGTTCATTTCCACACATACTTTGAGTTCTTCTGATCAGCTGCAAATGGCAGACATATGCATGCTGCTATTTTTACACAGAGAATGAGACATAAACTCTATTGACGCCAGTAATATATTTACATTTCTCAAGTAACAAGTGTCAGGATGAAAGGATGCAGCCTTACGTTGTGCCAGGGAAGGTTTAGGTTGGTTATTAGGAACGATTTCTCCTTAGAAAGGGTTGTCAGGGCCTGGCCCAGGCTGCCCAGGGCAGGGCTGGAGTCCCCATCATCCCTGGAGGGGTTTCAGAGCCCTGGAGATGTGGGGTTGAGGGACATGGGGCAGGGGTGGCCTGGGCACTGCTGGGGGAACAGCTGGACTTGATAATCTTAAAGATCTTTCCCAACATAAATTATTCTATGACTTCATGCATTTTTACAGCTGCAAGACTGTGGCCCGCAGGTTTGAGTAATACTAGTAGGTAACAGATGGAGCTAGTTGGACATCCCTGATTTTGTTTGGCAGGGATGAAGTAAATGAAGCTTTATGGAATATGGGGGTGGGTGGGGTAGGGAGCAGGGGAGAAGAAAGATTAGTATGCAACACCCGTTCTAAATGAAGCAGGTAAGAGATTACGCTGTCAGAAAACTGGCAGTCAGGGAATTCTGGGAAGATCGGTCCTAAAAGCATTAATTTCACCGCTTTGCTAGAAAGTGAGAAAGCATCCTACACTCACGTGCTGTCATGGTTTTAGCAACCAGGTGAGAGATGCTGTTACCCCCTACTGCCCTCCCAGGAGAAGGTAAAAATGGGAGTAAGAGAAACACTTAAGGTTGGAAAAAATAGAGTAGGTTTAATTACAGAATATATAGTCATAATTAATGATTATGAGTTGCAGGTCAATGTCTACAAATAGGAATGCACGGTGCCACAGTTCGGTACTGCCTGCCCACCAGCTGGGCTCAGCAGCAGACGGGGCACCTGAGTCCAGGGTCCCAGTGACATACCACATAAGCCTTGGGGCAGCCAAGAAGGTCCCTCCTGGGGAGACAGACCAAGGTGACCCGTCCTTGAGCGATGTTCCCCGGCAGACACGAGGAGCAACACTCAGCTAAACCCGGGACCGCCGAACAGCCCCGGCCGCCATCTCAGCCCAGCGCCGGCAGCAGAACTCTGATTGGTCCACCCCAGTCACCTGACCCCTCGTCCTCCCTCCCCTCAGCTGGGGCTGCAGCGAGGGAGGGCGGGGCTGTGGCACAAAAGTTAGATAAGTAAAAATTAGATAAAGTTAAGATTGTTTAATGTAGCTGGAGAGGGAACCTGGGTAAGGAAGAACCCTCGAGCTGCACTGCAAGCACCTGCGTTGCAGATCCGGGGAGGCCGGGCCTTCCTCCTCACACGCAGTAACTTGAAGGTCAGGTCACTCAGGTGCAGCATCTTTGCTCTCCATATAGGCAAGAGACGTGTGAAACACACGAGTTAGGGAAATCCCTCACAGCTCCGCCACCTTGCCAACAGTAGCTCGGCTCTCTTCCTCAGCTGCTCGGTGTCGGAGGCAGGAAGGGCCCTGGGCACCCAGGTGGGGAAGGAGGCTTTGCCCCTCATTGGCGTGGGGGAGTTGCTTTGATATCGGCTCAGTTCCTGAAGGGCGTCCTGATAAATCAGCTTCAGCGTCTCACAGTGTCACACCGCAGATCCTACCTGGAGACAGCTGCAGTTGTGTGAGAGTTAACTCCATTCTTCCATGTAAGTTTTATAATAATAGTTTTACATTGCATTTGTGAAAAATGACAACTACAGCATATCTAATAGTTACCTGCAACCAAACAGTTTGGGGAAAAAAAAAATTTAAAAAAAGGTAAAGATAGCAAAATATGGATTTAGTTGCTCGCCAACGGGGAAATTTTGTTCCTTTACAGGGGAACACCATCTCTGTGGTCAGAAAAAGGCTATAAGGCTAAAATTCAGAATAACAGAGTAGTATGCAAAGAAACCCAAAACAAAAACAGCTGTGGAATCTTTCTTTTAAAGCAGTTCATATATCCTCCTGCTGGTTTTTATTCTACACAGTTGAGGACAGCTAATTTTATTTTGCTATTGGATCACACAAGTTCACTTCAAGATTTTTCATCTGCATTTTTTTTGCTTCTAAGTGACTAATGTCAGTTGCCTGAATATTATGGATGGATGTTAGAAGCCATGAGCATCAGTTAAAAATACATCCTGTGGTGGTTCTCAGCTTGTATTTATAGTTTTATCTCTGATATAAATGACCAAGACTCAATATTCTTCTGTTAATGGTTTAATTTAACTAATAAAATTGCAATAAGCAAAACAGCTCTGAGTGCATGGGGAGTCTCTGCTCCACTCAAATGCAAACCCTAAAGTTTAATCTTTTCGTTTATATTCCATAGCTTAATACATATTCATGACTATTCTGATACATACTTATGACCATTCTAGGAATAGGCTGGATTATGTTTATTAGTTCCTTCTTGGAAGAGGCAGGCCTTCAGAGGCACATGCCCACTTTATCTCTGGGGGTCTTTTTGCCCCCCATCTGTTGGTCGTTGGATGAAGTCAGTGTCTGCCTCAGTTTCTCCTCTCGTTACCCTTCGATTCTGCACATGCACTCCTTTGCTCTTTCCTGTGCAACACTCTGCAGTCAGCAGTAAAACCACTTTAAATTGCAACACGATGTGGTGAGCAGCACAATCAGCTTAGATTAGCACAAAAGGATGTACACTGTAGTGTTTTCAGGGTACAGAAACTGTGGATGTCTTGTTTCTTGTTCCCCTAAGCCTTGTAGTTACACAAAGAACAGTTATGTTTTCTTCTAACGAATTCCTATGTTTGCACATTTCACGATGTTGAAGGCAGATATATTATTAGTACTCTGAAAGCTGGGTTAGCAAAATAGTTTATAAAAGTTAGGTTAGCAAACATTTTATAATTACACAACATGAATTCACAAAGACACACATATATTACATCTCTATACATATCCTGTCCCTAGAAAAGTAGGTAGCTGTTGGTATAAATTACAGTAAATTTCAGTGATTTTCATCCAAAAAAATGAAAAACCTTCCGAGCCAATAGAGAAGAAAGCTATACCCTTTTTACAGTTTATTGCACAACGTGTAATCTTTAAAGTTGTTTGCCAGGCCCAGTTCCATTTCCACTGTTAATTTAACAGTCTCCTGAATGGTTTCTGTGTATCAATGCTGCCAACATCTGAGGGGCACAGAATGGTAAGGAATTAATAGCATATGAAGGTTTGTCACTTGTGATGCTGCGAGTGTTAGGCTATGCCACTGAAATTGCATTTTAAGCAGTTTGAGATTAATGTCATTTGTCAGAAATGTCCTGCTTTTTAAATGTTAAGTAAATGTGTTTTCCAGGCATGCAAAGAAAGAAAGCTGGGATTAAAGACTATCTGATTAGGCTGTTGCTAACTATACTATGCAGCAGGATTGCTTTTATCTGTCCTTTACAGTTAAAATACCTCTGACTGTACAAGATTTCTATAGGTGGTTCTTAATCCCAAAAATATGCACGTGTATATGGAAATGCACTGCAGAATATCACTGAAATATGTTATATATACAGATAATGTTCATTGTATATGCATGTAAATACATAATGAACATTTTATTTTTTGTAAATCATTTAAAAAACAATAAGCCTCCTATTCCCTTCTATTTCTCTCTTTCTCTCTCCATCTAAATATCTATTTATTTTTCTAATTTTCTTGTTTTAAATTGTATATAGCATATAAAAATCTAGAGAGACAGCAATAGAAGGGCGTGTGAGGAAGATTTCTGTCTTTTTTTCTTAATAGGACATAAATATGTTATTCATTATAGACTAGAAAGTGTATGAAAACCTCACACTTGCCAGACTTTTTGCTTTGTCAATACATATCACAAGCTACTAAAGACAAATTGGTGCTAAATGTCTGCAGTTCAACAATCAACAGAAAATAAGACCTTGCTCATTGAAGCAGAGTATAAAGGTAGTGTGAGCATAGTGATGGTGACAATTTTAAAAATTGAGCCATATAAATTTTATCACAGGGTCTTTTACAGTTTCATTTCTGCTAGTGTTTTTCCAAGGATCAAATACCCATCTTGGTTTATTCAGTTCCTTTTTAAAAAGTGTTATGGCTCCCTATTTTTTGAGGAAACAGATACCACATTAATATATCCTATGTAAGGACATGAGGATGAGGGCTGACTGTAATTTTATTTGGCTGACACAACCACCTGATGAGCCTATTTAGTTCCCTACATCCATTCCAGATTTAGGCTAGGAATTAGGAATACCCTCTTTCGGGTGAGGGTGCTGAGACACTGGAATATGTTGCCCAGGGAGGTTGTGGCTGCCCCCTCCTTGTAAGAGTCCAAGGCCAGGTTGGATTGGGGATGAAGCAACCTGGTCCAGTGGGAGGTGTCCCTGCCCATGCAGGGGGTTTGTGAAGTAGATGATCTTTCTTCAGGTGATCCCTGTCAAGTGAAACCAGTCTATGATTCTACGATATTTCCTTAACTGGATCCAATGCATTTTATGAAATGATGCTGTGCAGTGTTTGCTAGTGTGACAGCAGATGATAAAGTGAATTATTTTTATGTGGATGAGGCTGAACCATAACACAGCTCCTGAGGAACCATCCCTGCAGGATGGCAGATGCACCAGGGCTAGCATGGCCTGAGCTGTCTCAGCTCAGTGCAGCTGAGCTGCTACTCAGATGGAGTCAGTGCTGCTCCAGGAATGGTAGGAGCATCCCTCCCTGAGATATCCTGTTCCAAAGGCCTGAGCTGGCACAGCACCAGCTGCCCAAGCAGCATTTCCTTGCAACAGAGAGAAGCAAAGGCACCGCTGTCCCCTCCAAGCTGCTGGAGACACTGCAACAGTGTTGGCAAATGTCCCCCCAGTGAAGTGTTGCTGAGGCACAGGAGGGCACATGGCACGCATTTCAGGCATGGTGGCTACTTTAGGATGTTGTGGTTGCACAGAGTTGTTAGTGTTCATCAGCTAAGTACCAAGATGTGCCCAAAAGGTGGGCCATACTGTGAGAATAAACATTTGAAATATTAATAATCACCAGCTCAGAAGCAATTAGTAGTTAATTAGAAGAGAGGATCAAAACTACCCATTTTTAATAAGAATTGCAGTCACATGAGGCTGTGAAAGGGATGCTTTTGCACTGATACAATCACAGACTCATTTTCAGAGCTTGAGTATTCTAGCTGATGATTTGAGAAAAGGCATACTGTGCCAGGACACTGAGATTTTTAAAATACACATTCCGGTCATTTTTCTTAAATGAAGTTAGCAACCCAGATTAGTTATCCAAAATACACTTCAGCATTTAGGACAAATATCTCATCAGCATTCAGTGTCATGTCTCCAGACTGAAAGAGGAAATGGAATAAGGAATTATCAGCAGGTTACTTAAAAACTGACTTATGGAAAGAGATGTGTTGCTCTTTATTACATGAGCTGCTTTTCTCCCTTGGAGTGAAGTTTGTTCCATTACAGATAATCAGTGCAAGTCCCATGTAAGTGGCACTGAATTTCATACATTTTCTTTTGAGTATGGGCAGAGGAGAAGCAGCTGGCGTTCGGATAGTTCAGTAGAGACATCTACCCTACATCATGGAGGGCTAATGATTTTGCACTGTTGATGATGGCTTTGTCAGTTCACAATTAATTTGTAATTAATTGCTATATAAAATTTTTCACAGGAAAAAAGCTGACATTACCATGCAAACAAAGTGTTTGGTTTGTTGGGGTTTTTTTCCCCAGGAGGCTGGAAAGTGAAATCAAATATTTGTGTAATGACCTAAAACAGAATGATAAAATGGTTCGTAACACAACAAACCATAAATAAAGACAAGTAAATAATGCATCAAATTATGGATATCTTATTTTTAAATGAGCTGTTATTCTGCTATATAATTGCACACTGCTATGTGGAATTAGTTCTTGGCGATCACTATCTCATGACCTGCCTTTTAATGTGAAATTAGTTATACAGAAGGCTACAATTTGGATACAGTTTTTTAGAATGTCTCTCCTGCATACCTGGTTTGCATGGCAAAAGCCACAGGACCTGCCACACTGTCATACACCCCTGTGCATGCCCAACACGGCAGCTGTGACTGCATTCACAAACTTTCATACAATGTCTGCACTGCAAAATGCTGTTTGCAAACAGGGCAAAAGAGATTTGCTGTTGCTTTTTATCCTAAAAGTCAAGACACAATCTAGCTCCATTTGCTCTCACAGAAAGTTTCTTCGTAGGAAAGAGAAAGTTCAACCACTTCTACATCCTTCCTAAAAAGCAAATTGCTTAGTTTAAGTAATTGTATGAAAACATAAACAGTTACACTCCCTCAAGAAGCCATTAGCCATGGCATGGGAAGTGAGTAATTTACATGTGGCTGATTGTTTAGTAAACAAACTCTCTCCCTCGAGGACTGTGGTTCATCTTTTACATCAAATCTGTTGACTAATATATCTGGGAATTATGCTACAAAAGGTGCGAGTCATGATATCACTTTCTTTGAAATTTAGACATAAACATGGAAATAAAATTTTAAATTATTTTTTAAGCTTTGGAAGCATTATATGGTTTTAATACAATATTAATTCCTTTTTTTACCTCAGAATTAGAATCTTTGAAATTATTTATATTAGGAAAAATTTTTTCAAAATCTGAACTGAACTTGAGTGGGATCCCAACTACATGCTGTTGCATTTGTGAATGATTATAACAGTGAAAATGTAAAAGAAGTACATTCAGATGTACATTACTGCCTATACAGGCATTAAATTCTTTCTTTCTTTTTTTTTTTTTTTTTCTTTTTTTTTTTTTTTTCTGTTTTTTGTTTGTGTTATGATCACCAGCAGGACTCAAAGCCAGCTGAGACTCACCCTGTGTACCAGGGTGGCTGGAGACTGCCTACACACCATGAGGATGCAGCATCCTGCCCTGCTCTGTCCCACACTGTCAAAGGAGAAACTAAGGTAAATTATCTTCTTCACTCACTTCAGTTATGCAGAATCTACCTGTCTGACTAGCAGTGCACTGGGCTTATTGTGACATTACACCTACAAGAGCTCCTCCTTGCTTCAGGAGACTGTTCCTGAATTTCTCTGAATTTCCTGGGTTTGTCCCCAGTGCAGATAGAGGGACACCCAGAGACACCCCCACTGCTCCAGCCAGCAGACCCCAGCCACCCGCTGGAGCAGCAAGGCCTGGGTCAACACACTGTTGTGATGAAGCTGTGAGGTTTTTCACAAAAGAATCGAAGTGAATGTTTTGTTGTATGATGAAGTACTAGGAGGAGGGCTTGACAGCCTTCTTTTATGACATTTGGTTAAGCAGCTATTGCTTTCCACCACGGGCTTGTTTTTCTCTTCCTCTCAGAGGCAAAAGCACATTCCTCTGGGAATCTACAGAGGGAAAGATATAACAAAAATATCAGTAATCCAAACTAATTGCCTGAAGCAACTACAAAAGTCCTTAAGGTACCATGGAAAGATTACTATTTATAGATAGCTGCCAGCCTGGGAGGGTTGCTGTGGTTTTCCATAATTTTCTGCATAGATTTTAGATTGC
Organism: Calypte anna; assembly: GCF_003957555.1. NCBI lineage: Eukaryota > Metazoa > Chordata > Aves > Apodiformes > Trochilidae > Calypte > Calypte anna. Next base: position 43,820,682 of record NC_044251.1, read on the forward strand.
AGGTATTTACTACAAATTATGGGGGTGGTTCTTTATGAAAATAACAAGATTGTATCAAATCTACAAAAGTTTAATTTGTTAATTAATAAAGTTAACTTTTAATAAGAACATTTGAGAATTAGGTTTGGTTAGGAAATTAAAAGGAAACATAGTGAACTAAAAACTTAAGAGTAGTTCAGATACACAAGGCGGTGTGAACTCCAGAATTATGGTGCAAGGGATCTGTTTTCCCACAATGAGTCTATTATATCTTTCTTAATGAGGAGCTCACAGTGATGTCAGCTAAAGCATATACATTTTCTATTTTTTCATTTTACATTTTCTGTTTTAAAATTTTATATTGTATGACTGTGATGTTTTTTTCTTTCTTGTCTCTTGTGATTGGGAGATTATATAGCACAATTAAAGGTTCCACATGTGGCAATGATTGAGTGAGAGGCATAACTGGGCAACACTAATAATCAGTGATAAATTCTTGCAGTCATTTCAGTTGCAGTCACATCAGTAGAAGAATCTATATGCACCTGCTTTTCCACAACAATTATTTTGTCCTATGACAGAGAATTATGAGTTAAGTAGTACTGAATGTAGTAGAGACTGGAAAAAAGGTATGTTCAAAGCACTTCCACTGTTTTTCTGTGGCCATCATAGAGCTTCAGAGAAGCCTGTTCACCAGGCATTTGTTTCTTTCTGACTTGCATTCATGCTTTTCCTCCCCAGTGTTTTCCTCAGTTAGGCTTTGGAGCTGTTTAAAGCTCTTTGAAGGTGTTAAAGAAAGGCCCATCAAATTCTTACTGCTGGCAGCTGAATGCTGCCCGAAATAGGAAATGGGTTTTGACAGGCTCCTAGCAGCAGGTCCTTGCATTGCATGTGATTTCATTTTGGCAGCACAAGTTTCTTTAGATAGTATTTACTTTTTCAGCCTGTGGTAAAGGATACACTTCCCAGCTGGAGAAAGCTACCTTTGGAGAGTCGTGTTCCTAACACTTGGAAACACTCATGTGAGAAATTATATGGGCTCTTAAAAACTCCATTCTGTCGGGAAGAGAGCAGTGGACAACACACAGATCAAGATAATCCAAGTATTGCTGTTTATTGAGAGCAGCAGTAGCCCTTTTATACACAGGCTGATAAAATAATATAAGCACGTTGCTGACTGGTACAACACATACTTCATATGCCACAGGGCACTATCTAGCTGGTTAAATACAATTGTTTATGTGCTGTCTATGCAATGCTTTCCCATCCTGTTGTTCTTCTTTTCTGCTGCCAAGTCCCTTATCTTTTGCCCATAGCTGATCTTTTAGTAACCTTGCAGCTGGGCCTCAAGACCCTTAGCTCACTCTGGCTAAAGCTAAATAAATAGTCAGGATTGCTCACATGTCCATTTTTCTCCAAAACTCTCCCAACACCATACTATCAACAGCCTAACAATGAAAGGTTACCTCTGTCACAAAACCAATCCCATTTATCAATCACTTCCATCCCCAGTGATTTCCAAGGAACAGGAATGTCCATTCCTGTCAAACAAGAAGTTAAACAGCAACTCAGTTTTTGAAATAATGTCCCCTGACAATAGGGGCGCAAAGTCTCCTGAGTCAAGTGGTTCCCAACTCTGTCCCTGAAGGTTCTGCAACAGGTCTGGTAAGTAAATGCCCAGAAGGCAAACTAACTTACCAGGGAACTTCCTGAATAAATAACTGGGTTTTTTCTGTGGAAAGACTGTGGATAAAAAATTACTCAAAGCCATTGCATCAAAATTGCCTGACATTTCTATGATTTTTTTCTAAAATAATTCTTACAAAATATGTAAGTCTGATGAATTAACTTTTTTTGGTGAAAATATGTGGGTTCACTGGACAATACAGTATTCAATGCAAGCCTTGAAGTCTCTTGTTCCAAAACCTAAGGTCCAAAACCAGACACCTGTGTTCTTTGAGCAGCCATACAGCAACAAAGTGCTCTGCCTTCCCTGGCAGGCTGCAGGGTTCAAGTAACAAAGCACAGCTCTGTCATCTGCTTTGGGATGCAGAAGAACAAGACAGTAAAAATAAAATCAAACCATACATGCTTTGGAAGTAGTTTATACTCAAAGTTTCCAGTTATGCCCTTTGATGCTGTTCCCTGCTCCTTGCAAGCTCAGGCTGTCTCTGTGCTCCAACGAGCAGATTCTGTATGAGGCTTCAGAGTTGCATGGCAAGGTCTGTGCAGTTTAGTCAGGAGCAACAAGGTTAGCATAAGCTCTTTTATATCTGTTTGACATTACAAATTTGTTTACCTGTGTCTCTGTTTTTCCAATAACTGTTCACCAAGCCCTTAAGAAATCATCTAGAGTGTACGTGCACACAGTCAATAGAGCTGTGAAGATTTTAGAGACAGTAAATCCTTTCTAAGGAAGTAATTTTTAAAATTGTACCTGATATAATAGATTGCTTAGATTCCCTGACTAAGGTTTGCATCCAAGTGGTTCAGAACATGGACAACATGCCTTGAAGATACAGAAGGTGCAAAAAGGAACCCATAGTGGCAGAATTTATCCTTTTTGTCTTTTCTGTAGTTTAATTATGTTTTCAATGTATGAAGAAATTATTAAAAAATTTGATCATGTATTATTATTTCCCTGATTAATAAAACTGAGGTGGAAATAATTCTTTAACAAACACAATTTTTTTTTCTCATTTGAGAAACCAAACAGGTCATTTTGACTTATGCAAAAATAAGTGCTGAAAATGTCCAAGGAGGCAGCCTATGTCAGGTAGTGTTTCAAAACTTAGCAAGCCAAGTGCTGTTGTCTATATTTTCTCTCTTTATTAAGCACTCATGGTTGTAATCAGAATTTGTTTGTGTAATTAGTCATTCAAGAAGCCACCCTGATTCAATACGGTGTTCCAAATCAAGCTCACTGGGACTACTTGCATGAACTGAGTTGGATGATCTCCTTTCCAGTCTGATTAATAATAATAACAACAACAATAACAACATCAGCCATTTTTTTCATGGAATATTCTGATATTTCTAATGCAGACATGAGCAAGAACCCCGCTAGAAATCCCCTATTTAGATGGAAGGGAGCTTATGTGTAATAGAAACTTAAAAGGTGAGACCATATTTCTAAAGTGGAGTGTGCCTTGCCAACATTTTGCAAAGAAAAACACGATAGCAAAGCCTTTGTTAAAGGTATCAGATGGACTACGTCTTTTGAAGCCTCAATGCCAGATTTTTGCTGCTACTCCTCAGCAATAGCTGTGTGTAAACAGAGATAAGACACTTCCTTATCGGGCTGCTGTTACTGTGAGGATGAAAGATGATTTATGCAGAAAAGGACCTCTGGCTAAGTAAAACAAGTCATCTCTCTGGGGAACACAGCAGGGGACTGTGACATGCTGAAGGCTGGTTGAATTTAATTTTTTTCAGTTTAAGTCCAGAATTATTGTTTTTATTAGGTGCAGAATGTATGTGGTGTAATTTTCCCTTCAACTCTCAAAAGATAGAAGGAAAAAAGTTAACAAATCCTGAACATTTCAGGAGCAACTGAAATTCAGAGCAGAAATGGAAATGCTTGTTCTCACTAATTAGGAACATCCCTGCCTTATTTGCTGAAAACAGAAAGATTCTCTAGAATGAAGTACATAAACCAAACATGATTTAGGTTGTGTATTCAGCAGAAAACATGGTTTGTTCTTTCTTGCGAGCTTCTGGGGATTTTTTATTTATTTATTTATTTATTTTTCCTTTTTAAAATTGCTGTGTTTTAGTCTTATTGTTACAAAGTCCTTGTTCCTTTTTGAATTCTCAGTCCTTACTCTTTTTTTCTGCATTTATTTTACTAAGGTATAACCACAGACACCCCAAAACTCAAGTGTTCCCCAAAAATTTACTTCAAAGACAGTGTCTAGGAGTCTTGTGGTTCTGTATTCAGTTGCTGCTTTTTCTCATCTTTGCAATTTCTTGTCACTAAACTTTCTGAATTTGTGCCATGGCTGCAAGACATGGTGAATTTAGCAGAGATGTTATTGCAGCACCCGGTAAGGCTTTGCACTCCAGCAGATCTCTGTGGTGAGGTCAGGTTTTGACCCTGAGCAGCAGTAATACCAGATCGTTGTGCTGGCATGTTTGCAGTTACCAATCTGTCTCCACTCTGTTTATAAGTCTTATTTAAGGTTTTTTTATGATCAAGCAAAAGGCCAATAGTTAAACTTATAATGAATACAATAAATAAATACAGAATCTAGAAATCTGGTGCTAGGCAGAAGCACAGATTAAAAAAAAAATACTGAGGGAATGCATTTATCTGAGAGCCTGAAATATTTTTCTGTCTAGAGAAATACTCAGACAAGCTGCTGGATTCTGACATGCAAAGCGAGCACTGGAATGTTAGCAGCTCCATTTTGCTGTAGACTGGAGAAAAAAAACCCAAACCTGTTTTCCAGAGAGCTGTCCTTCCTCTGCATATCCCTCGTGTTGGGTGCTGCCTGAGCCCTCACGCCTTTCAGCACAGCATGAGCTGAGCTGGGCCTGGGGGCTCATGGCTACAGCCGGACCAGACCACACACTGCTGCTGCAGCTGCATCACTCCCACTGCCTGGGCATTGCTGCTTGCTTCTAGTGCAAGACAAATTCACCTGGCCAGCAAGCCTGACAAGAGTCAATCGGCAGGCTCTGAAGGCTGGAATAAGTCAGAATATGGATATGTGCATTCTCTATTGTCCAGAGAGTTATTGGAAATCAATCATTTGTCAGAAGGACTAGTTTAGAGTCTATTAGATCTGAAACCTAACCTTTGGCTGCTTATCATCTCAAACCTGGGCAGGACCTGCTTTTTATGGCTTCATACATCACACAAAAAAGCAACCCACTCAGTGAGTAATTGCTGTGTATGGTTTTACATAAAACATTGGTGTAGTGCAGGGTATGCAGCTGGTGACTGTCCTGTCAAACCAAAGGTAGCCCTAATTTTCCATTGTTGCTAGGCATGTCGTCTTGCTTTGATTCCATCTTGAGCTAGAGAGAAAAATTAAGCCTTCCATGCGCCTTTCATCTATTTTCAAAGTAAAAAATAATCATGTAGTTAATTTAATGTGGATTTCCACGTTATTGTAATAAGCACTTGTTTCAGATTATGACCTTACTGTTCTTTTCACTGAGTCTGAAAACTATTTGTGCTTTCTTCTTCACTTCTATTGTCCATGAAGCACAACATGGCTGTCTTGAGGATGTTAATGAGTCTTCCTGCTAAGCTTAGGAATCTGACCCTGCTTTTTAATGAGCTGCTCATCTGTGGAGAACATGGATCACAGAATCATAGAATCATAGAATATCTTGAGTTGGGGGGACCAATAAGATCATCAAGTCCAGCTCCCTGCTACACAGGACTACCTGAAATTAAACTGTATGACTGAGAACATTGTCCAGACACTTTTTTTTGGGGGGGTTTCCAGAACTTACAAACCCTTCGGGCAGGCATAGACTGGGAGCTTGTACAGATCTGAGAAACAGAGTAACTGTTGGCTGCTGCAGGAAAACAAGAGATTAGCACTGTAATCCTCAAATGCATTTCCATGCAGAATTCCTGTGGGACCACTCTCAGGCTGTATGCAAAGATGTTCTCCCACTGGAAGTCTGCAGAAGGAAGGTAGTACTGTTGCACTTTGCTAGAGCAGTTATCAGACTGTCAGGCCTGACCAAATGCAACAGGGTTTTCTCAGAATTTTAAAAGAACAATGGAAGTATTATAATAGATGGAAATTGTTTCATGTTCATACCTATTAATTATACAAGTTGAAACATATGAAACTAAAAGCACCCCTTTTACAGGACTACTTCAGTAACATTGTTGTTATTATTCAGGAAAACAGACCAGACGCTGAGTAGGTGGTGTGGCCTAGGAGACGTGTCTGAGGGGGAGGCACCTGGATGAGGTGGCAACCAGAAGGATCAGGGTATTCCTGTCCAGCTCTGTGAGAGATGGGGTGCAGCAGCAGCTGGGCTGGAGCTGCAGCCTCGGGTGCTCATGGCCCAGGTGGCAGCAGCTGGGGACACTGGGATCCAGGAGGATCTCCTGGGCAGACTAAGCAAAGCTGCTAGGGGGATACACATAGAACATGTATGTGTGCATGTACAGAATATAATGTATGTGTATAGCATGGGATATTTCCTTCTAAAGGACTCTCATACTGATAAGCCAGAGAGGGCACCAGGACCAGGCATTGAGCACTGTTTGTGTCAGTAAGAGTGCTCTGTGTCCATGACAGCGCTGGCCTGTGTGGCCAGCCCTGCACATATGTATATATGTGTTGAATATGTGTTTGTGTGTGTATGGCTGTGCCTGTTTGAAATACACCCTCAGCCTCACCACTGGCTGGACTGAGGAGTGCAGCTGCAGCCTCTACCCCTCTGTCAGGCTGTCGGATCCTTACTGACACACAGATCCTTAGAAAATACTTCCCTGCAGTCCCTGGGGATGGGACAATAAGCAAGAAGGCTGGAAGGCTTCTGATCCCTCTCTGTTTTGTTTAAGGTTCTGCAATTTCATGCTCATGGAGAACCTTCCCCCCATGATTTGTGAGTGTGGATTCTTGCATTTCTTTTTCCCATGGCTGATATCTGCCACATTGAAAATCTCCAGTACAGGTATTTCATTAATATCATCACATACTTCATGACTGGGATGCGTCCTAAGTGCCTTTCCTTAGAATTCAGTCCACACTGTCTTCAGGGATGGCACCATGACTTTTTCTTGTGATCTAGAATATTGTGTACCTTTCTCAAAAAAGCTGGTTGTTAATACTTTTGGTCTTACGAGCTTTTTTGCAATATGGTGAAATTTATTCTGATTGCTCTTTCTCTTGATTTCTGTTAGGGTATTGTACCAGATTTCAGATTTTTTTTGCCAATTTTAGTGAAGTACTACATGAGCATGGAGGAGATACTGTAGCAGTCACAAGATTATGTTAAAGACTTATGCAAATTCTTTCTTCTTCAGCTCTCTAATCTCTCCCTGCTCATGTGTTCATTTTTGTAGCATTGTAGTGGGTTTGTAGCAGGAAGTCATTTGTCTCATTCAAATGTGAATAATCTGACAGTGCAGTGATTGCAAGCCTGCCCTGTGCTGTTTGACTTTCAAAACCTGAATGTTGAACTAAGGAAAAATAGAATGATTAGACACTGAAGTGACTTTAAATGCAACAATGGATGAGTCACTTCCAAAAGATGGAGATAAAAGTGTGAAGGAGACCTGCAGGATAAAATCCAAAGACATAAGCAGAGTTCACCAAGTATCACAGTAGCTGGAGTTCTTACACTGCTTCACTGCTTCCTCAGTTAAATTAGAGCAAAGAGGCTCAGTTCATCTGAATCTGCCAGGACACAGAAAACTCCTACTGACATCCAATGTGTATCTACCAAGAGTGGATAAATACTTTCAACTGTAGGGGAGGGAGGACAGTATATCTTTGCACAAAGCCAGAAAGACAGCTTTCCACAGGCTCCCTTTACAGGACAGAGCAGTGGTCTTCCCATTATTTTGGTTGCATGCTCCAGCCATGAGCTGTTTTCTGAGCACCAACCCCCAAGGTAAACAGTGGGAAATTGGGACCAAGATGGGGAGGGCATCCTAGACTGCCTGTGCTCATACAGGCTCCTGCAACCATGTGTGGGTGTGGAAGGGGCACAATTCTTTTCAGCTGGCTGCTCTGACTTGATGGAGAGGTCTGCTCCATAGACAGCGTGATTCCTCCACAACAGTTTGAGCTGCTTCTATACAGTTAGTTCTCTCCTTATCTCATGTATTCTCTTCCTGATAAAAAGCATGCAGGTATGTCTGTGGGGTGACAAACCTTGGGACCTCAACACACTGACATGGAATCACTTAGTTAAAATCTGACTTCTATACTTATTAAAAAGATACCAAAAAAATGAGAAAGCTCATAAATAAATATTTAAGATTACAGAAAATGCCTTTAACTAGATGATTTAATAAGGTCAGTTCTCTTAGTTCAGTCTAAAGGACAAACAAATAAAAGATGAGCATAAAAGTCAGTACAAAAATCTTGCTTGGTAGAGGACAGTGGAGCTGGAGGATTTCTAATCCAGTACAGAAATCTGAGACAAGATTCTCCAGTTATAGATTAAAGCCAAACACATTTAAACACTCAGGCACAACACAAAATACTCTGATTTAGTCTCCTGAAACTTATTAAGGTAACTTTATCTAATTAGATGGTGAAGTGAAAAGCTAATTAAGAATATATTATCGATGAGAAACACACAGTGCCTCTGTTAGTGTGAATGACCCTACCCTTCTTACACACATAGGACCAACGGGCTGGTTGTCATGATACCAACATCAAGCAGGACTCCAGATGGGCAAGATCAGCAGAGCCCACATCTGATTTTGGGCTTGGGCATAGCTGGGCACTGCACTTGCACTCCTGGCTGCCCCAGGGCACAGGGCTGCCCCAGCTCCAGTCTGCTGTAGACTGCACCAAGCACATGTCTGACCCCATGGTACAAAACACTCTGGGCTTTTCATTCCACTCTTTTTCCTCCCTTTCTTAGCATTACTGCAGCTGAATGAAATGTTTGACAGCTTCAAGGCTTCATTTTCCCCACAGCATTAAATCAGCCCGTGCTTGTTTCCAACTGACACTGTCTGTGAATGGCCTGTGAGGTTATTTTAGAGGGTCTGAAAGACCTTTCTTCATAGATAAACCCCAACACTTTACTGTGCTGTGGGCATAAAGAGTTTGCTCCCCTCATAAAGAGTACTTTTCTCATGTACTTCTCAGAAAACTGGTACAAAAGCAGCCACTGTAATTGCCTTAACAAACTGTAAGTGAAGTGTTGGGGAAAAAACAGTAGTCACCTCATCACTGTTATGCTGGAAATTTCATAAGAAGGTTTATCCGTGTAGAGAAGACATCCCTTACCATCCTAGTCTCCCCACCTATTCTACCTGTCAAATTTAAATCTTTACCAAAAAATCTGGGAGGAAGGATGGGAAGGAGGGCGGAAAGAAGGGCAGGAGGAAGGGTGGGAAGGCAGAAGGAAGGAAGACAGGCAGGCCAATAGATAATTATACCTCAGTGTTGTTACCTCAACAAAGTTGTAAAAGAAAACCTCTTTATTTACTTATGCTGGGCACATGTTTTCAGCAGTCACAGTCAAATAACTGTCATTATTTCTAAATAGATGCTGATCCTTGTAGGGGACTGGTAGCCAGCTAAGGGTCCTGAAGGACAATGCAATGGAAAAACAGTTCCTGGCCCAGAAGTTTAAAACTGTTCTTTTACTCTATTAAGTAGAAAGCCTTGTTAGCCTTCTTACAATGCATAACAAAATCTCCATTCTGAAACAAACAGAAATCTGTGTGCATAGTCTAGAATTATTCCCCACAACTTACATGTATACTTTTCCACAGGTATAACATCCACCTGTATCACTGATTTTGTACATCAGTGTACTGTCTCACACAAGAGTTTCTTGGTATTAATCTGTACAAACAAAAGTAACTGGAGAAAAAAAACCCTATAATCTTAGAAATCGTGCTGTACCAATTGAATTTGGTTCAGGAATGTTTTATGATAACTCAGGTCTACTAAATTGATTCTGCACAGTCCAAATCTCTTCCTAAAATTAATAAGCAGAACAGTTTCTCTCAGTATTATTTGCTCCCTTTTTCCCTTATTCAGGTGTATCAATTTTTTACTTCTCTTCCATCTTCCCAACTGACAGAAAGAATACTTAGCTTATTATTTTAGGGGTACAGCTCTCCAAACAGAACATGTGCTGCCTAAGCATCCAAGCCTTTCACTGATACCAAGACAGTTTCACAGGTAAAGCAGAAGCTGTGCATGCAAGCAGAGCTAAACCAGGAATTCAGTCACTGCTTCCCACTGAGGGCCAAGATCAATGAGTCCAGCCATTCACCCAGCACTGCCAAGGCTAACCCATGTCCCTCATCCCCACATCTCCAGGGCTCTGAAACCCCTCCAGGGATGATGGGGACTCCAGCCCTGCCCTGGGCAGCCTGGGCCAGGCCCTGACAACCCTTTCCATGGAGAAATTGTTCCCCAGCTCCAACCTAAACCTCCCCTGGCACCACTTGAGTTGTGCCAAAAGTTCCTCTTGTCCCATCCCTTGTTCCTTGGGAGCAGAGCCCGACCCCCCCTGGCTCCAACCTCCTCTCAGGGGGTTGCAGAGAGCCACAAGGTCTCCCCTCAGCCTCCTCTGCTCCAGGATCAACACCCCCAGGGCCCTCAGCTGCTCCTGGGCAGACTTCTGCTCCAGAGCCTTCCCCAGCTCCATTCTCTTTTAAGTCCATTGGTAGCCTGTTCTCGTTGGGCTTCAGTTTTCATACTCAGGCCTTTTTGTTGCTGATTTTGTATGAGACATTTGAATTAAATGGTTAATATTTTTCATAAATAAATATGAAATTAATAAAAAGGCTGTATGGACTTTGCCAGTTTTAAGCAGTTTTGCTACAGAATAATTACGGATCACTGGAGCTTACTAAGTAAACCAACAGAGACTCCCAGCCCAAACAACTTTGAAGTCTGAGCTTTTTAAATACAGTAAGAAGCACTCCACGCTGGCAAAGTTCCCATTTTTATGCGGCAGTTTGAGAACATGTGCAAGCAAGCGTCCTCTAAGACTGAGCTACTACAACATTTCCCAAGGAACTCTCAGGCCAGCTGTGTCTTCTTCAGAAGTAAATACCCCCATCTGCATTTCCAAGGGGCTGAGAACAAATTCTTGAGGCACCAAGTGCTGAAGGCCTATAGCAGAAGTTACTCCTTCTATTTGTCTTCCAGGGATTCTGAAAGTCACAACTCAGCAGTATTTTCTTGTTTCATGCTGAGTACAGAATATGCAGGTTTACAAAGACAAGGAAAGAAAAAGAAAAAAAGCAGCGTGCAGCTGAAGGACTGAAATAATTTTCTTCAGAAATAATTTTTGTTCATAGTGTTGGGGAATTCGTGTTGTTCCAGGGTGTTTTGCAGTGTGGGGATGTAAGGCATATCTGTAGCTCTAACAGAATGCTAACAGAATGAGGGACATGCATGATGAGGGAAGTGCACTGAAGAAAGCACTTTAGCTGATGATCATTGAACACGTTCTTATTATGAAATTGTAATGGCATGGCCCTCTGAAACTAGTAAATGGGGAAAATGTAAATGAGAAAGCGATGTAGAAAAAAAACCTAATGGTATTGCATGTTATTAATGTGATGCAAACAGTTGCTATAGTGACCTGCAGGCAAGTCAGAGATTGCATTTCAGTCTGTATGTAAAGTGAATACTTTTTATGATATGAATTATGCAGTGTTATGACAGGCTGGGTATGTAGACTTAGAGAAGGCTCTAATTAAACAGCACAATGGCAATGCAAACTCAGCAGACACCCAGTTGTAGCTAAATACAGAGGAGTCAGCTTCTGATAAGTGTTTACCAAAGGCAGCTTAGGTAAAGCAGGGAACATTGCATGGAAAGGCACATAGGAAATGCAGCTTCTTAAAGGTCCTTCAAGAAAACAAGTCCTCTTTGTGGGAAGGGTAGGTGCCTCCATGGCAAAACCACAAGATTTATCACAGAACTGCATAATCATCCAGTGGGATGGGATCTTAGCAGGCAGGGGTCACTCTGCTCCAACCTCCTGCTAAAGTTGCTGCTGTCTTTTGGTGAGGTCATCCAGGGTCTCAGTCTGCTGGCTTTTGTACACCTCTGAGGATACTTTTCCCACAATCTCTCTGCCCCACTGCCCTCTCTAAGAAGCAGCACCCCAGGACTGTGCCAGATACCTATGAACACATCTGCAAGGAGTAAAGTAGGAGTGTCCCTGACATCATGGCAGCGAAACTCTTACTCTGATGCCTGTTTAATGTTAAGGAATTTCTGCTTCAAGTGCAATTGCAAATTTACTTCTGCAGCTCTGCAAGACTAATTTGTACAGATAAGTCTCATGGTACTGTGTAATGCAGGTAGAGTTTGTTGTTCCCACTTTGATGAATGCAAGTAAAGCAACAGCTAAATGTGGCTTCACTTTTTATTAATGAATGTCATGCTTTAGAGGGCAATATTCACCAGCACAGAGAACGCCCCTGGAAGATAAGAGAGTTTGAGAATGTTTAGACTTGAATTTATCTTAGTCTGAGAGGTCAGTGCAGGGAAAGATAATGGATGTTGGACAGATTCTCAACCTTCTCCTATCCCTCCACTCAAGCACAGTCACCTTGTAATTGTATGTGAGCTTTATGTAGATAACTCTATGTTCTGAATAATATAATTTTAAAAAATAATCCTGGTTGTATCCAGAGTCTGAAATCTTACAAATGCTTTTTATCTGTTTTACCAGGATCAGTTCCCAAGGTTTATCATACAACAGCACTGTTTTCAATGATAGTAAATTCTCAATTGAAAATTAACACTGAATCATACTGCCAAGAAGCACTAAGAAACAGGACAGAACCCCAGAAAAATTTAAACAGTGTAAATCATCCTTCACTGTTTCACCAAGTACAAATTGAAGAACTAGTAAGTCCTTGAGGCTTAAAAGCAAGGCCACTTGTCACCACAGGCTCAGCCATCCTTTCTTACCCAGCATCCTTCAGTGCCCCAGAAGCTTTACACCACTGTAAGCACAGCAAGTGCTTAATGTTGGGCTTCTGCTTATTCAGGCAAAAGGTCTTTGATTCCTGAATAAACTGGGAGTGCAGTTCTCAGAAGAGAGATCCCAAATTCTTCTAATACTGCAAGAGTTGGAGGAATTACTAAATCCTTGATATATCATAACAGTGGCTTCTTATTCCCATTTTCTTATTTTTCCCAAGTAATTTCTGAGTTCTGTAGTTCTTAACATTTTTTTTCTTTGCAAATAACCTCTCTTTATAGATGCATTATCTTTTATCTCTCTCTGACAGTGTTTGAGGTGTTAAGAGATTACCTGAACCTTTTTTGTGACACAATAAAAACTTCATCCATAAAACTGGCATCTTAAAAATGTGGGACAAGATAGTCATCAGGAAGGAAGAGGTTCAAATTCTGAAGAAAGACAGAAAGTTCTCAGAGAAGACAGGGCTGCAGGTGTACTCAGATAGTTGGGAATGCTTGGCCAGATTCCAGGTAATTAGAGGTTTTAACTCTTTCAGAAACCAAGATGTCTCCGCACATAGGACAAATCTTGGCCCATGTCTTCTGCTGAGAGGACTGTTGTGGCTTGATCAATCACCATGACCTAGAGGCTACAGGGGAAACTATAGTTTAGTGCTGTAAGGAAAACTACAGTTCAAGAGGGCACTGGAGGGAAAAAACCCTCCAAACTAACAGCTGCTGAGAATGTGCTGCAGTTGGTAGTAACCAACCTCCCTGCATTGGGAGGTTGTCAGGGAAGGGGATGATTTCACATAACTTAGCAGGAACTGAATTTTCCATGAGATAATTTGTCTTAGCTCTGTGCAACAAACTGTGTAAATAACAAATTTAATTTCTGTTTTTCTCATATGGTATCACTTTATTTCCATCTGGGTTCATACCAGAAGGTATATTGGAAGGCAGTTGGTGAGTTATACTACAAGGTAGATGGAATATTTAGCATTATCTGTTTAAACTTTCTTGCTTCTCTCTTCTCTGGGACTTCCTGTCACACCATCTCACTCACTGTTTCAGAGTTCAATTTTTCTCCTACATGTTTGACCTTTTGAAATTGTGCTTGATAGTGCATTTTCATAGTTTCTCTGTGCAGTGTGTCTAAATAGAATTACCAGGTTTTATTCAATACAAACAAAATTCTAAGTGAGGCTAGTGACCTTCAGGAAAAATTATTTGCCCTCCCATAGATTTTTTTTCCCAATTTAAACACAGAAATGAGATATGAGTTTATTTTCTAACCATAACCATAAAAGTAACTCAGTGTGAAGAGTTAGCAGATACTTAATGTGACACCCTCCAAGAATGCAATGTGCATTTTCACTGGGGCATACTTCAGATGGCAGAGCCTTGTGGCAGATGTACACAATACTGCAGCAGGGTGAGGAGCAGTGAAGGGTGAAGTGTGGAAGAAGGAAATTACTTTCAGCAGTGATGACTGTGAGGCTGCAGACCTTGCAACAATTTGGAGTCTGTGAGATGTATCTACTGCCAAAATGTAGACAGGAGACCAGTATTTTTGGAGTACACTGAAACGGCACACAGCATCCAAGGGATGGACTATGTCACACACCCCTGAGCCCCCATGGCCTCTCAGAGACCCCCACTATGGGTGCTGCACAGCCCTGGGGCAGTGGCTGCAGGGCTGCCAAAGCAGGGGCCAGCACTGGCAGGCAACTTCAGTGACTGATCATTTGGCCTGACTCTTCAGCCACCCAGGGAGTGCTGGAGTCACCTGCAGCCTTACCATGGGTGGCCATGCAAGCCCAGAGGGCACTGCTGGCATTTCCCAAAGGGCAGAGAGAATCCCATCAGGTTACCCTAGGAGCTGCCATGGTTCTGGACACGTGCCTGTCACCCCCAGGATCTCACCTTGCTGCATTGCCTCTTCTTTCTCAGTCAGCTACAGACAGTTCAAGGCTCCTGCAAGCTTTCAGTCTCATGCCCATGGACCCCTACTCTGCACTTGACATCCCCCTCTTAAGAAACTGTCCTTGAGAATGTAAAGCTGAACTGGGCTTGTCCCAAATGAAGCTTTGCCTCTCAGCCAGCCACGTGCACTGTTTGAGGACAAAAATAGAGACAAAGACAGAGAAAACTCACTGCCTGTTCTTTCATGAACAGCAGTACAGATCCTGAATGAGGTATTTCTTCTGAATATTACTTGTGAGTAAAGAGACACATCTATGAGCACTTCCCAACAACTGCATATCAAAGAAAGTTACTACTTATTAAAATATTGTTTCACCACAGTCATGTCACACACGAGGGTTATCTTTTGGCGTAGGGAAAAAACTGTGCCTGGGCAATGCAAATAAATCTGGGGAGTATTCATTCTAAAAGATTGCATTGATTATCACAGTCTTCCACCTGGCAATAAAAGCTGCAAATAAATACAAGGCAACACAAATCTGCTCTTGTATAAAACAGTCATTTGCCTTTGTAAAAAAAAAAAAAATCATTTTTGTGAATCTTTTTAATCATTGTTTGCAAGTGTTGAAACATTAAAATAACTACAAGATTAGGATGTCTTGTATGTTATTACTCAGGATACACAAAGTTTCATGCTCCCTGCAGTGCTCTGACACTTGTGTTCTCCTTAAACCTGCTGAGCAAGTTATGTTACAGACAAGGGGTTAACAGTTCCCAGTTCCTCCCGAGGCCATTATACCTGAGCGTTCCTCACCCTTTCCACTACTGATACCTTCAGGGGCATCTCAAAAGCATTGCAGTGTTCAAGGAAGAGCTGTGTATTGCTTTGTTCCCTGCACATTTCTTAGTGAATACTCATTGCATCCTTCAGTCTGCACAATTCAGCTGTCACTTGAGAAGTGCATTCATCCTTTAATAAGGTCCACACTAATTTATCTGGGGGAAAATACAAAGAAGTAAAAATAGCAAGGTCATTTGCAGTCTCTTAAGAATGATAGTGCTAATGAAACTTTAAAATTAATTACAAGATTAATTCCCTAAACTTTTAAGACAGTATGGGGGAAAGTGCAGCTGTCAGAGAAAGAGAGAAGCTGTTACTCCAGGGGGAAAACAAGGAAAGTGCCTGGTACAAAGAAACAGGTAGACTGATCAACTGCTCTACTGAAAAGCTGCTGATTTGCTGGTGTCCATCACTTGTTTTGTACCTTACAGACTGAACAGTACTTAGGACAGTGAGGATCCACCTGACTGCAGGAACTGCTAGAATTGCTCTACAGATTCTTGACAGGACTATTGTGAAGTGATTTCTGTTCCAAGATGTAGTCTTAATTAGCTCCAGAAAAGACCACTCTGGAAATGTCCTTTCCAAAGTGTTCAGTGTGCCATCAGTTGTGCCTCTAGCTCAGGAAGCAGGCATAACTACTTCTAAAAACAGTGTATTGCTACTTAGTGCCAAGACTACCTTTTAAAACATACTTTAAAGAAGATTAAGCTTTCTATTCATAGGAATAAACTCTTGCTTACTGAGGCCTTTTCTCAGAGCATCTGCTTTCTCTTACAGCACATGAGCAGAACCCCTCAGGGCCATCATATATATTGCCATGTTCTTAGATGGTGAATCTTGCATTTAGACCTACAAGTTAACTGAAAGATGGATAAAACCCCACGTGGACAGCAAGCTCCCTTCAAACTTTGCATCTGAGGCAGCTGATGTGTTTTGGTTGTTTTAGAAAGGACTTAAAATGCATTTGTACCTTTGAAAGCATAAAGCCACATCTGTATGGTCTGTTTTGGTTTTGTCTTTGCCAGCAGCCTATGAATAATTAACAGCAACAGAGGAAGGAAGCCTGTGCCCCTGCAGCTGCTCTTTGCAAAGTCCAGAATTTTTTCTTCAGAGCTCTCCAATAGTGCCTGGTTCAGTAAGGCATGTCTGGAGCCCAGGATGCTGTAACCAGTCTTTGAAAAAAAAGATGATCTCTTGATGCTTACTTTCCAGGACAATGAGTCTTTAATTGCCTGTGTTTTGCAGTGGAACAGTAAATTTCTGATCTAACTATGTGAGAAAGTTCCACATGGTGGTGGTCAAGATGTGGAGGTGGTTCAGATAAAGTTATGTTTTCAGTCTCGTTTTCTTAAAGCAAGTAGTGTCAGCCCTTGCATTTTGTATCCATATTAGGTATATCAAAAAAGTCCTCACACATCGATCCCCTTGAGAAAACAAAACAATGTCTTATTAGAACACTGAGGGGGGTTTTTCAGTATTGCTACTTGTGTCTTAATCTCCGAACCAGGACTTTTTAAACAGTGTGCACAGGGCCCCAAAGCATGCAGAAATATTGTGGTCAGGTGTGACAGACATATCAAATATTTTATCTAGTAACAAGGAAGTCTCTCTCTAGGAAAGGATTAAGGCTCTGCAAATCATAACAAGTTTTTTGTTTTGTGGTAGAAACGACAGCCACTCATTTGAGGACCTGTGAGAGTTTTTAAATGAATTTACAAAGACAGGCGTGCTGTATGAGCATATCACATGGGCAGCTATAGTAGGTGCCTTGGCCTCCTGTTTGGAAGGAGAATTTTTGCTGTTCAAAGAAAACCGTATTTTTTGCTGTTATTGAAAGTGATCTTACAGATGTTGAGATGATGGACAAACAATGTTTTGCTTGCTTTGAACTTCAGCCTTTCCCCACATCTGGAACAAGCCAGTTTGAATTCTAAACTGACACGCTTACTCGTAAGCCATCAGTCTTCCTTCAAGCCTATTTTAGACAGGTCTGCAATGTTTGAGTTGCTAAGTGGAAACGTGGTCAGAATCACCATCTACTGGAAATTTCAGTAGAGAAACAGCAGAGTACAGTTTATAGCCTCTTTGGACAGCCCCTGAAAGAAACCAGCATGGGTGACACATAGAGGACTGAGAAACAGGGAAGACAGGAGCCCCATTTGGGTTCTTTATTATTTCAGACTTCTGGACCAACACAATGCAATTTCCAGTGAAGGAGTGAGCTTCACTGGTGTGGGAATTTAACCAGAGGACAAAAGACTCACTCGTCATAGCAGCCCCCCAAAGAACAGGCTGCAGTCGCCCACGGAGCACCATGTCAGAACTGCTACTCTAGAAAATTATGTAAAGAGTGAAGCTGTACAAATTCAGTGAGAATTAATTTTCCCTGAGAGAAACGGGGCTAGTGTAGATGGTTTTAGCTTGACATCCTTGCAGTGTATCAACACTGACACTGGAAGAATTCAATTAATGGGTCACCAAGAAAACCATACCACAAAATAAATAATCTGCTTAATGACAGAGTTTTGAAGAACAAGCCTTTACATTTGGTATGGGTTTAATTACATGTGACATTATATTGCAACAATGAAGCAAAGTGTACAAGCTCATCTTTCTGTTTACCCATTTTCTAGGTTTTGTTTTGTAACTCCTGTTGTTGCTCGTAACTTGTATTTTCTAATTAATTTTAAAATAATTTAGAATAGGTTTATGACTAATTGGCAGCCACTATGAACTTGTGATATCCCTGCTTTATGTGTCTGAATTTTCTCAATGGAGCTATGAAATTGATAATTAGAAATATTTTGATTACCATAAAGTGAGCAGTAAATTTCTACAACAATGGTAGTTGGATTCATTTTTTTAAAGAAATTTCAAGCCCTTACATTTTTAAGCTATAATAAAAAAATCCATTATCTGAATTTGAGCTAACAAGATCATTTTTCATGAAGGTTTGATAATTATTATATTGCATTAGTATTGCAAACTGTATTAGCTTGCAAAATCATTATGAAACCAATTACCCCGTGTCTGTAAGGCCACAGACTATACTCAAAGAAAATTAGGAGTGCCCATGCAGAGAAAGCTATACTGTAAATTTTGTTTCTCCAAAGAAACTGGTTATTCTGTTGGGGGATCATTTCAACTAAACCATGAAGGATAAAACATAAATGGCAGTGAGTCTGTAATTAATTTGTCAGAATAATCATAGGGCTGATGCTTCTGTGGCTCAGATAGTAGAATTAAGTTGTAGTGCTTCTCTCTGAAGTATTTTTCAGCAAAAAAGGTATCAGGGACAAGAGCTTAAAAAAATCTTCAAGTCCTGTTCATAGATATACTTAAGCAGTATATTCATAGAATAAACTGAGAGTAAACTGAAATTTTACCATTTCTACCTGTTCTGGTGTTAGCAAGTTGTATTTATTGTTCATGTAAAGGTGGAGTTTTCTGGTCCTGTTTTTCTGCAGCAGCCAGACTACTGTGTTCTTATGCATCCACTACAGACCAGACTGAAACCATAAAGGCTTCATCTGTATGAGTCCAAGAGTGCCAGGCAGCATTGCCAGGAGCCTGGTCACCTATCCTCTCACATTGCCACATGCACATTTATCATCCATCAAATTTAGTCCTTTTCTAAGTAATTGCAGGGCACAGTTCAGGACCTGGGAGCCTCCCCTGCAGCAGCCTTCCTGGAGATGGGTGAATTTAGTATTACGGAAGAGGTAGTTTTGAGCCTCATTACCTGAGGAGAATGCCAGTCATTTAATTTACATGAGGAGAGTCACAACTGTAGTGAACAGAAAGACCAAGTGAACTGAATGCTACTAGAAAACTCACAGATACTCTTGTTTCCTTTCTTTAATTACTGCTCTGCTCAATACAGCAAGCAGGAAAAAAAAATCATTTTCACAGTGGCTTTTAAAGCAAAAACAGATGTTAAAAGTGATACCGCCTTGAGATAAATAAAGATTTAATGGGGACATTCTTTTCTGAGCTTCATTATACAATTGTGTATAATTTTTTCCATGCTTTGCCTTGTCTTTTAACTTCTCTTATTGCAGTTGCAGATTAGACTATTAGGGTACTTTTAAACCACTTCAGCCACACAAAGCTATTTTCCCATTTCCTCACATAATGTTCATAGGTATTTTGTGGTCACAGGTCTACATTTTTACTGTTCATTTACACCAAAGCTGATAAACCATTTAAGCATAATACTCGAAAATAGGAACTTCCTGCTCTCCAGCTCTGCTGTCTTAAAGATAAAATCTTCAGTATGTTTATTTTCATGGAGCTTGCCTTGTTAATACACAAAAAATGCCTGTCTATCTCTCTGCAGGATATCTCTGTACTTGTCTGTCTCTCTTAGGGAACTGTAAGGCTGGGATCACTCTGGTACTTGCCAGTGAACAAATGCCACGGATATACATGGTACCAATGGGAAATCTAATGTAGACAAGAAAGCAGCAAGGCTCAGTGCAAAGGCTGATTCATCCATTGGCTGACTGTACACATCAATCATCTCTCTGATTCCTCGATCTGAGCACTATTGTGGTCCTTGGGCTCTGGTCTGGCCAGTATGGTCTTCAGTTCAAGACTCCTTAGTATCAGTGTTGTTAGTTAACACAGCAAGAGGACTGTGAGCAGAAAGAACCGATTCCCACTCCGCAACCTGAGGCATGGTGCAGTGTTCAGGAACCATTGCAGTGCCCTTACTGCTGTGTGAGAGGGGATTTATCCAATATGTGTAGGATCACCAAGAAGAACAAAACAAAGGCAAGGCTGAGAACATGACACTGTGACCTTAAGGTGCCATGGTATAACCTCCTTCTCTCCCATGCTGAGTTCTAGCCCCAGCCAGCCCAATGGCATCCACTAGGCTCCATGCCCTGCACCCAGGTCTGCCCTATACTGGGGAACCCCAGACTGGGCCATATGGGGCCTCACCAGAGGGAACCATTACCTCCTTCCTTGGCTGGCTGTGGTCTCACTGGCACAGCCCAGGTCACCATTGGCTTTTTTGCAAGGCACAGTGATGTGTCCTGTTTGACTTGTCCACCATGACCCCCAGACACTTTTCCACAAAAGGAACCTTTTACACCCTTTTCCCTTTCCCTCAGCAGCCAGCCCCTGCCTACTTGCCCTGGTATGTGGGGTTGCTGCATCTCAGACATGAGACTCCAAAATCTTGAACTTGGACAAAGTCCAGGCTTAGAGTAGATCAAGTTCAAAGATGGAATCTGTGAATGTTTGTCCTCAGTACCATACTGGGGAGCGCTTGGACCCAAAGAGACCAAAGCAGTGGCTGTTCAGCTTCTGAGGCACAGGATGACCATGGTGGGGAAGGGGGAGCAGCTGCATTGCAGCACAGTTGCTCGGAGTAATTACCAAATAGCAGCGACATGCAGTGAAAAATAACCCTGCAGCTTTGGCTGTGAGGAGTTGCTGTGAGGTAGTGAAGCCTCAAAGAATTGATGTCAAGAGAGTTTTTGTAATGTACTCTAAACTTGTAGCTTTCATTGCTTAAGGCTTGACACAACACACTGTTGCATGTCTTGTACTATGGTATCTGTCTTGCAGTAATGTTTCTCTCTCCAGTGGGTTGTTATCCCAGTCTCTTCCTTTTCTCTTTATCCACTTTCCGTAGAAAACAGAAAGCATGTTCTCATTCTCACTGTTCAATTTTCTGTACGGTACAACTGTTTCTATTCTCATACTGATCTTTTTATTAATTGTATCAGCAGAGATTAATATTTAAACCTTCTTAATTTTGAAGCATGTTTGTTGGCTTCAGAAAAGAACTGCTTATCTTTTAAATCTGAGGTTTAAAGAAATCTTAACAAGCTAAGAACCCATCATCATAAGTGTAACTTGTAATTATGTCTTCTCCAGTTCTGCCTGGGAAAACAATGTAAAACTGGATTAATCCTGAATTGAGCACGAAGAGTTTCCACAAGGAAAACAGATCAGACGTTAGTCATACAAAGAATCCCACATACCCCTATATGCTGTGTGACAAATACGCAGTAAATTTTTGTCTCAATCAGAAAGTCTTGAAGGGCTCAGTTCACAGGCAAATAAAAACGAGTAAGTTTTCATGAAGAAGCTGAAACAAGTTCCTTGTGTGATTCTTTACTTACAGGAGCAGAGGGATGATTATAATTAATCCTCTGTTCTCTCCTGCTCCTGGGCTGTCCCTGTGTCAGCACTCCTCTCCTTTTTACTGTGCCCATTCCTGCAGTACTCAGATTCTCCTCGGTGCCACTCCCTGTGAGGCATCAGGCTCCTCTTCAGCTCTGCATCAACAGTTGTCTGAGAGGTCACCTTCACTTCTTTTTATTCCCATTACCAATTAGATAATTTTAAAGGTCCATTTGTTCTGTTTCAATTAGCAAAGACCTGGTCAGGAGAGTTGTACAGTCTGTTATTACCAGTCTGAGTACTGCCACTGAGCTGTGGATTATTTTGTGTGCTTTCAAACATTATCACCTGACTGTTATATCCACTTACTATGACAGTAGTCATTAGAGATAAGCTTATGAACAATTAATGATGCATAGAGAGTGCTGTGGTTCATCTGTGAACTTTCACTGAAAATATGGAATGAGGTCTGTCATCCCAGGTGAACATATAAATTATTGTCCCTGAGAAAGAGAAGCAACCACATGACTAGGCTGATTATTGAGGGGAGGGATGCTCGACAAATCAAAGAATCTCTTCTGTGTTTGGTTTGGGGTTTTTTGCGGGGGGGGGGGTGTGTTTAAACTCAGAATTAGGGCATTATATTTTCAATATAACAGCTAACATACATCCACAGAAAATAAATTGAAAACTATGCTTATTCTCCATTTACAAGCTTTGAGTTCCTACCCAGAGGTAATCTACACAGCTGAAAGCTATCTCTTTCCAGGACCAAACTGATGTCCTTCAGGTTGTTGGGGTTTTTAGGTGGTTTTTTGTTTTGTTTGGGGTTTTTTTGTTTTGATTTGGTTTGGTTTTGGTTGTTTGTTTGTTTTGTTATTTTTGTCCAAAGTTTTTAGTAAATTCTTTGGGAAATAGCTTTCTGCATTCTGCTAAGATTGACAGAAAAGAACACATGCTGCAAGTCTGCATGGTGTTAAGCCTACAGTAAAGAGTGAGAAGCATTAGACTCTAACAATGTAACATACTGAAGAGACAAGGTATTATGCAGATTAATGTTACTAAGAAAATACATGGGAAATAGATGCTTAGTTCTGCACCCAGCAGCAGGAATCCTTTGCCAGCATACTTTAAATATTGCTAAAACATACTTTCATAGAGAGCTTGATGCAGTCAGGAATCACTGCTAGGTTTAAGTATCTGGTTAAAGCCACTGCTCCATGGTAGGTGTAGTCCACAACAACCCACAGCAAAGCTCAAAGGTGTAACCCAGGGGTCAGGGTCCTAGGACAGAGCACCAGGAGCCTGGGCTGCGAGTCCTTTTCTGAGTCACACTGGTGCCTGTATCTGCAGCTTTCCCTTCTGCACAAGAACTTCCACCACTAACAAAATATTTCTCATCCAGTTATTTATTTCAGTCCTCATGCTGGTTTTGTCTGGCATCGAGCTGATGTTCTTCACAGCAGTGTGCATGGGTCTCTGGGTCTGGATGTCCCAGCCCACAGGGGGATGCTGGCAGTGGCTTTGGTGTTTGTCCTCCCAAGTCAGGGCCAGGTGTGCTTGAGCCCCCCTGCCCTGGGACAGCCCAGCACCTGCCTACCACAGGGGAAGAGGAGGAATTCCTGGTGTAGCTCTGCTGGAGCACAGAGTTTGGCTTTACCTGTGAAACTTTCTTTATCTCAGCCCTCCCCACCCCAGGGGTGAGCCAGTGGCTGGGGGGGATGCACTGCCCACTGGGGTCAGACCACAACAATCCTGAAAATCTTGACAGGATCCAGTATCTTTCAACTATGAGGCTCAAAAAACCTACCAAACCCAAACAACCAAAAATCTCAGAAAACCAACCCTACAAAAAAGAGATAAATACCAGTAGAAATTTACTTTGTAGCAGTTTTCTGGTCCTACATGTGTTGGGTTCATGCATTAAATATTCACAGAAGTTTCTGTGCACTGAAAACTGATTGGGTGGTTTTATCTTTTAAAATACATTAGCTACCATTTTTCCAGTTCACTATCATTGAGGTCTGATACAAAGTGAAGAAGGCTGTACCACAGTTGCACCACTTGAGTCTCCCTCAAGGTTGAAACCTTGATTTGTTTACAGCATGTTATTTCAGGTCTTTTTTATTGTGATTTAAAGGTACTAGTTCTCATTATTTTGTGCTAATGTACGCTGCATAGAAGTGACACTCTCCAGTGATAACCACAGTATACTTAACTTCTAACCCTTCATAGAACCAGAACAGATACATGTTCTTCAAAGCAGGGAGCAAAGAGATGGAGCTGTCTGCTAAAAAGAGCAGCCAAAAGGATAAAGGACTGGGAGGTAGAATGTAGAAAATACCATATATGCAGGCCAGAGTAAATAGATTTTAAAAACCTTGTTTCTCTAAAACTACAACACTGAAAAAGGTAAAGTCATTTAAGAACAGAGTAAAGGAGACTAAAAAGAAAATTAAATATTTGAAGAAGTGGAAGGTCTGTCTAGACAAGCAGAACAAAAACTAACATAAGCTCTGTTAACTGGAGAATCATAAGATCAAAAAGTTATTCCTCAGTAACCTTTTTAAAGAATTAGAATGTAATAGTAAATACTTTTTCAATCAAACTTACTAGAAAGTCTTGACATTGACAGATGATTAACATGTGGAGTACTCACAGAAAATAAGGCTGTAGAACTAAAATTAAACTAATTCTCAGCATCAGTGTTCCGTGTGTAGGAGCTCCCACACCAGTGCATTCCTCCAGAGAGGAAGAGGAAGGACTGCTTCAGAAAGAAATATCAGTAGAGGCTGTTGAAACAGAGAAGTTGAAGAGGATTAAATCACAAGAACAATCAGGTATTCACCCAGAAACTAACAGAACTCCAGTGTGAACTTGACAAAGTGTTAGGTACTAGGTTACACAAATCAGCCCCAGTATCAAAGGAATGGAAGGAGATGCAAAACTGAAGGATGCAAGGCATGACAGGCCCATAGGTTTTGATATCTATATGAGGCAAACCTACAGAAATAGCACTCAGCAACAGAACTGGAATGGCATATGGATAAATAGGATATATCAGAGAAAATTAACCTAGACCTGGTAGATTAGAGACACTCCTCACAAATTACTGGCCAGAGAAACACAAGCGTGAACAGGGATAGAAAAGCATGCTGATCACTCAGGCTACATACATTTCTCTCCAAAATACAATCAAGGCTCTCATTGACAATGCTTACCTGAGAAAATTACATTTTTATTTATTGCTTATTCAAAATCAGAATAAGGGCCAAGGCCAGGCTGAGGTGAGGCAAAGAAGTCAGCTCCCATGTTGAGATCCAGATAAGACCAGACCAGAGCAAAGGGGGTCAGAGATGGCCAGACACAAACATGACAGTGGTTAAGCAGGAGACTGCTTCAGCGAAGTTCAGAGAGGGAATGAGGCCAAGGGCTGAGACGAGGGCTCTGTTTCAGAGCTCTTGGGTCCATGGGTGTGGTGGAGGCTGCAGGTGAGGTGGGTTAGCACCATTCAGCAAGGAGAGGTGTCACACAGATACACCTGTAGTGAGCCAGCAGACCTCACTGCAGGGACCTCTGTCAGCTATATGAATGTGTTGAAGAACAGATTAGAGAAGCTCAAAGCAGAGAAACCCAGTGAGACAGATTAAATGTAGTGATGGAAACACTTCTTTTGGCCCATGAATGCCATCCACTGCATGACTGGCAGCTGCATGCATCTGTGTATTGAAGCCGAAAAAGGCCAAACAAAACTGTTTAGAGACAGAGTTTGAGTCTGTAAACAGCAAAGGTATTTATTTTCGGATCTGGGGAACCCCCAGCTCGTGCTGGACAAAGAGTTCCAAGGGTTAAGGGAAAGGGTTAGGATATTTATACAGTAAAAGGGTAGGTTACATCATCCTTACATACATATTCATAACAGGTGGAGTCTGGGCGGAGTTGTCTTTTTGGGGATGTGTTCGGGGGTCTTTGGGGGTCTTCAGATGAAGTAACGAAGTCTTCCTCAGGGTTGAACTTTTTACCTTTCTTGCTCTTGATGACTTCATCCCCTTGTTATAGAGGATAATTGGACCCTTGCAATAAAACTTCCCCTTATCTGCTAGTTCTGGCAGCCTCATCCTGCCTTTCGTGCCTGTGTTTACACTCCCCAGTGCCCAGCTGTCTCAGTGGTGCCAGGACTTACACTTCTAATTATCTCCAAGACAGAAGTTAATCCCGTTAGGGTCTTGACATGTCTCATCTGCTTTTGGTCACTTCTTTCTTAGTTTATCCCTGAATTCTACTGGTTATGAACACAAATTCATTAACATATATTACAAGTTCTAATTCTACATAAAGTAAATTCACACAAACAGTTTGGCCTGATCCACTCTCTTCTTCAGTATCTTTACATCCAATATGGTTATACAGCCTCGTGCCTTCTGTGAGCATCTACTGCCTGCTCACATGGAACAGACCCCAAGGGTAGCTGGACACTGTCCAGTTCGCAGGAACACTCTTCTATCACACTCAGATGGGAGGTAATAACTGGATTGTGCCTCTCTGGTTCACTGTGCCTGTGAATAGTCAATGATCTTCCCTCCCTTGAGGCACCTAAATCCACTGAAACCCAACACACCTTTTCCCTAAGTTCCTGTTTGCTGGGATAACTTGCACAAGCAGAATCAGGAAGCAAGGACCATGGCCTGTGTACCCATTCTTCTGTATTCACAGAATTTTTCTTTCTAATTTTGTCATATGGAAGAATTAGCACAAGAAAGCTGCTTACTGATCCATTAAAATGTGATTTCTTCTGATACCAATAAATTAGTGAATTATCTTTTACTTACGTCATCTGTAGACATCCATTAACAATGAAACAGTGCAGATGTCTGAATGTCACATTTAAGAACAAAGCAGCTACCAGGCCAGTGTGAAGCTGAGTGACTCTCGCCCACATGTGGAAGGCTTCCCAGCCAGTTTTTGGGAGTACAGCACTTTTGAGACACGCTGCTTCTGCAGAGAGGCTGAACTGTGACTGCACAACCTCAGTCACATCACATTCCCCCTCCCCAGGTGCTGATGACCACCCAGAGCAGAGCCAGTGGAAGGCAGCAGGGGTTTCTGTTCCTTCTCAGTCACTTGAATTTAGGGATTGCCAGTGTGCCCAGACACACCCAGAGATGAGTTACACTCAAGCATTTCACAGAAATGGAAAAGACTCTTTATTCTACTCTAGCTGGTAACAACAGAAAAAAATCTAAGACAGTAGAAACAGACGTTGCTAGAAGGCTTTCCTGACCTCAGTGGCTTACACCTTACTGTCTTGACGTCTGAAATGTTTTAGCCATTCTGAGATTCTGATGCCTGAGAATTTCCTGTGCCATGAAATATGAGGACAAATAATATAATCCAAAATTCTCATCTGCCCTTCATTTATGAACTGTGGTAATTGCTTTAACTCAGCTTTGTCTCTCATAAAGGTTATAATATACTTTTCAACATTCTGATTGATGTTTGGTCACATCTTCAGATGTTCTTGATAGTAGCCAATCCTATTATGAATGCTGTTACTTTCTTGACCTCAAGAACTTCCCGAGGCAGTAATTTCCTCAGTCTAATCATATGTTGCATAATGTAGTTCCTTGTATTAAATTCTTGCCTTTGTTCATTAACTGTCTTTCATCTTTCTGTTAGGAGATGGGGAGAATATATATTTCCTAATTATCTCCTCCATATTACTCCTTATTTAAATATACCAGACATTTCTGCTCCTGTTTCATTCTGATAGCAAGAGTGCCCATGATCAAAGCTGGCATAGGCCGTGTGCCAGCAACAGATTTCTGGTGGAAGCAGATGCTGCCAGTAAGAGTTTCTAGATCGAGTCCTACTTTAACCCTATTTTCTTCCTCTGTACGCAGACCAAATGTTCTCCCTTTCTTTCCAGAGAGACAGGTCTGAAATCTCAAGAGGGACAGCTGAACGTGTTAAGTTCACAAGATGCATGAAAAAATGAAAACCATTATTTTTTCTGGGTGCTGTCACAGAGCAGCAGTTCCAGGACTTTATTCTTCCCAACCTTCACTGTTAATCCCAAGTGAACTGCTTAAAATGCTGTGAGGATACTACTTCTGCAGAACGTATAGTTTTTATGGAAGAAGAGCCAGTGGACAGAGACAAGCCTCTCTTACCATCAGTTCTTATGTTAGGAAAAATACCTAAGGGCTCATGTTTATTTTTGGAATAAAAATATTTCTTTTTCTGGAATAAGGGTTACAAGGGACTCACGGTTGTATTTTTAATTTGCATTTTGCATTATTCTTTAAAAGCTTTTCAAGAGTACCTAGTATAATCTCCAAAATTTTTCCAGAAACTGAGGTTACACTAACAGGTCTGCAGTTTCCTCAGTCTTCCTTCACACCCTTCTTGTAAATTGAAATATCATTGGCTGGCTTCTAGTCAGCAGGGTCCTTCTCAGACTCCCAGGACCTTTGGTGGATGATTTTTTTTTACTTTTTCTTTGTAATTTGCTAATTTATTTTTTTAATCCAGGAGATTTTTCAAACAAAAATCTATTTTTCAGTGTGATTTATTTTAGAATTCCTCTCAATTCAAGATACTCCTGCCTTTACTCACCCTTATGATTGCTTTTGGAAGTGGTGTGTGGTGTTTTGCATTCACTCATGTCAGAACATACAAACTGACTTGAAATGTTAAAAGAATTTTTGAAGATTCTTTCTAGGGCTTAGAGTAAGATATTGGTCAGAAAAGAGAGATAATTTTTTGCTTTAATTAATATGAAGGAAAGAAGATGACACTTTCCCTTATTTTGTTGTATCACATTCTGTTATTTGCCAGTACTTGGAGTCAGGGCCCAAACTGTTCGTGGCTGTCTATTCTGCAGTGCCTAAATGACAAGGAAATTCACACACTACTGCACCATTTTCTTCTCCTAAGAAACACAAGCAAAAAGTCAATTTTTTAAATCATTTAAACTGTTTTGTCAGATATTATAGGACTTCATCCTGACGTTTTCGTAGCAATTCTTCCCCTAAGCTGTTGGTGACTTGATCCTGTTTCCAGGCAGATTGCATCTGTGGGCTGAGCAGTGTTCATGGTCCCAGGACCAGGAGCATTCAAAAGGTGAATGGAAGAATCAACTAGGATTCATTCATTGTTTTACACATAGTCTGAAATCCTCTTATCCAGGCTGAATAGAGCATTTGTGCACACCAGTTCCAGAAGGTAATTTGCTGTCTCTGTAAATGTGTGTGAAAGAAAGAAATTGTCCTGTTAATCAGCATGGAAGAAGAAATCACTACAGAAGTTCCTAGGCCCAGCATTGGTTGGATGTGGCATAGACATCACGGCTCATTCAGGCACATTTCTCTCCCTCAGACAGCTGCAGCTAATGAGTGAATATTGGACAACAGCTCATGTTTTGTCTTTAGGTAACGTGAAAATTCCTGTCTTTTCTGTTTGTTTTACATCTTTGTAGTTATTTCTATGCTGTTACCTATAGTGCCTGCAGAATGGACTACTATTAGCAGCTTCAATAGTGTGATATCCAGGATTCAGGTGTGAACACAAACTGCAGCTCTGTTTTGCTGTCAGCTGCACAAGTACAGACCAGACAGCACTCTGCTCAAAATCATCAGCACAGATGATGAATATGAGAATAAGACAAATGGAACACACAGACAGACAGGACAAAACAAGGAAACAATGGGCCAAGCAGAGGGGAAGTTTATATCTTTTCTATGTTGTACTGATGGGCTATCTATATGACAGCATCTTAACTCCCTTGCAAGTACCTGTAGGCAGCTATTGGGTCATCCAGCCCAGCTCACCTCACCTGTCTCCTTATGTCACATGCTCAGCCCCACCTTTGAACCTCTTTATTACACTCTCCCCAGTTTCTTGATAGCTTTCTTATATTTCTGGGGACCAGAAAGCAGAGGGCTGAGCAGCAGGCAGTGCTTGTTACCCTGGGCCTGTTGGCTGCTCTTGCTAAAGCAGCCCAGGATGTGATTGCTTTTCAACTCACTGTGCAGTGTAAAACTATGGCTGTACCACACAGAGTAAAAAAAGTAAAGCAGATTAGGTACAGACACCTGGTGAATTTGAAAAAATTGCTGTCAGCTGAGTAAGAGGGAGCTGCAGGTGGGTGTCACCAAGTTTGGACAGAGCAGAGGTGACAACCTGTGGTGGTGAGGCCTGGCAAACTCATTACAGAGCTCATGGACTTTTACTCCTCAGTGCTATGCCATGCTACCAGGGCTACGTGGTCAGACCATGACAGACAGACTGGTGTGAAGCTTTCTTTCTTCCTTGACATCTATCTCTGCCCTTCTCAGTCCAGTCCCTCTCCCCCAAAAGGCTTTTGCTTGAAGGGCAGTAGCTGGTATATGTTTTGACAAATGTATTTTTGGAGGGAGAAGCTGTATGTATTTTTGTAACACTGGTTTGCTTGCACTTTAGTAGCTGGACCAAAGTGATAGCATGGATGTAGGAGACCCCAGACAGCACCTTCAGTCAGCAAAGGCTGAAATGGGACCTGGGTCACTGCAGTGGTGGATACTTGGTGATGGGCTCAATGGAAAGAAAGACCCTGCAGCACAGTAAATCTTGTTTTATGAATTTATTTGTTTTATGAAAGTAAATAACAGCTGTGAATTTCCTTCTCTGGAGCATGTTTTACTAAAGCCATAAAGCACTGCAACACAGTCTGCTTCACAGCAAACCTAAGGAAAAAGCCAAACTTCCCTCATGCCATCAAGGCAGAGGTTTGGAGCACTGCTCTGCCAGGCTGGCACAGTGCAGGGTTTCCATCTGGAGGGCAGCCTGGCTCCAGGTCCCCATGGGCATGAAACAAAGGACATGAGAGCACTATCAGAAGAGAGGGTGTTCTGAAACAACCATGATCTCTGAACTGAATCTGCCTTAAGAAAAGACTGTTGTGTTACTCTACAGAGTCACAGAATTTGCAGCCACCTTGACACAGGAATTAGTATTATCTGTTTCCTAAGCATGGTCTTACGCACTCCAGTAGCATGCATACATTATGCTGGAGCTGCAGGAGGAAGCCCAGGAGGTCACCTGCAGGATACCTAACCTTCCCTATATATTACAGGGGTCAAACCACTCCCACCCTTTGAAGGCAGGATCTGTGTGAAGGTCTCCTCAGCAGTGTTCACAGTCTGCTTCCCCTGAAGATACATGTGTGGGTGGGCAAGTGCCTGCACATCAAGCCGTGCTCTAGTAACAAATGCCTGCTCTAGTCCAGGCACAAAAGAGGATGGTCTGGTCCCTAAGGATGAGGCAGGGTTTATATTATTTTTCTGTCACCTACACAGACCCAGTTTTACTTTGGACAAGCCACCTCCCCATTCCCCATTTGCAACACCAAAAACCACAGTGCTATTTTTCTCTTGCCCTTTCAGTGTCTTGATCTCCAGGTGCCTGGAGGGATTCCTGATCTTTGCATTTTTAAAGCCCCTATAGAAATGCTTTCGGACTCCTCCTGCCCTGGAGCTGCAAGTGAATACAGCAATGATATAGTCACAGAATGCCAGACTGATTTGGGTTGGAAGGGACCTTAAAGCTCCTCCACTGCCACTCCTGCCATGGTCAGGGACACCTCCCACCAGCCCAGGTTGCTCCAAGCCCCATTCAACCTGGGCTGAGACACTGCCAGGGATGGGGCAGCCACAGCTTCTCTGGGAAACCTGGCACAGGGGCTCAGCACCCTCACAGCAAATAATAGAATTGTTATATTAGGGAAGTACAATTCTCCTTAAATGTGTAGCTGTTCACTCACCACCAGAATAACCCCAGCAGAGGCCAGTGACTGCACATGGCTGAAGGGTTACTGCCTCACTACCCCTTGACAGGAAGATTACAGCCTTTTGCTGCTCTTATTCTGCCCAGCTCTTTCTCACTGATATTTGTGATAACACAACGTAAAATAATCTCAGCTATCCTGAAGGTGTTGGTACATAAGAACTGGGGAAGACCACTTACAAACTCCTATGTGTGCAATGATCCGTGGTGCTGAGCAGTCCATTATCACAGCCATCTCCCTGGCCCAGCTGTAATGAAACATGGCAGATTCCACTGCTCCCTGCACTGCGGGGCAGCCAGCCCTGCCACTGCCTCACAGTCTGCTTTTGGCAGAGGGAAATGAGTTATGTGCAGGGAAGTTGTTCATTTGGCAGCATGGTGTCACATTAGCTGTACCCAAGCTGCAAGTGTTGTCTCTGCTTTCCTTCTGACACAGATCTTCCTATGGTTCTGTAGCTCTGCCACAGCTGCAGGTGAAGGAAGGGACATTGAATTTCTGTGTATTTTGCCACCAAAATTGCCATTAATGCCCTATCAAGTCAGTAGAGCCACATCTTCATTGAGAGCAGAATTTACAGCTGCACAAAGGACTTCAAGGACCAGTTTACATTTCCAGTGCTGGATGTTCCATTCCACAGAGGAACATACTTGGTGGTAAAGCACCAAGATCAGCACAGCATGACATTGAGGAGAGGAGAGGAGAGGAGAGGAGAAAGGAGAGAGGAGAGAGGAGGAGAGGAGAGAAAAAAGAGAAAAGAGAAAAGAGAAAAGAGAAAAGAGAAAAGAGAAAAGAGAAAAGAGAAAAGAGAAAAGAGAAAAGAGAAAAGAGAAAAGAGAAAAGAGAAAAGAGAAAAGAGAAAAGAGGGGAGGGGAGAGAAGAAGAGAAAAGGAAAGGGAAAGGGAAAAGGAAAGGGAAAGGTAAAAGAAAAACACTTTTCATTTGGAAGGGACCTACAGTGATCATCTAGTTCAACTGCCTGACCACTTCAGAGCTGACCAAAAGTTTAAGCATGTTATGAAGGGCATTATCCGAATACCTCTTCTGCACTAACAGGGCTGGGGCATCAACCACCTCACTAGAAAGCCTGTTTCAGTGTTTGACCATCTTTGTGGTAAAGAAATGTTTACTTATGTCCAGTCAAAAACTTCTCTGGCACAGCCACTCCCAGGCATCCCTTTGAACCATTTCCCAGGTGTTCTTCCCAAGAAGAAGAGCTTAGCCCCTCCCTCTCTGTGTCCCCTCCTCAGGAGGCTGCAGAGAGCCATGAGGCTGCCCCTCAGCCTCCTTTTCTCCAAACAAGGCAAACCCAGAGGCCTCAGTCACTCCTTACAGAACATTCTTTCCAGCCCATCACCAGCTTGGTTGCCCTCCTCTGGAGACATTTAAGGACCTGGGAGCAACCTGCCCTTAACCTTGGGACTGCTGGGTCACAATAGCGAATGCCTGAGCTGATGAAAATGCCTTTTTGTGAAGAGGATTTTCCTCTTTTCATTTTTTATAGAAAGAGCTAATTTAGAACAAGCCAATAAAATAGAACAGTAAATGTGAAAGTCACTGTAACATTCAGATTTAAATAAAGTACTGAATTGATTTGCTGCACCTGAAATCAATCCCAAAATACCAAAAGTTCATGCTTTGAGACTTCATCATTTAAAGCACACATTTTTCTCTAATGCTTTGGAAGCTGAATATGACAGCTTGGAAAAGAAATAATCTGATTCTGATGCAGTGCCAAAAGGGAGTATTAATGAGCATGGTGGGTACTGTGACTAGCACAGATGCTTAAGATGGAAAAAAGAAATAATTTGTGGAAGCAGATGGTTTTGCTTTCTCAACCCAGTGTCTGACTGCACAGTGCAGTATTCACACAGTGAGTGTGACTGTGTGGCATGTGTGACCTTTCCTTCTCGAGCTTTTAACCACCTTCCAAGTCAAGGGCTATTGTATAACCACAGTCCTGATCTGATTTACAGGTGGCAGATAAGGCCGTTTTTAAAAAAGGTATATTAGAACCCAGTGCTGTATACACCCAAATGCCAATTTTTCTTCACCAAAAGGAAGCTGAAGAAACAGAAATACATAATGACCAGGTCAGCATCTCTAGCCTGGACAGAGGCAAGAATAAAACCTGACTGTTGAGTTGAACTACCTAAGGCGCACAAAGGGTATCTCAGCGTGGTGCAAGGCAGCAATACCCAGCAGTTCTTGGGTACATTTGCAACTCTGGCAAATGAACTCTGCATCAGAAAGGAAAAATAAATAAATCCAAATAAATCACCACTGAGCACAGCATGTATTGAAACATCTTTTCCTAACTGCTCTAGCTTCCCAGGCTGCCACTGCTTCTCCCATGTAGGTACCAGAAGTATATCAGGGGACCAGGGTTTCTATCTATGGCCAAGGTCCCAGGAACACGCCTGCCACTTTCCATCTGGCCCTGGGACTGCTAGTTACCCATCAAATATGACAGGAGCACACCAGCCTGGCAATATGGCTTAAAAAAGCTAAGGACCATTTCTTACAGACAATTCCCCTGCTCCTCCTGCAGCTCATATTAGTGTTAAGGCTCCCAGTGAGAGCCTCAACTAAGCTATAACCATTGAGCTCTCCAGAACCTAAAAGCCCTGTTGTATTCTTTTTTTTTTTTTTTTGGCAAAGAGGCAGCTGTTACTTCAAATAATTGTTAATATTTAATATTACTGGTTTAGACAACAGATTGTCTTCCAGCTTTGCACCTTCATGAGAAAACTACAGTGTGTACAGCCACAAGTTGGGCTACCTACAATGGGTTATCTGATGCCATCAGTGGCAATGCCAGCAGACCTTGGTTGTACCATTGCAAACACTGAACTTGTTTACCAGGTGAGATACCAAATATAATAGTCATAGAATCACAGACTCACAGAAGGGTGTAAGAGACCTTAAATACTGTCTGGCTCCTGCTCCTCTGCCATGGGCAGGGACACTTCCCACTAAACCAGGTTGCTCCAAGCCCCATCCAGCCTATTCCCTTCTTTGCTTCTCAGGGAAAAGAGGTAAATGAGCTGTTCCTTTCTAACTTCAGAGTGATTGATTACCCTACCAAAATATCAGCACCTGGTTATCTGTGCCAGCTTTTGCTTCAGGGAGCTGATAGATTTTTCACAATGCATCTCAGTGTTTATTTTAAAATGCTGTGAATTTTGAGACAGTAAATGGGATTTAGGACTTGCATGCCTTGATGATTTCTCATCAGTTTGTTATGTACTGATTAGTTGTTAGGATATTCATGAAAACAGCATGAAAATTTCATGAAGCAAAATCCAATTTCCACAGTCTAATAGTAAGCAGTTGATACAAAGATTGTTATAGAAGTAAGCCAGTGCTTACAAGTGCAGGCTTAGTTTTGATCTATACTGAATTTCTGACAGCATGAAAAAATATAGGCAGAAAATCTAAATTAAGGCTGGTTAAATTGGCTTAGACTGCACTATGTAAAAATCACAATAGAGTTGAAAAATCTCAGGGGAAAACTTACTCCTGCTAATCTTCTATTTAATTAAAACTAATCCTTTAGGTTGGAGATGGATCTACCAGGCAAAAGCTGATTAGCCACAGTAGGTCTGGGCTGTGAATCACAGTAAATTATTTAGGCTGTGCAGGGTGCTTAGGGGGAGACTAATGTAGCCCTGTAGCTCTCTCAGCACTTATTTTACAGTTAAATTTGGGGAAAAAGTGATGCAG
Organism: Calypte anna; assembly: GCF_003957555.1. Taxonomy (NCBI): domain Eukaryota; kingdom Metazoa; phylum Chordata; class Aves; order Apodiformes; family Trochilidae; genus Calypte; species Calypte anna. Next base: position 43,855,726 of record NC_044251.1, read on the forward strand.
ATAATACTGGCAACAGTGCCCAGGTCAGCCTCCTGGTTCTGTTCCCCAGAGAGAACACCAGTAAGAATCCACCACCAGCATCATCAGATCCTGAGGGAGTTGTCCCATGAGGAAAGGCAGAGGCTCCGGCAGCTTGAGTGCGGACGAGTCCTTGGAGAAAGGCAGGCCTGGAAGGTACACAGATTGCTGAAACAGCAAGGAGTGCTCTGCAAGGGCTCAGGGCAAGTGCACTCCCAGGGTTGCTGTGGTGAGTTTTTGGGAGCACTAGCCAAGCACAGTCCTGGTGCCAGATGTTTGGATCCTCAAAACCTGAGTGGAAACTCAGGTAACTGAAGTAGTGGGCTGGCCATCTGCTTTTATCTGCAAAGATTAAAAAGAAAAATCTTGTGAGTTTCTTTACAATTGCTCTTTTATCAGCAGAACATATTCTTAATAATTATATTTTATTTGTATTTTGCTAATGTGTATGTATTTATGTATCACAAGGTTAAGTTGTTTCTAGCCTGTTGCTGGGTTTGGTTACCAGACCTGCCTCTTGTTTCAACTTAGACCTGAGCGCCAGCGGGGGGCAGCCCTCAGCACACTGCGGAATACCAGCTCCCCAACCCTGCCCACAGCTCCCCAACCCTGCCCACCAGCAAGGAAACTTCAGCTTCTGACACACAAAGGGACCGCGAGCAGATAAGGGATGTTCAGAGTTTTCAGTTCCTGAAAGTCTTCTTGTGTTTCTTGCTAGTAATGCAAATGGAAATGCAGGGAATTACAGAAAAAGGCAGTATTTGTAGCAAATATATATTACACAGATGATGCTACTCTGCTTCCTCAGAGTAAGTCAGCTGTACAGAAATTGTTAACTACACTAAATGCTTATGCCATCTTCTTGTTGCATGTAAACCCAAGCCAAGCTTACTTCTGTTCTGCAATGATGCTAAGGTTATAGAAGGCTGTGTTTGTATTTGCAATAATGCAGGGACAGATCAACAGAGCAGAGCAATTGCCCTGTGGCCTGCATTTACAATTTAAATGGTTTTGAGGTTTTATTTTGTGTTTCCTGGGCAGATAATAAAATCCCCTAATGCCTCTGTCCCACCTCCACCTCCAGTCTGTGCAAACCTAGAGTCTTGCTTGTTCTGTGTATTCCAGGGATGAAAGGAGGAAGGGGGGCACTCAGTTTTGTGCCACTCAGTGATTGTGTCCATTTCTTTTCTCACAAAGGTTTTCAGCTAGTGCCCTTGATACCAGGTTTCCTTTGTGGACATTGTCAGACCTGTTGTTAAATATTACACTGCTTTGTTGGACTGTGGTATTGATTTTTTTTTACACATCTGTCTCTCTCAAGTGTAAATGGAAAGATTTAGTTACTATAAATTTATGTTGGCCTATTGAAGTGAAGTACATTGACAGCTGCATGTCTCTATAGTCTCTCTGTAGTGCATGCAAAAACCCCCAGAAAACAGAATTGTTCTCTGTGCTGTTTACAATATTACCTCAATTAATGTAGGTATTTTTGAACATTGTAAGTGTAATTACTGCTGGTCTGAGAGATCAAATAGACCTCTTTTATTATATGTGTGTTGCATAATAGCTTATGCTAGGTTGAAGGATAAGTGTACACAATTTGTCTTAAACAGAGTTGCAAAGATTTCAGCCTTTCATGCAAGCAACTCAGGTGAAGCTCAGCTCTAGAGCCACTTTCTTTCTGAGGCAGTTTATTCTGCATATCAAAGCACACACAATTCCAGCCTAATATGATCCAAACTCAACCTTTACTAGTCAAAACAGTCACCTTTTATATGGCCATTTTATTGACTTGTTCTGCTGTGTAACAGCCTGTGGTGAGCAGCCCAGAGCTACCAAGTAATGCAGGTGTGAGGGAGAACATTGTTCTTTTGAAAGCTTGCAACAGAGTAGTAGAAAACGTGATTTTTAAAGTGCGTTCTGTCAGGAGGGGAGCTATTATAAATCATACTGTGAAATGGCAGGAAGAGTGCCAGCACAGGTGTGTCTGGAAAGTGAACGTCAGTGTGTGCAGCCTTAGGGCAGTGGGAAGTGTGCCACTGGCATGAAAGCTGCACCTGCAGCACGATGCTGGCAGCATCTTAGGGCATCCAGTTCTGGAGAGCAAGCTGATGCATGTCAGAGTGCTGTTTCAATTCAAGAGGGAAGAGAAAAAGTGTTTAATTTATAGTCAGGTGTTTTTAAAATCTGTGTGGCTTTCAGATCTGGCTGTTTAGTAGCCACAGGGACTTTGTTCTGCTTCCTTCTGTACCCACTCACTCACTGAATGAGTCATATCCTTAAAACCAAGAGTAAAGATAATAGCCAAGAGTTTTTATTCATCTAAGCTAAAATCCCATGGATGAAGAAAAATACGCCTTCCTAATTTTGCTGTGTTCTCGCCCCATATAACAAGGTACCCTATAAACAGTTTTTCAAGGAAATCGTAATTCTTAAGCCACTTAAAAGTTAGAATCATTCTATTGTAAATACAGCCTTATGTTCCAAGCTTAGATGTGTTTTTAGGGGTGTCACTAGGACATATCAATAGGGAATATATAAAAATATGCAACAGAAAGTCCAGAACAGCTTGATGTACCTGCTTACGTCCCTTATGTCCCTTCAACAGGCAGAAGCTCTAGGGAAGTTAATAAAACTATATGAGAATGGGATTTGTACTGAAAACAATACTCTTGGCAATACCCATGAAATAGCTGATAAAATAAGGAGGCTGCACTGTTCTCAGAAGATTATATGAGACAAAAAATGACATGAGGGAGACAGGCAATTTAAGCTATGCTAATGCATAATAATTATCTGTGAGTAAGGCACTCAGAACAGCAAGGAGGAGACACACTGGGTATAGATACAGCTAGCAGAGAGGTGTGAAGGGACACAGGGTACCAGAATGCTCTATATGCAGAGGCAATGTTTCATTTCTGCTCTGCTAGGCAGTGTGGCTCCTGTTGTGGGCATGAAGAGTTTAAAGACTGTTCTTGAGATGTCTGATATGCCGCAATATGTGACCATTTCATTTGACTGTAAAGTTGATAGTTTCTATTTTCACCCCTTGCAAAGCACGAAGTACGCATTAATGCCTCTAATACATACTCCTACTTTTAGTTTTGGGTAGCACAAATAGTTTTTCTGAATATCCTCTCACTTTGGTTAGAAAAATCCCAGCACTCCTTGCTGGAACAGCTTGACAGAACTTAGTTGCTTCTTAAATATACAGAAAAATGCCTTACTTGGGTCTAAAACTTGAAATAGCAGGGGAAAAATAAGAAGTTGTAGTGAGTGCTTGAAGATGTAAATTGAAACTAAGCAAATTATGTGAGAATAAAAATTACATGACAGTGAGGGGCAGATGATTTGATTTTCTTTATGTCTAGTTTTCATATATACCAGCTCAAATATAGAAGACTAATTTCTACACAACAGGCTGATCTGGACATGTTGTGCTGTACTACTTGAGTATGCCAGTGGAACATTTAGCTATTTGATAGTTCTTTCTTTCTCACAATGACACCCTCAGAGTTACCCTGGTGAAGCAAAGCTAAATTTGTGGTGTTACCTGTTAAAAACATGTCCCAGAAAGGAAAATTACAAGGGATATCTCTGTAAGTGTCATTTAGTTTCCAAATTCCTCAATTTAGAGATGGGTTGTTTTGTTGTTTGGTTTTTTTGTTTGTTTGTTTTTTAATTGGAACTCCTGATATGCAGGATATCTGTGATATCCAACACCAGCACCTCAACAGATGGATTCCTGGAAGCTGTCTTCAATATTGACAGTATCAGAGTGATAACGCCCCCATATATGCTTTTTTCCCCAAACCCAAGAATATTATTCCACAGTCTAATTTAGCAGGAAAATACACACAAGTCGACAGGTAGGCTAAATACACCCCGGGGAAGTTGTGCTGAGAAGCCTGAAGAAATTCAGCCAAAATATGGCTGACACACAACTAAATGCTGTCTTTGTTTTACTTCCAAGTGAGAAATCTCAAAGTAGACCCACAGTAGATGGTAGAGGTAGCAAGAGCTGCAGCTTTATTTTTGGGGACTACTAATAATGGGTTAAGAAGTTACAGGTCCGTGAGCACTATATCCACATCTGGCAAATGGTTTGAAAGACAAAAAGAGTGTAAACATCATGAAATCTTGGTCTCAGAGAAGCTGTGTTGTTTTGTTCCTTAAAAGAACTAACAGCTTTCCAAATATTTCAAGTCCTTTTGCAGACATCAGTAAAGTAGGAGGAGTCAGTAAATAAGGAGATGAACTAGCTGATAACCTGTTTAGACTACTGTGTTTTCAGTGTCCTAAACAAGAAGCTTAAGCACTGGGAGTCTGCACTTCTAGTGTTTCCTTGTTCAGGGACAGACAGCAAAGAACATGTCAGGTTATCAGTGCATAAGGTGAACAGCTGGACATTCTGGTCCCAAAAGCAAGCTTCATTTCTTCCTGAAACTGAGATTTTCAAAATATATATTTATTTATTTTTATAAAGATCAGCAATGGCTTGCCTCCTATGATCTTTAGTTAGGCAGAGTTTTCACTGAAGTATATAAATAGTCAAATAATACAATGAAGTCTCCAAATACAGATTCATTGCCTTTCTTCAGGGGGGCTTGATTTCCTGTTTAGCAGAAATGTTTCCCTGTAGATGTCCCAGATCTGTCTTGGGTACACTGGACAGGGTGTCCCTGGCTGGTTTGCTCTGGACCACAGTAATCCATCACTCTGCTTCTCCATGAGGATGGTGGAGGAACTAGTGGTGAGCTGTGATTTCCATTGGAGTCATAATCCCAGCAGAGACAATGCCCAGGAGCTGCTGTGATAAGAGAGGTTTCAAGGCAAAACTCAGTCCACAAATAACATCAGGTAAAGCTTCCCTTGGCTGTGGAGGGCAATTAAATGAGCAGACACTGACCACTGACACTCTTGCACTTCATAGTCTCTTTTCCTCTACAATATAAAAAAAGTACATAGTATTTCTTATTACTGAATAGAGATATTCAGTCTGCACTGACCACCAGAAGAGTCAATGAAGACTGAATTTCTGAAATTCTGCTCAGAGACAGCCTCTTGAAATGCAGCTCAGCCAATGCAAGACATAATAGCTAGTGCAGCTTAATCTTAGGACTGGCAATTTTTAGTTTGGGCAATTAACACTGATTTCAGTTGTTCTAAGTACCAGAAGTACTTTTAAGATTTGAGAAAACTGCACCTCTGTCATTTCATGAGTTTTCTCTTAAATACATTAATTGCTTTCCTGACTAATGTTTATTTCCTGCATAATCTCATTTCCTTTTGCCACTGCCTATATAAAACTGGCACTCTCCATTACATGGTAATTTTTGGACTAGGCAAGCTGGATTTGTTGATAGCTGGTTATTAGGATGCCTGTTTGAAGCAGACTGAAACCCAGAGGCAATATTCAGCAGTATTATAATGTCCAAGCACACTGCCTGATACTGGTATATTTTCATTTGTCATAACTCTCTTTGTAGAAAAACTAGATTCCAGCTGACATTTTGGTGTACATCATACCTTCACCTGGAAAAAAAAAACCAAACATTTTAATGCGGGTTAAAATTTTTTTGTGTGTTTAAAGTCAACGGATGGTGTGTGAAGATGATTTGCCCAAGACTAGGAGCTCACTTCAGCTTTCTGAGTATTCTTAAATTTAAACCAAAGGACTCCTTCCCCTTGAAAGGGCCAGATCCACCTCGGTGGATGCTTAATGAGGAATGCTTATCACCTGGATGGAAACATTTGCATTTCAATCACGAATTCTTTCTAACTCATTAGATGCTATTGCCACAGTTAAACATTCCCCTTGCTGAAAGTACAGTCTGATTACCAGAGATAACAGGGCTTCCAGCCAATTTCTGCAGCGAAACTTCTTCTAATATGAAGTCCATAAAGATTTCTGTCCAAGAGCGTGGTCCTCAGCAGGATGCACACCCGTTACTCGGGGCAGCAACAGCAAGGGCACAGAGCCCACCACCATCAGCTCTCTGCACTTTCCCCACTCACTCAGTGAGATTGTGCTCAGTGTCTCAGCGAGTCAGACGCTGGTTTGTTACCGGTGGCACCGGGGAAGAACAGTGCCCTCTTTCTTCTTAAAAAAAAAAAGCAAAACAGGCTGTGGGAAGCATTGTATTGCAAAGAGAACAGGAAGGTATAAAAGATTAGGTTTTACTGATAAATTAGCAAGATTTGGAAAACATTACGTATCTCTGTGCTTTTTAAAATTGGAAAAAAATCTGAACCCTCTAACTTCTCTAAACCTGCTTCTCTCCTAATATTCTTATATTATATTGTTCTTAAAGTTCAGCTGCTCCCAGGGCTGAGGTGGACACTTACCATCTCCTCCCATTGATGAATCTACACCAACTACAGGAGTGTGAAAGGAAAGGGAATCAAGAGGAACAAAGGAAGAGTAGGGGTATGAAAGGGACCACTGATCCGTAAAACCCAGTCAAGGTTCTGGTTTGGTCTGACGAGGCAAAGCCACGGAGCTGCAGTGGTGGCTGAGGGAGGTTCCAGCCAGCTCCAACAGACCCCCCACAGGACACAGCTGAGAGAAGCTGGTGGTGCATCACTGATAACATATTTAAGAAAGGATAAAAAGTAGTACATGGCATCTGTGAGAGAGGAATTTTGGGGGGAAGTGCAAGACATAGATGTGCAGACACCAGAGTCAGGGAAGAAAAGGAGGGGAGGAGGTGCTCAAGGGGCCCATGCAGGAGTTTCCCATGGAGAACCCCTTGTCAGAGCAGATTTGTGTTAATGCAAGCTGCAACCCAAGGAGAGAAGCCCGGGCAGGAGTAGGTTTTCTCTCAGGAACTGTGTCCTGCAGGAATCCATGTTGGAGCAGTTCAGGAAGGACTGGCAGCCCATTGGAAGGACCCACACTGGGGCAGTTCATGACAGATTGTGTTGTGGTGGAAAGGACCCCCACTAGAGAAGGGAAAGAGCATGAAAAGGAAGGAGCAGCAGGGACAAAGTGATCTGAACTGGCCCAAAGCCCATTCCCCATCCCTCTGTGCCACTCAGCAGGGGAGAAAGTAGAAGAGTTGGGAAGGAAGGAGTAAAGTGGAGCTTTCTCATCTGATACTATTTTGGGGCTTTTTCAGTGCTTGTTGCTGACAGCAAATGCTGGTCAGGTACCATCAAACAAAGCATGTGGGGTAGAATCTGCTGACTGCAGACCAGGCAGGGGTTGCCACTGCCAAGGCCAAATGACAGCAGGTGACAGCAAGGAAGGCTTGTGAGTGGCATTGGCTACCACACTGTCAGTGCCTGTTGCCAAAATGTGTGTAGGCTCATAAAATTCTTTAACACACAGTTTTTCTTTTGAAATTTTTTTCTATCCAGATAAAATAACTGATGTTAACCTCTGGCCACCTCAGAGACATGTACAGGGTCATAGCAGTAGGGAAGGACTATTCTGGCCCTGAACCTTTCTGAAGAAGCAGCAGGTGGAATTTGCTGTTCATTGTGTGGTGACAGGGAACCCACAGAATGAGAAAAATGGTGGACTACGAACCATTTTCTTTCAGAGATGACATCTTAGCACTGCAACAGCTAATTCTGCAGATACATAAACTCTAGGTTTAGTAGAGGTTCAAATAAAAATAGAATATAGGGAACTGATGGACAAGGAACTTTGAAAAGGAAAAAATAATTTTGCATAAATCTACAATGTTCTGGCATCTTCGATATTGTATTAAATTCTTGCCTTAAAATACTACGTAAGATTTTAAATAAGTTCTAGAGAATGGGAATGAGTGTGACAGCAACACAGTACTGCTTCTGTGTAGGGAGTTCTGAATATAGACTGTGGGACTTGAAGTTGTTGACTGAATATTAGACAGTATGTAACAGTAGACTGTGAAGCAATAAATATAAAAGGGAACTCTTAGCTATTTCATGTGATTCAAAAAGTCAATTTTAAGACAGCCAATATTACTTTCAAGACAGGCAGAAGACTTTTTTTCCTGCAAAACAATTAAAGATCTTATTTCCAGGATGCTGTGGAGGAGTATAAATACTCCTAACTCATTCAAAAGGAGACTTGAAGTTACAGACATATTTCAGCACCTGTGCAGCATCAGTAGCTGGATAGGGTTTCTGGCTGGGTGAGACTGGAATTGGACAGCCTGTCTCATAGAAGATGTGCACTTCTTGAGACAGAAGAGTTTGAGGAGTTTTTAAAACTGACATATTTGAAGGAATACAGAATATAACTAAGCTATTTATCATCCAGAAATCACACCAGAAATCCAGAAATCACTGCAGTACCCAGATCTGCTGGATGATGCAGGTGGTAAGGGTTTGAATAAAACCTTTGGTTTTCTATTAACAGATGCTGTCATACATTGGTCCTTGGCAGAAAGATGCATCAAAGCAGCTTTGTGCTACTGATCTCTATTGGGTGTTGGTACCAAGGGCCTGCACGACTGCCCCATGATGGACATCTGGTACCTTGCAGTTCTGCTAAGGATCCACCATGAGCCAAAGGTAAACCCACAGCAAAGCTGATGCCTCTGTGAAAACATTTAAGAAAGGGCAAAACAACACACAGTGGTGAGGAGTAAGAAAAAAGTGTGAGAAAGCAGCTTGTGAACACCCAGGTCAAAGAAAGAGAGGGAGGAGGTGCTCAGGTGCCAAAGCAGAGATTGTCCATACAGCTTGTGGACAAGAGCAGACCAGACATGCACCCTGGGAAAATGGGGTGGAGAGAAGGTGGGGTTTCAATTTGTCTTTGTTTCTCACCCTCTAAATTTATTTTATTAGACAAAAATTAATTTCCCCCACATCAAGTCTGTTCCACCCTTCACAGTAACAGGTGAGTAATTGGTGAGTAATCTCCTTGTATTTATCTGGGCCCATGAACTTTTCCATCTTATCTTCTCTCCCTGTCCTGTTGAGAAGGGGGATGTGATGTGATTGATGTGATGTGATTGATGTGATGATGTGATGTAATGTAATGTGATGTGATTGATGTGATGTGATGATGTGATGTGATGTGATGTGATGATGTGATGTGATGTGATGTGATGTGATGTGATGTGATGTGATGTGATGTGATGTGATGTGATGATGTGATGAAAGAGGGGCATGCGGTGGCTGCCCAAGATCAGCCCCCACACAAGCTCACTGGAATGGTGTCACCTTCAGCTTGCATTTCAAATGGTTCTTTCTTCTGTCCATGCAGCAAAGATGAAAGATTTTGTTAGTTACGTGCCATGATCCTAAGCAGAAAGACTCTGAGCCTTTACTAATTATTTAGATAAGAGCTGCAATTGTAGATATTTTACCCGTACACAGAAATCACCCATCCTTAACAAGAGCAACATAAAAGCATCTATAACTGTTTGTCTCGAAGCTTCATCTCATCTGTCTCTGGCAAGGCTTAGGTCAACGCCTTAACAGGAATTTAAGGAAGCATAGGAATATGTGCTTCTCCTTAGTACTTTCCCAGCTCCCAGCAATTTGCAGCACAGGGAATTTCTGAGCCAGGTTTGGTTTAAATAAATGCAATTTATTTAAATTATATTAAAATAAAATTATTAATTTTAATATTAGATCAAGTCTCAAATCTGAATTTCACTTGTTTAAGAGGTGAAAGGGTTTATGAGTCAAGGTCATTGTCTGTCCACAATGTGCTAGGGAAGCACGTTAGGGTCACCTGAATCAGAAGTCAGTTTGTTCCTGCTGACTTAAAATACGACAGTTAAATGTGTTCTTCAGGCTGAAAAAAGTGTACATAATATATTTTATTGGATTAAGAACCCCCACTATATTAAAACAAAGACAAGTATAAATGCTAGGCATTTGCACCATTTCTGACATAAAAATGTAGGATTAAAACTGCAAATTTAAAATAGAAAATCCAAAAATGCATGCAAGTTTTGTATACCTAGTGTTCTGCACTAGAAATAGTAGTGAAAATAGAATGCATTAAACATAATACTTAACAAATAGACTTGTTATATTTAATATTTATTATTTCTTAAAAAAATAATGAGTCAGATGTACTGAAGGGTGGCTGGAGGCTTTCCTCTCATGCTGCAGTGCCCTCTCCTGCATGTAGTGAAAATGCTTCAGTGGGCACTAGAGATCTGTATATCAAATGGGTTACAGAAACAGAATCACAAGCTCACAGTCTGGTTTGGGTTGGGAGGGACCTTAAATCACCCCCTGCCATGGTCAGGGACACCTCCCACCAGCCCAGGTTGCTCCAAGCCCCATCCAACCTGGGCTGAGACACTGCCAGGGATGGGGCAGCCACAGCTTCTCTGGGAAACCTGGCACAGGGGCTCAGCACCCTCACACCAAACTATTTCCTTCTAATGTCCAACCTGAATCTCCCCTTTTCCAGTTTAAAGACATTATCCCTTGTCCTATCACTACATGCCCCTATGAAAGTGAAAGTCCCTCCCCAGCTTTCCTGCAGCCCCTTCAGGCACTGGAAGGTGCTCTGAGGTCTCCTCGTTGCAGCCTTCTCTTCTCCAGACTGAACACCCCCAACTCTCTCAGCCTGGTGTTGTACATGGCATAGATTTATTCTCCATAATATAAAAATAATGAGACACTGAGTAGTCTGAAATAGGATTTTCGCAAATTTTCTACTGACTTTGGCAGGTCCTTCTTTTCACTTATTGCTCCATACTAAAACTTCACCTAAAGCTTGTACAGAAGACCATGAAGACCATTTAGACACTCACTTTTTATTAGGGTAAGCAAACAATTCATAGCACAATATTTTCACTCACGTGAAAATTTTGAGCTGTTTTGAGTACAGGAATAGCCAAGTTCTTTAGCTTGGAAAAGCTAATCAATCTGTAACATTAAGCTCAAGTACATGTTCTTTAGTGAAGTTTTAAATTTTTTGAAGTATAAATAAGTTGTTGAAGAGGCTGCCTCTAACATCTCAGAATTCTGCAACAGAGAGACTACTGTGAGCCAGACTCATATTTCTCATATTTTATTTTTATTAAGTCTGATCAAGTTACATTTTCCAAATGAGGAGATATAACATTACCTTACGGAGCAAAAAAGTGGGAGGACCTGAATTTCAGGATGAGGTCAAACTTGGAGTGAGGGAGAAACACACCAAAAATCCCACTCCTGTAGGGAGATGGTACCTAGGAGACAAGCACTGAATGAAGGTAGAGCAGAGCCCCAGGGTGGACATGAATTTTCCTTTCCTGAGTTTGTTGCAATGCAAAAGCCCTCTGGAGATCCTGGACTGGCATAAGGACTTAGTAAGAAGAGAAGCCTGTGGAGAACACAGTGGGCAGAGAGAGAGAACAAATCCTATCTCCTTAAGAAGGATCTTTTCTAGTTTCTATCCAGAAAAGAAACCAAAACACAACCAACCAAAAAAACCAAAAAAAAAAAAAAAACCCAAAAAGAAAAAAAAAACAAAACCAAAAAACCTTTGCAGATTAGCTAGTCATAAACTGTCAGAGGAAGACTGCGGCAAAAGTGAATTGTTCCATAGCAACCCAGAGAAGTAAAAACACCCAAGAGATCTATCTAGGTCAAGGGGCTTATTCATGTTTCATTTATATCACACATCACTTCTTTTATTGCACTGTTATGTCCCCTTTCACTCACGATGCTTTAGAAGATTTCCAATACTCTTGTTCTTAACCCAAAGAAGGACCTGGTAGGAAATCTGGTTCCAGATTGTTCCTGTCTAACATTGCAGATGGCAACATGAACTGTTCCATGAGGAAAAACCTTTTAATGCATCAATGACAAATGGGGATTTCATAAACCTGCACATTACACCTTTGCACGCTTCGAATATTCTTTTCCAAAAAGACAAAACCTAATGTTTTAGAAGTATCCTTTTGCCAAAGTGTGATTCATGCTATATTAGTACAGTCAGGCTGATATGCCTGGGGAAAAAAAAATCATTTTTACTAGGGAAACTACATGTTGTATTCTATGAAAAAAATGGGGCTAATTCAGAATATAGATATGCAATTCTTTCAGTGTAAAGAAAACCCCTAACTGCTGGATCACAAACCTCCTTAAGCACATTTTTACATGTAACATCACAACCCAGTGCTTGTTTCCCCTTTTCTCTGTATTAATATTTTTACTAGTTTACAATTTTTTCTTGTCACTTTCCTTATGGGCTTGTCTTCTTGATGTCAGTGTTGGCTCTCCATTGCCGTGTCTTGGGCTTTTTTCCCATGGTTCCTGTCCATTCTGAAAGTTCACACAAGCCCTCTCAAGCACCAGGTTCACGTGCTTTTCATGTTTAATTTTTTTCCCATCTTGCAGAATTTATTAATTACTACAATTTTCTCTGGATTTCTGGGGCTCCAGAGGTCAAGGGTATATATACATTGCATTTTCCCTTTCTGATTGCTTCTGTCCCATCACGGTGTTCTTATCAACTCCTTGTTTCCCCTTTCAACCTTCTTGTTCAAAGAGTTGCATTTGATGAACTCACATTCAAACAGATGTTGAAGTGATGAACTTGGCAGCAGAAGCCATCAGCAACATGACTTTTCACTCTCTTAAAAAAAAAGAAAAATAAAACCAATAAAAAAGCCAATTCCCACCCAGCCTTGGGGGGGGGAACCCAGAGCAGGAGCCCCCGACCCTCCCCGGGCAGCCGGGTGTGCGCCTGCGCAGTAACATCAGCCGAGGCCTGGCGCCTGGGCAGCTGAACTGCCCTAACGCTGCTGTGGCACTTCCAGCCCCGTGGTGCCGCGGTGCTCCCGGCTGGCTGCGGTTGAGCTGATGCCGCGGATGGGGCAAAGCGTGGGACCGCGGCGGTGCCGGTGAGGAGCGTCTCGGTAACGCTGCGCGGCGGGCAGGCGGGAGCGGCCCCGCGCCGAGCGCTGCCCGGGGTCTGGCGAGCAGTTCCAGGGGTGAGGGACTGGCAGCGGCAGCGGCAGCCCGGGGGGCTCTTGCGGCGGGCGGGGAAGGTCCCCGGCGGTTCCTGGGCGGGGTGGGGGCTGTCTGTGCGGGGCTTCCCGCGGGGGTCTCTCGGCCCGGAGCGGGGTTGTGGTGCTGGGGTTGTGCACCCCCACCTATAGACCCAAGCCGTGAGCAGGGCGGGATGTTGGCACCGTGGGTGACTCGGGCACCGTGAGCAGTAGTGGGATGAAATAGCAGTTATTTTTCAGGTGTCCTATTGGTGACGTCAGAAGTGTCCCTTGTTTGTGTTTATAGGTGTGATATGAGCCTCGGTGTGACAATATGCAAAGTGCAGAGGCCAGATGGTCAGGTGTCAGAACACCGCAGTGCTTTTGGGGAGGAGGGGAGCAGTGTTAAAGAGGTTGGTGGGATGCACACTGCCAGCACTGATTGTGGGTTGGTTGGTTGGTTTGATTTTTTTTTTTTTTTTTTTTTTTCCAGATGATTGAGAAGCCTGGCAACTGCAGGAACATCCCAGCTAGACCAAGTGGTGGTTTAATTGAAGATGACTGCAGACCCTTGGCCATTTGAGAGGTGAGTTGAGAGGCTGGGAGGGGATGAGGTTGCAAATTGGGAGGGGTTTTATATTTAGTGTAGGGGCGAGGGCTGTCGGGGTGCAGTCCTCTTTGGGTGGGTAAAGGGAGTGGAAGAGTCTTCAGCACAATGCCAGCGTGTACTGGGCAGGGCAGCTCCAGCCTGTGTCTGTGCTGTGGGTGTTGTCTGTCTCCTGTGCCTTAGACTGTTCCTTCCTCTGGTCTGGATGTCTCCATATCTCTTTGTGATCTGCAGGCACCTCAGTAGCCCTCATGAGAGTCCAGAAGACATCTCCTCGTCTCCAAGGCTCCTGTTGACCCCTTCTTGTGCTATTACAGCCTAAAGTGTGGATCTGTCTGGCACACATCGTGCTGTTGGTGTTTCTGAGCTGTCATCTCTTGCAGCACTGAGCCAGGTGCTGCCCACAGCTCCACTCTTGAAACTTCTGTTTCTGCGGAGTCATCATCTGGGGTTTTATACCCACATCCTTACTGGTCTTAGGTCTTGAAGCTCAGCTTCTCATGCATCCCTCGCTCTGGTTTGTTCAGCAGTTTTCTCATAAGTGGCAGCAGTTGCCTCTCAGGGCCAGTGTGGAGCATCCGTGCCATCCTGGCACTCTGCCAGGCTTCTCTGCCAGCATCATCTTCCCCATGGGAACTGCTGTTCTGTCTCATGCTCTTCTTGTGTAATGCAGTCATGCTGCTGTTCTTTAGAAAGTGGGATCTTTAATGGAACAAGAACAGGATGGTCACAAAAAGGTTTTGTGAAACCAAGATCATGCTTTTAAAAGGATAAGCAAGAAGATAAGGAGGTATGTGCTTTGCTTAAAATGTGGCAAGTGATCATTTGAGGAGAATCATTCATTTTAGTAAACAAACCAAATGTGTATAAATGTGTAGAACTTTGTGATTTCAGGGGGCTGGCTGTGTGGATTGCCACCCAGCACCCCCTTTTTGCACAAATGTGCAGTCAATGAAAACATCTCTGCTCCATGTGCACCCATCAGCATTTCACATCCTAGGTAAGTGACCCCACATTTGAGATGACCACACTGCTCACTATGTCCCTTTGCAGTCCTGAATTGTGTCTGAGGGTTGGAGCTGCTCTGGCCAGGGGTGCAGAGACACTACAGACAACAGGGCATGGTGACATGCTGGTCTGTGGCAGTTATATTGGCAAAAACCATACTGTCCATCTGGGCAAGCAGCTGTAGGCAGCTGCCACAGTTATTTTCATTGGATTTTCTGGATGCCACAGGTGGGACCTTGGCAGTAGTTTGTGTGGCAGTTGAACAGGCTGGCTCTAGAGTGTGCCTGAGCTTGTACAGCTGGGGCTCCATTGCTGGGATTTGTACTTTGTAGCTGTAGTTAGAGGCTATATACAACAAGACCACCTCGGGTCTCATCAAACTACCTGACAGCATCCAGGTGACTTGATTTCCAAGATTGGTTTGGGTTTTTTTCATGTGCAGTGACAAGCTGGCACTGGGGAGGACCCCGGCAAGGCAAGGGGTGCCTGGAGTGCAGAAGGAGCAGTTTTGGGGTGTTGCAACCTGTGGAGGGGTGAGCTGTGAAATGCACCAGTTACCTGGGGTGGCTTCTGTGGGGAACTGGCTCACAGGGTCGAACCTCCTGACCCAGCTACCTGTGCGGATCTGCTGCCCCCTGCCCCGTTGCTTCCCGTGCTGCGGTTGAGCGCGGGGCTGCGGGACTGGGCCGCTCCTCTCGGTTACTCCGATGCTGGAATGATGGGGCTGCTACCATAATATTAACTCAGAAGGAAGCCAGGCAGTTGGGGTCCCTGGCCAAAGATGCAGGTATTGATCGGGCATTTGGGGAAAAGGCTGGAACTACCAGCCTATGGAAACAACTCTTGTCAGCTGTAAGGGAGAGATATCCCTATAAAGAGGAAATAGACTGCCCACAGGTCAAAGCAGCCAAACTGGGAAAAGCTATCAGGTATCTGGAAGAATTGGCTGTACGAGATGTGATCTATAATAATGATGACATTGAAGATCCTAGACATACCATGCCCTAGACCTATGATGCAAAGGTTTGTGCATGCTGCACCACCACCTTTTAACCATACACTATCAGTAATGCTATGGTTTCCTGCAGATGTGGATGCAACTGTGGGTGAAGTGATTAAAACTGTACGAGATTGTGAAGATGCTGTCATAGCCCCTCGTCGGTCCTGGGTCTCAGCTATAAAGAGAGCATCTGAGAAACTGCATTCACCCCTTTCCCCACAGACAGAAGGAGGACGCTGCATTGCAGCCAGAGGAGGCGCCCTCCTATGAGACAGAATCGAGAGAAACAGAAATCAGAAGAGAAACCCTATGGGCACTCCTGTGTGAGTATGGAGAGGACATGAAAAAGTGGGACAAGAAACCTACTGCTGTCCTAGAGGACCGAGTGAGTAAGCCGAAGGCAAAAGGAGGTCCTTCTAAAAAGGTGGCTGCTCAAATCTCCAGTGTGGAGTTACCCAATGCAAATATGCTGGTGACTCAAGATCCCTGCACATCAGGTGTGAGTACTGGGGATGCAAACTCCAGTAATGCACATACTGACAATGCTGTATGCGCTCAAGCTTAGAGGTGCCCTGTCTCCAGCTAGGTGGAGGAGAGGGACAACCGAATCTATTGGATCGTGTGGATTCGATGGCCTGGCACATTAGAGCCACAAAAGTATAAAGCCTTGGTGGACACTGGTGCACAGTGCACCCTAATGCCATCGGATCAAAAATGCACAGACTCCGTCACTATTTCTGGAGTGACAGGGGGATCTAAAGAACTGACTATTGTGAAGGCTCATGTGAGCCTCACTGGAATAAAGGGGAATAAACACCCAGTAGTGACTGGTCCAGATGCTCTGTGCATCCTTGGCATAGACTGCCTCAAGGGAGGTGATTTCGAGGACCCAAAAGGGTACCGGTGGTCCTTTGGTACTGCAGCTATTAAGACTGAGAATGCAGAATGGCTGCATGCTTTGTTTGGCCTTTCAGATAAATCCTTTGTAGTGGGGTGGCTGAGAACTATAAACCAGCAGCTGCCAACTGCTACTTCAATAGTGCATCGAAGACAATATCGCGTCAACAGAGATGCTGTGATCCCCATTCACAAGCTGATCCGGCAACTAGAGAGCCAAGGAGTGATCAGCAAGACTCACTCACCGCAAAGGTGAGCTGGGATGGGGACCGCACCACACTCCGATTCACACCGGCATCGGAGCCGAGCTCTCTGTTGACTCGCGGCCGTTCCCGGGTGCAGAGCGCGGGGCTGCGGCTGCGGGCACAGCGCGGGCACTGGGGCTCTGCGCGGCTGCGGTGCCGCTTTGGGCGCTGGGGAATCGTCACTGCCGGGGCGTGATGCCGCGCCGCTTCCGGGGTGATGGCGGCGCTGCTGCCGCGCGGTTGCCTCTCGCCGGGTGCGGAGCCGCCGCCTCCGCTCCTGCCGCCTCTGCCGCCGCTGTTGGCGGAGCCGGCGGGCAGGGCGCGGAACTCCAGCCCGGCGGGGGGGGCGCCGGCTGCGGTCGCTCCGCCGCGCCGCCCGCCTCCGGGAGCGAGCGAGCGATGGAGCGACCCCCCCAACCCGGAAGCGGCGGGAGGGGAGCCGGCGTGGAGTTGGAGCCCCGTCCTGTCACGGGCTGCCGCTCGCCGGTTTTGTCTGCTTTTGGCAGTAAATTTCTGGTGATGTGAAGGAATCGTGGAGCTGTCTTAAAATGCTCTTAGGTGTCGGCCGGGGAGGCAAAAAGTCTTGTGACGATTGATAGAGATGAGGGGGGCACCGTGTCAAATGTGTGCTGGACTCTGTGCTGGTGCATTTCGGCCCCGCAGTGTATTTCCACATGAAGCTGCTTCCCCCTGAACTGTTCAACTTTTGCTACACAGGTGACCTTGCCCCAGCTCTTCTTGCCACATCTGCTCCTGCCCCATTGCCATACTGCCAGTTTAGGAGGGAACATGGCCTGCATCGAACTATCAAGTTAAAAGCAAAGTTAAAGACAAGAAATTTGGTGGCTTTTCCTTTTAGTACTTGTTGGGGTTTTTTTTCTCATTTTCAACAAGGTGTTGAAAGCATTCTGCCCTGTCCCGTCCCGTCCTCTCCCATCCTGTCAATTCCTGCCCTGTGCATTCGTGCTCTTTCCAGCTCTGCTCTGCCCAGCTCTGGTGATGGAAGAGTGCCTGTGGTCTGAAATGTTTGGGCTCCAATTTATGTCTGAGGGGGGAAAATCAATGTCGGGGGCCTTTTCAGTGGAGGGGTTCTGCATTTAGTGTCAGTAAGGCTGACTAAATGAGAAAGGGGAAATTACTAAATAATTTGAGGTCCCCTCTGTAATAACGAAGAGTCCAAATTCGCCTCTGCACTGGTGTGATGAAATTTCCTTAAATAAACACCCCTCCATCCCCCCTCCACCCTTCTGTGCCTCCCCAACCCCCAAAGTTTTCCTAGTGTGGAAATTCGGATGGTGTGGTTGTGGCTGCAAGAAGGGGGGGGTGTAATTTCCATATGAGTAGGTGACCTGTTGAATGTCAAAGGTGGTGATAGCCCAAATGTTTTACCTGAATGGATCATATTTGGGTGAATTTTCTTCCTTTGTGCTCTTCAGACAGCCACTTGGGAGTCGATTGACAAGATGGGGAATGGTTTGGGAGGGGGAGGTGGAGGCAAACAGTACGGAACCTCTTTCAGTTTTCCATTTTTTCTTCTCGTTCTCCTTGATTCCTCATCATAGCTTCTGCATCCTTCTTATCAGGGTCCTGGGTTTTAATAATTTTAAAAGCACTGTCTCTTTTTATCAGGATTGTGCCTATCACTTCCCCCAGCCAATTTCCAGCGATTCCAGGCAGCAATTGCGAAAGCCTCAGGGCTTCCCGCCCGTAGTTAGCTGATGCCTGGGTTTGAATCAGCATTCCCTGCTTAGCCCTGGCCCTTCCAGCTACTAGGCTGGGATCTCTCATTGCTATACTGCAAGCTGAACGACAGCTCTTGAACCTGCCCCCAGGTCTATTTCTGTCATTCTTCAAGAGAAGACCAAAAGAATCAAGACATGGCAAATGAACACCACATTCCCTCTGTCACTCAGGGTGGTTTCTCAAGGTATGAGAAACATACCAGCATACATAACTTGATCCCATTTCCCTTCTTGCCTTAAAAAACAATATTGACTTCTCTTGTGAGGCAGGTGACAAAGCTTTAGGTTTGTATTTCAGGTTGTTAGATTTCTCAAAAATAGTTGAGCTGAAATGGAGAATGCTGCTTTTGGCAGAGAGCTGGAGAAGTGAGTTCTGAACTAGCGAGGAGTTTAAATTTTGAGGAGACTTGCTCAGTATTGTATTTCAAGTTCTACTTTTGAATGCTTTGTGGTCATTACTGGTGAGATTGTCGTATCTGTAAAGGCGCCTGACTTAGCAGGGCATACTGGTTTGGGTGTCTTTGAGTGAGGATGGTGCTTCCCAGAATGTCGGCTGTCGAGAAGCCATCTTCACCCTTCCCCCCGTGTGTTTGAGGATGCTGTTTGAAGGGTGGAAGTCTGCAAGCTTACTGTTGGACATCTGCAGCTTCCTTGAGCTTGGACACCCGCTGTTTTTTCTGCCATCTCTCTCTACCAGATTCTTTGTCAAGTGAAAGCCAAGCTGAGGGGCTGTGAGGGGATGAGGGTGCAAATCGGGAGGGGTTTTACAGTCAGTGTGTGCACTGCGGACACAGCTCGGGACCGCGGCGGTCCCTGCCCTCGGGTGTGCATTCACACAGACAGACAGACAGGCAGGCAGGCAGGGAGGCAGAGACACCGGCATCGGAGCCGAGCTCTCTGTTGACTCGCGGCCGTTCCCGGGTGCAGAGCGCGGGGCTGCGGCTGCGGGCACAGCGCGGGCACTGGGGCTCTGCGCGGCTGCGGTGCCGCTTTGGGCGCTGGGGAATCGTCACTGCCGGGGCGTGATGCCGCGCCGCTTCCGGGGTGATGGCGGCGCTGCTGCCGCGCGGTTGCCTCTCGCCGGGTGCGGAGCCGCCGCCTCCGCTCCTGCCGCCTCTGCCGCCGCTGTTGGCGGAGCCGGCGGGCAGGGCGCGGAACTCCAGCCCGGCGGGGGGGCGCCGGCTGCGGTCGCTCCGCCGCGCCGCCCGCCTCCGGGAGCGAGCGAGCGATGGAGCGACCCCCCCAACCCGGAAGCGGCGGGGGGGGAGCCGGCGTGGAGTTTGAGCCCCGTCCTGTCACGGGCTGCCGCTCGCCGGTTTTGTCTGCTTTTGGCAGTAAATTTCTGGTGATGTGAAGGAATCGTGGAGCTGTCTTAAAATGCTCTTAGGTGTCGGCCGGGGAGGCAAAAAGTCTTGTGACGATTGATAGAGATGAGGGGGGCACCGTGTCAAATGTGTGCTGGACTCTGTGCTGGTGCATTTCGGCCCCGCAGTGTATTTCCACATGAAGCTGCTTCCCCCTGAACTGTTCAACTTTTGCTACACAGGTGACCTTGCCCCAGCTCTTCTTGCCACATCTGCTCCTGCCCCATTGCCATACTGCCAGTTTAGGAGGGAACATGGCCTGCATCGAACTATCAAGTTAAAAGCAAAGTTAAAGACAAGAAGTTTGGTGGCTTTTCCTTTTAGTACTTGTTGGGGTTTTTTTTCTCATTTTCAACAAGGTGTTGAAAGCATTCTGCCCTGTCCCGTCCCGTCCTCTCCCATCCTGTCAATTCCTGCCCTGTGCATTCGTGCTCTTTCCAGCTCTGCTCTGCCCAGCTCTGGTGATGGAAGAGTGCCTGTGGTCTGAAATGTTTGGGCTCCAATTTATGTCTGAGGGGGGAAAATCAATGTCGGGGGCCTTTTCAGTGGAGGGGTTCTGCATTTAGTGTCAGTAAGGCTGACTAAATGAGAAAGGGGAAATTACTAAATAATTCGAGGTCCCCTCTGTAATAACGAAGAGTCCAAATTCGCCTCTGCACTGGTGTGATGAAATTTCCTTAAATAAACTCCCCTTCATCCCCCCTCCACCCTTCTGTGCCTCCCCAACCCCCAAAGTTTTCCTCGTGTGGAAATTCGGATGGTGTAGTTGTGGCTGCAAGAAGGGGGGGGTTAATTTCCATATGAGTAGGTGACCTGTTGAATGTCAAAGGTGGTGATAGCCCAAATGTCTGTTGAATGCCCAAACGTTTTACCATTTGGGAGTCGATTGACAAGATCGGGGGGACTGGTTTGGGGGGGGACAGGGAATCTGCAACTCAGCTATCTGAAAAGCTGTGTGAAGTGCTTGACACTCCATCTACCTGGAGACAGCGAGGAATGATGATATTTTTTATGTGCTTGTTTTGTTGTTGTTTTGGGTTTTAATTTCCCCACAAAAAAAATGAAATTGCTATTTTTTTTTCTTTTTCTAGGAAGCAGAACTTCAAAGAGCAATGGAGAATGCACCCTTGAGATTCTAAAACTAATAATGAAAATGTGGTATCAGTGTATGTCCAAGGTGTGCTACAATATATCAAATGTATCTTGAAGCACGATTTGCATATTCTATGTATCACCCTTTTGCTTCATTCTGGAAAGAGGAAAACATTATCCTGTAAAGTATCATCTATGAGGGCAAGAGGGCTGTGTAATGCATTAGGAAACTGAAATGTTAATAAATATATATTTATACACAAGCAGATGCTTGTGAAGACCAGGTATTGTGTTGTAGACATTAGCAGCAAGTTTCTCTACCTCATTGTATGGTTGACTACCTAAGCAACTGTGTTCTTTCAGAAATGGTGTTATCAAGTAATTCAAATGAAGAATCTATCCATTTGATGCAAAAAAGACAAGACTTGGTTTAATTAAAAAATTATAATCGCCCATCTGTCTGAACAGATGTCTCCACACTTTTTTCCGGCTGCTGCAAAGGGATTTCATTGTGTTTCAGGCAGCAGAAAGCAGCTCATGGATGGAAGCCTTTCTCGTGGTGGCTGTTAATACCCTGGAAGCAAACGAAGCGGCTCCGGCAGTGTTTCCATGCTCAGGAACTGATCATACGCCGGGCCGTGCGATTAGGGTGAGGATTTACGGAGCGCCACTGCCACCCTGCGGCCGCTCGGCGGAACTGCAGGGACTGTGGCGCTAAGGGCAGCTCGGGCGCTGATTGGCTGGGATAAAGGCTGGGCGGTGACGTGCTCTGCAGGCGCGGGAACCGGTGCCGGTGATGGACAGGAACGTCCTCCAGTGGCACGGGGAGGAGGGCGGAGCGGGCGGCGGGCTCGAACGCGATTGGCTGGCACGGGTATAAAGGGCATGCTGCCTCGCGTTCCCTCAGCACGGCGCGAACTGTGAGGCGACTGCTCTGAGGTGATGAGGTAAGTGTTGAACGCGGGAGGGGAGGTGAAGGGAAGGGAGGCGGCGGCGGCGGCGGCGGCGGCGGCCGGGGCTTGAATTAACTCGGGAGGGGGGGTTGCTGGGTCTAAGACCCAAGTTCGGTTTCGGTACCCTGTTTGCTATCGGCCGATCCGCACTCGGAGCAAGAATAATTTGCAATAATATCCATTCCTGCGCTCTGAGGCGGTGGCCTCACCTCAGTAAGAGGTGCCTGGAATTCCAGTCCTATTTTATACCGAGAACGGTGAGAGGGAACTTGAAAATTACCCCGTGATTCGCACCCGGGTTCGGTTAAACTATTCCTCGGTTAATAATGACCAAAAGTTCCAGTGCGCGGGGTGGAGTTTCTACGCTGTGCGTGCAGACCCGCGGATTTTTCCGCGTGGTCCCGGAGGGGTCCGAGAGACCGAGCGGGGGTTGGGGTGCGGATGAGGGAGGGGGGGGGGCGGAGGGGGGTTTGGATCACGGCGCATGGGTTGTCCAATGTTGGAGTTGTGTCTGCTTTGTACTCTCTGGGTGTTCTGAGCGACTTGTTGATATTTTAACTAATCCGGTCTGGTCTGTACGGTGTGGTTTCCCCCCAGATCTGTTTTTCTTTAAAAAGTGTCGTTAATGCAATTACAAACCACCTGTTTTAAACGCTGGTTTTGGTAGGAAAAAAAGGTTCCTAAAATGGCGGCGGGGGCCGAGTGGACGGACTGCCCCCCCCCTCACCCCCCCCGGGCGTCAAGGCTCGTCAGGGGTGGCTGAGGCGGTGAGGGAGAAAATGGCGCGGCGGCCATTTTAGGGAGGTGAGAGGGGCGGGGCCGAAGCTCGGGGGGGAAAGGGGGGGACAAGATGGCGGCTGCGGCTCTTGTGGGTGCTGTGAGGCTGCGGCTCTGATCCTGTTACACTGTGTGACAGGAAACCGACAGCTCTGTGTCCAGAGGAGCGTGTTGGTTTGTGAAAATGTAATTAAATTTAAAATGCAATTTCCAGTGTGTAACTTTTAAATCTATGTTTAAACGTACATATTTTTTAAAATGCGTTTATGAGTTTTAATTTTTTAATGTTTTTTAACGTGTTGATATGAAACTACAGTTTGCGATATTAAGATTTAATATTTTAATAATTACTAGCATCAGTCTTATAATTATATTTATAATTATATATATTATATTATATATTTAATTATATTTTATATATTACAATATGTATGGTATATATTATATAATATCTATTTTATATTATATTATTATGTATGTTATATATGTTATATATAATTATAAGATATATATGTTTATAATTATAATTATAATAATACTAAATATCATTAGTATATAATGTAAACAAGTTACGTTATGCATAAATATACAAAGTAAATGAATATAAATACTTCATCTAAAATATAAAAATATTAAGTATATAACATAACAATAAAACTAACATATAAAAATATGTAAGATGTAATAAATTACATATGCAAAGTAAATTTTCCTATTATATAAAATGTATATTATATATTATTATTATGTATATTATATATGTTATATAATTATAATTATTATTATATATATTTATAATTATGTATGTTTATAATTATAATTATAATAATGCTAAATATCAATAGTATTTAATGTAAACAATTTACGTGCTACGTAAATTAATATACAAAGTAAATATATGAATATAATTACTTCATCTATAAAATATAAAAATATTAAGTATATAACATAACAATAAAACTTACATGTAA
Organism: Calypte anna; assembly: GCF_003957555.1. Lineage (NCBI taxonomy): Eukaryota > Metazoa > Chordata > Aves > Apodiformes > Trochilidae > Calypte > Calypte anna. The sequence continues at coordinate 43,879,284 of NC_044251.1, forward strand.
AAAATACGTAAAATATAATAAATACGTATAGTATATTTTTCTATTAGCTATTTAAATAATTTTATTTTAAATGTAATCACTAATATTAATAATTAGCACTAAATAATAAAAATAGTTTTAATATTTATTTATTCAACATTAAGTGCTTAAAATGTAATTTTAAATATTTAGAAAATAATATTTGTATTTGCTTTTTCGTTTTTAATCACTTTCAACTTCTGACAGGAAACCGACAGCTTTGTTTCCAGAAGATCGTGTTGCTTTTTAAAAAACATAAAAATTTAATTAAATTTTAAATCGAATTTCCAATGTGTAACTTTTAAATCTATGTTTAAACGTAAATATTTTTAATTGCATTTATGAGTTTTAATTTTTTAATGTTTTCAACATGTCAATATGAAATCAAAATTTTCGATATTAAGATTTAATATTTTAATAATTACTAACATCAGTGTTAAATGTTTATAATTTATATAATACTAAATGTCAATAGTATTTAATGTAAACAACTTACATTATACATAAATATACAAAGTCAATATATGAATATAAATAATTCATCTATAAAATATAAAAATATTAAGTATATAACATAATAAAACTTACATATAAAAATATGTAAAATATAATAAATAAATATGTAAAGTATATTCTTCTATTAGCTATTTAAATAATGTTATTTTAAATGTAATTATTAATATTAATAATTAACGCTAAATAATAAATGTAGTATTAATATTTATTTACTTAACATTAAGTGCTTAAAATGTAATTTTAAATATTTAGAAAATAATATTTTTATTTGCTTTTTCTTTTTTAATCACAACTTCTGACAGGAAACCGACAGCTTTGTGTCCAGAAGATCATGTTGCTTTTTTAAAATCTAATTAAATTTTAAATCGAATTTCCAATGTGTAACTTTTAAATCTATGTTTAAACGTAAATATTTATTAATTGCACTTATGAGTTTTAATTTTTTATTGTTTTATTGTTAATATGAAATTAAAGTTTGCGATATTAAGATTTAATATTTTAAGAATTACTAACATCAGTGTTAAATATTTTTAATTTATATAATATTATCAATAATTAATGTAAGCATACGTTATACATAAATAAAAATACTATGTTAAATAAAGCAAATATATGAATATAAATAATTCATCTATAAGATATAAAAATAAAAAAGTATATAATATAATAATAAAACTTATTTTTTACATTTATATTTATAAATATATAATAAAATATGTAAATTATATTTTCTATTAACTAAATTTATTTTAAATGTAATTAATTTTTTAAAGTTTGTCATAATTTCTCATTTTGTTTTTATTTTTTTTTCCCAGGTTATTGTCATATCTTTTTTATTTTTTTATGATTTAATTGTATCTTAAAAAGGAAGTATTTAAAATATAAAAGTATATTTTTTTCTAGCTTAAATAATTCAATTTTAATAATAATTTTCATTTTAATTATCAGTGCTTATTTATAATAAATATAACACTTGAATTTAAGTTTTTAACTTGATTTTAACAATTTAGCCTTATTTTTAGACTTAAT